>NC_092716.1:194603958-195210208 GCF_047496885.1 Scyliorhinus torazame | reverse complement strand
CTGAATTGCTTGCCTGAAGTCAGCATTGGGAGGCCTTGACCATTTTCTGTTTTGGTCCTCAGTTGAAAACAGGGAGGATATTATGGGCACCACAGCCTGGATTATGTGCTGCACCTTGACAGTCTGGATGGGAAATTAGTTGGTACCTATGTTGAGATCCAGGAAAAGACAATACCGGGGCTGGACAACAACTGGTAGCAGGCCACAATATTTTTATAGAGCCAAGGAGAGGTCCTCTCCTTCAATGCTGGCATCTACCCGACAATGTAGAAAATTGCCTGTGTATATTCTGTTCATAACATGCAGGACGAATCCAAACTGTCCAACTGTCAACAGTAAAGTGATGGAAGGTGTTGTCGATAGTGCTATCAAACAACACTTACTCCCCTAGAACTTGCTCATCGGTGCTCAGTTTAGATTCTGTCAGGATCATTCAGCTCCAGGTCTCATTCCAGCCTTGGGTCAAATATGGGCAAAAGAGCTGAATTCCAGAGATACAGTGAGAGTGACTACCCTTAAGTGCAGCATCTGACCAAGTGTGGCAACAAGGAGCCCTTGCAAAATGGAAGTCAATGGGAATTAAGGGGGAAAAAAATCTTTCCACTGGTTCAAGTTAAACCGAACACAAAGGAGGGTATTTAGGGTTGTTGGAGACCAATCGTTTTAGCCCAACTGCAGCACTTCAGGTGTTCCACAAGGTAATTGCCTCGGCCCAACTATCTAAAACTGCTTTATCAATGACCTCCCCTTCACCAAATAAATCATTTTGGTTGGAAGAATGAGGAGAGGCAATTACGAACTTAAAGCTACAATTTTAACAGTCTGCAAAAACAGGGAGATTTGGGGGTGTAGGTATACAAATCTTTGAAAATTATAGGTAAAGTTGAGAAGGCCGTCAAGATTGCATATGGGATCATTGGCTTTAGTAAGAGAAAATTGAATACAAAAGCCAGGAAATTATGCTCAATATTTCTCAAGCATTGGTCAGGCCTCAGGTGCAGCATTGGTTTCAATTCTGATCACTGCAGTTTAGGACGGGGATCAAGACCTTGAAGAGCATGTAGAGGAAATATTTACTGGAATGGGGCCAGGGAAACACCTTTTTGCACCTTTCCGCCTCCCACCACCCTCACCGACGAGCAGGAGAATGGGATTAATTCAATAGCTCTAATAAAGAGCTGGCAGAACCATGATTGGCCATATAGCTTCCTTCTTTGCTGCATAATTCTAGGGTCCTCGGATAAAAGTTCAAAAGTGAGACGAAACACGGATGATTGCACAGTGCTCACATCCATTTGTTGTTCTTCACATAAAGGCTGGACAATATTCAGGATTGTGCTTGTAAGTGACAAGTAATATTCACATCGCCCAAGTGCCAGGCAATGAACACCTCCAAGAAGAGAGAATCTAACCATCTCCCCTCGACATCCAATGGAATTATCATCGCTGAATCCCTCACGACCAACATCTTGTGAGTTCCCATTCACCAGAAGCTGGACTAGCCATATAGATACTGTAGCTACAATAGCAGGTTAGAGGCTGAAAATTCCGCAGCTATATTTTCTTCCATTCATTTATGGGATGTGTGCATCAATGACTAGTTCAGCATTTATTGCCCATTTCTAACTACCCTTGAAAAAGTGACGGTGAGCTGCCTTCTTGAACTGCTGCTGTCCATGTGGTGTAGGTACATGCACAGAGCTATTAGGGAGGGAGTTACGTGATTTTAACCCAGTGACAATGATGGAATGGTGATATATTTTCAAGTCAGGATAGTGAATGGCTTGGAGAAACTTCAAGGTGGTGATGTTCCCATGTATCTGCTGCCCTTGTCCCACCAAAAGTCTTTCTACTGCCTGAGAAGCCAGGAGTGTGATGGAATACTTTCCACTTGCCTGGATGAATGCAGCTCCAACACCACTCAAGAGTCACAATACCATCCAGAACAATGCAAATCACTTGGTCAGCACTCGAGCTGCCAGCTCAACTATGAAATGCACTGCAGCAACTTGCTGAACTTCTTCAACAGCACTTCCCAAACTTGTGATCACCACCATCTAGAAGAACATGGGCAGCAGGTGCATGGAGACTCCTCCAAGTCTCGCAAGATCCTGACTTGGGTATACATCTGCCATTTCCTCCATCATCTCTGGATCAAAATCCTGTAACTCCATCCCTAACAGCACTGTGGTTACACCTTCACCACAGAGGCTGCAGTGGTTCAAGACGAAGGCCCACCACCAACATTTCAAGACACAACTAGAGGTGGGCAACAAATGTCACCTTGCCAGCAATGCCCACATTGTGAGAGAAAATGTACACAAAAAAAAACTAGTCACACACAAGTAAAAGACACAAAAGGTTTGGAGGCCATTTTTGTACCGGACACTGGCAGTCCCCTGAAGAACTGCCTTGTAACCCGCACCATTCCATAGCTGGTGATTGATTCACGACCACTAACCCCTCTGGCCAGAGTAAAAGGCTAAAATCCACCCCAGTGATGTGAGATGTCAAACAAGTACACATGTAGAATAGAAAAGGGCCAAGGAATGACCTGATGGAAATCTTCTGAAATGGTTTGATAGGATACTTGTAGAGAAGATGTTTCCACTTATGAGTGAGCCTTGAATGAGGGATCATAAATATAAGCCAATCAATATATCGTCCAAAAGGCAATTCAAAAGATGTGAGAACGTGGAACTGTGTGCCACCAGGAGCAGTTGAGGCAAAGGACAGGAATTTGCATCTCCAGGATCGTCCGGCCCCACCGAAAGTCAATGGATTTCTGGCGGGATAGCCGACTCTCTCTCACGGCAGGTCACACCATGCTGGGGCTGAGAAAATCCTAGCCAAATAGCATACATACGTCTGAGGGAAAGTTAGATAAACACAATAAGGAGAAAGAAATAGAAGGATATGTTTATGGAATTAAATGGAGGAGGAAGGCCTGTGTGGAGCAAGTCTCACAACATCCTGACTTGTGCATACAGTGTCCTGTTTGTGTGCTGTAATTCTCTGTAAGGAATATTAATTTTGGCTCTGTAAACGGTAGAATCAAGCAGCTGAAGCACAAGGTGAATGTGCCATTGGGGCTGTCCAAAACCCGAGATCTTAAATGTGAGATAATCGCAAATAAATCCAATAGGGAATTCAAGGAGAGATTTCTTTGGGATAGAGTGGTGAGAGTGAGGAAATTGCTATGACAATGAGTAATTGCAGCAAATTATATAGATGCATTTAATGGGAGGCTGGATTGAAAATTGAGAGAGAAAGAAATAGAAGTGGGTGCTGATGGGAAGAGGTGAAAAGGGCTAGGAGCAGGTCCTTGTGGAGAGCAAACACCAGCACAAACCAATTGACCCAAGTGGCTGGCCTCTGTGGTGTGGACCCGAGAAAATGGTATGTGTGTCCTGGGGGAAGCATAAAACCCAGCTCCCCATAAAAGAGAAGTACAAACAAACTGCTCACCCTCGAGCAGGCAAAAAGGAGTATACAGCAGTGACAGTTAAAAAGAAAGTCAGTCTGCTATTGTGATTGGCAATGTTGTTAACCTTGCCTCTTTTTCTCAGAATAAGTAACACAGTGCATCAATTGGAAGTGGGGAGAGGGACTCGATAATTGCTCCTAATGCACCAATGGACAATTGAAGTTTGAGGGACATTATAATCATCTAAAAAAAGGTAACAAATGGAACAACTAGATATGTCAGATAAAAGCTGCATAGCACTTAGAATCAAGAGTTCTGTGAGGCAATTCTAGCTGTGGCTGAATTTGCTCCATTTGTGCTTTTATTATCGACACAGTTTACTCCCTTGCAAGAGTTCCTGTGCTTTTTACATAAGCTTGGATTCTGCTGCATTGCGCCATCAGAGATGGGCCATAATGTGTTTGCCTGTGTCCCATAGGCCACCCAATTAATCACTAGTTAAAGACTCATTTAACTTCCTCTTTTGTGCCTCTTCACACCCATCGAGTTCAGTCAGATGCAGAGACTGTCCTCAGCTCAGTAATAAGGTTTCTTCTTTGTTTGGCCACATTATAATAGGTGCTTTTGCTTGTTGTTTTAGTATGTGGTGATGGTTTAATCCCAAAGTTTTGCATCAATTTTGGGGTCATGTAGACCTGAATTCCGAAGGAAAGCAATATACGTCCAAAGCTGTGCAGGCTCAGTAGATTGACTGTGCTAAATTGTCCCTTAGTGTCCAAAGATGTGCAGGTTAGATTATGGGGTTATGGGGATAGGGTGGGGGCCTTGGTAGAATGGTGTTGCTGGCCCAGTGCTTGGGGGTGCGGGGGAGATGGCCTCGGTTGGGGGAGTGGACTGTTATTGGTGGAGGGGTTGCCCCGGGGCTGGGGGTGCGTGCCCTCGTGCCCGTGGGTGTCCTAGTGCCCTTGGGTCCACAATTCCACCCCCTGGATCATCTGCACCCATATTGGGGGCAGCTGTCTATCTGTCCCACCAACCACCCATTACCCCCATTGACCCTGGCGGCTGGCGGGTGCACAGCTGAAGGCCATTGCTAAGAGTGAATTGGCAATTGTAGTAATGTGAGCACTTTACAGTCCCAAGTGGATTCCCATGGGTACACATGCCATGTCGCAAGTGAGAGTTACTGCCTTACATTCCAACCAGACTGTGAGGCCTGGACACTCTGCCTGACCACCGGAGACTTCAACACCACAGAGGCAGAAGGCAACATCCAAACACCGAAGAGCTGGGCATCTCCACAGCCAGAGGGTGGGTGTGTTCATTGGGGAGGGATCCAGTGCCCGGTCCAGGTAACGTTACCTGGTGACCGGGGGCTCCCTCTGCGGTCGGGGATGCGTGTGCAGGGCGTGTTGGAAGGCATCCTGAGGGATGGCAAGGGATAGTGGGGGGGAGCGGAGGGTGGGGGTGGAAGAGGTCATGGGGGGACCGGAGGATGCTGGGCTGGAGGCTATCGCACATTGACTGTCCCTCACCTTTGTCAATTCCTTACAGATATTACACGGGATGGATGATATCTTGCACCCTGCGGAAGCTACCATCACGGAGCTGGAGGCCAGATGTCAGCAAAGACGGCGACAGCAGCATTGTCAGAGGTTCGAGGCCGCGGCCATCTGCAGGGCCCCTCCCCACACCCTAAGGACCCGGCCGCCAATCAAGCCAGGCAGGGCCCAGAGGTGAAGGCCAGCGACAGCCCAAGGTGTACAGGCATCGCTGTTTATTCAGACAGATGACAGTGTGTCACAGGCGGCTCTGTCTCAACAAGGGGACAGTGTGGCACCTGTACCATGTCTTTGTGGATGTGGCACCATGTGGAGGAGGAGGAAACCCACACCCCGTGGCCATGATGGTTACCACAGCCCATAAGGTTTATGCCTCTGGATCATTCCGGACCTCATGCAGAGACTTATGCGGCTTATCCCAACCAAGCACACAAGTACATCCGTGAAGTCGCGGATATCCTGTTTGCCCAGCCAGCTAACCATATAAACTTTGATCTAGACCAAGCTCAACAAGATGCCTGAGTTCTCTGCCATCGCCGGGACACCCCAGATCCAGGGGGTAATAGATGGCACACATATCACCTTGCGCGCACTGGGGCATCAAGGTGTGCCTTTTATCAATAGGAAAGGTTCCCTGAACGTCCAATTTGTGTGTGACCACCACATTAAGATCATCAACGTGTCTGCACTCGGATATCCCCGGCATCTTCAAGGGACATCCCAGGATGACCGGATGACTCTTGTGGGATAATGGTACCTGCTTAGGATGCCAGTACAGAGGCCGGTGACCAATGCGGAGATCCGATATAACAAGGTCCATTGGACCACCCGGGCTGTCATTGAGTGGTGCATCAGACTCCTCAAAATACAGTTCCGATGCCTTGAATTCTCCCTCAGTGTACTTGAACAGGTGCCGTAGTGTGGTGATTAGGGGATTTTCATTGCAGTGTTAATGTAAGCCTACTTGTGACACTAATAAAGATTATTGTTATTATAAAGTCCGTCATCCCATCCCTTCCCACCCATCACGCTGCCACACCCGTTCTCCCACCCCACCAGGCCCGCCACACCTTCCCTTTCTTCCCCTGCCCCTATTGCCCTGTTCCACCATCCCAGGATCTCAATGTTACATTGCTCCAGGGTGATGGGCCTGTATCTGCACCGTCAGTGGGTCCATGTCAAGGGCAGGAAGGTGATTATAACCCGCTGTGAGCTGAGCAGTGCTGCTTCTCACTATTCCATATTCTGACTCCTGTCTGTCTGCCAAGTGCGCGCCCGTGCCCATCATCTACACGTGGTATGCTTGGGTGAGGGTAGGAGGAACCAGGTCAAGGTAAGAAACCTCCACCTTTGATGTCCATCCTGGGGAAACACCAAGACTTAGTGGTAGAGCTAGGAGGGCAAAGCACATTGAGGATCACTGAGGGCACCAGGGAAGGGGGACGGCGTGGTGGAGTTAGCTAGGGGGTGGGGGTGGGGGCGGCACCATCGGGAGTGGGGGTTGTACAACACTTTAAACACCTTTTCGCACAACCATTATGATGCCTCTGTCACTTCCTTCCGCAGTGCAGTCTGACCCCTCGGCCCTTTGCCCATTTCTTCAGAAATCCCCCTCCCCATACCGACGCACTCATCCACCCTCTGGCCGTGGGCATGTCGCCGAAGCTGTGTCTCATCCCCTGGGTGTTCGGGTGTTGCGTGTGTGGTGTTGCCTCCCACAGTGTTCAGGCACAGTGTCCAGGCATCAAGGTGTCATTGGGATGGTAGGCAATGACCCCCACATGCTCCACGGCCCGCCCACCCATGGGGATCCACTTGGGGTGCATGAAGTGCTCACTTAACCACAATGCCAATTCGCTATTAACAATAGCCTTCAGCCGCGCAACCAGAGAACTCAGCAGTCGGTGGGGGTTATGGGTGGTTGTTGCGATGCAAGCGGCCCGCTCCTGTAGCTGAAATCGGGATCTCACCGTAGAGTGGCGAGAAACCAATTATCACCACTTCAGCCCCATTTCCATACAATTAACCCCTTATCCAACGGCCACCTGCCATTCAGCGGCCTCCCCAGCAAGTGGCCACGTTGGCGCCAATTAGTACTCCTTTGGAAAATGGAAACCTGCCGAGCATCCCAATCACACCCCGATGCCTGGACACTGTGCTTGAACACTGCACATGCAACATCCGAACACCCAGGGGATGGTACACAGCTCCGGGGGCATGCCCACGGCTGGAGGGTACACACGATCCAGGTTTGGCATGGTGGTGCCACGAGCGATTGCTCCCGGTTACCTCTCCAGCACGCTCCCCCACCCCCCCATGCTGGCCCATCCCTGTGGAAGGGCCCCCACCCCCAGCCAAGGGTCCCCCACCCTTACCGAGCCCTGGGATGGGAAACCCAGCACCCCCGGGCTCTTTGCCTGTGAGCAACAATGGCTCCTCACCTCCCTGCAGAGGCCCTTCCGCCAGGTTCTCCTTTTTGAAAGGGAGTACTAAAAGGAGCATTTTCCCACCATAGCAAATGGATTTTTCAAATGGTAAGTGCCCAACCCTCCCACCTCAACAGGGCCATAAAATATAAAGCAGACACAATCTTTGTTATTTGCTTAACTGTCTAAAGAAGGAAACATTAAAAATAATTAGCACAAAAAAGGTAATGTTACTATATGACTGCATCACCCAATAAAGAAGTTAAAGAGAATCAAAAAGAAGTAGCCCTAGAAAATCAAAAAATAGCTCTCGATTAAATCTCAAGAAGAGTTATCAAGAAACATTTTGATCCCGGCTGGGATGTGTAAACAGGTTGGGCGGGATTTTCCACACAATCCGCCACGAGTTTTGTTGTGGCGGGACGTTGCCCACCACTGGCCAGTGGTGGGATCTTCTGGTCCTGCCATTGTCAACGGGGGTTGTGTATCAGGCTTGCTCTTGTTAATGCTAGCCAGTTAGTCACTTTATTTTGTTCAGACAAGGAAGCCAAGTGTACTCAATGCAAAGAAATTCCTTTGTGAAAAGAGATTGGAAAAGATTTGACAGCCAGTCGGGGGAAAACTGGGAATGACAGATGGCGACCCAAATTTGGACTCCCTAACACTTATATTTAATTCCCCTAAAAATGGTGCAATGGTGTCCAATATCTCATCTAGACTCTCACCTAGTTCTTCCTTATGTTCCCTCAAAGTGTAGTGGATGCAGCCGGCATCTATAGGGAAATTAGATAATGTGGACTGTATTTTAGTGCTGCATTTTGCAAGTGGTGGAAAATCCATTGACAAATGTTGTTGAGCCTCGTAAAGCTCATCTGTTGAATTGGCTTTCCACTAATGCCACTAAACGTTCCTCCCTACATATTGCATCGACCAGCTCACAAAGGATATATTGCCTTGGAGAATGATATTAAGGTTAAATAGTTAATTGTGTGGACAGGTTGCACAGACTAGCATTGTATTTTCTTGAGTAGAGAAGATAAATGTTATCTAATTAGGTATTTGCGATAATTAAAGAGTTAATAAGATTGATAGAAAGAAAGAAACTATGTCCTCTGATGGGGGCATGGGCCATAACCTTAAAATTCAACCTGGGCCATTCAAGGTGATGTCAGGGATCACTTCTGCACACAAAGGGTAGTGGAAATCTAAAATTTTCTCCCCGCAAAATTATTTTGCAGATGGAAATCAAGTGAAAACTTAATGACAGATCGGTGGACTTTTGTTACACAAGTGCACATACTCCCCTTATAACTCTCTGCTTGTCTCTCTTCCTTTAAGACACTCCTTTGAAACCTACCTCTTTCAACAACTTTTAGTCATCTAACCAGATGTCTCCTTCTGTGGCTCGGTGTCAAATTTTAATCGATAACGCTCTGAAGCTGCTTGGGACTATTTGCCACATTAAAGGAATTGTATAAATGCAAGTTGGTGTTGTTTTCCTTCACTAAATCAAGCTTTTTGCTACACATCACATCTTCTCAGCAGACATTTTGCTTGATCTAGCTGTGGTAAGGTTTAGAGTTTTCCATTTGTTTTTATAGAGTAATCATATGGTTCTGGCTTTTAACAGCTGAATCGTCAATGAAGCCAACTCAAATATCTCTGAACAGCTTCTAAAAGTCAAGGAATATCGATTTGTCACTTTGAAATTGGGTTGCCTTCCAAAGTTCCCATATATCCAACATGGCCATCAGTGAACAGAAATTCTATGATCGTCTCACTAGACCCGAACTTGCTGGGTAGGCTACAATTGCAAGTTTTAAAAAAGCTGTGAAGGCTAAACACCGCAATTTAATTTAAAAACTCAATGACACAGAAACCTTTAGTAAAAATGAACTATTTATTGTTACTGTGCAGCCCAGTGCTTGAACATAAAATCATAATATATTTTAATGTGCTCTCCCATCTCAGTCTCTAGTTTCTGAGGTCTGTCAAATTATTTCTTTCTGCTTCACGGAATTTACTCTAAGGCTGTCAAAATGATCATTTCCCTCTGAGTCTGTAACCTATCCAGTAAATCCAATTATTATTTTCTATTCCATTTATTTTACAGCATTATAAGTGAATGGCCACTTTACTGAGTGACTTGACTTCAGACGAAGGTGGATCCTATTTCCGCCATTGCTGTGGGTAGCTGCAGAGTAGCTGTTGCAATTAAATTCTAATCAGGGAATTTTACAACACAGAAGGAGGTAATTTGGTCCAATGTACCTGTGATGTCTCTTTTAAATCCCACTCTATTGTCCAAGCCCTGTAGCTTTGCAAATGTTGCCCTTTAAATATCCCTCAAATTCCCTTTTGAAAATTATTGTTCGATCCACTTTCACCACCTATTTAGGCTATGCATTCCAGATCATCACAGAATTGATGCAGGGCAGAAGGAGGCCATTCAGCCCATTGTGCCTGCACCAGCTCTCCGTATGTGCAATTAACTGAGTGCCATTCCCCCACCTTCTCTCCATAATCCTGCAAATTCTTCCTTTTCAAATAACAGTCTAATTCCTCATCCAGTACCTTCATTGAACCTGCCTCCTCAACACCTTCAGGTAGTGTTTTACAGGTCACTATGTGAAAATGTTTTTCATTATACCTCTATTGCCTTATTTGCCAATGACTTTAAATCTATATCAACAAAGAACAAGGAAAAGTACAGCACAGGGACAGGCACTTCAGCCCTCCAAGCCCGTGCCGACCAAGCTGCCCGACTAAACTACAATGTTCTACACTTCCTGGGTCCTTAACACTCTATTCCCATCCTATTCATGTATTTGTCAAGATGCCCCTTAAATGTCACTATCGTCCCTGCTTCCACCACCTCCTCCGGTAGCGAGTGTCAGGCACCCACTACCCTCTGTGTAAAAAACTTGCCTCGTCCATCTACTCTAAACCTTGCCCCTCGCACCTTAAACCTATGCCCCCTAGTAATTGACACGTCTACCCTGGGGAAAAGCCTCTGACTATCCACTCTGTCTATGCCCCTCAAAATTTTGTAGACCTCTATCAGGTCGCCCCTCAACCGAGTTTATTCAACCGCTCCTCATAGCTAATGTCCTCCATACCAGGCAACATTCTGATAAATCTCTTCTGCACCCTCTCTAAAGCCTCCACATCCTTCTGGTAGTGTGGCGACCAGAATTGAAAACTATACTCCAAGTGTGGCCTAACTAAGGTTCTATACAGCTGCAAAATGACTTGCCAATTCTTATACTCAATGCCCCGGCCAATGAAGGCAAGCATGCCGTATGCCTTCTTGACTATCTTCTCCACCTGTGTTGCCCCTTTCAGTGACCTGTGGACCTGTACACCTGGATCTCTCTGACTTTCAATACTCTTGAGGGTTCTACCACTCACTGTATATTCCCTACCTGCATTAGACCTTCCAAAATGCATTACCTCACATTTGTCCGGATTAAACTCCATCTGCCATCTCTCCGCCCAAGTCTCCAAACAATTTAAATCCTGCTGTATCCTCTGACAGTCCTCATCGCTATCCGCAATTCCACCAACCTTTGTCTCATCTGCAAACTTACTCATCAGACCACTTACATTTTCCTCCAAATCATTTATATATACTACAAACAGCAAAGGTCCCAGCACTGATCCCTGTGGAACACCACTAGTCACAGCCCTCCAATTAGAAAAGCATCCTTCCATTGCTACTCTCTGCCTTCTCTGACCTAGCCAGTTCTGTATCCACCTTGCCAGCTCACCCCTGATCCCATGTAACTTCACCTTTTGTACTCGTCTACCATGAGGGACCTTGTCAAAGGCCTTACTGAAGTCCATATAGACAACATCCACTGCCCTACCTGCATCAATCATCTTTGTGACCTCTTCGAAAAACTCTATCAAGTTAGTGAGACACGACCTTCTCCTTCACAAAACCATGCTGCCTCTCACTAATACGTCCATTTGCTTCCAAATGGGAGTAGATCCTGTCTCATAAGAACATAAGAATATAAGAACTAGGAACAGGAGTAGGCCATCTGGCCCCTCGAGCCTGCTCCGCCATTTAATGAGATCATGGCTGATCTTTGTGGACTCAGCTCCACTCTCCGGCCCATACACCATATCCCCGAATCCCTTTATTCTTTAGAAAGCTATCTATCTTTTTCTTAAAAACGTTTAAAGAAAGAGCCTCAACTGCTTCACTGGGCAAGGAATTCCAGAGATTCACAACCCTTTGGGTGAAGAAGTTCCTCCTAAACTCGGTCTTAAATCTACTTCCCCTTATTTTGAGGCTATGCCCCCTAGTTCTGCTTTTCCCAACCAGTGGAAACAACCTGCCCGCATCTATCCTATCTATTCCCTTCATAATTTTATATGTTTCATAAGATCCCCCCGCATCCTTCTAAACTCCAATGAGTACAGTCCCAGTCTACTCAACCTCTCGTCATAATCTAATCCCCTCAACTCTGGGATCAACCTCTGCACTCCCTCCAGTGCCAATATGTCCTTTCTCAGGTAAGGAGACCAAAACTGAACACAATACTCCAGATGTGGCCTCACCAACACCCTATACAATTGCAGCATAACCTCCCTAGTCTTGAACTCCATCCCTCTAGCAATGAAAGACAAAACTCGATTAGCCTTCTTAATCACCTGTTGCACCTGCACACCAACTTTTTGCGACTCGCGCACCAGCACACCCAGGTCCCTCTGCACAGCAGCATGTTTTAACATCTTACCGTTTAAATAATAATCCATTCTGCTGTTATTCCTCCCAAAATGGATAGCCTCACACTTGGCAACATTGAATTCCATCTGCCAGACCCTAGCCCATTCACCTAACCTATCCAAATCCTTCTGCAGACTTCCGGTATCCTCTGCACTTTTTGCTTTCCCACTCATCTTCGTGTCGTCTGCAAACTTTGACACATTGCACTTGGTCCCCAACTCCAAATCATCTATGTAAATTGTGAACAACTGCAGGCCCAACACTGATCCTTGAGGGACCCCACTAGTTACAGGTTGCCAACCAGAGAAACACCCATTTATCCCCACTCTCTGCTTTCTATTAGTTAACCAATCCTCTACCCATGCTACCACTTTACCCTCAATGCCATGCATCTTTAGTTTATGCAGCAACTTTTTGTGTGGCACCTTGTCAATAGCTTTCTGGAAGTCCAGATATACCACGTCCATTGGCTCCCCGTTGTCTACTGCACTGGTAACGTCCTCAAAACATTCTACCAAATTAGTCAGACACGACCTACCCTTTGTGAACCCATGCTGCGTCTGCCCAATGGGACAATTTCCCTCCAGGTGCCCCTCTATTTCCTCCTTAATGATAGATTCCAGCATTTTCCCTACAACCGAAGTTAAGCTTACCGGCCTATAATTACCCGCTTTCTGCCAACCTCCTTTTTTAAACAGTGGTGTCACGTTTGCGACTTTCCAAACCTCTGGGACCACCCCAGAGCCTAGTGAATTTTGATAAATTATCACTAGTGCGTTTACAATTTCCCTAGCCATCTCTTTTAACACTCTGGGATGCATCCCATCAGGGCCAGGAGACTTGTCTACCTTTAGCCCCATTAGCTTGCCCAATACTGCCTCCTTAGTGATTACAATCATCTCAAGGTCCTCACCTATCATATCTTTATTTCCATCAGTCACTGGCATGTTATTTGTGTCTTCCACTGTGAAGACTGACCCAAAAAACCTGTTCACCTCCTCAGCCATTTCCCCGTCTCCTATTATTAAATCTCCCTTCTCATCTTCCAAAGGACCAATATTTACCTGAGCCACTCTTTTTCGTCTTATATATTTGTAGAAGCTTTTACTATCTGCTTTTATGTTCTGAGCCAGTTTACTTTCATAGTCTACCTTACTCTTCTTTATAGCTTTTTTAGTAGCTTTCTGTTGTCCCCTAAAGACTTCCCAGCCCTCTAGTCTCCCACTAATTTTTGCCACTTTGTATGTTTTTTCCTTCAATTTGATACTCTCCCTCACCTCCTTAGATATCCATGGTCGATTTTTCCCCTTTCTACCCTCTTTCTTTTTTGTCGGTATGAACCTTTTCTGAACACTATGAAAGATTGCTCGGAAGGTTCTCCACTGTTCCTCAACTGCTTCATCATGAAGTCTTTGCTCCCAGTCTACCTTAGCTAGTTCTTCTCTCATCCCATTGTAAGCGCCTTTGTTTAAGCACAAAACACTAGTGTTTGATTTTACCTTGTCATCCTCCAACTGTATTTTAAATTCCACCATATTGTGGTCGCTCCTTCCAAGAGGATCCCGAACTATGAGATCATTAATCAATCCTGCCTCATTACACAGGACCAGATCTAGGACTGCTTGTTCCCTTGTAGGTTCCATTACATACTGTTCCAGGAAATTATCCCGGACACATTCTATAAACTCCTCCTCAAGGCTGCCTTTACCAACCTGGTTAAACCAATCGACATGTAGATTAAAATCCCCCATGATAACCGCTGTACCATTTCTACATGCATCCGTTATTTCTTTGCTTATTGCCTGCCCTACCATCCTGTTACTATTTGGTGGCCTATAGACTACTCCTATCAGTGACCTTTTCGCCTTACTATTCCTGATTTCCACCCAAATTGATTCAACCTTGTCCTCCATAGCACCAATATCATCCCTTACTATTGCCCGGATGCCATCCTTAAACATCAAAGCTACACCAGCGCCCTTACCGTCCATTCTATCCTTTCGTATAGTTTGATACCCTTGGATGTTTAACTCCCAGTCATGACCATCCTTTAACCATGTTTCAGTAATGGCCACTAAATCATAGCCATTCACGATGATTTGCGCCATCAACTCATTCACCTTATTCCGTATACTACGAGCATTCAGGTAAAGTACACTTATGCTGTTTTTTATGTCTTTGTTATGAATCCTAACACCTTGATCAGTAACTTTTCGCAAATTATTTTTCCTCTTACCCTTTCTGCTAATTTTCCTTGTCTTTGAACCCATATCTCTACATAATAACCTGTCAGGTAACCTGCTGCCTTGCTCTCCATTAACCATTATACTGTCCATTGCTTTACCCTTCCCTTCCCCCCAGCTTGCTAGTTTAAAGTCCTTGTGACCAACCTATTTATCCTATTCGCTCGAACACTGGTCCCAGAATGGTTCAGTTGAAGACCGTCCCAACGGTACAGGTCCCTCCTGCCCCAGTACTGAAGGCAATGCCCCATGAAATGGAATCCCTCTTTCCCGCACCACTCCTTTAGCCTCGTGTTAACTTCCCTAATTTTCGCAACCCTATGCCAATTGGCACGTGGCTCGGGTAGTAATCCAGAGATTATAACCCTGGAGGACCAGTTCTTTAATTTAGTCCCTAGTGTTTGATAATCTCCAAACAGGTCCTCTTTCCTAGTCTTACCTATGTTGTTAGTCCCAACGTGGACCACAACAACTGGATCCTCCCCCTCCCTCTCCAAAATCCTTTCAAGCCGATCAGAGATGTCCCTCACCCTGGCACCGGGCAGGCAACATACCATGCGGGACTCTCGATCTGGCTTACAAAGGATGCCATCAATCCCCCTAATTATAGAATCCCCTACAACTACCACTTGTCTTTTTGCTTCCCCCTCTAGAATGGCTTCCTGTACCACGGTGCAGAGGTCAGTCAACGCATCCTCCCTACAGCCCTTTTCCTCATCCACACAGGGAGCAAGTACCTCATACCTGTTGGACAAGGTCAAGGGCTGAGGCTCCTCAACTCCTAAACTCAGGATCCCCCTACCTGCATCCCTTGCAGTCACACCACTCTGTCCCTGACCACTGTCCGAATTATCAGTACTTATTCTACCGGGTGTGACTGCCTCCTGAAACAAAACATCCAGGTAATTTTCCCCCTCCCTGATGTGCCGCAGTGTGTGCAGCTCGGTCTCCAGCTCATCAATTCTGAGCCGAAGTTCTTCGAGCAGCCAACACTTGCTGCAGATGTGGTCACTGACGGTCTCAATGGGATCCACCAGTTCCATCATCATACAGCAACAGCACATCACCTGTCCAGCCATATTCAACTAGTCTCAAAGAATTCTCTCCAGTAATTTCCCTACCACTGACGTAAGGCTCACCGGCCTGTAGTTCCCTGGATTATCCTTGCTACCCTGCTTAAACAGAGGAACAACATTGGCTATTCTCCAGTCCTCCGGGACATCACCTGAAGACAGTGAGGATCCAAAGATTTCTGTCAAGGCCTCAGCAATTTCCTCTCTAGCCTCCTTCAGTATTCTGGGGTAGATCCCATCAGGCCCTGGGGACTTATCTACCTTAATATTTTTCAAGACGCCCAACACCTCGCCTTTTTGGATCTCAATGTGACCCAGGCTATCTACACACCCTTCTCCAGACTCAACATCTACCAATTCCTTCTCTTTGGTGAATACTGATGCAAAGTATTCATTTAGTACCTCGCCCATTTCCTCTGGCTCCACACATAGATCCCTTGCCTATCCTTCAGTGGGCCAACCTTTTCCCTGGCTACCCTCTTGCTTTTTATGTACGTGTAAAAAGCCTTGGTATTTTCCTTAACCCTATTTGCCAGTAACTTTTCGTGACCCCTTCTAGCCCTCCTGACTCCTTGCTTAAGTTCCTTCCTACTTTCCTTATATTCCACACAGGCTTTGTCTGTTCCCAGCCTTTTAGCTCTGACAAATGCCTCCTTTTTCTTTTTGACGAGGCCTACAATATCTCTCGGTATCCAAGGTTCCAGAAAATTGCCGTATTTATCCTTCTTCCTCACAGGAACATGCCAGTCCTGAATTCCTTTCAACTGACACTTGAAAGCCTCCCACATGTCAGAAGTTGATTTGCCCTCAAACATCCGCCCCCAAGCTAGGTTCTTCAGTTCCCACCTAATATTGTTATAATTAGCCTTCCCCCAATTTAGCACATTCATCCTAGGACCACTCTTATCCTTGTCCACCAGCACTTTAAAACTTACTGAATTGTGGTCACTGTTCCCGAAATGCTCCCCTACTGAAACTTCTACCACCTGGCCGGGCTCATTCCCCAATACCAGGTCCAGTACAGCCCTTTCCCTGGACTGTCTACATATTGTTTTATGTAGCCCTCCTGGATGCTCCTTACAAACTCTGCCCTGTCTAAGCCCCTGGCACTAAGTGAGTCCCAGTCAATATTGGGGAAGTTGAAGTCTCCCATCACAACAACCCTGTTGTTTTTACTCTTTTCCAAAATCTGCCCACCTATCTGCTCCTCTATCTCCCGCTGGCTGTTGGGAGGCCTGTAGTAAACCCCCAACATTGTGACTGCACCCTTCTTATTCCTGATCTCTACCCATATAGCCTCACTGCCCTCCCGTACTACAGCTGTGATATTCTCCCAAACCAGTAGCGCAACTCCGCCACCCGTTTTACATCCCCCTCTATCCCGCCTGAAACATCTAAATCCTGGAACGTTTAGCTGCCAATCCGGCCCTTCCCTCAACCAGGTCTCTGTAATGGCAACAACATCATAGTTCCAAGTACTAATCCAAGCTCTAAGTTCATCTGCCTTACCCGTAATACTTCTTGCATTAAAACATATGCACTTCAGACCCGTTGTGTTCAGCAACTTCACCCTGTCTGCTCTGCCTCAGAGCTATACTGGCCTATTCCCTAGTTCTCCCTCAATGCTCTCACCTTCTGACCTATTGCTCCCATGCCCACCCCCTGCCATACTAGTTTAAACCCTCCCGTGTGACACTAGCAAACCTCGCGGCCAGATATTTATGCCTCTCCAGTTTAGATGCAACCCGTCCTTCTTATACAGGTCACACCTGCCCCGGAAGAGCTCCCAGTGGCCCAGATAACTGAAACCCTCCCTCCTACACCAGCTGTTTAGCCACATGTTTAGCTGCTCTATCTTCCTATTTCTAGCCTCACTGGCACGTGGCACAGGGAGTAATCCCGAGATTACAACCCTAGAGGTCCTGGGCGTCATTCTCCGACCCCCCCAGCGGGTCGGAGAATGACCGTTGGCCGCAGTGAATCCCGCCCCCGCCCGTTGACAAAGTCTCCAGTACCGGCTATTCAGCGGGGGCGTGAATCGGGCCCCGCCGGTTGGCGGGCCCCCCGCTGGATTCTTCGGTCCGGATGGGCCGAAGTCCCGCCGATAAATTGCCTATCCCGCCGGCGTAAATTAGAGTACCTATTTACCGGCGGGACAAGGCGGCGTGGGCGGGCTCCGGGGTCCTGGGGGGGCGCGGGGCGATCTGACCCCGGGGGGTGCCCCCACGGTGGACTGGCCCGCGATCGGGGCCCACCGATCCGCGGGCGGGCCTGTGCCGTGGGGGCACTCTTTCCCTTCCGCCTCCGCAACGGTCTCCACCATGGTGGAGGCGGAAGAGACTCTCCCCACTGCGCATGCGCGGGAAACTGTCAGCAGCCGCTGACAGGCTCCCGCGCATGTGCCGCCCCGACATGTCATTTCCGCGCCAGCTGGCGGGGCAACAAAGGCCGTTTCCGCCAGCTGGCGCGGCGGAAATCCCTCCGGCGCCGGCCTAGCCCCTCAATGTTGGGGCTCGGCCCCCAAAGATGCGGAGCATTCCGCACCTTTGGGGCGGCGCGATGCCCGTCTATTGGCGCCTTTTTGGGCGCCAGTCGGCGGACATCGCGCCGTTTGGGGAGAATTTTGTCCCCTGTCTTTTAACTTTCTGCCTAGCTCCCTGAACTCCTGCTGCAGGACCTCATGCCCCTTCCTGCCTATGTTGTTAGTCGCAATATGTACAACGACCTCTGCCTGTTTGCCCTCCCCCTTCAGGATGCCCTCTACCCGTTCGGAGACATCCTGGACCCTGGCATCAGGGAAGCAACATACCATCCTGGAGTCTCTTTCATGTCCACAGAAGCGCCTATCTGTGCCCCAGACTATAGAGTCCCCTATGACTATTGCTCTTCTGCGCTTTGACCCTCCCTTCTGAACATCAGAGCCAGCCGTGGTGCCACTGCTCTGGCTGCTGCTGTTTTCCTCTGATAGGCTATCCCCCCCGACATTATCCAAAGGGGTATACCTGTTTGAGAGGGGGAGAACCACAAGGGATTCCTGCACTGACCTTTCTGGTGGTTACCCATTTCTCTGTCTGCACCTTGGGTGTGACCACATTATTAAAACTGCTATCTATGATGCTTTCCGCTACCTGCATGCTCCTAAGTGCATCCAACTGCCGCTCCAACCAAACCATGCGGTCTGTGAGGACCTCCAGTTGGGTGCACTTTCTGCAGATGAAGTCATCTGGGATGCTGGAAGCCTCCCGGACCTGCCACATCTCACAGTCAGAGCACTGCACCCCTCTAATTGACATTGCGTCAGTTAATTAGTAAATTAAATTTAAAAGTTTTTTTTAAAAATTACTGTTAACTATATATTTCCTAGCACTAGATTTCTACTATAAATGTGAAAGCTAAATACAGTACTCTCCGATCTCTGGCTTAGATACCCCTCTAAATTATAATTAAGTAATTATGTTTAATTAGTTTACCAATGCTTAATTTTTTAAATTTAGCGTGGATTCCCAACCAGCCAATCAGGTCACAGCTTTTCTGTGATGTCACTTCAGTTCCCCCCCCCCCCCACACACACACAATTTGAAAAGGTAATAAAAGTAAAAATGAGTAAAAAGCACTTACTTACCTTCTGAGGGTCTCAGATGCTCTCTGGTCTCTCCCTGCAGATTAAATGTTACAGGCCCGAAGAAAGAGAGAGAACAAAACAGTAGGGAAAAAGCACCTTCTCCCACTCTGCACCGAATTACCTCATTGCACCAAATTACCAAGTTCCAAATTCCCACTCTGGATGTGTTTCACTCACTCAGGCTGTGTCTCTTTGACCTGCGCAACGCTTACTGAGTGCCACCTTCAATGACTTATCATTTATCTGATATTGTGCCCCTAAACAGGCCTCAGGCGACTGCCAGATAATTGCCTCTCAGCAATTAGGATGGGGGCAGCTTCAGCCAATCAGACACTAATCTACACACTTAACATTTGACTGAAAAACAGCAGAATTAGACTTACCACTTACCTTTCTTGATTACCCCACTGCACCAAATTACCAAGTTCCAAATTCCCACTCTGGATGTGTCTCACTCAGGCTGTGTCTCTTTGACCTGCGCAACGCTTACTGAGTGTGTTTTCTGTCTGTCTTTTATACAGACTTTAGCTGACCAGGATGACTCACACTACTTAAACTTCAAAGAGAAGAATACAATGTGTACCTTTGTGCCCCTAAACAGGCCTCAGGCGACTGCCAGATAATTGCCTCTCAGCAATTAGGATGGGGGCAGCTTCAGCCAATCAGACACTAATCTACACACTGCACTTTTGACTGAAAAACAGCAGAATTAGACTTACCACTTACCTTTCTTGATTACCCCACTGCACCAAATTACCAAGTTCCAAATTCCCACTCTGGATGTGTCTCACTCAGGCTGTGTCTCTTTGACCTGCGCAACGCTTACTGAGTGCGCTTTCTGTCTGTCTTTTATACAGACTTTAGCTGACCAGGATGACTCACACTACTTAAACGTCAAAGAGAAGAATACAACGTGTACCTGTGTGCCCCTAAACAGGCCTCAGGTGACTGCTAGATAACTGCCTCTCAGCAATTAGGGTGGGGGCAGCTTCAGCCAATCAGACACTAATCTACACACTACACTTTTGACTGAAAAACAGCAGAATTAGACTTACCACTTACCTATCCTGATTACCTCATGGCACCAAATTACCAAGTTCCAAATTCCCACTTTGGATGTCAGGCTGTGTCTCTTTGACCTGCGCAACGCTTACTGAGTGCGCTTTCTGTCTTTCTTTTATGCAGACTTTAGCTGACCCGGATACTCACACTACTTAAACTTAAAAGAGAAGAATACAATGTGTACCTTTGTGCCCCTAAACAGGCCTCAGGTGACTGCCAGATAACTGTCTCTCAGCAATTAGGGTGGGGGCAGCTTCAGCCAATCAAACACTAATCTACACACTGCACTTTTGACAGAAAAACAGCAGAATCCTCTGATTCTCGATCCCTTTGTGAGTAAGACAGTCCCAACTTCTCCATTATATCCTCATAACTGAAGTTCCTCATACCTGGAACCATTCTCGTGAATCTTTTCTGCATTCTCTCCAATGCCTTCACATCTTTCCCAAAATGCAGTTTCCAGAACTCGACTTAATATTCCAGCTGAGGCCAAACTACTGTCAATTCAACATAGCCTCCTTGTTCTTCCTGGACTCCGTAGAATCCCTGCTGTGCAGAAGGAGGCCATTCCACCCATTGAGTCTACACCGACGCTCCAAAAGAGCACTCTATCCAGGTCCACTCCCCCATCCGATTCCCGTAGCCCTGTAATCTGATCATGGCCAATCCACCTAACTTGCACACTGTTGAACACTAAGGGGCAATTTGGTCAGTCCACCTAACCTGCACATCTTTGGACTGTGGGAGGAAACCAGAACACGGGGAGGAAACTCACGCAGACGCAGGGAGAAGGTGGAACTCCACACATTCCCCCAAGACTGGAATTGAACCCAGGTCCCTGGTGCTGTGAGGCAGCAGTGCTAACCACTGTGCCACCTCGATAGGAACAGCATGGTAGCACAGTGGTTAGCACAGTTGATTCACAGCTCCAAGGTCCCAGGTTCGATTCCCGGCTTGAGTCACTGTCTGTGCGGGGTCTGCATGTTCTCCCCGTATCTGTGTGGGTTTCCTCCGGCGGTTTCCTCCCACAGTTCAAATATGTGCAGGTTAGGTGGATTGACCATGATAAATTGCCCTTAGTCTCCACAAAAAGAGGTTGGGTAGGAGTGCTGAGTTGCAGGGATGGGGTGAGGGCTTTGGCTTGATTGGGGTGCTCTTTCCAGGGACCGGTGCGGACTCGATGGGCCGGGTGGCCTCCTTCTGCACTGTGAATTCTCTGCCAATCTTGTATTCTATGCCCCTTTTAATGAAGCCTGGATGCTCTATGTGTTATTAACCATTCTCTCGACCTATCCTGCCACCTTCAATGACTTATCATTTATCTGATATTGTCTCTGTTATGTTCTTCCTACCAATACATTCCTCCACATTGAACATCATCTGCCCATTCCACCAACATGTCTATATCTTTTTGAAGTCTATCATCCTCACATTTCATGATGCTTCTCAATTTCATATCAACTGCAAATTTTGAAATTGTGCCTTGCAAACCGAGGCCTAGATCATTAACATACATGAGAAGGAGCAAGGTTCCCAACACTGACCCCTGAGGAACTGCAGACAAACCTTCCTCCAGCCTGAAAACCATCCATTAACCATGACCTTATTTTTCCTGTCACTCAGCCAATTTTACTATTCATGTTGCTACCGTCCCTTTTATTTCATCAGCTCTAATTTTGCTCAGAGGTCTGTTGTGCAGCATTGCATCAAATACCTTTTGGAAGTCCATGTGCATCACAGCAGCAGTATTGCCCTCATCAACCCTCTCTGTTAACTCTTCAAAAACTCCAGCAAGTTAGTTAAACATGGTTTCCCCTCAATATATTCATGATGGCTTTCTCTAATTAAGCTCTTTGTCCACGTGATGATTAATTTTGTCCCAAATTATTGTTTCTGTAAATTTTTCCACCACTGAAGTTAAACTGGTTTGTAGTTACTGAGCTTACCTTTTTCCCTTTTTTGAATGAGGGTGTGACAATTGCAAATCTCCAGTCCTCTGGCACTATCCCTGAGTATAAGGAAGATTGTAAAATTATGGCCAGTGCCTCAGCAATTTCCACACTCACTTCCCCCATCTCACCTAGACCTGGTGCTTTATCAACCTTAAAGTACAGACAGCCTATCCAATGCCTCCTCCTTATCAGTTCAGTTTCAAATTATTTTAGTGTATTAAATACTTCCCCGCTCACTATAGCCCAGATAGCATCTTCTTCCTTGGTAAAGACAGTTATCGGCAGCGGGATTCTCCCGAATCCCCGTGATGGCCCGACGCCGACGTAAAAAGCGGTGCGAACCACTCTGGCTTCGGGGGCTAGGCCGGCAGCGGAGGGGTTGGCCTTGTGCCAACCATCGCCGAAGGGCTGGCGCGAGTTAGCGCATGCACAGAACTGCTGGCGTGGTTCCACGCATGCGCAGACCGGCCGGCATATTCTAGCGCATGCGCAGGGGATGTGTCATCTCACCGCCGGCCATGGCGGGACACAGAGGAAGGAGTGCTCCCACGGCACAGGCCCGCCCGCAGATCGGTGGGCCCCGATCACGGGCCAGGCCACCGTGCCCCCCCCGGGGGCCGGATCCCTCCGCGCCTCCCTGAGGACCGCACCAGCCAGCCTACCAGCCAGGTCCCGCCATGTCGGACCATGTCCAATCCATGCCGGCGGGACTGACAAGAAAACGACGGTGCTCGGCCCATCGGGGCCCGGAGAATTGCCGGGGGAGCCGCTGCCAACGTCCCCCGACCGGCACGGCATGATCCCCGCCCGAAAACCAGTGCCGGAGAATACGGCATTCGGCATCGGAGCGGCGGGGCAGGATTCACGCCACCCCCTGGGGATTCTCCGACCCGATTGGGGGGGGGGGAGGGTCGTAAAATCGCTCTTAAAATATCCATTTAATACCGAATCATAGAATTGTAATGGCGCAGAAGTCCATTTGGCCCACCATGTCTGTGCCAGCTCTCCAAATGTGCATCATGGTTTTGTGCTATTGCCCTGCCTTTCCCCATACCCCTGCGCATTGCTTCTATTCAAATAATCATCTAATGTTCAGTTGAATGCTTCAATTTAACCTGCCTTCACCACACTTCCAGACCCAAACCACTTGTGCGAAAATAATTTTTTCACATCACACTTGCTTCTTTTGCAAATCACTTTCAATCTGTGCCCTCGCATTCATGCCCCTTTTACCAGCGGCAGCAGTTTCTCCCCATCTACACTGTCCAGCCCCCTCATGATTTTGAACATCTCAATCAAATCTCCTCTTAGCCTCCTTCTCTCCCAAGAGAACAGCCCCAGCCTCCGCAGTTTATCCTCATAACAGAAGTTCCTCATCCCTGGAACCAGGCTTGTAAACCTCTCTTCACTCTGCCCTATGCATTCACATCCTCAGTCTTTCCTGCAGCCGCCATCTTTAAATCCCCTTTTTGGTCCCAAATAAATCCTAATTGTCCTTTTACTACCCTTTTACTATGTATACACCGATAGAAGACTTTATAATTAAATTTAGCTGCCAGTCTCTTTTCATGCTCTATCTTTGCTTCTTTTATTTGTTTTCCACTTCTCCGCTGCACCTTCTATATTCAACCTAGTTTTCAATTGTATTATCCAACTTATTGTATTGCATGAGCACACATTTTCTTCTTTATCTTAATTCCTACCTCTTTTGTCACCAGGGAGTTCTCGGCCTGTTTCCCCTACCTTTCCCCTATATCTTGATTGTGCCTAAACTATATATTCTTTGAAGATAGTCCATTGTTCTACTACCATTTTTTCCAGCCAACATTTGAATGCAATTTATTCAGCCCAGATCCAATTTTGGCACATTGAAGTTGACTTTCTTCCAGTTACTTATTCCTACTCTAGATTGTTTTTTGTTCTTTTCCACAGCCAACCTAAACATTATGATACAATGATCACTGATCCCTAAATCTTCTCCTACGGACACATGGTACAATTGGCCCACTTCATTCCCAAGTACTGGGCCCAGTAATGCCTCCCCTCCCTCTGTACTGGAAATATACTGCTGTATAAAATCTTCCTGAACATGCGCTAGGAACTCTTGCACTCTCTTCGCTTCACACTACTACCATCCTAAAATCAGATAATTAAAGTAACCCATTATAACTACTCGATAACTCTTGCACCTCCCTATAATTTCCTTGCAGATGTGTTCCCCCACATCGTTTCCTCTAGTTGGTGGCCTGTATACTGGATATGTGATTACTTGTTAGTTCCAGCCAAATCGATTCTGTCCTTAATCCCTGTGGGATATCTTCTCTCTCCAGCAGTCCAATGCTCTCCTTGATTAATATCCCAACTCCTCCCCTTTTCTTCCTTTCCTATATTTCCTCAACGCCTTGCAACAGGATTATTTATCACACAATCCTGCCCTTCTTTAAACCAAGTTTTTGTTACAGCTACATTTCCACATGACAATCTGCAACTTTAACTAACCAATCTTATTAACCACGCTCCATGCATTTGCATACATGTGCATTTACCCCTATTTAGACTTTATTACTTTTGGTTATTCTGACCCCACCCAATAACTTACTGATCCCCACTCTAGTGCTATCCATCTCTCAGCATTCTGTCCATCTTGGTATTCCTCCTTGATATTTCCTCCTTGTTCCCACCCCCCTGCCAAGTTAATTTTAACCCTCCCCAATAACACTCGCAAATCGCACTGCAAGGAACGTAATCCCTGCTCTATTTGGGTGCCATCCATCTGGCTTGTATAGATCCTATCTCCCCCGAAGCTGGTCTCAATGCCCTCAAAGATCTAAATCCCTCCCTCCAGCACCATCTATTCAGTCATACACTCTTCTACTTTATCCCCCTATCTTTACACCCACTCCCAGCATACATTGATACAGTCAGTAATCTGGAGATTGTAAATATTGAGGCCCTGCTTGCTAATTTCCTACCTAGCTCCCTAAATTCTGACTGCAGGACTACATCCCTCTTTCTGCCTACGTTGTTCACACCAATGTGGACCACGGCTGTTCCCCCTCCCACCCTCACGGTGCTCTGCCAACATTCGGTGATATGCTTGATTGTGACACCAGGCACACAAAATTGTATTCGTGTCTCCAGCCACAGAAATGCCTGGCTATTCCCCTAATTATTGAATTACCTATCACTATTCCTCTTCCTGTCTTTCTTGTACCCCCGAGCCACCTGTGGCACCATGGACTTGTCTCTGTCTACACTCCACAGGTGAACCTTCACTCTTATCAGTATTCAGAATACTGGTTGGACAGTGGTATGCACGCAGGTAACCCCTGCACTACCTGCATTTTTCTACTTGACAGGCTGGTGGGCTCCTATTTACCCTCTGCCTGAATACTCTTAAGCTACTGGATGATGAAATCTATAAAAGATCTATCCATGAAGCTCTCAACCTCAATCATAACAATCGTAGACTCACAAGGCAGAAGACCATTCAGCCCATTCAGTCCATTCTGGTTCTCTGCAAGAGCAAGAGCAACTCTTTATTTTAAAAAATCGCCGCATTTCATGAATTCTTATACCAAATAACTTAAATCTGTGTCCTCTTGTTACCAATTCTCCTGCCATTGGAATTTTTTTCCCCTAGCTCCGCTATTAAAACCCTTCATGAATTTGGAAACCTATTTAACCTTCTCTTAACAGTCTCTCCTCAAAGGAAAACAAGTTCATCTCCCCTAGTCTCTCCATATAAATGAAGTCCCTTAACCGGCTGGTCGATCACATCTGCAAGGACCTGGCATCCAAAAAGGGATAGTATAACTCAAAGACACATGTGTTTTGCTAATCCCCAATTTTACCATCCAGCACCAGTTGAGAATTGGGCACATGGGGAGTGGGAGAGGTAGAATCGCAGCAGTATGCAGGTTTCTGGGTCAGTGACAACTCATGCCATGAACCAGTTTGTCAGCTGTATTTTTGCCAGCCAACAAGAACCTCATCGAGATTCCAAAGTCAGGGTCTGAAACTGCTTATTGACCATGATACTATTGTAATCTTAATCACATGATCCGAATCAGGCATGGTAAATCTAGCCTTTTCAATTTACTAATGGTTTTTAGAATTTTGTGACGATTTTCTTCAATATCCCCATCCTTTTAGACTTCATTAGCACACAATTAGTCACCTCCTCAACTCAAGTGCTCGCTACATATGTACAGGTTTTCCTCAGGATTACGTTAATAATTATGCAAGTGAGTCCCAGGACAATTAAGTGCTATTCGCACTTTTTAAATTCTGGTTGTATTGGCCTAGGTATTTACATGATTGAAACCTCGTTTAACGCAGCAGAGTGAAATTTGACCCCACATTGTCTCAGTCCATGTAATCGCTTTAGTTTAATCACACCTAGATTTCGAAGATTTTACAATAGACCATTTATCATTCGGTAGCCTAAATTATGAAGCCAGGACCTTTCAGATACCCGTAGATTGAGGGACTGGGTCATTTACTGCTGTAATAACAGGAGTAACAATTACAGTCTCCACCATTCACCTCAGCAAGAGCCAGCTGTACAGTAACCAGTGGAAGAGTGAAGTCAGGAATGTTAAAAGCTCATTGTTCAATGACCTCTGCACTTGGACATTATAGTCCTTCAGCCATGGAACTGCAGGTTGCTTTTCTTTGGCTTTTACACAACTGTTGATCGACATTGTCATGATATGCAGACACGCAACCAATGGGTCATCAGAACAGGACACAACCAATGGGTAATCAGGACACCCAGAGGTGGCATTACCACAAGGGGGCACTACATGACCACTATAAAAAGGACAAGACACACAGGCTCTGCCTCTTCCACCGGCAGAAACCTAGAGAGCAAGACAGGATTGATTAACAGCAACATCACACCCCTAGCACGTGGTCTAGAGCAAGCTTGTATAGTTAGCAGAGTAGACTGAGTTACTAGAGTCAGATTAGCAGAGTGTCGAACTCATATATGAGCATTGTTAATCGTTCAATAAATACGTTGAACTTATCTCAGAGTCTGGAGCATCCTTCAGCAAAGCCTACAACAAGTAGCAGCTTTGAAGTAACATAACACAACAGACATGATGTCTGATTTTCTTTTCAAGAAATCAATTCTTGGGCAATGTTGGCAAGGCTGGTGTTTTTGCTAATCTCTCGTTACCCTCCCGAGTGAACTGCTAGGGCACTATGAAGGGGAGTTGAGAGAAATGTGGGACTGCGGACGCATAAGAAAATAAAATGATCATTTTTACAGGTCACCATTAGAGCACTTCACAGTCAATGAAGTACTGTTTAATGTTGTAATATAGCAAACACAGCAATCTGCACACAGCAGATTGGGGTCTTGGTTGGGGTATAAAAAATGGTTGGGTCACCAGTCAGAACTCCCCTGCTATTCTTCAAAATAGTGTCAATGCATCTTTTATGCGCAATCAAGCGGGCAGACAGGATCTTCGTTCAATGTTTCATTCAAAGGACAATACCTCCAACAATGCAGCACCCCCTCAGTACCAAACTGGAGCACAAGCATAAATCTTTGCACTTAAATCCTGGAAAAGCACTTCAACGCACAACTTTCTGAATCAGAGAAAAGAGTGCCACCCACTGAGACACACCTGGTACAACGTCCAGGCTGTGTAAGAAGGCCATTCGGCCCATCGCGTCTGCACCGACCCACTTAAGCCCTTACTTCCACCCTATCCCCGGAACCCAATAACACCACCTTACCTTTTTGGTCACTATGGGCAATTTATCATGGCCAATCCACCTAACCTGCACGTCTTTGGACTGTGGGAGGATACCGGAACACCCGGAGGAAACCCACGCAGACCTGTGGAGAACGTGCAGCCTCTGCACAGACAGTGACCCAAGGGGGAATCAAACCAGGGACCTGTGGCGTTACAGGGCATGCAGAAGACCTCTTCCTGTATCTGTGTTTATCTCTCAACCAACAATGCTAAGGTTTTCTGTTGCTACAGTCTTTGTCGGATCAATACATTCTTTGGTTTGACAAACAAATCTTCGACAAAGGCCCTTCGATCCACTGAATTATATATTGTCGAATCACAGTCCTTGTCTGACTCAGAGCCAAGGTTCAAACCTCACATTCTATCCCTGATCAGTACCACTTACTCTCATCACCACAACATTGCTTGTCTATCATCCCCACCTCATCCTTACTCATTCATTAACTCAATGCTGAATTTCTCCAATGAACCCTTGATGGTTTAAAATGATTTTACAGATGTTACAGTAAAAGATGTTGGGTGCGACATCACCTGAATGCCCTCCCCCGATGCTCTGACCCCGATGGACCGACTTCCCGATGGCGCAGGACACATGTGCTCTGAGTTTTCGTCAACCACTTCTGGTGGCTGCGGGCTGTGTCCAGCGCCACCCTAATCGGTGGGGGGTAGCTGTTCCGCTGGCCGGGGTGCTTCGGTGGGGTCTGGGAGGACTGGTGGGGGGTGGTCCGGGGTGCTGAGGGGGTTAACAAGTGGCACTATCTGGCAGGCCAGGTCCGCGCGTGGCCGGCGCCATGTTGTACTGCGCGACCGCTGCAGGTCATCGCACGCACGCACGGCCACAGGCCTGACAATTCTCCGACCGTTTATGTTGGGAACAGCGGGAGTTACGTGGCGTGGCTGCTAGCTCCCCACCGGGTGGAGCATCGGTGCGGGGGTGGCGTCGACATTTTCATTGCAAAACTAGACACTTCCTCCGGACATAGCCTCAAAATCAGAGAATCCAGCCCTAAGTGTTGATGCCAGGACTAAATCGCGAGAGTTCTACGGCCCCAAAAACGGCACTGATTCTGGAGCGATTCAGGACATCCTAATGGGCTAGCACCAGTGCCACATGGAACTAGTGCAATTCCAACGAACACTGGTGTGTGATTCATTGGGGTTGGGTTTGGCACTCGAGATCCTGACAAGCTGCAGCCACATAGAAGCACTCCATGCCCCACACACTCCCATTCCAGCCAAGAGGATGCCACCCAGAAGAGTGGCACCGAGGTTTGCTGATGCCAAGCTGGACACACTGTTGGATGCCATGGAGGAGAGGCGGGACACTCTGTTCCCCATGGTGGGAAGGAGGCTGCCACCCTCAAATGTCAACTGGGCCTTGGCGGAGGCTGAAGGGGCCATGATCGTCATGGGACCGACCACCAGGAACGGCCAGCAGTGCAGGAAGAAGTTGCACAACTTCCTCAAGGCAGCTAAGACGAGTCACCATCACTGTTCCCCGTCCCAACCCCATCCCATATACCACACACCTATCAGCCCCCTCCCCCCCACACCCTCCAACACGGCTCCCACAAGGCGGACCAGTCGGCAGTGCTTGGTGAGGATGAGCACCCCTCAGTCCAGCCAGGGTGTGCCACCACCACCATCGTGCCCATGGGATTAGAAAGGGGCTGGCATGGACAAGATGGGCCGAAAGGCCTTCTGCTGTGCTGTAACTTTTCTATGATAAGCCAAGTATAATCCTGAACCACTGTTGTGGGTGTGGGTGGTCACCATTTTAAAATGCTATCGGCATTTGGCACCAAGAGTGGGCATGTCTTGTACCTCTTCACAACACCCTATAACGCCTGCTTGATCCCTTGTGGTCAGTTATAATGTACCAATAAACTAAAATTTGTGGGGTGAAAAATTGGGGTTCACTATTAATAATAATAATAATCAATGTGAATATAGCTATAAGTAAACCTATACATTGAGTGCATCTGGCCCCTTGCTGGTGGTGAAACTAATGTTTGCACCCCGGGCTGGCAGATCCATACAAATCTGTCATTTGCATGGATTTTGATATCATTAGCAGGTTCATGCTTCATGCTCCACCCATCTGTGATGCTCCGCCCCTCTGTAGCCATCTGGGATGGCCACTTACAACTAAGGACAGAGAAACTCGCAAAGCCTAGCGGGTAAAATGGACAAGGCAAGACTCAGGCAGGCTCAGAGCCTTAAATGCATATTCGTAAGCAAGAAGTCCAGACGGTATCGAAACTCCAATCAATTAGCATTTTGATGGGGCCGATTAGTATTTGATAGGCCCATCTTCACCAAAACAAAGGACTGGTACTCGAGCGACCGGTACAGTCCCAGGCATTTCGACGCCACTCCCTGTTCAGGGGAAGCATAAACAACAGGGTCAGTGACCGCTTGGGACACGCCCAGCCATCCAGATCCCCGCCCACTTATTGGCTAAGGAATCGAACAGAGTGAACAGGGATCACCCAATTAGTAAGCCCCAAATCGAAGGACCGCCCAAAAGAGCGCAAAATCCCCCGAGTATAAGAAGAAGAGTTCGCCATATGTTCACTCTCTCTTGGACCTGGCGCCCCGGCCACGACCATCTCCAATTGCAGCAACACCAGAAGGGAGTCCAAGTTCAACGCTCGTTACCAGACGGATGAGCCCAGCTGAGCAGCAGTTACTTCTCCAGACTTAATAGTTCCAGAATCAGACAGCGGCCACTGTTCCTCTGACCTGGGTGCCTGAAGTTAAGTATAGGTTGCCTTAGTTGATAAGTGTAGTTAACTAGTAGTGTTTATGTTGCATGACTAATTGTGTGTAACTAAAGTACCCTTGACCTTGAACTAACTAACTGGTGTTTGGCTCTTTGATCGATAGCCGGTTGAAACTTGTGGTGGTATCATTCGATACCTGCCGACTCTGAGCATTAGAACATAGATAGCAAACGAAAGGAGGGCAAACTCACTGATTGCCATAATTGGGACAGAGCCATAGAAAAGACAGAGGAAAAGAAAAGGCAACACCTCTTCGGTGGAAGTCATACAAATTGAAGCAAGCATTTACAAGTGGGGCATGGGCGCTATGGCTGTTGAGGGGAAGCAAGAAGGAAAGAAAACTCTTTAAAACGCTCCAAAATTGTCAGGCTTGCTGGGGGTATGGGATGGCTGTCTGGGACGGAGGGAGTAGCGGGGAGCGACTTGATGTCAAGTCCGTGTAGTCGGAATGTCCCTCTTGGGATCGTGTGGCCTGTCTTAGACCATTGCTGAAGTCTGTGTTTTAAAAGCACACCTTTGGTGCTACTTCCAGTCCCCTGTTCACATGCTGATTGCTCACTATGTCCTGCAAATGCTCTGAGAGCCTCTGGTTATCTGGAAGCTCACCCAGGCCACCCCTCTGGAAACTCTCATACCCCAGCTGTATCATCATGGGACGGGTGTGGCCAAGCTCGATCACCGTCCCACCGGTTGCTGGCACTACATCAGGAGTGCAGCACCATTGCAGGAGAAGCAGGGTGTGGTAGTATGTATTGGGGGTCATGTGGGACTGGAAGCCCTAATGTCATTGGCTGACAGATCCCGGGTCCTAGTTGGCCGTTGACCTCATACTCCGCCCTGAAGGCGAAGTATAAGAAGCCGGTGCCTTCCCCCGCAGGCCAGTTTACTATCGGGCTGCTGGGGAACAGACACGCTTAATAAAGCCTCATCGACTTCACTCTATTCGTCTCACGGAGTCTTTGTGCGCCACACAGGGTAATAGCAGACCTCATCCCAAACAAAGGACACATGCACCATCCCTGGCACACTGCCCCTCTCAGGGCAGATGCCTTACCAGTGACACTATCGGCTAGCCCACCCCTCAGGACCATGAGTAGCCTGCAAGCATTGCCTGCCCATCACTCCCCATCTCCCATCCATCCTGCCCCTGGTCATGTTGTCACAACATGTGTGCCACACTCAGGATCTACATCACACTGCAGCTAAGCTCCCAACAGACGCACGCCTCCCTCACTCACCCTCATCTGTAGGGTCTGCTCACACACAAGCCTCTAAGCATGGAGGCAATTGGTGGCACACAGTGACCTTCTCCACCGCACAACCAGGTACCACCCTGCTGTTGGATAAAACACGGCCCACCCAGTGAGGAGTTAGGGGCATGTTTTGAGGGTAGCACAGCAATACAACTCAGGGTCACCATGTAGCCTGTTGGATTTGGTGGGCAAGGAAATACTTGTATTGCTAACATTTCTGTCTCCCTCCCCCCAACCCCGATAGACAGGCAGCGTGCATGACGCATATATCCTGGCGCACTCTGACGTTCCTGACACCTTCGAGGTGCTCCTTCAGGTACGGGGTTGGCTCTTGGGCAACAAGGGTTACCCGCTGAGGACTTGGCTCATGACACCTGTCCGGAGGTACCAGACCGCGTGGAGACCTGTTATAATGACAGCTATGCAGCAACCAGGAGCGTCATTAGGCAATCCATCGCCTTGCTGAAGATGCACTTTTGGTGCCTGGACTGCTCACGTGGGGCTTTCCAAAATAGCCTCAGGAAGATTCTAGAGCATTGTGCTGGCCTGCTGCTTCCTGAACAACATCGCACAGCAGAGGGGTGGCATGCTGGAGCAGGAGGAAGAACATCTGACGAGGCGGATGAGGAAGGTGTCCAGGATGAACTGGGCGTGGAGCTTAGGCTAGCAGGGCCAACTTTGTGATCAAGGGCCGTCACACACGGGATGGGAGTGGTGTCAGGGGCACAGACATGGTGACTCACCGAGCTGCCCTCAGGAGGGCACTCAGATTTTTGCGGCACTGGGTTCCAGTCATCGTCACGAGTCTGGCAGCATGGACTGCCTCTGCCACCTCCTCCCAGGCACAGTGAGATTCAGCTCACCAGCAGGAAAGTTTCCTCGCAAATCGGGGCACCCCAATCTCCCCTCCCCTCCCCTTTCAGGCCCTCACTCCATTTTTGTGACACCCCCTCACCCCTCCCAACTTTGTGGAGGCACCCAGGAACTCCCTCTCACACCCCTCTACCGGCCTGACCCCTGGCAGTGTCAACCTGGCGCCCAGGCACCCTGGCACTGCCAGCATGGCACCACGGCAGCACCACTGGCTCCCTGGCAGTGCCACCAAGGCACCTTAGTGGTAGTGTGCCTGGGTGGCTCTATCAAGGGCCCGGGTGCCTGTGGGAGTGCTCGAGTTTTACCCTGTCCTCTACTATGTGGGGGTCCCCAATGGCCTGAGGGACCCTCCCCGGAGCCGTTACACCTGGTCCACTTTTGTGTGGACCAGTACTAAACTCCTCCCAGGCAAGGTCTCCCAGGCACGGCCCTTGAGTCCTAGGAGCCGGAAGAATCCGGTGAGATCCAGATCGTGATGCCTCACGAGATTTTGTTAAATCCCACGAGACGTTTCAAAACTCGTGAATCTCGTGGGAGGCCTCTCATGAGATTCAACGGCCTTGTCCCAAAACCTAGGTTGGGGTGTTGAGATCGCTGAATCGCACCCTTAGTCCCCAAACTGTGAACCCCAGCCATGGTTTTTGTGCTTGGAAAAATGGGGTAATCTTATATGGCAAGTCAACTTATATGCCCCCATTTATAGTAATTCAGGAGAAACATCTTTACACAGAGCGCAGTCAGAATAAGGAGCTCGCTACCATGCAGAGTAGTTGAAGTGAATAGCATTTAAGTTTAAGGAAAAACTGGACAAACACATCAGGGTAAAAGGAATAGAAGGGTCTGTTGATGGGGAAAGGATGGCCCCTATGGTCTGAGTTTTGCGTGAATGAAGAGATAGGTCCTGGCAGCATAGGACAGACTTGGTGGGACAGCCTGACTGAGATCCATAAAAAGAGTTTGACTAAGGTTCGCAAGCCGATGGCAATCGTGTCCTGTCTAGCACAATTGTGAGGCACAGAGGAGGTCGTGAGGACGCTCCACAAGCAGCTTGAGGAGAAAGAGAGAAGTCGAGAGGGAGATATCAGTGAAAGCGAGAGATTAAATGTGCAGCTCTGGGAGCAGTTAGCGACGAAGGACAAGGAAATGGATGATGTCAAGAGAGCACATCAATCCTGTCTCGCCCACCTTAGCAGCTTCCAAATCCAGTACGATAAGGCCTACCAGGACACATAATGTGCTGTAATGGTAAGAGAAGAGACAGAGAATCAGGTACAGCAGTTAAAGAAGCAGTGCGATGATCTAAAGGCAGCCCTCCGAGCACTCCACAGTTCCACCACGGAACAGAGGCAGAGTTCGGTGGATCATGCCAAATGCAGGCAGCAAATTGAAAGGTTGCAATCCCTGCTATCAGTTCAAAATGGGTTTAGAGACACCTTTGGCCCACAGCTAGACCAGGAAGACGGCCCCGATTGGCAGGAACTCAGTGAAACGGCCCAACGGTACGTAAGCGAGACCGAGAATCAAAATAGAGTCACCACATGACCACCCAACACAACACCCCCAGCCCGGATACTACACCACATACACACCCAGCCACTGATACCCCCACATGGTGTGAGAATCTCGTTAAGTGGTATTCACTGTCCTACACAGTGGAAGCCTTACTAGTGATAACCATATTGTACAGTGTCATTCAGACAATCAGATTGCGGAAATGGAGGAGGAGAGCCTCCCACCCTCCAGTATACACCTTTAGAGCCCCTTTCCTCAGACTCCAGTAAACCCCACACTCTTTCTGAACCTTCCTCTTTAATACATTTCACGATTGTTGTTCTTGTTAATAAAGTTACTTCTCTGAATGTGAATGATAGTGATAGGAAGAAATGTGATGCTGCTATCGGATTATTTTTGTATTTAAGGTAAGTTCTTTGATTGTTAAATAGCAGCATGAGTGTAGTCTTATTAGAGACAGTTAGAGGTTCCCCTTTTACTGAATGTTAAATGGCCCCTTAGAAATTCTTAGATATGTGTTGTTTAGGGAAAATTAGGTAAATGTTTTTGGACCCGTAGGACAGAGTATGGTAGAACCTGTCCTTGGTTAAGGGTACCCGGAATTTCAGAGAACAATGAAGACCCAGTATTGTGATCCTTCACGCTTCGCATTGAGGATCAAGAGGACGGAGTGTAGACATTTGGGATGGCCACTTCCAACAAGGTACAGAGAAACTCGCAAAGCTTGGCGGGTAAAATGGATAAGCCAAGCCTCAGGCAGGCGCAGAGACTGAAATGCATATTCGTAAGCAAGACGTCCAGACGGTATCGAAACTCCGTCCAATTAGCATTGTAATGGGGCCGATTAGCATTTGATGGCCCATCTTCACCAAAACAAAGGACTAGTACTCAAGCAACCGGGACAGTCCCAGACATTTCGGCGCCACTCCCTGTTCAAGGGAAACGCAAACAACAGGGTCAATGACCGCTTGGGACACGCCCAGTCATCCAGATCCCTGCCCACTTATTGGCTAAGGAATCGAACAGAGTGATCAGTGATCCCCAATTAGTAAGGCCCAAATCGAAGGACCGCCCAAAAGAGCGCGAAAACCCCCTGAGCAAAAGAAGAAGAGTTCACCATATGTTAGCTCTCTCTTTGTCTTGGTACCCTGGTCACGGAAACACCAAAAACAAGTACAAGTTCAACGCCCGCTACCAGACGGATGAGCCCAGCTGAGCAGCAGTTACTCCTTCGAACCCAATAGATCCAGAATCGAACAGCGGCCACCGTTTTCTGACCTAAGCCGGGTGCCCAAAGTTAAGTACAGGTTGTCTTAGTCGATAGGTGTTGTTAACTAGTTTATGTTGCATGACTAATTGTGTGTGAATAAAGTACCCTTGACCTTGAACTAACTAACTGGTGTTTGGCTCTTTGATTGATAGCTGGTTGAAACTTGTGGTGTCATTTGATACCTGGCGACTCTAAGCATTAAGACATAGATAACACAGAAAGACGGGCAAACTCACTGATTGCCATAATTGGAACAGAGCCACAGAAAGACAAAGCAAAAGAAATGCGCAACACTAGCTGCCGGGAGAATCTGGGGCGAGATTCTCCGACCCCCCGCCGGGTCGGAGAATCGCCGGGGGCTGGCGTGAATCCCGCCCCCGCCGGTTGCCGAAGTCTCCGGCACCAGAGATTCGGCGGGGGCGGGAATCGCGCCGCGCCGGTTGGCGGGCCCCCCCGCTCGATTCTCCGGCCCGGATGGGCCGAAGTCCCGCCGCTAAAATGCCTGTACCGCCGGCATAAATTAAACCACCTACCTTACCGGCGGGACAAGGTGGCGTGGGCGGGCTCCGGGGTCCTGGGGGGGGTGCGGGGCGATCTGGCCCCGGGGGGTGCCCCCACGGTGGCCTGGCCCGCGATCGGGGCCCACCGATCCGCGGGCGGGCCTGTGCCGTGGGGGCACTCTTTTCCTTCCGCCTCCGCCACGGTCGCCACCATGGCGGAGGCAGAAGAGACTCCCTCCACTGCGCATGTGTGGGAAGCTGTCAGCGGCTGCTGACGATCCCGTGCATGCGCCGCCCGGAGATGTCATTTCTGCGCCAGCTGGCGGGGCACCAAAGGCCTTTTCCGCCAGCTGCCGGGGCGGAAATTCGTCCACCGCCGACCTAGCCCCTCAACGTTGGGGCTCGGCCCCCAAAGATGCGGAGCATTCCGCACCTTTGGGGCGGCGCGATGCTCGTCTGATTTGCACCGTTTTGGGCGCCAGTCGGCGGACATCGCGCCGTTTCCGGAGAATTTCGCCCCTGGTGTCTGGGTATTTAAATGAGCCCTATGGGCAGAGGGTGTGATCCAGATCATGATGCCTCACAAGATTTCGTTAAATCCCACGAGACATTTCGAAACTCGTGAATCTCGTGGGAGGCCTCTCATGAGATTCAATGGCTTTGTCCCAACATCTAGTTTAGGGTGTTGAGGCCGCTGAATCGCACCCTTAGTCCCCAAACAGTGAACCCCAGCCATGATTTTTGCGGTTGGGAAAATGGGGTCATCTTAGATGGCAAGTCAACTTATATGCCCCCATTTATAGTAATTCAGGAGAAACATCTTTACACAGAGCACAGTCAGAATAAGGAACTCACTACCATGCAGAGTAGTTGAAGTGAATAGCATTTAAGTTGAAGGAAAAACTGGATAAACACATCAGGGTGAAAGGAATAGAAGGGTCTGTTGATGGAGTTGGATGAAGAGGGATGGGCGGACGCTCATGTTGAGGATCAGCATGAACCAGTTGAGTTGAGTGTCCTGTATCTCTGCTGCACATTCTATGTAATGTGCAACTTGCATCGATCAAGCAGTTGAGCTGATCTTTCAGAAAGGCTATCAATCTGAGACTTTAACTCTGTTTCTTTTCCGCTTCTCTCTCCACAGGTGCGGCCTTACCTGCTGAGAATTTTCAGCATTTTCTGTATTTTTAATTAATCACTCATTATTTGCAGAGCCAGACAGAGCAGAAATTGGTTGAAATTGGTGACACAATAAAGCTTCACTTCAAAACTAATCATTTGGTTGTGAAGCACTTTGGAAAATCCAAAGAGAATTCAAATGTTTTGTCGGTGTGCAAGACCTTTCCTATTTCTCCTTCCCTTTATTCACTTGGAGGTCCACCTCATTGAAACTGGCTACTGAGTCATTTATAAGTGGGCCTTGAATCCTTTAGTTGCAACGGGAGACGGCTATTCCAGATGGTTTGGGATTCGTGCTCAGCTATCTTGGTGTTTGTGAATGTGTATTTCTTACAGTCTTACTGGAGCGCGTCACCCCACAATTACATAATTGAATCTCTGACAAATGAGTTTTACATCTGTCCTTTGATGGATCCTAGAAGTGAAATATAATTCTGCCAGTGCTTGATTGTCAGTCAGCTTAAGAAGTAATCATTTCCAATGTCTCATTGTTAAATCGTTCTCATCATTCAAATTTCCTCTGATGGAGCTGATGGCAGAGCTGCACTGTTCAGGGGTGATTGCAGGAATCACACTGCTTCACGCTAGGGGCAGTCGAAATCTGAAGCTCTCGTCCCCAAAAACTGTTATGGATGAATGAAATGAAAATCGCTTATTGTCACAAGTCGGCTTCAAATTAAATTACTGTGAAAAACCCGAGTCGCCACATTCCGCACCTGTTCGGGGAGGCTGGTACGGGAATTGAACTTGCGCTGCTGGTCTGCCTTGGTCTGCTTTAAAAGCTAGCTGTGCTAAACCAGCCCCAATGCGAGATGAGGACTTATGGATGAGGATCAATTGAAAATTTCAAAATTGTGATTGAGACGTTGTTGTCTGACAAGGGTATTTATGGGTTAAGGAACCATGTTGGATGTAGATTAGTCATGAGTCATGATTTAGTTGGAGGGTGTATTCAAGGGGCAGAATGGACTCTTTTTGTTCCTATTTCCCTATATTCCTATTTTTAATGGTTTGGGAAATTATAAGATGACATAAGGTGATTTTATTTTTCACTGCAAACCTCTGGCAGGGAGCGTCACACGTTGAGAGCATATGTTGCAAATGTATCCATGATTGATCAATCCTCTCCCACCTGCCTAGCAAAGCCAGAACATTCTCCCGAGCATGCAGCTTTCAGATGAAGTTTTTTTTTCCCGGTATGAAGTTCAAGGAAAATAATTAGATGACTTCAAGAACATTGTCAAGTCTGCATTTACAAACATCCCGGTGCGGAATGAAGCGTAGCAGAAATTAGGCAGATGCAGGAAAGGGAAGACTGTTAAGATTATGCCATTCCTGCAAAACAATTTACTTGGAGCCTCAACAATATTCCTCATGGATGCCAATAATGATCCCAGCTCATTAAGTGATGCATCATAAATCACAATTCAGAACAGAAGAGATATAATTTGTCTGAGATGACTGCTGCTGCTCTTGCCCTTACTTATTGCTTTGCTCGGTTCTCCTATTTGGAAAGCTGCTGAAATCGGGTGTGTTGTCTCCATGAAGGGAAGGGGAGGGATGTCTTGAATTTGCATTGAGAGCTGCAGTTGACCATGGCTCAAATTCTAAGGACGGAATTCTCACTCCCCACGCCGGGTGGGAGAATTGCCGGGTCGGCGCCCGTGTCCTGCCACGCTGCCCCGACACCCGCATGTGATTCTCCCACCCCCCCAAACCGTGGCGTTGAGAATCACGGCTGGCCGCTCGGAGAATCGGCGCTTGCCGTTTGCAACGGGCGAGCGGCGATTCTCCGGCCCGGATGGGCCGAGCGGCCTGCCCAACACGACGGGTTCCCGCTAGCACCGTCCACACCTGGTCGCTGCCGGCGGGAACAGCGCGGGAACACTGGGGGGTGGCCTGTGGGGGGGGGGAGGGGGTTCTTGCACCGGGGGGTGCCTCAAATGGGGTCTGGCCCGTGATCGGTGCCCACCGATCGGCGAGCCAGCCTCTCTGAAGGAGGACCTCCTTTCCACCGCCGCCTTGCAAGATCCATCCGACATCTTCTTGCAGGGCGGCCTCGGGGAGGACGGCAACCGCGCATGCGCGGGTTGGCGCCGGCCAACCAGCACATGCGTGGGTGACGTCATTTACGCAGCGCCGGCTGCGTCATTTATGCGGCACCGCTTTTACGTGGTGCCAAGGCCTGGCACACGTAAATGATGCAACACCGCTCCTAACCCTCTGGGGGCGGGAGAATAGGGGGCTGGGAGCGGACTCCGACGCCGGAGTGAAACACTCCGGTTTAAACTCCGGCGTCGGCACATAGACTCCCGATGGGAGAATTACGCCCCCTGTTCTTGCTGAAAATAAATTCGGGGCGGGATTCTCCGAACCCCGACGGGTCGGAGAATCGCCGGGTGCTGCCGTGAATCCCGCCCCCGCCGGTTGCCGAATTCTCCGGCACCGGATATTCGGCGGGGGCAGGAATCACGCCGCGCCGATCACCGAGTAGCCCCCGGCGATTCTCTGGCCCACGATGGATCGTAGTCCCGCTGCTGGAATGCCTGTCCCGCCGGCGAGACTCGGCAGCGCGGGCGGGCTCCGGGGTCCTGGGGGGGGCGCGGGGTGATCTGGCCCCAGGGGGTGCCCCCACGGTGGCCTGGCCCGCGATCGGGGCCCACCGATCCGCTGGGCAGGCCTGTGCCACGGGGGCACTCTTTTCCCTCCGCCTCGGCCACAGTCTTCACCATGGCCGACACGGAAGAGATACCCCCCCCTGCGCATCCGCGGGGATCGTATCAGCAGCCGCTGACGCTCCCGCGCACGCGTGGACTTCCGCCGCCCGGCAAAGTCCTTTCGGCCCCAGCAGGCATGGCGCCAAAGGCCTTTCCCGGTGGCCATCAAGGTGACAGTCGCCCTGAACCTTTACGCAATGGGGCCCTTCCAGACGACGAGTTGGGACCTGACCAGTATCTCACAGATGCACAGGTGCATCCGTGCTGTCACGGAGACCCTATATGCCCAGATGGATCAATACATCCACTTCAATGTGAACCGAGCCCATCATGATGCCTGGGCAGCGGGGTTCACCTCCATCGACAGATGCCCCGGATCCAGGGAGTGATCGACGGGTTGCATGACCCCTACGAGTACCTGCTGATAACAGGCCACTGTACACAAACCGAAACGGGTTCCACTCGAAAGTGCAACTGATATGTGACCATCAGCTGCGCATCATACACATCTGTGCCCGGTACACGGGCAGTGTGCATGACTCCTTCATCCTGGCACACTTGACGGTTCCTGACATGTTTGAGATACCCCCCTCCCCACCCCGCCCGGCTGTGGGGTTGGCTCCTGGGCGACAGTGGTTATCCACTGCGGTCGTGGCTGATGACACCTATCTGGAGGCCACAGACCCACGCGGAGACCTGCTACAACGACATTCATACAGCAACCAGGGGCGTGATTGAGCGGTGCTTCGATCTCCTGAAGATGCAGTTCAGGTGCCTGGACCGCTCTGGAGGGGCCGTCCAGTATGATGCTGAGAGGGCCGCCTGCATTGTGGTGGCCTGCTGTATCCTCCACAACATTGCACAGCAGAGGGGTGATGTGCTGGAGGTGGAGGAACACCAGGCCTCGTCCAATGAGGAGAATGCGTGGGAGGGAGAGGATGGAAGGACATGGACCCCAGGCAGGTATGGGATGCCGCACAGCGTGTGAGCCAGGGCCAACGTGCATGGGACGCTCTGATTGCCTCCAGGTTCACTGACTAGGAGGGGGGTTAGAGGGAGGGGATAGACCGGGAATGAGGATGCTTGGCACCCGTGGCACGGGGAACCGCAACTTAGCGGGGTCTAATTTCCTCGCCGGCTGTCGAGCTCCACCTCGGCGATCTCCCTTTCCTTTGGGCCGTCAACCACGCCCAGTGCCCTCTGCCCTGGAACGGTGAGGGGTTGAAGATCCGGCGGTCTCCGTCCTTTCTTCTCCCGCTCAAGACGGTTGTGTGCGGCCTTCTCCTGAGGTGGGGGGGAACACGCACACATAAAACCACAGTTTTAGACAGTCGCGCATGCAGCCAGTGGGTGGGTAGTTGGCAGCCTCAGTGACCAGTGCACCCGGCCATGACAGCCGGTATGGGTGCTGGCATGTGTTGCAGGGTGGGGGTTTGGCCTCCATCAGGGGGGAGGGGAGTGGCGGGGGGGGGGGGGTTAATGGTTTGTGGGAGGGGGGTTGGTGCCAAGAGTATAATGTTGCCTACTCACCCTGGCCACCCGAAGGAGGTCGTGCAGCTTATTTCAGCACTGTTGGCTGGTCTGGATGACTTTGCCCACGACACCTGCAACCAGGCACGGCGAACAGCAGCGGCTGACAGCATCCTTCCCAGGCTGGGGTATAGGGTCACCTTACTCTCCTCCACCGCATCCAGAATGGTCTCCCGCTTGACATCCATGAATCTTGGGGCTACTCTCCTCGGTGCTATCTTGTTGGCTGGGATGGTGTGGCGGGTTGAATGCGTATAAGCGGTCGCAGCTTGTCAGCTTCCTGAGTGTCAGTCACGAAACTGGTGAATCCGGCACCATTTCTCATTAGAATTGATTGTGTTCCACTTGGCGCCGGGGCTAGCCCCTAAACAGTAGCGGAATCATAGAACATAGAGCATAGAACATAGAACATGCAGTGCAGAAGGAGGCCTTCGGCCCATCGAATCTGCACCGACCCACTTTAAGCCCTTACTTCCACCCTATCCCCGTAACCTAATAACCCCTCCTATCTTTTTTGGTTACTAAGGGCAATTTCTCATGGCCAATCCACCTAACCTACACGTCTTTGGACTGTGGGAGGAAACTGGAGCACCCAGAGGAAACCCACACAGACACGGGGAGAACGTGCAGACTCCGCGCAGTGCCCTAGCGGGGAATCGAACCTGGGACCCTGGTGCTGTGAAGCCATAGTGCTAACCACTGTTTTACCATGCTGCCCCATGCAGGGCTATGGGTTGGTCCCTGTGTGGCGGCAGTTTTGCTGTCGTGGAACTCCACGAATTCTGCGTCGGCATTAATACTTGAAACGGAGAATCCCGGCCTCTTTCTCATTCTCAGCCTGATTCGCTGCTGTTTTCCAATTGTCACATTCTTTCCCTCTCATCTCTCACTACCTCTTACTCTTTCTCACTCTGTCTTTTCTGCCTTTCTCTCATTTTGTCACTTCTTTCTCTCTTACTCTGCATTTCTTGCTTCGTCTTTCTGTCCCTCTACATCGCCTTCTGTCTCTCTGTCTATCTGCCTGTATATTCCATCTCTCTGCCTTGCCCTCTCTTCTGACTCTCTTTCTCTGAGTTTCTCCCTCTGTGTCTCTGGGCGGGATGTTCTGGTTCTGCCTGCCGTGACTGGAAATTTCTAACTGAGGTCAACAAACCTTTCAATGGTAAGTTAAATTGTCCATCCCACCCATGACTGACTATTCCTGGGGTGGGCATGATTAGAAAATGTACCCCTTTGTTTATCTGTCTCTTTCTCTCTCCTTCTCTCTGGCTTTTCCTCTTGCCTTGTTTCTTTTGTCACTAGAGCAAACGGTTAGTTTAGGAAAAAGTGGGACCTGTCAGAGATGAAGGAGGGAACTTGGGCGAAATTCTCCGTTATCGGCGGAAACTCCGCCGATCGGCGCAAAAAACGGCGCAAATCCCACTTGCGTCACGTCATAAAAATGGGCCGATAGTCTGCGGCCCGAAATGGGCTAGCAGCGACGTAACGGGATCCGCGCTTGCGCAGTGGTTCACGCCGTGCAGCGCGAATGACGGCTCATAAGGCCGCGCAGCTCCCCCCCACCCGACCGGAACAGCCGACCGCAACACCCGACTTGATGGCTGGCCGTCGCTCAGCCCCGAGGTTCGAGTCACGCGATGTGGAGGCGCTCCTGGATGCGGTGGAGCAGAGGAGGGACGCCCTGTATCGCGGGCACGGCCGCAGAGTTGCCCCACGCCACTGCCGGCGTCTGTGGAGGGAGGTGGCAGAGGCCGTCACCGCTGTGGCCCTAACACCACGGACAGGCACCCAGTGCCACAAGAAGGTGAACGACCTCGTCAGAGCAGGCAGGGTGAGCCTCCCCCATATCCCCCATATCCCCTCTCCCCCAAATCCCCCCCTCCCCCATATCCCCCCTCCCCCATATCCCCCCGTCCCCCATATCCCCCATATCCCCCATATCCCCCCTCCCCCATATCCCCCCCTCCCCCATATCCCCCATATCCCCCTCCCCATATCCCCCATATTCCCCCCTCCCCCATATCCCCCCTCCCCCATATCCCCCATATCCCCCCTCCCCCATATCCCCCATATTCCCCATATCCCCCCTCCCCCATATCCCCCATATTCCCCCCCCATATCCCCCCTCCCCATATCCCCCATATCCCCCCTCCCCCATATCCCCCATATTCCCCCCTCCCCCATATCCCCCCTCCCCCATATCCCCCCTCCCCCATATCCCCCATATCCCCCTCCCCCATATCCCCCATATCCCCCCTCCCCCATATCCCCCCTCCCCATATCCCCCCTCCCCCGTATCCCCCATATCCCCCCTCCCCCATATTCCCCATACTCCCCCCTCCCCCATATCCCCCTCCCCCATATCCCCCATATTCCCCCCTCCCCCATATCCCCCCTCCCCCATATCCCCCCTCCCCCATATCCCCCATATCCCCCTCCCCCATATCCCCCATATTCCCCCCTCCCCCATATCCCCCCTCCCCCATATCCCCCATATTCCCCCCTCCCCCATATCCCCCATATTCCCCCCTCCCCCATATCCCCCCTCCCCATATCCCCCTCCCCCATATTCCCCCCTCCCCCATATCCCCCCTCCCCCATATCCCCCATATCCCCCCTCCCCCATATCCCCCATATTCCCCCCTCCCCCATATCCCCCCTCCCCCATATCCCCCCTCCCCCATATCCCCCATATCCCCCATATTCCCCCCTCCCCCATATCCCCCCTCCCCCATATCCCCCCTCCCCCATATCCCCCATATCCCCCCTCCCCCATATCCCCCATATTCCCCCTCCCCCATATCCCCCCTCCCCCATATCCCCCACCCCCATATCCCCCATATTCCCCCCTCCCCCATATCCCCCCTCCACCATATCCCCCATATTCCCCCCTCCCCCATATCCCCCCTCCCCATATCCCCCATATCCCCCCTCCCCCATATCCCCCCCATATCCCCCCTCCCCCATATCCCCCCTCCCCCATATTCCCCATATCCCCCCTCCCCCATATCCCCCCTCCCACATATCCCCCCTCCCCCATACCCCCCATATCCCCCCTCCCCATATCCCCCCTCCCCCATATCCCCCCTCCCCCGTATCCCCCATATCCCCCCTCCACCATATCCCCCATATTCCCCCCTCCCCCATATCCCACATATCCCCCCTCCCCCATATCCCCCCCTCCCCCATATCCCCCCTCCCCCATATCCCCCATATCCCCAAGTGAATCCAGCCCTAACCTTAACCTCTGCAATGCACGCGCAACCGATGGCGTGCATTCATATACCTGCCTAACACTGTTGCCTTTTACCCCTGCCACCACCCCCCCCCCCCAGGAGAAGCGCGCACACAACAATAGGGAGCATGTGAGGACTGGAGGAGGGCCCGCTGATGAGAGGCCACTGACCGTACACGAGGAAAGGGCCCTGGCGGACCTGAAGACCGGGAGGTTGCTGATGCAGAGGTCGGGGCCCCACGAGCAAGTGAGCCACCAACAGCCCGTCCCCATATCCCCCCTCCCCTATATCCCCCTCTCCCGTATCACCTGATCACTGCCTGATGTCTAACCGTGCATGCTTCATTGTGTATCGCAGGACCAAACGTCCAGGCACCCATCCCCGCAGATGCAGACCGCCCGCAGGATGCCCCTCGGAGACCACGGGAGACGGAGGGACCCGCACCCTCCAGCATGCGACGCCCGCAGGATGCCCCTCGGAGACCACGGGAGACGGAGAGACCCGAACCCTCCAGCATGCGACGCCCGCAGGATGCCCCTCGGAGACCACGGGAGACGGAGAGACCCGAACCCTCCAGCATGCGACGCCCGCAGGGTGCCCCTCGGAGACCACGGGAGACGGAGAGACCCGGACCCTCCAGCATGCGACGCCCGCAGGATGCCCCTCGGAGACCACGGGAGACGGAGAGACCCGGACCTTCCAGCATGCGACGCCCGCAGGATGCCCCTCGCACACCACGGGAGACGGAGAGACCTGGAGCAACAGGGAGACGACACCCCCGTCACGTGCGGGAGCGACCACCCAGCGATGAGGGGGGCAGCCACAGGTCCCCGTCACATCCGAGCCAGGACACCACTACCCAGGACACCACTATCCAGGACACCCCTACCCGGGACACCACTACCCAGGACACCCCTACCCGGGACACCACTACCCGGGACAGCACTACCCGGGACAGCACTACCCGGGACAGCACTACCCGGGACAGCACTACCCAGGACACCCCTACCCGGGAAGACGAAATACCGGACAGTGACTCAGAGTGGATGGGTGGAGACGAACCCCCACCCCAAAGTGCCATGGACTCAGAGTGGGACGAAGAGCACGACACAACGCCACTGCTGTCACCAACACCCTCCACCATCGCAGAAACACTCACCACGGTTGGGCACTTTAGTGATGAGGCGTCTGGTACACTCACTGGTGCGCACAACACAGCCGTCCCGGTACAGCAGGTGGAGGTAGGAGCAGCAGAGGGACCGGGCGGTCGGAGGGCAGCCCAGGCCAAGCGAACATCTGCCGCCCAGATGGATCCCGGGTTCCTGCAGTTACCACACCCACACATAGATCCGATGCAACCACCGACACGGAGACGAGCGAATAGGGTGACGGGTGGCTTGCGGCGGCTGCAGTCGCAGGTGGAGGAGTCCACCCGCGTCCAGGAGCTGGGAGTGGTCCCGGTCATGCGTGCCACCCAGGCTGACACCGCACGGGTGGCGTCCGCGGTGGAGGCAATGGGTGCGACGGTGTCAGACATGGGGAACGGTTTGCGAGGCCTGGGGCCTTCCGTGCAGGCGGCGTCTGTGGCCCAGGAAATGGCTGCCCTCTCACAGGAGGCCATGAGCCAGTGCCAGCGCCAGATGGCAGAGGCGCTCAACGCCATAGCCCAGTCTCAGCAGGCCATGGCCCAGTCTCAGCAGGCCATGGCCCAGTCTCAGCAGGCCATAGCCCAGTCTCTGCAGGCCATGGCCCAGTCTCTGCAGGCCATGGCCCAGTCTCAGCAGGCCATCGCTGAGGGCATCGGCGCCAGTGGCCATGTGCGAGCTGGCGTCGCACTGTCGCAGACAGGGTTCGACAACCCCCTGGGCTCCATGGCTGCAAACCTGCAGACCCCTGTCGATACCAGCACGGGCCTCCAGGACTGGCAGCGCCAGATGTCGGGGGCGCGTCGGATGGCCAGTCCGTTCGCATCCCCCACCCATGTAGAGGCCTGGGGGCCATCGGGCACCCCGAGGGAGGAGGAGGTGGTGTGGTCCGTCCCGGCTCCCTCTGTAGGGGAGGTCCCGGTACACCGCGACACCTCGGACTCCCCCCCTTCCGTCCCAGGTGCATCGGGTGGGCAACGGGCAGGACAGGCTGGCAGCTCGCCATCCCAGTCGCCCGGGCCGCAGCCTGGCCCATCTAGGCCAGGACGCCCCAGGAAACGGCCGCCAAAGGGATCCAGTGTCAGAGGGCAGGAATCACAGGAGTCCACCTCCAGTTCTGCTGTACCGTCTGGGGAACCACGTAGACGTAGTCAAAGGGCCCGTAAGGCCAAACAATTAGACACTGAGTAAGTTGGCACGGGTGCAGAGCACAGATGAGTTTTAGGCGCTAGGGCACGTGCATGAACTCCTTTGGTTATTAAAGTCAATGTTACACCTACCGAAGCTGCCTTTGTGCTCTGTCCAAAGTGTGCGGGGGTGTCATGTACGTTGGGCGCAAGTGTGTGTGTGAGGGGTGGTCTTACCTCAGCCCCAGGTGAGTCTGCCCCCTTCCCCCTGGGCCGCCATCAACATCCCCCGGGCAGAGGACGGGACCGTGCGCTGCAGTGTCACAGCCGCATGCAGGGATGGTCCGGGTGGATGGTGGTACTGTGGCCATGGGTCAGACATAGTCCAACGATGTAGAGCCAGGAGCTCATCGGAGGCGGGTTGTCATCATTCTCCATGGCCCGCGATAGACACGCGTCCACCCGCAACTGGGTGAGCCCGGCCCGTTGTGCCGCCGGTGGATCGGCAATTGGGGGTGGGGGGGTGGTGTGCATGCGGGTGGGGTGTGTGGGGTTGGGGATGGGGGTGAGGGTGCTGGGTGGGTGGATGGGTGGGGGGTGTGGGTGGTCGGCTGTTGTCATGGTGTGCGGTCTGTGGCCATACTACCCAATTCCCACGCCCATCTAGTCAGTGAAGCGGGCGTCTATCAGTCTGTCCCGTGCCCGCTGGGCCAGCCGGTAACGGTGGACAGCCACCCGTCTGTGTCTACCCCGTCTGCCTTGACCATTGCCCCCATCCCCCTCATCTGGGGAGGACTGGGCCTCTTCCTGCTGCTCCTCCACTCCGCCCTCCTCTGCCTGCGGCACATTGCCCCTCTGCTGGGCTATGTTGTGCAGGACGCAGCACACCACAATGATGCGGCCGACCCTATCTGACCGGTACTGGAGGGCGCCCCCAGAGAGGTCCAGGCACCTGAAACGCATCTTCAGCACGCCAAAGCACTTCTCGATCACTCCCCTTGTCGCTACATGGGCATCATTGTAGCGGTTCTCCGCCTCATTGCGTGGCCTCCGTATAGGCGTCATCAGCCACGATTGCAATGGGTAGTAGCCCCTGTCTCCCAGCAACCAGCCCCTCAGCCGGGGATGGCGTCCCTCGAACATGCCGGGGATGGATGACCGCGACAACACAAATGGGTCGTGTACACTGCCTGGGTGACGGGCGCAGACGTGCAGGATCATCATGCGGTGGTCGCAGACCACCTGTACGTTCATCGAATAGGTCCCCTTCCTATTAGTGAACACGGCCCTGTTCTCTGCAGGTGGCCGCACGGCGACGTGCATCCCATCGATCGCGTCCTGGACCATGGGGAACCCGGCAATGGCAGAGAAGCCCACGGCCCGGGCATCTTGGCTGGCCCGGTCCACGGGGAAGCGGATGTAGCGGTGCGCCATGGCATAAAGGGCATCTGTCACTGCCCGGATGCACCGATGCACCGATGTCTGCGATATGCCGGACAGGTCCCCACTCGGTGCCTGGAATGACCCCGTTGCATAAAAGTTCAGGGCCACCGTAACCTTGACGGACACGGGGAGAGGGTGTCCCCCGCCAGTGCCACGCGGTGACAGGTGTGCCAGCAGGTGGCAGATGTGTGCCACGGTTTCCCGGCTCATCCGGAGTCTCCTCCTGCATTCCCGGTCCGTGAGGTCCTGGTATGACTGCCGGGGCCGGTACACACGGGGCGCCCTCGGGTGCCTCCGTTGCCGTGGGGCCGCGACGTCCTACTCCCACTCCTCGTCCTGTCGGTCAGGTGTCCCTCCAGCCTGGGCGGCTGCCGCCTGCCCCTCTGCGGCAGCCTGCGCCGCCTCTCTGGCACGCTCCTCCTCCTCCTCCTCCTCCTCCTCCTCATCCAGGGCAACATAGACATGAGCGGCTGCCACCACGGCGGCCAACATCGCTGGATGGTCTGAAAACATGACGGCCTGGTGGGGGGGAGGGGAACGACGACATGTCATCATTGCCCATATCCCCTCCTCCCCCCAGCCAGGTGGCATGGACCGCATGGGTCCAACTGTTGGAGGCTGGTACCTGGCCAGGTGGACCAACTCATTTGCCCTCCCATCACCCACCCCGGCACGGACCCCCCCCCCCCAACCTCCACCCCAGCACGGACCCCCTCCCCAACCCCCAACCTCCACCCCAGCACGGACCCCCCCAACCTCCACCCCAGCACGGACCCCCCCAACCTCCACCCCGGCACGGCCCCCTCCCCAACCCCCAACCTCCACCCCAGCACGGACCCCCCCCAACCTCCACCCCGGCACGGACCCCCTCCCCAACCCCCAACCTCCACCCCAGCACGGACCCCCCCCCAACCTCCACCCCGGCACGGACCCCCTCCCCAACCTCCACCCCGGCACGGACCCCCTCCCCAACACCCAACCTCCACCCCAGCACGGACCCCCCCCCAACCTCCACCCCGGCACGGACCCCCCCCCAACCTCCACCCCGGCACGGACCCCCTCCCCAACCTCCACCCCGGCACGGACCCCCTCCCCAACCTCCACACCGGCACGGACCCCCTCCCCAACCCCCAACCTCCACCCCAGCACGGACCCCCCCCCCAACCTCCACCCCGGCACGGACCCCCTCCACAACCCCCAACCTCCACCCCGGCACGGACCCCCTCCCGGCACTCCCCCGGAGCCCAGACTACTCTAACCACCCCCCCCCCCCCCCCCCCCCCCCGCCGCACACACACACAAGCCGAGACACACCTCTCCTCAGGCAATCAGTCTGCGGCCACGCCATTTCCTGCCCAGAGCCAACCCCCCAGGCCGTCACTCACCTCCTCGCTGGTCGGCGTGAGCCTGGAGCACCGGGTCACGCCGATGAAAAGGAGGTTTGATTCACGTCGACGTGAACGGTCATCACGTCGACGGGACTTCGGCCCATCCGGAAGGGAGAATATCGGCAGGCCGAAAATCGGCTGCGTTGCGCAGACCCGTGACATTCTCCGCGGCAGCGGCGCCATTAACGCCCCGCCGACTTTTCTCCCTTCGGAGACTTCGGCGGGGGCGGGGGCGGGATTCACGGCGGCCAACGGCCATTCTCCGACCCGGCGGGGGGTCGGAGAATGACGCCCCTTGTGTGAAGATGCAGAGAATATGGTAAGAGTTTGCAACAAAGCTTTTGGCCTCCGTATTCACAAAAGAAATTGATGATATGGATATAGCAATCCAAGAGGAGCAGTGTGAAATATTGGATAAAATAATTATAACAAGAGGCAAAGTGTTAAAGGAGTTGGGATCCTTGAAAATGGATAAGTCACCAGGGCCGGATGGATTGTTTCCTCGGATGTTGAAGGAGGTCAGGGAGGAAATGGCAGATGCTCTGAGGATTGTTTTCTAATCCTCACTAGACACAGGGGTGTTGCTGGAGGACTGAAGGAATGCAAATGTAGTTCTATTGTTTGAAAAGGGTACAAAGAAAATCCCAAACAATAATAGGTCGGTTTGTCTTATTTCAGTGGTGGGAAAATTGTTAGAATCAATCCTGAGACATCAGATAAACTGTCACTTAGAAAGGCATGGACTAGTCAGTGATAGTCAAAATGGCTTTTTTATAGGAAGATTATGCCGTTCAAATTTGATTGAATTATTTGAGGAAGTGACCAGAAGGATCGATGAGGGTAGTGCAATGGATGTTGTCTACATGGACTTTAGTAAAGCCTTTCACAAGGTCCCACATGGTTAACTGGTCAAAAAAGTAAAAGCCCATGGGATACAGGGTAATGTGGTGAAATGGATCCAAAGTTGCCTTGGTAACAGGAAACAAAGGGTAATGATCGATGGCTGCCCTCCCAAATGGAAAGCTTTTTCAAGCGGTGTTCCACAGGGCTCAGTATTAGGACTCCTGCTGTTTGTTTTATATATTAACGATTTAAACTTGAATGGGGGGGGCATGATTGAAAACAATTTGTAGCTGGTGCAAATATTGGCTCTGTAGTGGATAGTGTAGTGGATAGCAGTATGATAAATGACATGGATGGGTTGGTGGAGTGGGCCGTAAAGTGGCAGATGGAGTTCAACTCTGAAAAGTGTGAGGTAATGCATTTAGAGAGGTCATACAATAAATGGGAATATACTGAAAAGGACAGATGAAGTGAGACATCTTAGCATGCAAGTGCACAGGTCCCGAAAGTTTGCATTACGGTTAGATAAGATTGGAAAAAAGGCATGTGGCATTCTCTCCTTCATTGGCAGAGGTATAGAATACAAAAGTAAGGATATAATCATAGAACTGTATAAGACAGTCGTGAAGGTACAAGTGGAGTTAGCTCGATGTTTGAGATATGAGGGAGTCAAGTGTTAGGGGGTCAAGAAGGAAGGGTTAAGCTTACAATCAAATCAGCCATGATCTTGCTCTTGCTGAATAGTGCGGCAGGCTTGAGGGCCGAATGGCCACTCATGCTCCTGTTTCTTATGATATTAAGAATACTTGTGCTCATGCTCTGTTTCTCTATCCCACAATCTTTCTATCATTTGTCTGTCTTGCTTTCTGTCTCTACTCCATCTCTCACTTCCTTCTCCCATCCCTTCTGTCACATTTGTACTCATGCTTTGTCTCTCTGCTACTCTAACATACCCATGCTCTACGGTGGCCAGGCCCACGATTTTGTCTCCCAATGACCCCTTTCAGTCTCTTTATCTCTTGAACTCCTTTTCCCTCGAACCCTCTCTTTTTATCGTATGTCTCCCTGGCCAGGGCTGCCTGCTGCATTTCTCCTGGTAAATGATGATTGATAATCAGACTTCACTTATGTTTAATAACAAGTAATAGATATTGCTTGCAATTATTTTTCATTTTTATTCTGTCAGTATTCGGTCAGTAGCACGGGAGAACAGTGGTTAGCACTGTTGCTTCACAGCACCAGGGGCCTGGGATCGATTCCCGGCTTGAGTCACTGTCTGTGCAGAGTCTGCACGTTCTCCCCATGTCTGCATGGATTTCCTCCGGGTGCTCCGGTTTCCTCCCACAAGTCCCGAAAGATGTGCTTGTTAGGTGACAGCGCGGGTTCAATTCCCGTACCGGCTGAGAATTCTGAATTCTCCCTCTGTGTACCCGGACAGAATGTGGCGACGAGAAGCTTTCACAGTAACTTCATTGCAGTGTTAATGTAAGCCTACTTGTGATAATGAAAGATTATTATTATTATTAATTGGACATTCTGAATTCTCCCTTAGTGTACCCGAACAGGCGCTGGAGTGTGGCGACCAAGGAACTTTCACAGTAAGTTCATTGCAGTGTTACTGTAAGCCTACTTGTGACAATAATAAAGATTATTATTGTTAGAGAATGGAAAATGGCAAATAATAAACTTTTATGTGTTAATTGGACCTCCCAGAATATATCTGGGGCGGGATTCTCCCTTCTGGGGACTAAGTATCCACGACCCCGCCGGAAAACGGGTGAGAATCACTCTGGACTTTTTCCTCGAAGGTCCGGGGTGATTCTTCATTTACAAGGGGGCTAGCAGGGCCCCAGTGTGCGTCCGGCTGCCAGCGGGTCCTGCAGTTACGCCCGCACGGCCGCACATGCGCACAGCGGCCGCCTGCGGGTCCGCACATGCACGGGTGGCCATCTTCGCACCGGCCCCCGCGCAACATTGGGGTGCCCTACAGGAGCCCGGTGTGGAGGAACATAGGCCCCCCAAGGGATGAGCGCCCCCGCCGATCGGTAGCCCCCAATCACGGGCCTGGCCACCGTGGAGGCCCCCCCCGGAGTTGAATCCCCCACCCCCACCAGGACGGCTCCGCAGCCAGAACGTCGAGGTCCCGTTGGGTGGGACCACATGTGAACCACGCCAGCGGGCATTCGGCCCGTCAAGTGCGGAGAATCGCCCGGGCGCGCGCGTCTTGCTGGTCCACGGAGTATCGCGGAAGCGCCGTCGCACCGGATTTCCGGCGTGAACAGCTATTCTCTGCCCCCGCGCCGGGCGCGATTCTGGCACGGAGTGTCGGAGAATCCCGCCCCTGAAATTATGATGTTGTGAGAAGTTGATCGAGGTCAGCTAAAAAGGAGTCTGGCCATTTATGTGAGTTTAGTGATTTTCTAGCCTTGTATTCCCCTCAGTGCTGAAGATAAAGATAGAGTAGTTTTCGTTGATTAAAAGAGAATCCAGAACAGGGGGCGAAATTCTCCCCCAACGGCGCGATGTCCGCCGACTGGTGCCAAAAACGGCGCCAATCAGACGGGCATCGCGCCGGCCCAAAGGTGCGGAATGCTCCGCATCTTTGGGGGCCGAGCCCCAACATTGAGGGGCTAGGCCGACGCCGGAGGGATTTCCGCCCCGCCAGCTGGCGGAGATGGTGTTTGTTACCCCGCCAGCTGGCGCGGAAATGCGGCGCATGCGCGGGAGCGTCAGCAGCCGCTGACAGTTTCCCGGCGCATGCGCGGGAGTGTCAGCGGCCGCTGAAAGTTTCCCGCGCATGCCCAGTGTGGAGAGTCACTTCCACCTCCGCCATGGTGGAGGCCGTGGCGGAGGCGGAAGGGAAAGAGTGCCCCCACGGCACAGACCCGCCCGCGGATCGGTGGGCCACGATCGCGGGCCAGGCCACCGTGGGGGCACCCCCGGGGTCAGATCGCCCCGCGCCCCCCCCAGGACCCCGGAGCCCGCCCAAGCCGCCTGGTCCCGTCGGTAAATACCAGGTTTAATTTACGCCGGCGGGACAGGCAATTTCTGGGCGGGACTTCGGCCCATTCGGGCCGGGGAATTGAGGGGGGGGGTCCCGCCAACCAGCGCGGCCCGATTCCCGCCCCCGTCCAATCTCCGGTACCGGAGACTTCGGCGGGAGCGGGGGCTGGATTCACGGCGGCCAACGGCCATTCTCCGACCCGGCGGGTAATTTGCAATTCCACCCTGGGAAAAAGCCTCCAACTGTTCACCCTATCTATGCCCCTAATAATTTTATTAACTTCTATCAGGTTGCCCCTCAGCCTCCGTCTCTCGAGGGAGAACAATCCCAGTTTATTCAATCTATCCTCATAGCTAATACCCTCCATACCAGGCCACATCCTGGTAAATCTTTTCTATACTCGCTCCGAAGCCTCCACGTCCTTCTGGTAGTGTGGTGCCAGAATTGGTCCCAATACTCCAAATGTGGCCTAACCAACATTCTATATAATTACAACATACTTTTCGAGCTTTTATACTCTATACCCCGTCCTATGAAGGCAAGCATGCCATATCCTTTCTTTACCACCATTTCCACCTGTACTGCCACTTTTAAGGATCTGTGGACCTGCACGCCCAGATTTCTCTGTGTCTCTTTGCTCCTGATGGTTCTGCCATGTATTTTATAGCTCCCACCTGAATTGGATCTACCAAAATGCATCACCTCTCATTTGTCTGGGTTAAATTCCATCTGCCATTTCTTCACCCAATTTTGCGGCTTTTCTATATCCTGCTGTATTCTCTGGCAATCTTCATCACTATCCGCAACTCCTGCAATCTTAGTATCATCCGCAACCTTGCTCATCAGACCTACTACATTTTCTTCCAAGTCATTGATATATATTACAAACAGCAGAGGTCCCAGTACTGATCCCTGCGCAATACTTACAGACCTCCATTCGGAAAAACACCCTTTCACTGCTACCCTCTGTTTTCTATGGCCAAGCCAGCTCTGAACCCATCCAGCTAGTTCACCCCTGACCCCATGTGATTTAATCTTTTGCACCAGCCTGCCATGAGGGACATTATCAAATGCTTTACTGAATGGGAGCACAGGCTTAAGGAGCTGAATGATCTCCTCCTGTCTTGCTTTGAACGTTTCCTATACCAGCCACAGAATTACCATTTGGTCATCTTTCATCACCTGGCTCAGCGTGACCTCTATTCATTGGAACATAGGAACAGGTGGAGACATTCAACCCCTCAAACCTGTTCCTCCATTCAGATCATGACTGATCTGCATCTGAAATCCAATATCTTGCCTTTGTAAATTGGAGCTCCCAAAGACTCTCGATAGCCTTACATAGCTAAAATCTATTGAGCTCAGTTTTGAAAGTGCCAAATGACCACCGGATACCACAACCTTTTGTGGGAAAACGTGCTTCCTGATTTTGTGCCTGCGCTGCCTGGCTCTAATGCCATCCTGCCATCTCCTCTATGGGACCACTGGCGGATGACTGGGCCTCTTTGCATCTCTTCTCAACATCACTGAGGGAAATCTTGACTGGGAGCATGAGCTACAATTGGAAGAATATCTCCCTTAAGTCTCAGAAACTTGTCTCTTATGTGCACCAAAAAAAGAGACAGTGCAGAAAATGCCATCTCATAATTGATGTGCAATATCGTACACAATTGAAAAAATATCTCTCCCTGGTGTCGTATACTGCCATCCACGGTTGACAAAGTGCTGGCTGCTTGCATATAGTTTACAGCCCCTTAAGGAAAGAAGAAAGAAATACTTGCTTTCATGCACCATCTCAAGACATTGCCAAATGCTTCACAGCATTTGAAAGTTAATCACTGTTGTTTCATGGGAAATATGGCAGCCAATTTTCACAAGCACATTATTGCATCTGGAACCACATATACGCCAGACTGAGTAAGGGCAGCATACATCCACCCCTAAAGAACATCAGTGAATCAAATGAGTTTTTAATAACACTACCACACAGTAATTTATAGATCACTGTCACTGAGGCTCGCTTTTTGTTCCAGATATATCTGATTAATTGAATTTAAGTTCTCCAACTACCATGCTGGGATTTAAACTCATAGCTCAGTAACATTCGTCTAGATCTCTGGATTATTACTTTAGTAACATGCACACCGCATCACTTTTACTCGGAGCTGCCAGGAGTCCTCCCTTGTACAACAGGGACTCATGCCCTGCACCTCTTCCCACAATTCTGTGGCCTTCGGAGACACCAGGTGGGGTTAAATTAATCTGGACAGCACCCATTTTGCAAGTGCTGCATACGCAAAGTAACCCTCTGGATCTCCAACCTTCAAATCAACAAGTAAAACGTGGAGAATTGACTGGAAGCTCGGAAGACTGACTCATGTTTCTGTGGGAACGAGTTGATACAGCATCAGTTCATATAAGCAGGAAAATGGCATTATTTAAGGGTGTAGCAACAAGTAATGCATTGAGTGTGTTTATTGTCATAAATTTCAATTTATTTATTGAAAATATTCATTGTCTGCAGTAGAGAGTTTGTTTAATAGAGTCGATGTGATTTGCTAAAAATTGTTTCAAAGACTCTCAAGGCCATCAATGCTGACGATTGCTGCTTCTACATTTACTTTTCTTTTCTTCCATGTTTTCTTCTGTTCATCATTCCATCTTTGATGGCCGTGCCTTCAGCTGCCTTGGCCTTAAGCTTAAGATATTTCTCTTGACACCTCTCTACCTCTTGACCTTCTTTCAGACACTCCTTAATACTTACGCCTTCGACCAATTTTTTTGTTACCTGCCCCAGTAACTTATGATGTTCATTGTCACATTTTCATTGATACGGGAAATAGAGAGTGCCGCAAGAAAAAGCGTTTGTCAAGGTGAAGCGACAGCTGCCCTCATCAATCCATCAATAGATGATGGGACGGAGAGGCCAATGGCGAAAGCATCAAGGACTTTAGCCAATGCAGAGCTTAGATACGCTCAGATCGAGAAGGGCTGGCCGTCACCTTTGCGGTCAGGAAGTTCCACCAATATGTATATGGGCGGCGTTTTACAATCATAAAAGACCACCAACAATTGCTTGGCATGTTCAAGGAGGACAGCGCAATTCCACTGATAGCGTTGGCTTGGATACAGTGATGGACGTTACTATTGGCTGCGTATGAATATGCGATCGAGTGTCACCCGGGCACACAAATCATGCTTTAAGTGCTTCCCATTGCTGTCCCTCCTCCTGTCTCCACCAATGGCAAACAAAGTCACTTTGACCCTGAATTTTATGAACACCTTGCCGGTCACAGCCTCACAGATTCATGAGTGGACGCAAAAGGACCTGACCTTAGCGAAGTTACGCTACATCATCCTGCACAGGGAACAACAGGGAAGACTGCCTGAGGAGCTACGGGTTTTTGCGACTAAGCAACAAGAGCTTAGTGCGGAGGACGGCATTCTCCTGTGGGGGGGCCCGTGTTCTGGTCCCGGGTCAAGGCAGAAAGACTATGGGTGGGATTCAACTGGAAAAATTTCATGTTCGGTTTTGAACATATTTAGTGGGATGTTTCTCAGTGACTGCAGCATTGAGAAACACCCCGCTATTCAATGGCACTTTACCAGTTTTTTGGGCCTTGGGAGTTGAGGTTTGCCAGCAGGAAAGGCTCCTCGCAGATCAGGGTGCCATTTTGGAACGCTACCCTGATCTTCTCCCCCCCCCCACCCTGTTTTCGACACCTCCTCCCCCCCCCCAACATTGGTAGGCCCCTAGAACACCCCCTCACCCCCTCTTCCACCTGGTGTCCCCTCCGAGCCCAATCCCTGGCAGTGCCACCATTGCACCCAGTGTGGCACTGCCAAGGTGCCATTTCCAGGGTGCCCAGGTAGTACTTCAGGATGCCAGGCAGGCAGTGCCAAGGTGCCTGGGTATCAGAGGGAGTGCCAGAGCACCAGTCTGCCCTGTACCGATCCATCTGGATGTCTCCAATGGCCTAAGAGACCCTCAGAGGTGCCCTTATGACTGGTCCACGTTTTTGTGGATCAGTACTAAACTGCACACTGGTGAGGTATCCTGGGTATCCTATTAGGTCCTGGCGAACGCATATTTGAATGGCCTAATGACTCATTTAAATATGCTGAACTGGGTCACGACCAGTGGGAGTGACATCCAGATCTCGATGTCTTGCAAGATTCTATTAAACCTTACCAGACGTTTTGAGTGTTGCAATTCTTGCAAGAAGCCTCTCACGAGATTCAACTGTCTCATGCCAACATCACGTTGAGTTTGGGGAGGCCGCTAAATCATGCCCCACGCGGAAGTGTCCAAAATGAAGATGCTTGCCAGGAGCTACGTATGGTGGTCAGGACTTGATGGCAGCATTGAGCAGTTGGTGCAGCAATATACCGCATGTCAAGAGCATCAAAGGTTCTCACCAACAGAACCTCTTCACCCCTCGGACCTTTTTAAGGCTCTATGTTCCTGCTAATAGTGGACGCCCACTCAAGGTGACTGGATGCCCACTCAAGATGGCTGGATGTCTATCGAATGCCGTCCACCACATTAAGGGCTGCTACCGGGAAAATGCATCTTTCATTCAGTGCCCATGGCATATCGGGGGTGCTGGTTACAGATAATGACATCCCTTTTACTCGTGAGGAATTCTCGCACTTCTTGAAGTCGAACAGTGTAAAACACATTCGGATGGCCCCCTACCACCCCTCTAAAATGGCCTGGCTGAGTGGGCTGCACTAATGTTTAAGAGGGCATGAAGAAGCAGGCCACAGGATCCATGGAGAAAAAATTGGTGTGGTTCCTATTCAGCTATCGTACCACTCCACATATAACAACCTGAGTGGTGCAGGCGGAACTCCTGATACGCCGCAGTTTGAGGACCAGCCTTAGACTTACATTCCCCGATATTGGCAGGAAAGTAGAGGGGAGACAGGCAGTGGGATTCTCCGCCGGCGGGATGCTCCGTTGTGCTGGCAGCGCACCCACGGCCACTGGTTTAATGGCGGCGTGGAGTGGTGACGATGGGAAATCCCATTAGGAGGTGGCGGGAATGGAGAATCCCATTGTCGGTGAGGGCATACTGCCGAGGGACACACAGCTGGCGGACCTGAGAATCCCACCCAGGATCTACAGAAACAATACCACAGCAGACGTATTCAGGACAGAGGGACACAGCAATGAGACAGAATGGGCGTGATCTTCTGGCCTCGTTACGCTCTCACGGAAGCATAACGAAGCCGGTGAATAGTGGGAGAGGCCAAAAACAAGATCTGGGCCAGGCTCCAAACAGTTTGCGATTTAATCGGCCCACTCCCATAGGCGAAATCAGGATCCTAGCACCCCAATCAGACCTTGATGCCCGGACACTGTGCTTAAACATTGCGGGAGGCAACATCACACATACAACATCCTAACACCCAGGGGATGCGACACAGCTCCGGGGACACGGCTGGAGGGCGGGTTAGCGCCACAGGGGAGAGTGGTGTGGGGGAATGCCTGGAGATATGGGCAAAGGGTCCGGCGGTCAGCCCGCTTTGTGGAAAAAATTGACACAGGCATCATAATGGTTGTGCAAAAAGGTTATTAATGTGCTGTATAATACCCACTCCTGTGGTGCCGCTTCCCAGCCTTCAACCCTCCCCTTCCCCACAGCCTACCTGCCCCCCCCCACCCCCTACCCCCCTCCCCCGGTGCCCTCAGTGATCCTCAATGTGCTTGGCCCTCCTAGCTCTACCACTACATCTTAGTGTTTCCCCAGGATGCACATCAGAGGTGGAGGCAGCCAGCTGCTTACCTAGTCCAATTGTCTTCGATGCCCCTGAAAGGCATCCTCTGGGGCCGGAGGGCCCCGGCTCACTTGTTGACGGCACTTGAACAACCATGCTGCCCTGTCCCGTGTGCTGACCATGAGATGCGGTCTCATTCGAGGCGTGAAACTCGGGGGAGCTGGTGTCCACCTTCGCCACTCCATGGAATGGGTTCAGCCTGGTACTCAGCACCCCCTCCTCCCGTTCAGTGTCCATAGGAACTTGGGGTCCAACTTGGAACCGAGGGACAGCTGATTCGAGCCCCGGCTGCCCCTGAATCATCTGGCTCTGCCAGCCCTGGCAGGTCCCCATGGTCCACACCATGGTGTCGACGCCCTCAGCGATGCTCCTCAATGACTGGAACATGCCCTGCAGCGTCTCAGCTATGCCCACCTGTGACTGGGACTGGTGGCATGTGGTCGGTGGGAGGGGTGGGCCAGTCAGTAAGGCAATCACTACTCACATTTGACAACTGCCCTGGGTTCCTCACCTCTGCGGCGCAGCCAGCCTCCGCATTACTGACAGATCTGTCCTCGGCCACCCAGCCACCTCCAGGGCCTGCTCCTCGAAGGAGGTGAGGATTCTTCTGTCTAGCACCCCACCGCCAGTTTCTGCCCTCTCCCGGCAAGTGAGGGAGAGCTTTTCTTGTGGAGACACAGAGAGGGCATTGTTAGCCACACGGGTGGTTCACTGTGTTGGGAGAGGGAGTGTGAAGGCAGGGTTGGGGTGAAGGGGGGAGGGAGGGCTAGGTGGTGCATGGAGAGTTGGCGGATGGCTGCTCCTGTGGGTGGGGGGGTGGGGGCGTGGGGGGGGGTTGGGTCTTGGGGGGGGGGGTGCATTGGTGTCTACTCACTCGTGTTTCCTGGTGTAAGTCGTTGGCCTTATTCCTGCACTGCTGACCAATCCACTTGATCGTACTATTCGAGCTTACAGCTGCCGCCACCTCATGCCAGGCAGCACTGGCTGCCTTATGCCTCACCCTCCGGGACCCTCGGGGGAACAGGACATTCCTCCTGCCCTCCACCGCGTCCACGAGCCTCCTCGAGTCAGTGTTCCTGAATCTTGGGGCCGATCTCCTGGACCCCATTGTTGTGAGTTGGTTGGGTTGGCTTGCGGACGAAAGTTTGACAAGGGAGCGGCCACTGACAGCACCCACCAGATGTGGACGCGACACTCTCCAGTGCATTACACGTCCCCCAACCCAGCCTTGCAACCACTAGAAGCCCAATCGCAGGTGAAGAGAAGAAGGAGGACTCCTGCACTCTCTACGACAGAGAGGCTTGCGAACTTCAGGGATGTCGGGGCCGCACGGTAGCCTTGTGGATAGCACAATTGCTTCACAGCTCCAGGGTCCCAGGTTCGATTCCGGCTTGGGTCATTGTCTGTGCGGAGTCTGCACATCCTCCCAGTGCGTGCGTGGGTTTCCTCCGGGTGCTCCGGTTTCCTCCCACAGTCCAAAGATGTGCAGGTTAGGTGGATTGGCCATGATAAATTGCCCTTAGTGTCCAAAATTGCCCTTAATGTTGGGTGGGGTTACTGGGTTATGGGGATAGGGTGGCTGTGTTGGCCTTGGGTAGGGTGCTCTTTCCAAGAGCCGGTGCAGACTCGATGGGCCGAATGGCCTCCTTCTGCACTGTAAATCCTATGATTCTATGTAATATCCCCCATGAACCCAGGGGGATGACCCGATTGATCTCCCCGTGGGCTTTGTGGAATACGAGTTCCAGCTCTGAGCGGTGGAGGGCTAACAGTGGGGCTCATTAAAACCCACCAATAAAAATGGCCAGGAAGGGAACCCGCATCTTTGGATGGTCCCGACTGGGACTAGTTGTACTCCATACTCTCCAGCACTTTGCAGCTTTGCTTTGGCTTGTTTAATAAACCTTTCTCTTTGAATCTTTCTCAGGATTGTGATTTCAATTCTTTTCCGACACCAATCCCTGCCTTGACTCAGGACACATTTAACTGAGGGCCACTGAACTCTAGCAATTGGACAAACCTAGAAAATAGGATTAGGAGTAGGCCATTCAGCCCCTCCATCCTTCATTTAGATTATGGCTGACCTGCATCGTAATTCCAGGTGCCTGTTTACTTTAAATCCTATTCTCTGTTGGACTCTTCATGCTTTGCTATTGAAATGGGGCTTGAGATAGGAAGAGGGGTAGAGATAGAGTGCGCAGGATAAAATTGTTTCCCTTGGTGGAGAATTCTAGAACCAGGGGACATATATTCAAGATAAGTGACAGATGGTGTAGAGGGGACATGAGGATGAACCTTTTCACGCAGAGGATAGTGGGAGTCTGGAATTCGTTGCCCGAGTTGATGGTGGAGGCAAAGACGCTAAACTTTTTAAAACGTACCTCGATCTGCACCTTAAGTGCTGTAAGGTACAGGGGTATGGACCGGGTGCAGGAAGGTGGAATTAGAAAGGGACACCTGGGTGTACTCGAGCTGGCATAGACAAGTGGGCTGAATAGCCTCATTCTGTGCTGTAATTTTCCATCGTTCCATAATTAGGCCCACAGCTTAGACAGACAGGCCACCATCCTTATTTGGCCACTGCAGGTAATATTGCCCCTGTGGTCCACTGCCCACCGGCATGGGCTTAAGATCTGCATTGCATCCAACATTACGACTTCAGTCAGGGCGGCATTCTGACCATAGCAGATGTTATTGCTGAGAAAACCAGACGCAAGAGGGAGCTGGTCTTACTGATCATAAACCTTTTTTTTTTAATTCTGAAAATGCGGGAGAACTACTGACCCCAAAAGCATAGAAGTCCAGTAACACCTTCAGGATTTTAAAAATTAAAAGATTTATTGAAAAGAAAAAAAATTAAGCACATAAGGTTGAATATACACAATTTAAACAGTCTTACAGAACAGCTCCAAAATCTCACTTGGTCAAAAATACACAAGTAAGCTACCATCTTGGCAACAACTCCATTATAGATTTTTAACCATAAAATCCAGTAATATTACCCAAGGCAAAGAATTGCTGTCACTTCAATCAAGGAATACCACACAACTCCTCAAATACTATGAACTCTGCTGTAGAAATCCAAAAAGGCATTTCTGGCTGGAAACTGAGTGACTGCGTCAATTTCAAAACTTTCATACCTTCTCAGACATGGATCTGGTCTTCAGGACATATCCCACACAGCCAGACCAACTCAGTAGAACCTTTTTCCTTAAATATTTATTTCCTCTTTCATCCAAATACTACCGGAACTTGATGATTTGAGTTATAAAGAGAGGCTGGATAGGCTGGGATTTTTTTCCCTGGAGAGTAGGAGGCTTAGTGCTGATCTTATGGAGGTCTATAAAATAATGAGGGGCATAGATAAGGTAGATAGTCAACATCTTTTCCCGAGGTTCGGGGAGTCTAAAACTAGAGGCCATAGGTTTAAGGTGAGGGGGGGACAGATACAAAAGGGTCCAGAGGGACAATTTTTTCACACACAAGGTGCTGAGTGTTATGTTATTCTCTAAGTCTGAATGAAGACTGAAGACTTACAGTTAATACAAGCTCTTTATTCAAAGGGTCCATTCTGCTTCGAAATGTTAGCCCTTTTCTCTCCCTGCAGATGCTGCCAGACCTGCTGAGATTTTCCAGCATTTTCATTTTGGTTTCAGATTCCAGCATCCGTAGTAATTTGCCTTTATCTGGTGGGCACACACCAGTTGGACATTAAGGGAGGGGAACGTCTTCCTGTTGATGCACAATACTCCCTGATGCTACAGGGCGCGTCGAATAACATGAGTGCAGTCGATCCTGTGACCTGCTATGGGAAAGAATTCCACAGCCCTTTCACCCTGCTGAGCCTGTTCCAGGCCGAAATTCAATGCCCTCACCTAGAATGCATCCATGACCTTACAGATGTGTTTATGGGTGAATAACTGCAAAATGTCACACAGGGCAGCACAGCAGCACAGTGGTTAGCACTGCTGCCTCATAGCACCAGGGACCCGGGTTCTGGCCTTGGGTGACTATCTGTCTGGAGTTTGCACATTCTCCCCGTGTCTGCGGTTTGTTCCCACAATACAAAGACGTGCAGGATAGGTGGATTGGCCAGGCTAAATTGCCCCTTACTGTCCAAAGATGTGCAGGTTAGGTGGGGGTTACAGGGTTACGGAGATAGGGCAGGGGAGTGGGCTTAGATAGGGTGCTCTTTCAGTGGGTCAGTGCAGACTCAATGGGCTGAATGACTTCCTTCTGCACTGTGGGGTTTCTGTGGATTCTATGGAAGGTCAACTGTGGAACCCTGGAACAAACACGTCGCATAGAGGTTCACAGCCACGGGGAGGGGTGCCCTCCACTTCCACCTGGCCCCAAGTTGGACAGAATGTGATATAGGTACCGCGCTGTCTTCCTGGTGAGGAGGAGTCTCCTGTGGCACATGTTGCCCAACAGCTCCTGTATACACTCATTCTCTTTCTTCGTCTTTGGCTGCTGCCTCCAGGTCTTCAGTCTGTCCTTGTGGCTCCCTGGTCACCTGGCTCTGCGTGTTCATTATTGCTGGAGTCCATGCCCCTCCAGCGTTGTAATGAGCAGAATTTCCAGCTCCACTGGCTTCATCCCAATCTCGATTGGTGAGCTGTGATGGATGAGAGAGAGGGAAACAGTCAGGTTGGTGACGCAGCCGCTTAACATCATCACCTCCCTTCATTCATTATCTCCTGGTCCTGGAAGCAGCCAGTCCTACATCTTATCCAATGGCCATCACTCACTCACATCTCAGGTGCCCTTCTATCTCCATTGACCAGCCCTGGTCAATGTCCTCACCCCTTCAGAGTCACCTCTGGCCTCTTGTCTGATTGTCCCCTCCCTTAATCTCAAGATCACTGGGAGTTCTGACAGGAGCTTTCAATGGTTACCCATCCCTCATGGGCAGGGTCAACTAGATGGTCCTGTCCACCTTGAGGCCTAGTGAGTCCTTATTGACAGGTGCTGGGGTCTGGCACATATGCAGACACAGTCCCTCTTGATCCCACGCACCCAAGTATTTATCCTTGAACCGTGAGTTATCCCCCTCTGCTTGACTTTGAGAATGTAGGCAGCTGACAGTGTGAAGAATTAATGGATGAGGACCAATTAGTTTGACTGGCATGAATCTCAGGAATGTTAGAGGGCACTATTATTATCTGCATTAGGGACAGGCAAGGCTAATAGGCACCCTTCGTACTTAGGCTGCATAATCCTGAGATCGCATTGCTGTGAGGCCTTTATTCTTAAGACTCCTTGACAGCTACTCCATTAACTTTTAACAATTGTGCTCTCAAAACTTTGTGGACTACACAGGCTGGAGACTGACACAGTGCTCCAAAAATGTTTAAACAACAGGCAACAGGCTTCAGGGCAACACACACCAACCATGACCCCCATTCTGGACACCCCCGACCATCCCCCAACACCTCTGAACCCCCCACTGGAACTGGACAGTGAAACTTGTCCCCTTGGACTCCCGAGTACTAGGTGGAGTGGAATGCTTGCCTCCTTACTCCTTCCAAATGAAAAGACTACACTGCTGTGCCTGACCTGTGACAGCACATTAAAAACACGTCAAAAGCCCATGAGGCTGTTACCATCCTAGGGTCGCATTTCCCAGGAATATGCAGTGCTGAGTAAAACAAGCATTTTGTTGCTTTTGCCGTTCATGACGACCTATCTGATTGAGGTTGGATTTTCCGTTCTCACAAAAATAAAGATGGCACAAAGGAACTGGCTGAAGTCTGCAACTCATATTTCCCTCTGTCCTGTGAACCTGATTGGAGTGAGATTGTGAGAAACAAGCAGGCTCTCCTTTCACATTAAAGGTAACCGAACGTGGCGTGGGTCGTGAAGGTCGGCCGACATGGATCCCGAAAGTCGGCCATTTGGCAAAAGTGGGTCTCGAGAATAAAAGTTTGAAAATACACTAGTGTAGATGACTGCCAGATATTCATAACGGCCCACATTGTCGAGCGTGCACTCTTCAAAGAATTTAAGTCATTCCCATCTGCTCCATTGTTTTGCATGGTTTTGGATTGCATTGAATGGCTACATTGGGTGACACCGTGGCTCAGTGGCTGGCACTGCTGCCTCACAGCACCAGGGACCCGGGTCCGACCCCAGCCTTGGATGACTGTCTGTGGAGTGTGCATGTTGTCCCCTTGTCTGCATGGGTGTCCTCCGGGTGCTCCAGTTTCTTTCCACAGTCTAAAGATGTGCAAGTTAGGTGGATTGGTCACGCTACATTGCCCCTTAGTGTTCAGGGATGTGCCGGTTAGGATAAGGGAATAGAGAGGGGAGGTTAGGGAGTGGACCTGTGTAGAGTGCTCTTTCGGATGTTAGTGCAGGCTCGATGGACCGAATGGCATCCTTCAGCACTGTAGGGATTCTATGAATACAGCACCAAGAACGACGTTTTCTTTGCATTCATTTTCCCTATTTGCTTGTTTCAACAGCACTTGGATGTGAGTGCCAAGCCAAGGAGCTGAATGTTCTCAGCTGAAGAGCTTGGATGAAGTTTGTCTTTCAGATGAGCACTTATGCTATGTTAGGAAGGTCATGCCATCAGTCAGAACTGCAGCAACCGAGTTATGAATGAGGATCAGAAAGGAAAGATTTGGTCACCGGGGAGCTCCAAGACCATTCAGCAAATACATTCCTTTTTCCTCTGTTCCTCCTGTTGATTCATCAGTGAAGATTATTATTCTTTATGACTGTAAGCTCTACGATCTAAAATAGTTGGCTGCTTCCAGGGCAGGCACAGCTAACTTCAGAAAAAGTGGGCTGGATGAAATCAGACTGGGTGGCGGTTCCTGTCAGGCATGAACACCAGTATGGACCATTTGGCTGAAGTAGTCGATTTATGTGCTGCATGTTCTAGGCAATTCCATGTGTGTAATGAGTACATGCAGCTTTTTTTCTGATTTAACATCTTGATGGAATGTATTCTTAACATGGCGCTCACTTGCTTGGTGACAAGTTGCCATGAAAAAGCAAAAAGTTCAAATCAAAAGATTTTCTCAGCTCCATGCTGTATTTCTTTTCAGTTGCAGTACAAGATGAAGACCTGCTAGGTGGAGCCAGTATGCAGATATCTTAGTCCATTATGAATAATGCTATCTGTGTAACCCTGGCATGATTCTGGCATTGACAGCCACACAATAAGAATTGCAAATCAGAGTTATGCTGGGGAGAATTTGTTTTTTCCTATTTACTCTGGGGATTTGGGCATAGTTGCAACAGCAGCATTTTTTGTCTGATTCTAATTTCCCTTGAGAAAGTAGAAGTGAGCCACGTTCCTGAACCACTTCAGTCATGTGGCACAAGTACACCTGTACTGTGATGCACTATCAACTACGATGAGACGAGAGTAGAGTGTAATCGAGGCTTTACTACGCAGAGATGTGTAGCCTCCCGCAGCTGCTGCCGAAATGGCTGCAGTTCGGAGAGCCCACACATTTATACTCCGCCTACTGGGCGGAGCCAGCAGGCAGGGATCTCCCCCGTACCTGTAGTACATGGGCCTTACTGTAATACCCCTCATATGCGATATATATAATACAACAGTAGTGACTACCACATACTGTTAGGGAGGGAGTTCCAGGATTTTGACTCAGGGACAGTAAAGGAACAGTGATATATTTCCAAATCAGGATGGTGAGCAGCTGGGAGGGAAACTTTCAGATTGAGGTGTTTCCTTGCATCTGCTACCCGTGCTCGCCTGGTGGTTGTGGGTATGGAAGGTGGTATCAAAGGAGGCTTGGTGAGTTGCTGTGGTGCATCTTGTAAATGATACACACTGCTGCTACAGTGCATTGGTGATGGTGGGAATGAATGGTTAAGGTGGGGAATGGGATATTTTATGACATTAAAGGCATCTAAATGCAAGTTGCTGTTGTTAGGATGATTTCTTTTCTGAAAGTATGAGCGATGGAGAATGAGGAACTACCTTGAAAGTTATCTAATGTGATTATTCAAAAAAGGACCCAAGGTCTATCTTCTCATTTAATGTCATGGAGTTTTTGGCATGAACAAATTCCCACTAAGTGTGACGAATGCAAAATCAGAGGGTCCTCAATTGGTGTCATATGTCCCTGCTTCAAGGGAAGATAGGTACGTGAAAATAAGTCAGAGGTAGGAACCTAGTGGATCTACTTTTTTCTCTGCGTGACCTTTTTCCATTCTTCTTCACAGCTCATGTTTTGTCAAATGCCATAAAAATGAAGATCTGGGATGTGAAAAAAAATGACTTTGTTTGTGGAGTAATAGAGTTCGAGTTAGATTTATCAGGCTTTCTTCAAACTCTAATCCTGTAATCCAAAAATTATTAACTTTCAAAGTTAATTTAATAGTATTAAGGCTTTGAAACTGCATTTCTCAAGGATGTACCATTAGTTCACATTTACTGTTATGACATTCGCCTGTGGCAATTGTGCTTCAAGGTTTTCAGGTCAAGCAAATCGAGCAGCAGTTTACTTGCAAATTATATTGTGGAGTGCTGTATAATACAGCACAACAGCTTCTTGGGGGAATACAGTTAACACTTTCCTGTGTTGTATGCAGTACAGAGTTTTTAATGACAACCAAAATACTCTATCAAACATTTGTTGATAATTTCCATATGTCAGCTGAAACAACTCACAGAGCTGGCACCAAACTGAACATTAATGCAAAGTTAAGCACTCTCTGCAGACATCGCTCTTATCTCAGAAGAACCAAAAGACAGCTAAACCTTCTTTAAGTGTCAGCTGTGCCTCAGTGTGTTACACACATTTGGCACTGAGGAAGATAGTTGCTGCTCAAGTCCCACTCTGTGGTCTTAGGTCCGTCATCCAGCATGATGCTCCTGGCCTGAATACCGATGGTGTACTGTCAGCAACTCTCAAAGCTTGCATTAAACTGATCATTAGAACATAGACAGGCTCTCTCAAGACACTCCTCTTGGAAGAGCCAGAATAATGCTTGATATTGGTCCGGTGAAATGCCTTCAGCCGGGCAGCACGACGGCCCGTGGTTAGCACTGCTGCCTCACGCCATCAAGGTCCCAGGTTCGATCCCGGCCCTGGGTCACTGTCCATGTTGTCATGTGAGAGTACCTTTAAGAAATGGGTGTTATTAAATGGGTGTGTATATAAATATCTGTAGTAAGAGTACTTTTAAGAAATGGGTGTTTACTACTGCAGTGATGTCAGAGAGTGGGCGGAGCTGGGCTGTCAGTCAGCTTTTTACTTTCACTTTTGAGCAGGCTACAGGGTGTGTTTTAGTTTCGTTTTCAGTGTTGGAGCTGAAGCCAGACCAAGCAGGTGTCCTCTGTTCTCTCTGCCATCAAAAGACTATCTCTTGATCATTTGGTGAATTCAGAATTATAAATGTTTTCAGTAGTGACTTTAACCTGATGTGCTCCTGTTAAAGGTTTTGTTTTTAAGTCGCATGGATGTTAAAAAGGAAAGCTTAAAGGTTTACTTAGTGTTGTAGTCTTTGGGGGTTGTATTTGAATTAATGGTTGCTAAGATGCTCACTGTATGTTTTAAAAAGGTTAACTTGAGTTCATAGAATAAACATTGTTTTGCTTTTGAAAATACTTTTCCATTTCTGCTGTGCCACGCCTGTAGAGTGGGCCATGTGCTCCCCATACCACAATCATGTGAGGGTCAAGTGAACTCCATGATACAATTTGGGGTTCTCTAAACCCTGGCCCATAACAAATTGGGGGCTCGTCCGGGATAAAAGTCTATCTATTGGATTGGCTAAGTGAAGTTAAAGATAGTGAGGGGTGAGCATATTGTGGGTGCTTTACAGGTGTCGGTATTTTAGTTTAAGTAGGGAGTGTGTTGTGGACAATGGCTCTTTCAGAGGCTCTGAAGATTTTGGGGGCGGAGACGGTCACATGCAGTACCTTACGGACAGAGACTAAAATCAGACTGTTAGATTTGGCAAAAACATTGCAGTTAACATTACCTGACAAAATGCAAAAAGACGAGGTCATTATGGCGGTGGCAAAGCATTTAAAGTTGCCTGAGATACAGTATGATCCATTGGAAATAGCAAAAATTCAGTTGCAAATTAAACAAATGGAACATGAGAAAGAATTAATGCAGCTTGAATACGAAAGCGAGAGAGAGGAAAAAGAAAGAGAATGAGAGAGAGAGGAAAAAGAGAGAGTAGAAAGGAAAACAGAAAGAATTGCCCGAGCAGAACAAAAAGTAAGGGAAAGGGAGATACAGATCAGGGAAAAAGATAAAGAGAGAGAGTTTGAAACATGACAGTCAGTTAAAATTGGCAGGCCTAAAGGGAAATGTAAATGGATGACAGTGATGAGGATAGTGAGAAAGAGCGTCAAAGTCGAAGGCTTGGTGGGTATCTATTTAAGTATGTCCAAGCATTGCCAAGCTTTGATGAGAAGGAGTTAGAAGCATTTTTAATTTCATTTGAGAAGGTAGCTAAACAAATGAAATGGCCACAGGAGATGTGGGTATTACTGATTCAAACAAAGTTGGCAGGTAGGGTTAGTGAAGTGTATGCATCACTAACAGAGGAGGTATCTGAGTCGTATGAGGAGGTGAAAAAATCCATCTTAGGTGCATATGAACTAGTGCCTGAAGCCGACAGACAAAGGTTTAGAAATTTAAGGAAATCACTTGGTAAAACATACATGGAGTTTGAAAGGACCAAACAGAGTAATTTTGATAGGTGGATAAGGGCTTTGAAAATAGACCAAACGTATGAAGCTCTCAGAGAAATTATACTTTTGGAGGAGTTTAAAAATTCAATTCCTGATGTAGTGAGAACTCCTGTGGAATAGCAGAGGGTTAAAACAGCGAGAATAGGAGCAGATATGGCAGATGATTATGAATTAGTTCACAAAGATTGGTTTCCGACATCAGTTTTAGCCTGTGAGGGATAGAAACTGGGGACATGAGAAATACTCAAGTGGTAAAGGTAAAGGTGATCTGATGGGAGATAATAAAGAGAGTGTACCTCAGATTAAAAAAGAGATCCAGGAGGGTGGAAAATAAATGAAAAGTTTCAAATGTTTTCACTGTAATAAACTAGGCCATGTAAAGTCACATTGTTGGTGGTTGAAGAAAAGCACTGGGATGGCTGATGTGGTAAAACAGGATAAGACAGTGGGGTTTGTTAAAGTGGGAAAGGAAAGCCCAAGTGAAGCGAAAGAGGTGCAAAAGATTGTACAGCCTGATCAAGAGCTGATTGATAAGAAGGTACCAGATCTCTTTAAAGAATTTGCTTGTGTGGGTAAAGTCTACTCATGTGTATCAGGAGGAGCAGGTGAAGAAGTCACAATTTTAAGAGATACGGGAGATAGTCAATCTTTAATGGTAAGAGAGTTATGTAGTTTGGGAAGAATGTTGCCAGAAAAGGTGGTAATATGTGGAATTCAAGGTGAGAGGAGTAGTGTTCAATTACATAAGGAAAGGTTGGAAAGTCCAGTGACGAGTGGTGAAGTGGTAGTAGGAGTAATAGAGAAACTATCTTGTCCAGGAATACAGTAATCTTGGGTAATGATGTAGCTGGATCGCAGGTGGGAGTGATGCCTACGGTGGTTAATAAGCCAGTGGAAAATCAGACAACTGAAGTGTTAAAGGACGAATATCCTGGGATTTTTCCGGATTGAGTAGTAACAAGGTCACAAAGTCACAGGTTAAGATATGAGGAGCAATCAAAGAGTGAAGTTAAAGGTAAAGTGCAATTATCAGAAACGATTTTTGATCAGATGGTTGAAAAAGAACAAGAACAGGTGGAGGATGAGGCGGATATTATTAGTTCAGGAAAATTGGCGGAGTTACAACAAAAAGATGTAGAAATAAAACGGATGTATCAGAAAGCATACACGGAAGAGGAATCTGCATGTATACCAGAGTGTTATTACTGTAAAAGTGATGTTTTGATGAGAAAATGGAGACCTGTGCATATGCAGGCGGATGAAAAGTGGGCAGAAGTTCATCAAGTAGTATTGGCAGTAGGGTATAGAAAGGAGGTGCTGCGAGTTGCACATGAGGTACCAGTGGGAGGTCATTTGGGAATAAGGAAAACTCAAGCTAAAATACAAAAACATTTTTATTGGCCTGGGCTACATAAAGATGTAGTTAAATTTTGTCAATCATGTCACACATGTCAAGTGATAGGGAAACCTCAAGCAGTGATAAAACCAGCATCCTTAATACCCATTCCAGCATTTGAGGAACCTTTTACAAGGGGTACTAATTGATTGCATAGGACCGCTACCTAAAACAAAAAGTGGGAATCAATATCTTTTGACTATAATGGATGTGTCTACTAGGTTTCCAGAGGCCATTCCAGTATGTAATATTACAGCTAAAAAGATTGTGGAGGAATTACTTAAATTCCTTACTAGATATGGACTACCCACAGAAATAAAATTGGATCAAGGATCAAATTTTACCTCAAGGTTATTCAAAGAAGTTATGGATAGCTTAGGAATAAAACACTTTAAATCAACTGTGTACCATCCAGAATTGCAGGGAGCATTAGAAAGGTGGCATCAGACATTAAAGACAATGTTGAGGGCTTATTGTCACGATTATCCAGAGATTGGGATAAAGGAATTCCATTCGTACTGTTTGCAATTGGGGATGCACCTAATGAGTCAACCAAATTTAGTCCTTTTGAACTAATTTTTGGTCATGAGATAAGAGGACCACTTAAATTGATTAAGGAAAAATTGGTGAGTGAGAAATCGGAAATTACATTATTGGATTCTGTGTCAAATTTTAGGGAACGATTAAATAGAGCAGGTGAATTGGCTAGACAACATTTAAAAGTTGCACATAATGTGATGAAACGGGTAGCGGACAAGAAATCCAAAGTTCGTAGTTTTGCCATTGGAGATAAAGTTTTAGTATTGTTACCAGTGGTAGGTGACCCTTTAAAAGCAAGGTTTTGTGGCCCTTATCAGATTCAAAGGAAATTAAGTGAGGTGAATTATGTGGTAAAAACACCAGATAGAAGGAAGACTCACCGAGTGTGTCATGTGAATATGCTTATAAGATACTTTGAAAGGGAAGGTGGGAAAAAGGAGGCGGTTTTAAAGATTCTAACTCAAAGTGACGAACCAAATCCAAATGACTGTGAATTTGACATATCTCAAATTAAATTGGAAAATGAGGATGTTCTTAAAAATTGGGATGAATTGTTAAGTTACCTCCCAGAGAAAAAACAAACTGACCTGAAAGAGTTATTGATATCACGTGGACAAGTTTGTAGAGATAAATTGGGAAATACTAAAATTACTATACATGATGTAGATGTGGGAAATGCTGTTCCAATCAAACAACATCTGTACAGACTTAACCCTTTAAAACTGGCACAGGTTAACAAAGAGATTGAGAGTATGCTTAAAAATGGCATAATTGAAGTGGGTTGCAGCCAATGGAGCTCACCCATAGTGATGGTACCAAAGCCAGACGGTACCCAACGGTTGTGTGCGGTCTATAGAAAGGTTAATGCAGTTACAAAAATGGACACTTATCCTATCCCACATTTGGATGATTGCATTGAGAAAGTGGGATGTTCAGCTTTTATTGCCAAACTGGATTTACTTAAAGGTTACTGGCAGGTACCTTTATCCGAAAAGGCAAAGGAGATTTCAGGGGCAGCACGGTGGCGCAGTGGTAGCACTGCAGTCTCACGGCGCCAAGGTCCCAGGTTCGATCCCGGCTCTGGGTCACTGTCCGTGTGGAGTTTACACATTCTCCCCATGTTTGCGTGGGTTTGCCCCCACAACCCAAAGATGTACAAGGTCGGTTGATTGAACATGCTAAATTGCCCCCTTAATTGGAAAAAATGAATTGGGTACTCTAAATTTATAATTTAAAAAAAGGAGGATGTTTCTGTGCAAGCCGACAACGGTCCCTCTATCAAACGGGACTCTTTTTTTTTGGGCCTCAGTCGGGAACACCTTGCCGAGATCGCACTTACCTAACTTCATTTTTTTGAATGCCGCCCCGATCTCTCAACCTACCCTCCGGACCCACCCAACACCCTGACTTACCCCTTAAGGGGTCCGTGATACCCCTCCCCCCTCGCCCCACCTGGTAGTGCCAGGCTAGCAGTGCCAAGGTGCCAAGGTGCCTGGGCACCACACTGACCTGAGCTGGACCACCAGGGGGCTCCGATGGCCTGGGAGACCTCACCAGGTTCCATTACATCTGGTCCAAGTTTGTGTGGACCAGTGCTAACCGGCATCATGGCAAGCTCTCCCACGCATGGGTGTTCGTTCCCGGACCTTGGGAGAATCGGGTGCCGAAATATGTAAACAAGCCTAATGGCACAAGATTTGTTAATCTGGGTCTGGTCCAGCAAGGGCGAGATCCAGATTGTGACGTTCTGAACATCACAAATCTCACAAACGGCCTCTCGTGAGATTTAACAACCTCATTGCGTCACCAAGTCGGGTGCAACGAGGCCGTTCAACCGTGCCCCATCATTTCTGTGAAGCACACTGATGTTCTATTCCCTTAAAGGCTCTACAGAAATAGAATTTCCTGTTGTTATTGGAATAATGCACTTTAAACACTGATTTATAGGAGTTGCTTCAGACTAATCCTGTAATTCTGAAATTGTTAACCTCCAAAGTTAATTTAATAGTATTAAATTTTGCAAGCAGCATTTTTCAAAAATGTGCCATTAGTTCACATTTACTGTTATGATATTGGTTGCGACAATTGTGCAACAAGGTTTTCAGGTCAAGCAAATCTTGGCTCCAGCAGAAGTTTACTTATGAATTACATTCTGGAGTGCTGTCTCAACATTTTCTAAGAAATCCTGTTAACGCTTTGCTTGTTTGTGTACAGAATTTTCTAATGGCTATTGCAATCTTACTAGACATTTGTTGTGGTTTTCCATACATCAGCTGAAACAACTCACAAATTTTTCATCAATTGTACATTCGAATATCATCTTTACTCATTGGTGTCACCAGTCTTATCTTGCTAAGAGCCAAGGGGCAGCTAATATCATTTAAGCGGCTCAGTGGGTATTCTTGTCTCCGAGTCGGAGAGGGGTTGCCATGGGTTCAAGTCAGCCCAAGTAATTTATTCGAGCAAAGAAAGCTGGACTGACACTTCTGGTGCAACACTGGGGAGATATTGCATGTTGGAGGGAGCTAGGTGTCATCTCTCTCCTGGAAAATTAAATTAATGCCTTGCCTGTCCGCCTAGGTGGATTTATGATCTCTTAACCAACATTGTTGAAACAAATCATCTGGCAATTATCACATTGCATTTGTGGGAACCTGGATGTGTGAAGATTGTCTCCTGTTACAGGCACTGAATGTTCAAAGGATGGAAAGAGACAATGCAAGAGCGTTAGCAGCTTCGATCCAAGATGGCGTTAACAAGCAGGTCAGCCATGATTTAAATCAATGACAGAACAGGTCAAGGGGCTGAAGGCTCCTGTTTCTCTGTTCCTAAATCAACAGAATACCACTAATAGTATTCATTATCTTTTGCATGAACCTTGCGGAGCATATTTGACTGTGAGTACCAGTGTGCAATATATTATTTTTGTCTGATCATGATTCCACATGGCCTTGATTCCTCTTTTCATCTATTGCTGAATAACTATTCGCAGATATAAACCTTGAGCTAGGCTGTAGCACCGTCAATATGACGCGAGGCAGGTTGAGGTAATGTCAATTGAAGGCTTTATTAAGCAGAACTTTATCCCCAGCAGCGTAGTTACAGAATGCAACTGCTGAGGGAAATGGAGGGAAAAACTGGGTTCTTATACCGGAATTTCTGGGTGGAGTCCAGTAGGTGGCAGATCCTATCAGGACCTGGCATCCCTCCACCAATAGCCTGTTGACACGTGGTGTACTGTATTACCCCTAATACATACCACCACATTCACCCCTTGTTGAAAAAAAACCCGGCAGGATGGTGGTTCGCATGGTGGTAGGGGTTTACAGAGTCGGTACTGTGCCGTAACTTTGAACAAAACACAAAATTATCGCTTCAACTGGGCCAACGGGCCAAACAGGGTCGGCATGATGCCATAACTATAACAAGACACAATAACTGAAAACGTTGAGAGTTAAAGTGATTCGATGAGCCGGATGGGCGCCCTGGTCGTCCTTTCCGATCGTCTCGGGCGTGGTGGTGATGGCGCTGGCTCGAGTCCCGTCGACTCTGGGAGCGTAGCACTGTCCCCTGTGTCCTTACTCCTGGGCGGGTCTTGGAGGAGAACCGAACCCTCCGGGAAGGGGGTGGTTGCGAGATGAACAGGCGGGAGTGAGGAGGTGGTGATTGGCGTTGGGGTGGGGGGGGGGGTGGGTAGCTCCGGCGGGCGCCAGATCTCGCAGGGAGACCGTGTCCTGTCGCCCATCGGGGTACTCCACATAGGCGTATTGCGGGTTGGCGTGAAGGAGATGCACCCGTTCCACCAGCGGATCTGACTTGTGCGCCCGCACATGTTTCCGGAGCAGAATGGGTCCCGGAGCTGCTAGCCAGGTCAGAAGTGGCGTTCCAGAGGAGGACTTCCTAGGAAAGAGGAGGAGGCGCTCGTGAGGCGTTTGATTCGTGGTGGTGCACAGCAGGGACCGGATAGAGTGAAGGGCATCCGGGAGGACTTCCTGCCAGCGGGAAATTGGGAGGCTCCTAGACCGGAGGGCCAGCAGCACGGCCTTCCAGACCGTTCCATTCTCCCTTTCTACCTGCCCATTCCCCCTGGGGTTGTAACTGGTCGTCCTGCTCGAGGCTATGCCCCTGCTGAGCAGGAATTGACGCAGTTCGTCACTCATAAAGGAGGACCCCCTGTCGCTATGGATATAGTCGGGGAAACCGAACAGTGTAAAAATGGTACCGAGGGCTTTAATGACCGTGGACGCGGTCATGTCGGGGCAGGGGATGGCGAAAGGGAAACGGGAGTATTCGTCAACGACGTTCAGGAAGTACGCGTTGCGATCGGTGGAGGGGAGGGGGCCTTTGAAATCCAAACTGAGGTGTTCAAAGGGTCAAGAGGCCTTAACCAGGTGCGCTCTATCTGGCCTGAAAAACTGCGGTTTGCACTCAGCGCAGATCTGGCAGTTTCTGGTGACTGTTCGAACGTCCTCGACGGAGTAAGGGAAGTTGCGGGCCTTAAGGAAGTGGTAGAAACGAGTGACCCCCGGGTGGCAGAGGTCCTCGTGGAGGGCTTGTAGATGGTCCACTTGTACATTGGCACATGTACCGCGAGATAGGGCATCGGATGGCTCGTTCAGCTTTCCGGGACGATACAAGATCTCATAATTGAAGGTGGAGAGTTCGATCCTCCACTGCAAGATCTTGTCGTTCTTGATCTTGCCCCGCTGTGCATTATCGAACATGAAGGCAACCGACCGTTGGTCAGTGAGGAGAGTGAATCTCCTACCGGCCAGGCAATGCCTCCAGTGTCGCACAGCTTCCACTATTGCTTGTGCCTCCTTTTCCACTGAGGAGTGGCGGATTTCTGAAGCGGGAGGGTTCGGGAGAAGAAGGCCACGGGTCTGCCTGCTTGGTTGAGGGTGGCCGCCAGAGCTACATCCGATGCGTCGCTCTCGACCTGGAAGGGGAGGGACTCATCGATGGCGCGCATCGTGGCCTTTGCGATATCCGTTTTGATGCGGCTAAAGGCCTGGCATGCCTCTGTCGTCAGGCGAAAAGTAGTGGACTGGATTAGGGCACAGGCCTTGTCTGCGTACTGGGGGACCCACTGGGCATAATAAGAAAAGAAGCCCAGGCAACGTTTCAGGGTTTTGGCACAGTGGGGGAGAGGGAACTCCATGAGAGGGCGCATGCGTTCAGGGTCGGGGCCTATCACTCCATTACGCACTATGTAGCCCAGGATGGCTAGACGATCGGTGCGGAAGACGCATTTTTCTTTGTTGTAAGTGAGGTTCAGGGCGTGAGCGGTCTGGAGAAATTTTTGGAGGTTGGCGTCGTGGTCCTGCTGGTCGTGGCCGCAGATGGTGACGTTGTCGAGATACGGGAACGTGGCCCGTAAACCGTGCTGGTCAACCATTCGGTCCATCTCTCGTTGGAAGACCGAGACTCCGTTTGTGACGCCGAATGGAACCCTTAAAAAGTGGTATAACCGCCCGTCTGCTTCGAAGGCAGTATAGTTGCGGTCACCGGGACAGATGGGGAGCTGGTGGTAGGCGGACTTGAGGTCCACGGTGGAAAAGACCTTGTACTGTGCAATCCGATTGACCATGTCGGATATGCGGGGGAGAGGGTACGCATCTAGCTGAGTGTACCTGTCGATGGTCTGACTATAGTCGATGACCATCCTCTGTTTCTCCCCGGTCTTAACAACCACCACCTGGGCTCTCCAGGGACTGTTGCTAGCCTGGATGATGCCTTCCTTCAGCAGCCTCTGGACTTCGGACCGGATAAATGCTCGGTCCTGGGCGCTGTACCGTCTGCTCCTTGTGGCGACGGGTTTGCAATCCGGTGTGAGGTTCGCAACCAAGGAAGGCGGTTCAACCTTGAGGGTCGCGAAGCCGCAGACAGTCAGTGGGGTATAGGGCCGCCAAATTTAAATGTTAAACTCTGGAGGTTGCATTGGAAGTCCAACCCTAGGAATGTGGGCGCACAGAGATGGGGGAGGACATACTGCCGGTAATTTCGGAACTCCCTCCCCTGCACCGTTAGGTTAGCGATGCAGAACCCCGTGATCTGAACGGAGTGGGATCCCGCCGCCAGGAAAATTTTCTGGGTGCTTGGCCGAATTACGAGGGAACAGCGCCTTACCGTGTCCGGATGAATGAAGCTCTCCGTGCTCCCAGAGTCGATAAGACACGGCGTCTCGTAGCCATTCACTAGGACTGTAGTGGTTGCAGTCTGGAGCATCCGGGGTCACGTCTGGTCGAGGGTCGTCGAAGCCAGACGTGGTTGTTGAAGTTGAGCATCGTAATCAGGCAGTATGTGGCCGTCTGGGTCGGGGTCTTTCAGCCAAGATGGCGGCGTCCACGGATCGAGCGCGGTCGGGGGTGGACAAAATGGCGGCGCCCATCTCTCCCTCGTGGCGTCCGGGGTCCAAAATGGCGGCGTCCGTTGGTCACACGTGGATCGCTTGGGGGGCTGGGTCTGTGGTCCCGTTTCTTCCCCGGAGATAGCGGCAACCCCGCGGGACTTGCACACCGTCGCGTAGTGGCCTTTCTTCCCGCAACTTTTGCAGGTAGCCGCGCAGGCCGGGCATCGCTGCTGAGGGTGTTTCGGCTGGCCGCAAAATTAGCAGTGGGGCCCCCCCGGTTGGTCTGGTGTTTTGGCCGCGCAGGTTTGTGGGGGTGGGGATGGTGTCGGAGAGTCAACCGCAGCGGGGGTCCACGGAGCCCAAGGGGCTGTAGTGCGGTCGGGGGTGTAGGCGCGGGCGTTACTAGAGGCCACATCGAGGGATGCCGCCAGGGCCCGAGCTTCTGTAAGTCCCAGAGACTCCTTCTCCAGAAGCCTCTGGCGGATCTGGGAAGAGGCCAAACCTGCCACATACGCATCGCGGACCAGGAGCTCTGTGTGTTCACTCGCTGTTACCGCCGGGCAGTTGCAGTTTGACCCAGGATCTGCAGGGCGTTATAAAACTCGTCCAGCGATTCCCCCGGAAATTGCCGACGTGTGGCGAGCTGGTAACGAGCAAAAACCTGGTTGGTGGGCCGGATGTAGATATCCTTCAGCGCGGCGATGGCACCGGTGAAACCGTCCTCGTCCTCGATAAGGGAGTAGACGTCAGGACTCACCCTGGAATAGAGGACCTGCATCTTTTGTTCGGCAGTCGGTGTGCCGGGGGCCGTTCGGATGTAGCCCTCAAAGCATGCCATCCAGTGTTTGAAGATAGAGGCCGAGTTAGCTGCTTGGGGTGCGATGCGTAGGCACTCCGGGGTGATTCGGAGCTCCATGTTCCCACGTCGCTTTCTTCAATTTAAATTCTGCTTAATAAATTGTAGCACCGTCAATATGACGTGAGGCAGGTTGAGGTAATGTCAATTGAAGGCTTTATTAAGCAGAACTTTATCCCCAGCAGCGTAGTTACAGAATGCAACTGCTGAGGGAAATGGAGGGAAAAACTGGGTTCATATACCGGCATTTCTGGGTGGAGTCCAGTAGGTGGCAGATCCTATCAGGACCTGGCATCCCTCCACCAATAGCCTGTCGACACGTGGTGTACCGTATTACCCCTAATACATACCACCACATAGGCTAGTACATGTTTGCACCTACATGCATTCAGCAGCAATTAATATATACAATTTGATTACTTATCAGATTCTCTCAAACTCAATATTGTCACTTCTAATAACAACACTTAGGAAGTATTTAGATATTCCCTCAGGAATAATATGTTGTGTTAATTGCAATAAAATTACAATATGTAAGCCGCTTTTTTCAGTGAGACAATTCCATATTTGCATTCTATGCATTCCGTGGCCTCGTCCCTCCCTACCTTAACCTGTCTAACCCGCAAGGTTTCTAAGATCTCTGGGTTCCAGCAATTTTGCCCTCTTGTGCATCCCAAATTTTCAGCATTCCACTATTGGCAACTGTGCCTTCAGCTGCCTGTAAGCCCTAAGTGCTGGAATATGCTCCTGAAATCTCTTCATCTTTCTCTGTCTTTTTTTAAGGCACCACTTAAAATCTTACTTCTTTGGCCAAGCTTCTGTTCACCTGTCTCATTCTGTGGCTTGATGTCAAATTGTTCCAGTAATGCCCTTCTCTCTCTCTCTCTCTCTCTCCAGCAAGCCCTCAAAACTAGAAGGATGCTTGCTTGTGCCAAGAGCTTGTGCATGGAGTCTTATATATTGGGGACAAGGGGCGAAATTCTCCCCCAACGGCGGGATGCCCGCCGACTGGCGCCAAAGCCGGCGCAAATCAGACGGGCATCGCGCCGGCAAAAAGGTGCGGAAGTCTCCGCATCTTTGGCGGCCTAGCCCCAACATTGAGGGGCTAGGCCGACGCCGGAGGGATTTCCGCCCCGCCAGCTGGCGGAAATGGCGTTTGTTGCCCCGCCAGCTGGCGCGGAAATGCGGCGCATGCGCGGGAGCGTCAGCGGCCGCTGTCAGTTTCCCCGCGCATGCGCGGGAGCGTCAGCGGCCGCCGAAAGTTTCCCGCGCATGCGCAGTGGGGAGAGTCTCTTCCGCCTCCGCCATGGTGGAGGCCGTAGCGGAGGCGGAAGGGAAAGAGTGCCCCCACGGCACAGGCCCGCCCGCGGATCGGTGGGCCCCGATCGCGGGCCAGGCCACCGTGGGGGCACCCCCCGGGGTCAGATCGCCCCGCGCCCCCCCCCAGGACCCCGGAGCCCGCCCACGCCGCCTGGTCCCGCCGGTAAATACCAGGTTTGATTTACGTCGGCGGGACAGGCAATTCCTGGGCGGGACTTCGGCCCATCCGGGCCGGAGAATCCAGCGGGGGGTCCCGCCAACCGGCGCGGCTGGATTCCCGCCCCCGCCCAATCTCCGGGAGCGGAGACTTCGGCGGGGGCGGGGGCGGGATTCACGGCGGCCAACGGCCATTCTCCGACCCGGCGGGGGGTCGGAGAATGACGCCCAAGGTTCTGGTTGATTAGGAAACTCTCCTGATCATAGCACCTGCCATAAGTGTAACAGAAGGATTTACAGATTGAGAATCAACACATTTGGCCACATGAGAATGTGTAGCCAACAATGGCCATCAAGTCCAAAGTGGGCCTCAAATCTGGAACTACTAGCTCAGTGGTTGGGATGCTAGCCACGGTGCCACAAGACCTCCTACTCATCAGACTTTTGACCTCCTCTCCCCTCATCATCCTAGGCCCCAAAACCTTCTTCCAGTGGGTGAAGCAGTAATTTACTTGAGCTTCTTTTAATTTAGTGTACTGTATTCCCTATCATAATGCGGTCTCCTCTACATTCGGTAGACGACACACAGATTGGACGACCACTTTGCGAACACCACCACACATCCAGAAGCATGACCCTGGCCTTTGGGTTGCTTGAAATTTTAATTCATCACCTTGTTTCCATGCTCAAGTTCCTGTCCTTGGCCTGCTGCAGTTTTCACTGAAACTCAACGCAAGCTAGAGGAACAACACTTGGCTGGGATTCTCCAAGCCAGCCGGGTCGAAGAATCGCTGGAGCGGCGGAAAATTCCCGCCACGTCGCTCCTACACCGGGCTGCCGATTCTCCGGCGACCGGAGAATCACTGCCAATTGCGCCCACGCGGTCGCCGCGGCACCGGTCGGGGGCTGAAATAGGCCCCCGTGGCGATTCTGAACTCCCGCCGGCGTGGTTTACACCTGGTACCACCCGTCGGGAGCTCAGACCTGCGGCCGCGGTGGCGGTCCTGGTGGGGGGGGGGGGGCAATTTGACTCCCAGTGGGGCTTCAGCAGTGGCCAGGCCCGCGATCGGGGGCTACCAATCGGCGGGCCATTGCGATCTGGGGGGCACCTACCTCACACTGCGCGGGCCCGCCGTGTGGCTCCGCCGAAGTGGGCCGCCGTGCTCATGCGCGGACCCAATTGCGGCCGCCGTGCGCATGCGCAGCCGCGTTGTCTGGTCAGCAGGGTCCCGCTGGCAGCCAGAGCTGCGGGACGCGCGCCGGGGCCCTGCTAGCCTCCTGGATAACGGAGAATCACCCCAGATTTTCGAGGAAAAAGTCCGGAGTGATCCTCGCCCGTTTTCCGGCGGGCGTGGGACTTAGTGGGACTTAGTCCCCAAAAGGGATAATCCCGATCCTTATTTTCCGATTAGACACTTTACAGCCACCTGGACTCAACACTGAGTTCAACAATTTAAAGCCATGAACTCTGTCTCCCATTTTGATTTCTATTTGTTTGTCATTTGCTGGTTTTAGTCTTGTTTCTCATGATCTTGCTTTCCCATCAGAATAACTAGAAATTCCTGTATCTAATGAAATACGTTTGCAGAAATGAGAGTGGCCAGAATTTTGCGGCCATCTGCGTTGACGGCATCTTATGGTCAGGCTGACGGCGCTCCACTGCCCCAGGTTTCCTGGTGGCGAGGAATGCATTCAACAGGAAACCCCATTGACAACGATGGAACCAGAAGGTCCCACAACCGGCCAATGATGGCCCGCCTTTCACGGCGTGTTGCATGGAAAACCCCACCCATTTATTTGACCATAAATATTTTTGCAGATATCTGCCAGAAAGTTTGTTAAGATTGGATCCAATCCTAACCTGCACCAACAGGCTATCTGGAATAGGACAACCTACCCGCTCTTCTTAGCTCCTCTTTGTAGCACTTGGGGCATTTTCGATAGACATTAGAAAATACAAGCATTCCTTGTTGATCAGCTGTTGTTTCACCAACCTTGGGTTCAGTCTTATTGCTTAATTTCCCTTGTTCCTGTCTTCTGGAACAATGAGGCATCACATTTTGCCACAAATATGCTTGTGTCAGCGTCTCTCAATGGGTAAGACTCTTGCTTCTCAATCAGAAGATTGTGTGTTGAAGTAGAGAGTAGAAGGCAACCAACATAAGCCTTTTTAGCCGGGCAATCTGCGATCAGCTCATTCAGCGATCAGCTCATTCAGCTGTGGTTCCAATGGATGCAGCCCCAATTCCCTATTCACCAACAATCCTCCTTAACTTCCCTATGTCATTGACAGCACAGTGTCCTCTCAGCTACAGTTATCAAAGTAAAAACGACCATAAAACAGACAAACCAACTTGATCAGTCAAACCATCCAATATTCAATAAAAGTCAATGATCGGCATTAGTATCTGTCTTTTGTGTCCCTTTTCCTTTTCTTGTGTTCCTCTGCAGTTCTACCCCAACGACTGCAATGGACAGCTACTGACTCTAACTGGAGGGGGCTGCAGATGGCTTTTCCGGACCATCTCAAGCAACTGAGGCAGTCGGAAGCCAGACTTTGGACTGTGTCATCTCAGCATGGGCTGACTGGCTGACAGGAAACAGCAAGGGCACTGGCAGAGGGGCAGAATATTATCATCCTTTGTAGCTTTGTGCTACACGGACCCATTGCCAGACTAATGGCAGTGCCTCAGGAATCACCAGCAGTCTGTAGGATGACAGCTGACTGGAGTGCTGCAAGGTGCAACAAGCTTCTTTGAACACTGGGATTGGGAACCATGGTGATAGCAGCAAGAGCATTTGTGGCAGCTGGTTGCATGAACTTCCACCTGCAACACTCAGGTTTCGGGCAGAATCTTTGACCTGTTCCGGCTGGTGGAATATACCAGGCCTGCCAACTGTCGGTTCCCTGATGGTGAAGGAAATTAATGGGAAATTCCGTTGACAGCGGCTGGATCAGTAGATCCCATCGCAGGCCAATTGGAGACCTCCTCCGTCGTCAGGGTGGGTGCAGAAAATCCCGCCCATTGGATAGCTTCTGTGTGTGCTGGAATGGAAACTGAGGCATCAGCCACTAGGCACTGCATCATGGTTGGATCTATAAGGGTATTGATCACCAATTCCATTCTGCACATTATGGGTTCCCAGCTCTGCAAGGTTGCTGCCTGGCCCCTCCATGTTGCTTAACAGTGACAGCAGTCTTTCTGACAGACCTGTCAATGCATCAACATTGTGCATATTCATCAACCTTTTTCTATCAAACCTTTGTCTGAGCCTTCTGGAGCAGAACTCATATTTGACCTTGCCCTTCATCAGTACTACACTTGTCTGCTGCCCTGCCTGAAAGCTACTGGTGTCCAGTACCTCATCATGAGTAGATCCTGCAAGGCTCCAATTCAGGACATGAACGCATAATCCTCCTCTTTCACATCTTGCTCCTGGCCAGGTTGGAGTTCTAGTGTATATGACGATGCAAGGGTAGGGTTGTGCTGAGGGAAAGGAGGAAACCAGAGAGGTCCACCCTTACACCATTTGCAGCTTATATAACAGAAGAGGGTGTGGGATGGGGGGTAAGTGGGATGTGAGAAGAAAACGTAACTGTGAGCATATCATTCTCTTTGATGGTTTCAGCCTTACCACTGGCACTGGCCTTAGTCATGGTCACTCCAGTGGTGGCAAGCAGTCTCCTCCAACCATGCCTGTCCCTCACTGATTATGTGCTGCTACCACCTTGTTCTGCAGGGTAAGTGTATCAGTGAGTGTGGTGCAATGTGATTGGGTGATGTGCCTGTAATTGGCGAATAGATTTATGAGATGAGGTTTACAGCAGCGTTAAGCACGTGAGGTTGAATTGAAGCTATGAAAAGTAAGTTATGAACTACGGCTGGTGGAGATTGTCGGTGGTTAAGTGAGAATCATAGAATCATAGGATCCCTGCAGTGCAGAAGGAGCCCATCTGACCCAATGAGTCTGCACCCACCCTCAGAAAGAGCACTCGACCGAGATCCACTCCACCACCCACCCCGCCCTATCCCCGTAACTTAACCTGCACATGCCTGGACACGAAGGGACAATTCCCATTTGGGTCACTGTCTGTGTGGAGTTTGTACGTTCTCACCGTGTCTGTGTGGGTTTCCACTGGGTCCTCCGGTTTCCTCCCATAAGTCCTGAAAGACATGCTTGTTAGGTGAATTGGACATTCTGAAATATCCCTCTGTGTACTCAAACAGGTGCCAGAGGGTCGCGACGAGGGGCTTTTCACAGTAACTTCATTGCAGTGTTAATGTAAGCCTACTTGTGATACTAATAAAGATTATTATTAATATTTAGAATGGCCAATCCACCTAACCTGCATATCTTTGGACTGTGGGATGAAACCGGAACACACGGAGGAAACCCACACAAACACAGGGAAAACGTGCAGATGGAATTGAAGTCAGGTCCTTAATGCTGAGAGGCAGCAGTGCTGTCCACAGTGCCACCGTGCTGCTGAAAGTGGTGATGGTGCATTGAGCTGCATGTGAGGCTAGTTGTACAGTTCTAAGTGTTAGGATCCTTCCTGATGATTCCCTTATTTCCCCTTTATTTTTGCTGCTATCATTTTTGATCCACGGATGCTTATGGACATGTATCTTTCAGTCAAGCAGCAGGGAGAATGAGGAATTCAAGAAGTTGCAACATAATATATGGTGCTGGTAGCTTTGGACCACAAGACCTAGACTTTTCGGCACCTGAGAGGTAAGGTGGGAGTCGGTTTAGTGATCGACTGGTGGCCAATATGTTAGCCAAAAGCCGCATTCCACCCGATAACAGGTGGTGATTGGACCATGCCTGAGAGGAATGATTTCTTGAGTCCTAAGGAAAGTACAGTTGACTCCTGGAAACACAAGACCATAAGACCATAAGACATAGGAGCAGAATGAGCCTGCTCCGCCATTCAATCATGGCTGATATTTTCTCATCCCCATTCTCCTGGCTTCTCCCCATAACTCCCGATCCCCTTATTAATCAAGAATCTATCTATCTCTGTCTTAAAGACACTCGGTGAATTGGCCTCCACAGCCTTCTGCGGCAAAGAGTTCCACAGATTCACCACCCTCTGGCTGAAGAAATTTCTCCTCCTCTCTGTTTTAAAGGATCTTTCCTTTAGTCTGAGATGGTGTCCTCTGGTTCTAGTTTTTTCTCCAAGTGGAAACATCCTCTCCACGTCCACTCTATCCAGGCCGCGCGGTATCTTGTAAGTTTCAATAAGATCCCCTCTCATCCTTCTAAACTCCAACGAGTACAGACACAGAGTCCTCAAACATTCTTCATACGACAAGTTCTTCATTCCAGGGACAAGGACAAGAACCTGCTCCTTTTCTCTTCCCTTCTCTTCACTTATCTTCTTTTCTCGTCTCTCTCTTCAGAGAGAGTTGATGTATTTCTGAAACTGCAGAGATCTGAATGAATCTACAGTGAAAACCTTGAACTAAAAGCTTAGATTGAAGGAAGAAAAAACTGCATAACTATACACAGAATCTGCACGTCCCTACAGTTGAAACATCGAACTGAAAGCCTGGGTTGAAGTATGGGATTAGGAACTAGATGATAGTTAACCAGTTGTATTTGCCACATATTTCACTATGGTTCTTGTTTTAAATTAGAAGTAATTGTGTTTAAATTTACAAACCTGGTGACTGTAATTATTGGGTGGACCAAGCTCCAAAGACTTTGGGTATTTTTTCTAAGAATTATTAGTTAATTCAATTTTGTTCTGAATCACGTGGGGCTGGAATTGACCATGCACTAGCTCAGGATGTCATAACAGCAAAGATCATGGGCAGGATTCTCCGATCCCCCGCCGAGTCGGAGAATCCCCGGAGGGTGGCGCGAATCCCGCCCCGCCACCCCGACGCCGGCTGCCGTATTCTCCGGCGCCGGTTTTCGGGCAGGGATCCCACCACGCCGGTCGTGAGCCGTTGGCAACGGCACCCCCGACAATTCTCCGGGCCCCGATGGGCCGAGCGGCTGTCCGTTTCTGGCCAGTCCCGCCGGCGAGGATTAGACATGGTCCCACACAGCGGGACCGGGCAAGTAGGTCGGCTAGTGTGGTCCTTGGGGGGTCACGGGTGGGATCCAACCCCGGGGAGGGCCCCCACGGTGGCCTGGCCTGCGATTGGGGCCCACCTATCTGCAGGCAGGCCTGTGCCATGGGGGCACTCCTTCCTTCCGCGCCGGCCCCTGTAGGGCTCCGCCATGGCCGGCGGGAAGAAGACAACTCCCTGCGCATGCGCCAGAATACACCTGCCAGTCTGTGTATGCGCGAGATCACGTCGGCCCATCGGTGCATGCGCTAACTTGCGCAGTCCCTTCGGCACCGGCTGGCGCAGCACCAACCCCTCCAGCGTCCTCCTAGCCCCCGGAAGTGTGGAGAATTCCGCATTTTCGGGGGCTGGTTAGGCCGGAGTTGTTCCCACTGGTTTTCCCACCGGCGTGGGAACTTGGTCCCCGCACAGGAGAATCCCGCCTAAGGCATTGGATGATGCATTGACCACGAATGTGAGGTCATTGAATTTCTTGCAACATTGAATGCTGATCTTTGGGATTTTTCTGCTGGCATATACCATGGTGATGATACAGTGTGTCAACTATTTCTCCAGTGGATAGAGGACATCGCTGCCCATCTCCTGCATTGAGGCTTTTAGTGTTTTGACACAGGATCTTGTAGCCCTGCTGTTATGCAATATTCCTGCTTCTTTCTCAGGGAAAAAAACACCTGGTAATATTGCCTCCAGCACATGATCTAACCAAAATGCACCTCCTGTTTAAAGGGTACAGGCTGGCTTGTAGTACCACAGACTATTAGGTACCCGTACTAGCTTCTCATGATTTTGCCACTCCCTCTGAGCAAAAACTCAACAATGCCCTGAGTGCTGGCTGCATGCTGCAATTATAATTGAGCAGACAGCATGAAGTCCTGCACGCTGCCCGCATTGGACGCAAGAGGAGGGGGCTAAATCATGCTCCCTGTAAACCATTTTTGGACCAATTGAGTTTCTTGACCCTTAACTTTCATGATAAACTTTGCCCCACAAGTGACTAGCTCCCAAAGGGGAAAAAAACAATCATTCACTGATACGAAGCTCTCAGCTCAGCCAAAATATTTCCCACCCCTCACATTTTCCGATAAGCTGTTTGGAAAGCAGAAAATTCTAAAAGCTCAAACCTATTGGCAACATATGTTGTACTAAGGTGAAGCATTTTGCCAATCCAATTAACGTAGTGTGAGGATAAACACTTACAATCCTGAGTAACATTCTCTAATGTCTGTCTAAGTGCAAATATTAATTAGATTACTGGGTGTATATTTGGGACAGAATGCTAGTCATTAGTGGAGTTCCAGCTCTCCTTTCGTCATTATTTAATGGGAATGCATTATTAACAGAAATTAAAATGTCAGCGCATGGACCAGCTAAGTCATCTTTATAATTTAATATTTGACGAGCAAATCAAACATACTTGGAATCTCTATTCTCAACACTCGTCGTTATAAAAGATGATGTTTATATTGTTTCAAATGCTGTGCCCTGCACTGCAAGAGCTCTATTTGTTCAACTCTGCAAGGGATTAGAGTCTATAATTCACACAGATCTTCAGAAAGTCTATTAAATTTAGCAATTTTGTTCTCGTCTTTGAAGATAAAAGAAGTCTTGGCTAGAATACAGTAAGCGAAGGTGTTATTTAATAATATTGTCATGGATGGCGGATATGGAGCTGAAGGTTTGTGTCTTTCGATTGCGAGAGAAATGGAAAAGGATCGAGGGCAGCCAAACCCAAGATGGTGGGATTGCGTATTCCTGCGGCTAAATATGGGGTGCCAACTCTGGCTGGACATGTTCCTGGAGGTGTCATTGCGCGACAATCGCCAGGCAGGAATGTTCCCTTCCAGTCAGGGAACACGTCAGCAGTCAAGGGCATTCAGCCTCTGATCTGCGGGTAAGCGCTCTCCAAGGCAGCCTTCAGGACATGCGACAACGCAGAATCACCGAGCAGAAACTCATAGCCAAGTTCCGCACACATGAGTACGGCCTCAACCGGGACCTTGGATTCATGTCACATTATATCCATCCCCCACCAACTGGCATGGGCTTGCGAAATCCTACCAACTGTCCTGGCTTGAAACAATTCACACCTCTTTAACCTGTGATTATCCCTCTCTCCAGTCGCTCCCTCTGGACCTGTAGACTTAATTACCTGCAAAGACTTGCATTCAAAGTATCGTATTGCACCTTTGACTTTGTCTCTACATATGTTTCTGGAACCCACCTCTTCATTCACCTGAGGAAGGAGCAGTGCTCTGAAAGCTAGTGATTCAAAACAAACCTGTTGGACTTTAATCTGGTGTTGTAAGACTTCTTACTGTGCTCACCCCAGTCCAACGCCGGCATCTCCACATCTTGAAAATGGAGGGCTTCCTCTCACAAACTTCATTTCATTTTTGCCACATTTTGGTTAAATAAACGCACAGCCAACTCAGTCGAGTGTTGAACAATCAAAAGGTGACAGGAAATTGCTGGTCATGGTTACTGGGCGAGAGGTTGAGAGTTTAAATTCCAATAGAGCAAGCCGGGAAATTGAATTCAGTCAATTTGGTACATTTATGGATTGGCACCAGCTTAAAAAATGAGTCTGAGAGTTGCTGTGTTGTTGTTAAAAACTTAGTTGGGTCACTAACCAGAGGGAGGAACTTGGCAACCCTACCATGCTTGGCTGACTTGTGACTCCAGCCCTCCACTAAAATCATTGGCTTGAAAGCACTTTGGGATATTTTGAGGCCTTGAAAGGCACAATAGGAATTCCAAGTTATTTGTCAAAGAATGCCACTGAATGTTGAGGGGCAATGGTTGTGTCCTCTCTTGTTGGAGATGGTCAGTGCCTGGCACTTGTGTGGTGTGAATGTTACTTGCCACTTGTCAGCCCAAGCCTGGATATTGTCCAGTGTTTGCTGCATTTGGACATGGATTACTTCAGTGTTTGAGGTGTCGCGAATGCTGCTGGATATTGTCAATAGTGAACATTCCCAATCTGCGCTTATGATGGATGGAAGGTCATTGATGAAGCAGGTGAAGATGGTTGGGCCGAGGACACTACAATGAGGAACTCTTGCAGTGATGTCCTGGGGCTGAGATGCTTGACCTCCAACTACCACAACCATCTTCCTTAGTGCTATGTATGACTCCAACCTGCAGACAACTTTCTCCCTGATTCCCATTCTAGGGCTCCTTCATGCCACACTCGGTCAAATGCTGCCTTCATGTCAAGGACAGACACTCACACCTTAACGGAACCCAAACTGTGCGGCAATGAACAGGTTATTGCTGAGTAAGTGCTGCTTGATAGCGTTGTTGATGACCCTTTCCATCACTTTACTCTGATCGTGCGTAGACTAATGGGGTGGTAATTGGCTGGGTTGGATTTGTCCTGTTTCTTTTGTATAGGACATTCATGGGCACTTTTCCACATTGTCAGATAGATGCTAGTGTTCTAGCTGTACTGTAACAGCTTGGATAGGGGTGTGGAAGTTTTGGGACACAAGTCTACAGTACTATTTTTGGAAAATTGTCAGGCTCATAACCTTAACAATATTGGGTTCCCTCAGCCATTTCTTGATATTATGTAGACTGACACCTGTGATGCTGGGGACCTCTGGAAGAGGCCGAGATGAATCATCTACTCGGCACGTCTGGCTGAAGTTTATCGCAAATTCTTCAGCATTTTCTGTTGCATTGATGTGCTGGGCTCCTCCATCATTGAGGTTGGGGATATTAGTGGAGACTCCTCCTCCATTGAGTTGTTTTATTGTCTACCACCATTTGTGGCTGGGGAGTGGCAGGACTGCAGAGCTTAGATCTAATCCGTTGGTTGTGGGATCACTTTGCTCTGTCTATCACTTGCTGATCATGCTATTTAGCACACAAGTAATCCTGTGCTGTAGCTTCACCAGGTCGAAACCTCATTTTTTGATCTGTCTGGTGTAGCTCCTGGCATGCCCTTCTGCACACTTCATTGAACTGGAACTGATCCCCTGGCTTGGCGGTAATGATCGAGTGGGGAATATGCTGGGCCATGAGGTTACAGATTGTGGTTGAGTACAGTTCTGCTACTATTGATGGCCCAAGCTTCTCATGAATGCCCAACTTTGAGCTGCTGGGTTGGTTTGAATTCTATCCCGTTTAGCACGGTGGTAGTGCCACACAACACAATAGAGGCCACCCTCAACATGAAGATGGGACTTTGTCTCCAAAAGGCCTGTATGGTGGTCACACACACCGATACTGGCATGGACAGATGTATCTGCAGCAGGCAGGTTGGTGAGGTTGAGGCCAAGTATGTTTTTCCCTCTTGTTGGGCCCCTCACCACCTGCCGCAGTCCCAGTCTAGCAGCTATGTCCTTTAGGGCCCGGCCAGCTCGGTCTGCGGTGCTACCCCCGAGCTGCTCTTGGTGATGGAAGTCCCCCACCCAGAGCATATCCTTTGTTTTTGCCTCAGTGCTTCCTTCAAGTGGTATTCAACAGGAGGAGTACTGATTCATCAGCCGAGAGTGGATACTACCTCGTAATCAGCAGGGAGTTTCCCTGCCCATGTTTGACCTTGTGCCAGGAGACAGAGATTGAATTTGCACACAGTAAGCTCCCATAACCAGCATTGCAATAACAACCAGGTCATCTGGTTCTGTGCTGTTGAATAAGGGATAAATATTGGTCAAGAGCTTGGAGCTAACTCCCCATCTCTTCTTTGAAACAATAGCATGGGATCTTCATCTTTCAGAACAGATGGGGCCTCAGTATAAAATTCCTCTGCAGAAAAAGTCACCTACAACAGTGCAGCTCTCTCTCAGTACTGAACTGGATGCCATTTTAGCTTGAAATGCTCAAATTGCTGGAGTGGGACTTGAACCCACAACCTTCTGGATCCTAACTGAGCCGGAGCTAGCACACAAGTCATTCAACAAGCGTTTGATGGTGCAACGCAGCCCAGTTGATGGAAGCAATTAACATAGATCAGTGGACTGCCAACCACCCACGTTTACGGCCCGGGGCATTCGTGATAGTTCCAGGCCTCTGAAAAATTAAATACAAACACACCTGTGGCCTCACACTGATGCCAGCTGATTGGAAACAGCCCAAATAATTATCTGTAATTCCTTCAACAGCGAACCCAGCCAGAAAGATTCTTGCGATGCTGCTGTCCCTGACATTCTGAGAACAAATTTAAATGAAACCTGTTGCACCGAGTTCGAATGGTGCAATGCGGGACAACTGTGAAGTTGGACCAAGCACCTCCATTGCCTGCCCAAAACTGGAGTCAGGAGAAAAGAACCACTAAACAGACAAATTGTCAGGCATGGTGATATACAAATTCATGTTTTTCCTTCACTTGGTTCAACCATTAATGAGGTGCTGCTGTTCATTTGTTTAAACGCGCCACATGCAGGGCTACACTGCACTGTAAACATTACATGTGAACATTTGGGGTGGGATTCTCTGATCCTGAGGCTAAGTGTTTCTCGACGGCGTCAACATGGCCTCAGGAGCAGCGATTCTGACCCCTACAGGGGGCCAGCATGGCCCTGGAGTGACACACGCCGCTCCAGCTGCCGATCCCCGGCGTCAGATGGGCGCCTGGGGTCTGCGCATGCGCAGTACGACTGGCGCCAATGCGCACATGCGCAGTGGGACCGGCGCCAACGCGCGCATGCGCAGTGGGACCGGCGCCAATGCGTGCATGTGCAGTGGCTCCCTTCTCCGCGCCGGCCCTGATGCAACATGGAGTAGGGCTACAGGGGCCGGCGTGGAGCAAAAGAGGCCCCCAGCCCAAGAGGCTGGCTCGCCGATCGGTGGGCCCCGAACCCGGGCCAGGCCACAACGGAGGGCCCCCTGGGGTCGGACCCCCCTACCCCCCCCCACCAGGCCATCCCCGGATGTATCCACACCAAGGTCCCGCACGGTAAGAGCAGGTGTGAATGGCGGCGGGGGCACCCGGCTTTTTTTGCTTGGCCGCTTGGCCCATCGCGGGCAGAGAATCGCTGGGGGGGCGGCGCCTGGAACGGCCCCCGACTGGTGCCGTGCCGACCACGCCAGCACCAATGGCGCTGATTCTCCGCTCTCCGGAGAATTGGCGGACCTGCGTCGGGGCGGCGTGGTGCGATTCGCGCCCGTCCCGGCAATTCTCCAGCCCGGCCCCAGGGTGAGAGAATCCCGCTCTTGATTCTTGTGAAAAAAAAACAATTTGCAAGAGGGATTTTTTTAAAGCTCTGCAGAAAATAAATTTGCCTCAAAAATTGGGAAATTCAATGGAAATGGAGAGAATGGTTATAAAAAATAATGAACAGTGAAGAAAGAGAGAGAGCATGGAGCCAAGAAAGAGAGGGAGAGTGAGAGGGAGAAAGAGGGTAGAAGAAGGGAGAGTGAAATAAAGCGAGAGGGGCGAAGAGGGAGGGAGAGAGACTGAGGAAATGTGAGAAAGGGGAGGGGGTAAACAGAGAGTGATAAAGAATTGGGGGGCAGAAGGTGAGCAACGGAAAAGGAGTGAGAGAGATGGAGGCAGTGCAAGAGATCAGAGAGTGGGAGCAAGACTTAGATAGGTGGAGGGAGGGCTTGCAAGAGAGGAGCAGAGCAAAAGAGATGGCGGATGGGAGAGGAAGAGAGGGGATGAGGGTTTAGGAGATTGAGGTGCAGAGAGAGTGAAAGAGAAGAGAGGGAGAACAAGGGAGTGAGAGAGAACGAGAGACAGAGAAGCAGCGAGTGAGGTAGCAGGAGTTTAATCACATCACCATCTTCAGTTCTGCAGTATGGAATTAGCAGAACAAATTTGAAGAGATTTCCGAGTAGAATCAATTATTGCGTAATCGGTCTTACTGAATTATTTCTGTGAATTTGAATAAATATTTATATTCTCTTTATAGTTTGGACAAAACAAGCGTGGCTGATGAATTTTTAATAAAATACCAAAATGGTAGGGCTTCTGTGAAATGAATAGGATGGGCATTGTATTTGTCTTAGGTGAAGGAAAAGCAACACTTGATAGTGACAGATTACGAGTTTTATTTTATCTTCTCATTTATTTTTTAAAAGTCGTTATTTTCTATTTGATGAAGACAATATACTGAGCACAAGATCTCTGAGCAAGTGTCTGTTCTCCCTGAATCTCAATATACATCTGGTTTCATTGTAACATGCAGGAATTTAATCTTATATCAAACTCTATTGACAAGGAAAGATATCGGCTGGATTCTCTGATTTTGAGGACATGTCCGGAACAGGGGCAAAATTCTCCGTTATCGGCGGAAACTCCGCCGATCGGCGCAAAAAACGGCGCAAATCCCACTTGCGTCACGTCATAAAAATGGGCCGATAGTCTGCGGCCCGAAATGGGCTAGCAGCGACGTAACGGGATCCGCGCTTGCGCAGTGGTTCACGCCGTGCAGCGTCATACGCGCTGCACGGCGTGACGGCTCATAAGGCCGCGCAGCTCCCCCCACCCGACCGGAACAGCCGACCGCAACACCCGACTTGATGGCTGGCCGTCGCTCAGCCCCGAGGTTCGAGTCACGCGATGTGGAGGCGCTCCTGGATGCGGTGGAGCAGAGGAGGGACGCCCTGTATCCCGGGCACGGCCGCAGAGTTGCCCCACGCCACAGCCGGCGTCTGTGGAGGGAGGTGGCAGAGGCCGTCACCGCTGTGGCCCTAACACCACGGACAGGCACCCAGTGCCACAAGAAGGTAAACGACCTCGTCAGAGCAGGCAGGGTGAGCCTCCCCCATATCCCCCATATCCCCTCTCCCCCAAATCCCCCCTCCCCCATATCCCCCCTCCCCCATATCCCCCCCTCCCCCATATCCCCCATATCCCCCATATCCCCCATATCCCCCCTCCGCCATATCCCCCCTCCCCCATATCCCCCATATCCCCCCTCCCCCATATCCCCCATACTCCCCCCTCCCCCATATCCCCCCACCCCCATATCCCCCATATCCCCCCTCCCCCATATCCCCCATATTCCCCCCTCCCCCATATCCCCCCTCCCCCATATCCCCCCTCCCCCATATCCCCCATATCCCCCCTCCCCCATATCCCCCCTCCCCCATATCCCCCATATCCCCCCTCCCCATATCCCCCATATCCCCCCTCCCCCATGTCCCCCATATCCCCCCTCCCCCATATCCCCCATATTCCCCCCTCCCCCATATCCCCCCTCCCCATATCCCCATATCCCCCCTCCCCCATATCCCCCATATTCCCCCCTCCCCAATATCCCCCCTCCCCCATTTCCCCCCTACCCCATATCCCCCATATCCCCCCTCCCCCATATTCCCCATATCCCCCCTCCCCCATATCCCCCCTCCCACATATCCCCCCTCCCCCATATCCCCCATATCCCCCCTCCCCCATATCCCCCCCTCCCCCATATCCACCATATCCCCCCTCCCCATATCCCCCCTCCACCATATCCCCCATATTCCCCCCTCCCCCATATCCCCCCTCCCCCATATCCCCCCCTCCCCCATATCCCCCATATCCCCAAGTGAATCCAGCCCTAACCTTAACCTCTGCAATGCACGCGCAACCGATGGCGTGCATTCATATACCTGCCTAACACTGTTGCCTTTTACCCCTGCCACCACCCCCCCCCCCCCCCCACAGGAGAAGCGCGCACACAACACCAGGGAGCATGTGAGGACTGGAGGAGGGCCCGCTGATGAGAGGCCACTGACCGTACACGAGGAAAGGGCCCTGGAACTGGCTGGCGGACCTGAGGACCGGGAGGTTGCTGATGCAGAGGTCGGGGCCCCACGAGCAAGTGAGCCACCAACAGCCCGTCCCCATATCCCCCCTCCCCTATATCCCCCTCTCCCGTATCACCTGATCACTGCCTGATGTCTAACCATGCATGCTTCATTGTGTATCGCAGGACCAAACGTCCAGGCACCCATCCCCGCAGATGCAGACCGCCCGCAGGATGCCCCTCGGAGACCACGGGAGACGGAGAGACCCGCACCCTCCAGCATGCGACGCCCGCAGGATGCCCCTCGGAGACCACGGGAGACGGAGAGACCCGCACCCTCCAGCATGCGACGCCCGCAGGATGCCCCTCGGAGACCACGGGAGACGGAGAGACCCGAACCCTCCAGCATGCGACGCCCGCAGGATGCCCCTCGGAGACCACGGGAGACGGAGAGACCCGGACCCTCCAGCATGCGACGCCCGCAGGATGCCCCTCGGAGACCACGGGAGACGGAGAGACCCGGACCCTCCAGCATGCGACGCCCGCAGGATGCCTCTCGCACACCACGGGAGACGGAGAGACCCGGACCCTCCAGCATGCGACGCCCGCAGGATGCCTCTCGCACACCACGGGAGACGGAGAGACCTGGAGCAACAGGGAGACGACACCCCCGTCACGTGCGGGAGCGACCACCCAGCGATGAGGGGGGCAGCCACAGGCCCCCGTCACATCCGAGCCAGGACACCACTACCCAGGACACCACTATCCAGGACACCCCTACCCGGGACACCACTACCCAGGACACCCCTACCCGGGACACCACTACCCGGGACAGCACTACCCGGGACAGCACTACCCGGGACAGCACTACCCGGGACAGCACTACCCAGGACACCCCTACCCGGGAAGACGAAATACCGGACAGTGACTCAGAGTGGATGGGTGGAGACGAACCCCCACCCCAAAGTGCCATGGACTCAGAGTGGGACGAAGAGCACGACACAACGCCACTGCTGTCACCAACACCCTCCACCATCGCAGAAACACTCACCACGGTTGGGCACTTTAGTGATGAGGCGTCTGGTACACTCACTGGTGCGCACAACACAGCCGTCCCGGTACAGCAGGTGGAGGTAGGAGCAGCAGAGGGACCGGGCGGTCGGAGGGCAGCCCAGGCCAAGCGAACATCTGCCGCCCAGATGGATCCCGGGTTCCTGCAGTTACCACACCCACACATAGATCCGATGCAACCACCGACACGGAGACGAGCGAATAGGGTGACGGGTGGCTTGCGGCGGCTGCGGTCTCAGGTGGAGGAGTCCACCCGCGTCCAGGAGCTGGGAGTGGTCCCGGTCATGCGTGCCACCCAGGCTGACACCGCACGGGTGGCGTCCGCGGTGGAGGCAATGGGTGCGACGGTGTCAGACATGGGGAACGGTTTGCAAGGCCTGGGGCCTTCCGTGCAGGCGGCGTCTGTGGCCCAGGAAATGGCTGCCCTCTCACAGGAGGCCATGAGCCAGTGCCAGCGCCAGATGGCAGAGGCGCTCAACGCCATAGCCCAGTCTCAGCAGGCCATGGCCCAGTCTCAGCAGGCCATGGCCCAGTCTCAGCAGGCCATAGCCCAGTCTCTGCAGGCCATGGCCCAGTCTCTGCAGGCCATGGCCCAGTCTCAGCAGGCCATCGCTGAGGGCATCGGCGCCAGTGGCCATGTGCGAGCTGGCGTCGCACTGTCGCAGACAGGGTTCGACAACCCCCTGGGCTCCATGGCTGCAAACCTGCAGACCCCTGTCGATACCAGCACGGGCCTCCAGGACTGGCAGCGCCAGATGTCGGGGGCGCGTCGGATGGCCAGTCCGTTCGCATCCCCCACCCATGTAGAGGCCTGGGGGCCATTGGGCACCCCGAGGGAGGAGGAGGTGGTGTGGTCCGTCCCGGCTCCCTCTGTAGGGGAGGTCCCGGTACACCGCGACACCTCGGACTCCCTCCCTTCCGTCCCAGGTGCATCGGGTGGGCAACGGGCAGGACAGGCTGGCAGCTCGCCATCCCAGTCGCCCGGGCCGCAGCCTGGCCCATCTAGGCCAGGACGCCCCAGGAAACGGCCGCCAAAGGGATCCAGTGTCAGAGGGCAGGAATCACAGGAGTCCACCTCCAGTTCTGCTGTACCGTCTGGGGAACCACGTAGACGTAGTCAAAGGGCCCGTAAGGCCAAACAATTAGACACTGAGTAAGTTGGCACGGGTGCAGGGCACAGATGAGTTTTAGGCGCTAGGGCACGTGCATGAACTCCTTTGGTTATTAAAGTCAATGTTACACCTACCGAAGCTGCCTTTGTGCTCTGTCCAAAGTGTGCGGGGGTGTGATGTACGTTGAGCGCAAGTGTGTGTGTGAGGGGTGGTCTTACCTCAGCCCCAGGTGAGTCTGCCCCCTTCCCCCTGGGCCGCCATCAACATCCCCCGGGCAGAGGACGGGACCGTGCGCTGCAGTGTCACAGCCGCATGCAGGGATGGTCCGGGTGGATGGTGGTACTGTGGCCATGGGTCAGACATAGGCCAACGATGTAGAGCCAGGAGCTCATCGGAGGCGGGTTGTCATCATTCTCCATGGCCTGCGATAGACACGCGTCCACCCGCAACTGGGTGAGCCCGGCCCGTTGTGCCGCCGGTGGATCGGCAATTGGGGGTAGGGGGGTGGTGTGCATGCGGGTGGGGTGTGTGGGGTTGGGGAGGGGGGTGAGGGTGCTGGGTGGGTGGATGGGTGGGGGGTGTGGGTGGTCGGCTGTTGTCATGGTGTGCGGTCTGTGGCCATACTACCCGATTCCCACGCCCATCTAGTCAGTGAAGCGGGCGTCTATCAGTCTGTCCCGTGCCCGCTGGGCCAGCCGGTAACGGTGGACAGCCACCCGTCTGTGTCTACCCCGTCTGCCCTGACCATTGCCCCCATCCCCCTCATCTGGGGAGGACTGGGCCTCTTCCTGCTGCTCTTCCACTCCGCCCTCCTCTGCCTGCGGCACATCGCCCCTCTGCTGGGCTATGTTGTGCAGGACGCAGCACACCACAATGATGCGGCCGACCCTATCTGACCGATACTGGAGGGCGCCCCCAGAGAGGTCCAGGCACCTGAAACGCATCTTCAGCACGCCAAAGCACCTTTCGATCACTCCCCTTGTCGCTACATGGGCATCATTGTAGCGGTTCTCCACCTCATTGCGTGGCCTCCGTATAGGCGTCATCAGCCACGATCGCAATGGGTAGCCCCTGTCGCCCAGCAACCAGCCCCTCAGCCGGGGATGGCGTCCCTCGTACATGCCGGGGATGGATGACCGCGACAACACGAATGAGTCGTGTACACTGCCTGGGTGACGGGCGCAGACGTGCAGGATCATCATGCGGTGGTCGCAGACCACCTGTACGTTCATCGAATAGGTCCCCTTCCTATTAGTGAACACGGCCCTGTTGTCTGCAGGTGGCCGCACGGCGACGTGCATCCCATCGATCGCGCCCTGGACCATGGGGAACCCGGCAATGGCAGAGAAGCCCACGGCCCGGGCATCTTGGCTGGCCCGGTCCACGGGGAAGCGGATGTAGCGGTGCGCCATGGCATAAAGGGCATCTGTCACTGCCCGGATGCACCGATGCACCGATGTCTGCGATATGCCGGACAGGTCCCCACTCGGTGCCTGGAATGACCCCGTTGCATAAAGGTTCAGGGCCACCGTAACCTTGACGGACACGGGGAGAGGGTGTCCCCCGCCAGTGCCACGCGGTGACAGGTGTGCCAGCAGGTGGCAGATGTGTGCCACGGTTTCCCGAGTCTCCTCCTGCATTCCCGGTCCGTGAGGTCCTGGTATGACTGCCGGGGCCGGTACACACGGGGCGCCCTCGGGTGCCTCCGTTGCCGTGGGGCCGCGACGTCCTCCTCCCCCTCCTCGTCCTGTCGGTCAGGTGTCCCTCCAGCCTGGGCGGCTGCCGCCTGCCCCTCTGCGGCAGCCTGCGCCGCCTCTCTGGCACGCTCCTCCTCCTCCTCCTCCTCCTCATCCAGGGCAACATAGACATGAGCGGCTGCCACCACGGCGGCCAACATCGCTGGATGGTCTGAAAACATGACGGCCTGGTGGGGGGGGAGGGGAACGACGACATGTCATCATTGCCCATATCCCCTCCTCCCCCCAGCCAGGTGGCATGGACCGCATGGGTCCAACTGTTGGAGGCTGGCACCTGGCCAGGTGGACCAACTCATTTGCCCTCCCATCACCCACCCCGGCACGGCCCCCTCCCCAACCTCCACCCCAGCACGGACCCCCCCCCCAACCTCCACCCCGACACGGACCCCCTCCCCAACCTCCACCCCGGCACGGACCCCCTCCCCAACCCCCAACCTCCACCCCAGCACGGACCCCCCCCCCAACCTCCACCCCGGCACGGACCCCCTCCCCAACCTCCACCCCGGCACGGACCCCCCCCCAACCTCCACCCCGGCACGGACCCCCTCCCCAACCTCCACCCCGGCACGGACCTCCTCCCCAACCTCCACACCGGCACGGACCCCCTCCCCAACCCCCAACCTCCACCCCAGCACGGACCCCCCCCCAACCTCCACCCCGGCACGGACCCCCTCCACAACCCCCAACCTCCACCCCAGCACGGACCCCCCCCCCAACCTCCACCCCGGCACGGACCCCCTCCACAACCCCCAACCTCCACCCCAGCACGGACCCCCCCCCAACCTCCACCCCGGCACGGACCCCCTCCACAACCCCCAACCTCCACCCCAGCACGGACCCCCCCAACCTCCACCCCAGCATGGACCCCCCCCCAACCTCCACCCCGGCACGGACCCCCTCCCCAACACCCAACCTCCACCCCAGCACGGACCCCCCCCAACCTCCACCCCGGCACGGACCCCCCCCCCAACCTCCACCCCGGCACGGACCCCCTCCCCAACCTCCACCCCGGAACGGACCCCCTCCCCAACCTCCACACCGGCACGGACCCCCCCCCCCAACCTCCACCCCGGCACGGACCCCCTCCACAACCCCCAACCCCCACCCCGGCACGGACCCCCCCAACCTCCACCCCGGCACGGACCCCCCCCCCAACCTCCACCCCAGCACGGACCCCCCCCAACCTCCACCCCGGCACGGACCCCCTCCCCAACACCCAACCTCCACCCCAGCACGGACCCCCCCAACCTCCACCCCGGCACGGACCCCCCCCCCAACCTCCACCCCGGCACGGACCCCCTCCCCAACCTCCACACCGGCACGGACCCCCCCCCCCAACCTCCACCCCGGCACGGACCCCCTCCACAACCCCCAACCTCCACCCCGGCACGGACCCCCTCCCGGCACTCCCCCGGAGCCCAGCCTACTCTAACCACCACCCCCCCCCCCCCCCCCCCCCGCCGCACACACACACAAGCCGAGACACACCTCTCCTCAGGCAATCAGTCTGCGGCCACGCCATTTCCTGCCCAGAGCCAACCCCCCAAGCCGTCACTCACCTCCTCGCTGGTCGGCGTGAGCCTGGAGCACCGGGTCACGCCGATGAAAAGGAGGTTTGATTCACGTCGACGTGAACGGTCATCACGTCGACGGGACTTCGGCCCATCCGGAAGGGAGAATATCGGCAGGCCGAAAATCGGCTGCCTTGCGCAGACCCGTGACATTCTCCGCGGCAGCGGCGCCATTAACGCCCCGCCGACTTTTCTCCCTTCGGAGACTTCGGCGGGGGCGGGGGCGGGATTCACGGCGGCCAACGGCCATTCTCCGACCCGGCGGGGGGTCGGAGAATGACGCCCCAAGTGTCTGATTTTACGATGAAAAAATCGGCAAGGCCCCAGCACCAACCCTCCGACCAGTGAGGAGATAGCAGCAGCGCCACGTACAACACACGGCCTTCACAAAATAAACGGCCGGAGAATTGCCGGATCCGTGGCCGCGCATGCGCATGGCGACAACATGCGCTGACCGCACGTGGACCCGATCTGCCAGATAGTGCACCCCCTAGACATCCCCTCGCCACCCCCACCAGTCCCCCCAGCCCTCGCTGAAGCTCCCCCTCACTGGCCAGAGGCACAGCTCCCCCTCTCCGACTATGGCGGCGCTGGACACAGTCCGCAACCGCCATGCCGGGTTCACAAAAACTGAGCGCACACGTGTACCGTGCCATTGGGAACTCGGCCAATCGGGGGAGGGCCTTCAGGTAACGTCCTGAGGCGGTCCCAACGGCATGCGGCGTTCTCCTCGATGACACTGCTTTGGAGGGGGGAAGGGCCGGAGCATCCGAAAACAGGCACCGCCCCCAATTCGATCGGAAACAGGGATTCTCCGCTCGATCGCCGACTATGATATCGGCGTCGGGCAACGGAGAATGCCGCCCCTGATGTTCAATCTATGGACTATGAGGGAAGAGCTTGCATTTATATCATGCCTTTTAGAATATCATAATGTGCTTTTCAATGAAGTTCTATTTGAAGGCCACATGATCACCGTTGCACCCTCACCCTTGGTAAGTTCATGGAATGACACGGACAAAGTAGTGGGCCTTTATGTTCTCCCAGTTACCCTCAGAAGATCCTTGCCCTCATATCCAAATGCTGCTGTTCCCGACCTCTGCATTCTCCATATGTTCCTCTGTGTGCACTCTACGTCTGCAATGGTGGCCTACTTCTCATTGCCATTCCAACAGCCACTGTGTCCCTCAGCAGCTCTGCATAATCTCTACTCTTCACACTTTCAATAACTTCTCAAAAGATCTTACTCGTGGATGATATTTTGGAGCATTCTGGCTCTCTCATTTATTTTCCTCCTTCCTCTATTGTTTCCATTCATTATCCACGGTCTTGTTGAGACCGTGGGAAAAAGCCGGAGTAGGCCATTCAGCAACTCCAACATGCTCTGCTATTCGATGAGATCATGATTGACCTTCTACCTCAACTCGACGTTTCCACCTGCTCTCTACATCCTTTAGAATCCAAAAATCTTTGACTTGAATGTACTCAGTGACTGAGCAGCCACAGCTCTCTGGGATAGGTAACTCCAAAGATTCAGAAGCCTTTTGTTGAATACATTTCTTGCCAGCTCAACCCTAAATGACTGACTCCTATCCTGAGTCTATTACCCTGTGTTCTCCATTCCCTAATCAGGAGAAACAGCCTCACAGTATATCCCATGTTAAGCCTCTTGTCTTGGGGGCCATGAGATGCCATGAGATTGTTTGGGAGGGACTTACATTGGCATGAGGGACAATCGGGGGTGGGTGGGTGTGGGGGCATGGATGGGCATAGGGTATGTATGCGGGTGGTGAGGGGTGGGAGTGGTGAAGGCTGGACGGCCTTTCTGTTTTTGTTTTAACCGGGGTAACATTCCACCACACGAAGATGGACCTTTCAAACTGCCCGTCACGGCACCCAACAGGCCCCAGGGCTGCCTCTGAACATTTTCCCGGTTCAGCTGGCCTGACCCGAGCCTGCACCTGTGCTTCCACAGAATATCCTGTCCTTGCGGGTCCTTGTGGCAAAGTAGGCATGGAGCGAATGCTTCCTCCTGTGGGTCAAGCTAGAACGAGAGGTCATAGTTTTAGGATAAGGGGTAGCAGATTCGAAACAGAGATGAGGAAAAATTACTTCTCTCAAAAGCTCATGAATCTGTGGAGCTCACTACCCCAGAGTGCGGTGGATGCCGGGACTTTGAGTAAATTTAAGTAGGAGATAGGCAGATTTGTAATCAGTAATGGGTTGAAGGGTTAAGGGGAGCGTGCCAGATAGTGGAGTTGAGGCTGAGATGAGATCAGCCATGATAGTATTAAATGGTGGAGCAGGCTCGAGAGAGACTGAACTGCCTACTCCTGATTCATGTGCTCTTATGTCGGTGGGTGGGCCAAGCCTGGAAATATCCCAACTCCCGCGACTCACCTTGAAGATAAAAATCCAGACCTATAAGCCCATTCTAATCAATCTCTCCTCATAGGAGCCATCATAGAAATCAATCTATTTGCTAATCTTAGTGGCATGTTGTAATTAAAGGATGGGAAATACAAATAACTGCAAGTGAACCTTTTGTGGAACTGCTTAGCTGTCAATTTTAAGCACTCGGTTTATTTTGGGCCATTCATTTCCACTAGTCTATGGGTTGCCTTTTAATTAACAAAACTAGGAATAGTTCATAATATTGCCTTCCCCAGTGTGATGACTATCATTGCGCGCTTCTCCATTTAGTAACTGATGCATTGAATTCTTTGTGTTTGCTCACAATTTGTTCAAATATTTAACCTGAAAGCGAACCGGGATATTGCAGTGTACCATTTCATTCATCCAGGAGCTGGGACTCTTTGCATTGTCTATGTGGGATAGCAGCAATAACAGTGAGTTGTTTGCCTTTGTCTGTCATGCTTTGTGATAAAGTTTGCAGGAGGAGAGCGGTAGCCTGTATCAAAAAATAAGTTTAGAATTCTTATCCAAATGCATTTAGGACATGGCGCCCTGACACTGTGCAAAATGTCCAAAGGAAGAAGTACAGCAAAGGGCAACAATTTCAATAGAGCATGAAAAATCTATCTGCTGCTTGGGAATCTGCTCTGGTGTTGCCACTTCACACTCGTTACGGGATCTTTATGATTCAGATTTACAGAGAATCCTGGACATTGGCAATCAGGATTCCAGTTTGGAGGACATTTGTAAGAAGCTATGAAGAGAGAGAGGCACTTCAGACCCCTCAAGCCACTTTTGTGATTCAGTGAGATCACGACACATCTGCATCCTAATGGCATATACTTACCTTTGCTCCATATCCCTTAATACTGTTGGTTAACCCAAAACTATCTAATCTCAGATTTAAAATATAACAGTTGATCTAGCCTCACTTGTCATTTGCACAAGAGGGTTCTAAACTTTTACCACCATTTATGCTTTTCCTAATTTCATTCCTGAAAGGCCTGGTACTAATTTTTCGACTCTCGAATGTCTGCCTAGTCCCAGACTTCTCAACAAGTTGAAATGCTTTCCTCAATTTAGCCTATCAATTTTCTTTTGGACCTTGAAATATTTGATCAAAGTTCTCCCGGACCATCTAAATTTCAAGGCATTAGATATTAGTTCAGAATCAGAGAATGTCAGAGACTGGTGAAAATTTAATGGAAAATGGCCAACCTCCAAAGTGACACCCACAGGGACAGGGGGCGGGATTCTCCGACCCCGCACCGGGTCGGAGAATCGCCGGGGGCTGGCATGAATCTCGCCCCCGCCATGTCCCGAAGTCTCCGCCACCAGAGATTCGGTGGGGGCGGGAATCACGCCCGCTGGTTGGCGGGGGCGGGAATTGCACCGCGCCGGTCGGCGGGCCCACCCCCGCCGATTCTCCAGCCCGCGATGGGCCGAAGTCCCGCTGCTGGAATTCCTGTCCCGCCAGCATGGATTAAACCACCTTTTGAACGGTGGGACAAGGCGGCGTGGGCAGGCACCGGGATCCTGAGGGGAGGCGCGGGGTGATCTGGCCCCGGGGGTGCCCCCATGGCCTTTCCCGCCAGCCGGTGGAGCGCAAACCACTCCGGTGCGGGCCTAGCCCCTCAAGGTGAGGGCTTGGCCCCTAAAGGTGCGGAGACTTCCGCATCTTTGGGGCAGCTCGACACCAGAGTGGTTCCCGCCACTCCATTACGCTGGAACCCCCCGCCCCACCGGGTAGGGGAGAATCCCGTCCTTGGTACTGCTCTTATACATAGTGTGATGAACCACTGTTATTGTAGTTCCATTGTTGTTCCACTGTTACTTACAGCGCTGTATATATTCTCAGTTACTGTTTGTTCCATTGTTACTGTGTTATATATTGCTGTTCTTCCGTGGCTCCCCCCCACTGGGTGTTGTATATAGTTGACTGATCTGTAGCTCTGTCTCCAGTCTGTGTTCAGCAGCAGACAGGCTACATCTTAGAGTATTAAAACCATTACTTTGTTTCCTCCAACTTGCCTTGTGTGTAATTGATGGTGCATCAATTTAATACTCTAAGATAGTATGATGGATAAGTCACTCAAGCCTGAGCAATTGGACCAGGACCCAGAGGCAGCCGACGCCACCGCGATCTTCCAGCATTGGCTAAGCTGTTTCGAGGCCTACCTCGACTCTTCCACTGATGCCGTCTCAGGGGAGCACAAGCTTCGAGTCCTCAACGCCCGGGTGAGCCACCGAATATTTACCCTCATCAGAGACGCGGCCACGTACGACGAGGCGATTACACTCCTTAAAGGGCAGTACGTGAGGGTGGTAAACAATGTGTACACCCGGCACCTCCTCACCATGAGGCGTCAGCGCCCATGAGAATCTTTGGCCGAGTTCCTATGTGACCTGCGGTTACTCGCCCAGAATCGTAGCTGCCAGGCAGTAACGGCAGTTCAATATACCAAGCTCCTGATCCAGGACGCCTATGTGGCCGGCGTTAAGTCTGACTATATCCGTCAGCGCCTGCTCGAACGGGGTACCCACAACCTAAACGACACGGTGCGGCTCACGAACATATGGATGCCTTCATGTCCGACCAAGCGGCATCCTCGTGGGCGTCCTGGGTGCAGCCATCACCCGATCCAGGGGTGTCACAAGCCTGTGCCGCGCAGCAGCCCGCCAACTCTGGGGGACCGTCCTGCTACTTCTGCGGCCAGGATCAGCACTCCAGACAATGTTGCCCAGCTCGGAACGCGACCTGCAGCGAGTGCGGTAAGAAGGGCCATTTTGCAAAAGTCTGCCAGGCCCAGCCTAAAACGTCCAAATCCCGCCACGTGGTATCTTGACTGTCGGGACCTCCCCCTTCTAACGCGTCGTCCGCCTCGTGCGACCGGTGGAGTCCGCCATCTTGTTCGCCATCTCTGATGTGACCCGCCACGTGCGACTCGTGGGGGCTGCCATCTTGGCTGCCATCTTCTGCACGACCCGCCACGTGCGACTCATGGGGGCCGCCATCTTGGCCGCCATCTTCGACGCCACCCGCTACCACCGACCAGACCAGCCACCTTCCGCAGCTCACCTCCGTCACCCTCAACCAGTCCCAGCCCCGTCATCTCAAGAGCTCCATGATGACCGTCCGGATCAACGGGCACGAGACAACCTGCTTATTCGACTCCGGGAGCACGGAAAGCTTCGACCATCCGGATACAGTACGGCGCTGCTCCCTCCGAATTTTTCCTGCGTTCCAGACAATCTCCCTGGCTTCCGGATCACACTCTGTTGAGGTCCGGGGGTACTGTGTCGCAGCACTTTCGATACGTGATGCAGAGTACGTTAACTTTAAACTCTACGTCCTCCCCTATCTCTGCGCTCCCCTTTTATTAGGCCTAGACTTCCAATGCCATCTCCGAAGCCTGACCTTAATGTTCGGTGGACCCCTGACCCCTCTCACTGTCTGTAGCCTAGTGACCCTTAAGGTCGCCCCACCCCCACTCTTCGCTAACCTCACCCCGGACTGTAAGCCCGTCGCCACCAGGAGCAGACAATACAGTGCTCGGGACAAGGCCTTTATCAGGTCAGAGGTCCTGCGGAAAGGGATCATAGAGGCCAGTACCAGCCCCTAGAGAGCCCAAGTGGTGGTCGTCAAGACTGGGGAGAAGCTCCGGATGGTCGTCGACTACAGTCAGACGATCAACCGGTACACGCAGCTCGATGCGTACCCCCTTCCCCGCATATCTGACATGGTCAACCAGATTGCGCAGTACCGAGTCTTCTCCACGATAGACTTGAAGTCCGCGCACCACCAGCTCCCTATCCGCCCGGAGGACCGCCAATACACTGCCTTCGAGGCAGATGGGCGCCTCTACCACTTCCTCAGGGTCCCCTTCGGCGTCACCAAACGGGTCTCGGTCTTCCAACAGGAGATGGATCGAATGGTTGACCAGTACGGGCTGCGGGTCACGATTCCGCATCTCGATAATGTCACCATCTGCGGCCATGACCAGCAGGACCATGACGCTAACCTCCAACGTTTCCTTCCCACTGCCAAGCTCCTTAATCTTACGTATAATAAGGAGAAGTGCATTTTCCGCATGACCCGTCTAGCCATCCTTGGCTACGTTGTGGAATACTGAGTCCTCGGGCCCAATCCCGACCGTATGCGCCCTCTCCTGCAACTTCCCCTTCCTCACTGCCCCAAGGCCCTGAAGAGATGCTTGGGGTTCTTCTCGTACTATGCCCAGTGGGTCCCCAACTGGGGACAAGGCCCACCCACTCATCAAATCACTCTTTTTCCCCTATCGGCTGAGGCCCGCCTAGCCTTCAACCGCATCAAGGCAGACATTGCCAAGGCCATGATGCACGCTGTGGACGAGTCCATCCCGTTCCAGGTGGAGAGCGATGCGTCTGCCTTTGCGCTGGCCGCTACCCTCAACCAGGCGGGCTGGCCCGTGGCTTTCTTCTCCCGTACCCTCCAGGGCTCCGAAATTCAACACTCCTCCATCAAAAAGGAAGCCCAGGCCATTGTGGAAGCTGTGCGACATTGGAGGCATTACCTGGCTGGCAGGCGATTCACTCTCCTCACTGAACAATGGTCGGTTGCCTTCATGTTCAATAATACACAGCGGGGCAAGATCAAGAACGACAAGATTCTGAGGTGGAGGATCAAACTCTCCATCTACAATTACGACATCTTATGTCATCCTGGGAAGCTCAATGAGCCCCTAGATGCCCTATCCCGCAGTACATGTGCCAGCACACAAGTAGACCAACTTTGGGCCCTCCGCAATGACCTCTGTCACCCGGGTGTCACCCGTTTTTTTCATTTTGTCAAAGCCTGCAACCTGCCTTACTCCATTGAGGAGGTCAGGACCATGACCAGAGACTGCCAGGTCTGCGCGGAGTGCAAACCGCACTTCTATCGGCCAGACAGAGCACACCTGGTAAAGGCCTCTCGCCCCTTTCAGCGCCTTAGCATCGACTTCAAAGGGCCCCTCCCCTCCACCGACCGTAACGTGTACTTCCTCAACATCGTTGATGGGTACTCACGTTTTCCCTTCGCCATCCCGTGCCCTGACATGACCTCTGCCTCCGTCATCAAGGCCCTGCACAGCCTCTTCACCTTGTTCAGTTTCCCCACCTACATCCACAGTGATCGGGGATCCTCGTTCATGAGTGATGAGCTGCGTCAGTTCCTGCTCAGCAAGGGCATCGCCTCAAGCAGGACTACCAGCTACAACCCCCGGGGAAACGGACAGGTAGAGAGGGAGAATGTGACGGTCTGGAAGGCCGTCCACCTGGCCCTACGGTCTAGAAGTCTCCCAGTCTCCCGCTGGCAGGAGGTCCTTCTCGATGCGCTTCATTCTATCCGGTCGCTTCTGTGTACTGCCACCAACGAGACCCCTCACGGACATATGTTTGTCTTCCCTAGGAAGTCCACCTCAGGGGTCTCGCTCCCATCCTGGCTGACAGCCACAGGGCCTGTCCTCCTCTGGAAGCATGTGAGGAACCACAAAACCGATCCCCTGGTCGAGCGGGTTTTGCTTCTCCACGCTAACCCACAATATGCATGGCACATCAGGACAGACGGCAGGACACAGTCTCCCTCTGGAACTGGCACCCGCTGGTTCCACACCCGACCCTCCACCATCTACCTCCATTACCATCGCCCCCGCGCCTACACCGTCTCCCTCTCTGTCGACACTTCTGGAAGAAGAAGAAGAAGACGACACGCTCCTGGAGTCGCAGGTCTCGACACCAGTGCCCGAACCACAGCCGGGAATGAGGAGATCACAGTGGATGGTTAAAGCTCCTGATAGACTTAATCTATAAGTATGCTTCACCCCCGCTGAACTTTTTTTTTAACAGGGGGTGAATGTGGTGAACCACTGTTATTGTTGTTCCACTGTTACTTACAGCGCTGCATATATTCTCTGTTACTGTTTGTTCCATTGTTACTCACTATGTTATATATTGTTCTTCCGAGGCTCCGCCCCACTGGGTGTTGTATATAGTTGACTGATCTGTAGCCCTGTCTCCAGTCTGGGTTCAGCAGCAGACAGGCTACATTTTAGAGTATTAAAATATTAAAACCATTACTTTGCTTCCTACAACTTGCCTTGTGTGTAATTGATGGTGCATCACATAGAAAGATAAAAATGTAGAAAGATTTACAACACGAAAGGGGAGACATTCAGTCCCATCATGACCTTGCTAGCCGGAAAAAAGTTATCCAGACTAATCACAACTTCCAGCACTGGGTCTGGAGCCCTGCCAGTTACCAGCAGTGCAACGCCAAGTGCTTTTTCACATGCAATTGGGGTCATGCCTCTACACCCTTTCAGACAGTGTGTTCCGTATCCCCATCCATTGGCTGGCTGAGAACTCCTCAACTGTCCTCAATCCGGCAATTACTTTAAGTCTATACCCCTCTGGTTACTGAACCACTTGTTGCTAATGGAAATATGTCCTTCCAATCCATCTATCTATCCCCATCACAGTTTTATAAATCTTGATCACATCTTCCACCAATGTCCTAAAATGACCCTATAATTAACAGAGATCATGGAGAAGCTGTCTGGGATGATTGAGGAAAACAGAAAATCCTTCCTAATCTTCTGTTCATTGCTGATTCCCATGCAATGGGTATTAACATTGCCCAGCACAACCATGAAGAGCCAGGCAAGTGTACTTCTTAACAGCATGAATAATAAAAAGCCTAGCTCATAGTTATGGCAAGAAATGTTACTGCCATAAATAGTTTTGAAATGAGGAGCATAGTGAGGTATGTGATTAAAATTGCATCAAGGTCTCAATGCTTTAAAATTAGGCTATTCTAAAATTAGTGCAAGGAAGACTTTAATTTGCACAGCTCCTTCTGTCTCTCAGAACAGTAACAATGATTTTGAAGGGTATGAATGTTTTGGAGATGGGAGAAGAGAGATGGACTAGAATGATTCCATGGATTGGTGATTACAGTTAGATGTGGGTTGACTGTATGTGAGTTCCTGGGCCATATATCACAGAAGTGTAAAGTACACAAGCAAGGAAATTATGATGAACGTTTATGAATGACTAGCTTTGCCGGAACTGGAGTAATGGGCTGAATTTTGCGGCCCCTCCCAAATGTGGTTTGGCAGGCTGGGGAGGAGGTGGTGCGGGGGTAGTGGGTATGTAAAATTGGGCACCATGCCAATGGCATAATCGTACCTATCCATCCAGTCCCACTGTAATTTTATCAGTGGAATGGGAGGTGTCAGGAGGAATGTTTGCCCATGGGCTGATAAGTGACATATTACATTTGTGCCACACAAGTGCCAGGCAATGATCATCTCCAATAAGAGAGAATCCAACCATCTCCCCTTAACAGTGATGGAGTTACCATCACTGAATCCCCCACAAAAACATCCTGGGGGTTACCATTGACCAGAAACTGAAATGCACCAGCTACATAATAAATACTGTGGCTACAAGAGCAGATCAGAGGCTAGGTATCCTGTGGCAAGTAACTCGCCTCCTGATCTTCCAAAACCTGTTCATCATTTAGAAGTCAGGAATGGAATGGGATACTCCCCATTTGCCTGGATGAGTGCAGCTCCAACATCATTCAAGAACCTTGACACAGTGCAGGACAAAGCAGCCTGCTTAATTGGCACCTCATTCACCACATTCAACATTCACTCCCCAGAACATTGATGCGCAATGGTAGCAGCGTGTACCATCTACAAAATGCACTTCAGCAACTCGCCAAGGCGCCTTCAACAGCAACTCCCTAAACCCTGACCTCCACCACTTACAAGGATAAGGACAGCAGATACATGGGAACATCACGACCTGGAGGTTCCCCGCCAAGTCAGTCACCATTTTGATTTGGAAATATATCGCCATTCCTTCACTGTCACTGGGTCAAAATCTTGGAACTCTCTCCCTAACAGCATTGTAGGTGTATCTACACCACATGGATTGCAGTGGTTCAAGAAGACAGCTCACCACCACCTTCTCAAGGGCAACTGGGGATGGACAAAAAATGCTGGTTTATCCAGCAATGCCCGAGAAAGAACTTAAAAAGTCTTGACGGGCCAAATGCTTTCTTTCTGCGCTGGACTATTCTGTTTAAGCGACAATTGCTGCTCTTAAGTGGGTAAATACAGCATTCAATTTCTGCAAACAGCCAATGCCCATAGGATGAATGGCTAGTTAATCTCTTTTTGATGATGTTGCTTAAATAAGAGTGTTGCCTCAGACACCAGGAAAATTCCCTGTTGGCCTTCACCTGCATTACCATGGATTTGAACCCTGCTCTGAAATTGGACCTCATTTTAATCGCAAGCTGTCAAAATGAAAGTCTATCTTGAGGGTTTGGGGGCAGCAATAAAACATTTAACTGCTACCAGCAAGCAACCAGGATAAGATACAAAGCAGGACTAGTGGGGCTGAATTGAATAGCCTACTCCTCTTAGAACCATGGAATTGCTACAGGGCAGAAGGAGGCCATTTGGCCCATCAAGTTTGCACCGACTCTCTAAAAGAGCACCCGACCTCAGCTCACTACCCTGCCCCATCCTCGTTAACCCATAACCCCACCTGCACATCTTTGGACACTAAGGGGCTATTTTTATCATAGTCAATCCACCTAACCTGCACATCTTTGGAGGAAATCAGCGCACCCGGAGGAAACCCACGCAGACATGGGGAAAACATGCAAACTGCACACAGTCACCCAAGGCCAGAATCAAACCCGGGTCCCTGGCGCTGTGAGGCAGTAGTGCTAACCAATGTGCCATCATACCACCCAAAAAGGTCATTCTGCTCTGTCAAAGTGCAACGTAATGTTACTTTGTACACAACATTGTTCCAGGCTGTGAAATCTTTGGGCGATTTGAGTAATTGTTGAAATGTGATGGTTAGGTAATGTACTTCAATGGTCAATTTTCAGTTTCCTAACTGCTGGTGATATGGTAATCCACTCAGTTACTGCTCAACAAGCATTTAAAAGTGCAACGCAATCCATTTGATGGAAGCAATTAGCATTGATCAGTGGAATTGCCAACCACCCATATTTACAGCCTGTGGCATCCACAATAGTCCCAGGCCTCTGAAAAGTTAAATGCAAAAACCCTGCGGCCTCACATGGGTGGCTGCTGATTGGAAACATTCAAAGCCATTATCTGCAATGGTTCCTTCAGCAGGGAGTCCAGCGAGAAAAAAAAAAGGCTTTTGCAAGTTTTGCTTTGTTCGGCAGAAGTGTGAATTGCTTCATTCAGGCCTGTGAGGTGTTTCCCCAAAGCCTACACCACCAAAAAAACAGATGAACTCTGCTTCTGGGACCTTGCTGTGTGCTAATTGACTGCCGCCTTTCATTCACGAATAACAGCAACTATACTTGAAAAGTAATTCATTTATTTTGACGCGTGTTGGACTGTATTAAGGAGGCGATGTGAAAGCAAATTCTTTCTTTCATCTTTTGTTGACAAGTCTGTAGTTAGAACTTGAATATAAATATAATTATTTCACATTGTCTTCTTTGGCATCTCAATTGCAAATACAGGTTGCTCAGCTGAGGGCAGGGCACTCCTGGAAGAACTAATAAAACATTAAATAATGTATTATTATTTTCATTTGCTAATTTAGCTCTTTTTTGTTCTCAATAACTTGACTTGTTCACAATAAATGCTGTTAATGTGCTTTGAGCCTCAGCCATGTGGTTTGTCAGTATCATGCTTCAGTCATAGGGTGATCCAGAGGTAGGGTGGGTGTTGTAGGCCAGCAGTAATCTTCCAGCCAACATGACTCAAACAGATTAGTCTGTGATTAATACAAAAAGAAAATACTCTGAATGATGGAAATCTGAAATAAAAACAAAAAGTGCTGGAAATAGCCAGCAGATTAGGCTGTGAAAGTCCTCATGAACGGTCATTGACTGAAATGTTAGGCGGAATCTTGTGTCCTCCCCTCTGGTGAGTTTAGTGGGAGGGGCATTTTTCAGGCAGTGGGGTGGCATGTGGGGATCCTGCCACCTCCCCCGCCCCCCGCACCCACTCCCCACTCCATGATGGTTAACTCCACAGTGGAAAGGCCTGTGCACGACCATCCATCAGCAATTGAGGTGCTTAAGTGGATAATTAACATGCAATTAAAGATCTCATCCCATTGCTGCTGGTATTAGCCCAGTGGACAGGTTGGGAGGATCTTTTTGCAGGGATCGCAACATGCCAACCCAGGTGGGGCTACTTGCAGGCTCCCGCAGTGGGGTCCCTCATCCAAAGACACTCCGTGCCTGGTCAGGAGACTTGGCATTTGAAAGGGAGTGGCCCACTGAGAATCACCCTCTGTCTTTGTTGCGACACCATCTCCAACCCCTTTCCAAACCACCACTCCCAATACCCCTCCCGCCATGAATGACCTCTGGCCTGGTATCTAGCAGCAGTTCTGGGTCTCAGGCGGTTGTTGTGCCCGCAGCAGTCCTTACCTCCATGGTTGTGCTGCTGCTCAATAGAGCCACCAACAACTGATTGCCTGGCAGCGTTTAACAGGTAGAGCATCTGCCCCTGGGGTCCTTGATCACAGGCGAAGGCTCACTGCAGGCCTTTCAAGTCTCGGAGTAGGGAAGATGCAGCAGGCCTTCCCTTATAGGAGGCGATGCAGGGTCCCGCTGACTCTCCAACCATCAGGAAAGATCCCCGTCACCTCCACATGATTCCACCCATCAACTCTGTTTCTCTCCACAGACGCTGCCTGATCCAATGAGTATTTCCTGCATTTTATTTTTTTACCTTGTTATTGTCCCCTTGCTCTTTGTCTGTAAATTTCTCACATTATAATGGTGACTACACATCAAAAGGTACTACATGTCATGTGAGAGTACCTTTAAGAAATGGGTGTTTATAAATGGGTGTGTATATAAATATCTGTAGTGAGAGTACCTTTAAGAAATGGGTGTTTACTACTGCAGTGATGTCAGAGAGTGGGTGGAGCTGGGCTGTCTGCCAGCTTTTTACTTTCGTGTTAGGCTGTTTGCTGCAGGGTGTGTTTTAGTTTCATTTTCAGTGTTGGAGCTGAAGCCAGACAGAGCAGGTGTACTGTTGTTCTCTATGCCATGAAAAGACCATCTCTTGATCATTTGGTGAATTCAGAATTATAAATGTTCTCAGTCATGAATGTAAACCTAATGTGCTTCTGGTCAAAGGTGTTTTCAGTCTTATGGATGTTAAAAGGAAAGCTTAAATGATTACTTAGTGTTGTATTCTTTGGGGGTTGTATTTGAATTAATGGTTGCTAAGATGTTCACTGTATGTTTCAAAAGCTTAACTTGAGTTCATAGACCAAACATTGTTTTGCTTTAAAAAATACTTTTCCATTTCTGCTGCACCACGCCTGTAGAGTGGGTCGTGTGCTCCCCATACCACAATTTATTAAAAGTTGTGGGTCAGGTGAACTCCATGATACACTTTGGGGTTCTCTAAACCCTGGCCCATAACAAATTGGGGGCTTGTCCGGGATAAAAGTTTATCGATTGGCTTAGTGAACTTAAAGACAGTGAGGGGTGAGCATATTGTGGTTGCTTTTCACGTGTGGTATTCTCGTTTAAGTAGGGAGTGTGTTGTGGAGAATGGCTCTTTCAGAGGCTCAGAAGTTTTTGGGGGTGGAGATGGTCATATGCTGTACCTTACAGACAGAGACTAAAAGCAGACTGTTAGATTTGGCAAAAACATTGCAGTTAACATTACCTGACAAAATGCAAAAAGATGAGGTAATTCTGGCGGTGGCTAAGCATTTAAAGTTGCCTGAGATACAGTTTGACTCATTGGAAATGGCAAAAATACAGTTACAAATTAAACAAATGGAACATGAGAAAGAATTAAAGCAGCTTGAATATGAAAGAGATAGAGAGGAAAAAGAATGAGAAGAAAGGAAAACAGAAAGAATAGCCCAAGCAGAACAAAAAGAAAGAGAAAGGGAGATACAGATCAGGAAAAAAGATAAAGAGAGAGAGTTTGAACTTCAGAAAATGGCCATGAAACATAACAGTCAGTTAGAATTGGCAGGCGTAACTTCTGGTGGCGGCTATCAGGGAGCAGGTTGCACATTTGGTGGCTCCCGTTTTGGTCGGACTTTTAGACCTTTTCCCCTGACTTTTTTGCGCTTTTGAGCGTGGAACTGGAAAGCAATAGTACTCAGGCACATGACCCATACAGAATTTTATGGACCTAAGAAGCCGGAGGGACCATAAACAGCAGAAGAAGTGGTCGAGTAAGGGCACAGTGGAGGCTGTGAGAGAGACCAGCATCACTGGTGTTCAGAGCAAGGAGCCGACAGCCCAGCCCACAATGGAGCAGCTGCTGCAGACTATGCAGGAGGGCTTTTTGGCTCTGAAGCATGACAACTTGGAGCTGCTTCAGAAGTCGATTGATCAGATGGGAAAAAGGCTGGATGATCAGGCTGAGAAGCTCCAGCAGTTGGAGCAGTCAGTGGAGGAGCAGAGCAGGCTGACTTTCAAACGGTGACGGATGTGGAGATTCGGAGGCTGAGAGACCAGCAAAAAGTGCTTCTGGAAAGGCTGGAGGACCTGGACAACAGATCTCGCCAGCAGAGTGTGAGAATCATGGGCCTCCCGGAGGGGACAGAGGGGCTAGACGCTGCCTCATATGTGGAGGGTATGTTTCAGAAGTTGCTGGGGAACGAGGTGTTCCCGTGCCCGCTAGTGGACAGGGCACACAGTGTGCAGGTGAGGCAGCCGCGATGAGGGGGTCCCCCACGAGCAATGGTGGTACGCTTTCACAGGTACCTGGACAAGGAACGGGTGCTGCAATGGGCAAAGAGCACACAAAGCTGTATTTGGGACAATACGGCCCTGCGTGTTTACCAAGATTTGAGTGCGGAGGATGCCAGGAGGAGGGGAGGCTACAAGCAGGTGAAGGAGATACTGTATAAAAACAAGGTGAAATTCGGGCTGCTTTTTCTGTCGCGACTGTGGGTTACATGTAAGGGTCAGCACCACTATTTTGAGGAACCCGAAGAGGCGATGGACTTCGTTAAGAAGCAAGGGCTGGCTCTGAGCTGAGGAAGTTTGGAATCATGTTAGAGCTTTTAAGTATATGTGGTGTCTCTCCCGTTTTGGGATGTATCTTTTTTTTAAATTGTTTTTGCGTGCTTTTTGAGTGGTTTACCTGGATGTTTCCTGTTTGGGCTCTTTGCTTAGTTGGAGTTTGGCTGGGGGAAATTAATAAGGAAAACAGTTAAAAGGGTTGGGTTAAAATGGATGCTTCAGGGGAACTTTGTGCTACCTTTTTCTGTGTCTGTATGGGAAGGACTGAAGAGTGCCTGTTATTTCTTATCTCCCTTTTTTCTTGTTTAACTTGAATTGTGCTATTGTGGGGGTTGTTTATGACTTGTACAGAGTGTTTGCTTAAGTAGGGCTGACCTGGGGAAGTGGTGTGGAGGGGTCGGGGGAGGGGTGACTAGGAACAATGGGTGGGAGCCCCAGGCTAGCTGAGTGCAGCTAGTCAACGGGAGCCAAGTGATTTGTTATGTTTTAGGCTTCCTTGTGGTGCACTTGACAAAGGAAGGTTCAGACGTGGAGATAACTTCAACACGTTTATTAAACTATTTACACTTCTTTTACTGAGGTTCGACACTACTGCTAATCCTACTATAGCTACCCAGACTGACTAACCAGTTGCTGCAAACCACGTGGTGGGAGTGATATTGAATCAACCCTGTGTCTCTACTCACTGACTGTCTCCACTGGAAAGAGGCAGATCATGTGTGTGGTGTCCTTTATATATGGGTTGGTGTAATGCCCTCTTGTGGTCGTGTCACCTCTGTGTGTATCGTGAATGTCCATTGGTCGTGTCCTATCTAACTGATCTATTGGTTGAGTGTGTGTGTGACGTCTCTGGTGCTCTCTCTAGTGTCTAGCTAGCCTACATGTATTTACATTGATGCACATCACCACACCAAGGTGGGGGGTATCCATATAGTTAGATTAGAGCAGGCGTTAGGTGAAAGGATGGTGTTGCTAGGGGGAGGAGGGGGGCGAGTTGTTCTGCTGACGGGGATGGAAACTGGGCATGGCAACAGTGAGGAGGTCATGGGTGGAGCCGGCCAGGGGGTGGGCCATAGGAACCGCGACACATGGCTGGGGGGCTAGCCAAGAAAAGGGGATGGCTGTTCGGCAAAGGGGGGGGGGCGAAGTGCCCCCCAACCAGGTTGATCACCTGGAATGTTAGAGGGTTAAACGGGCCAGTGAAGAGGGTGCGTGTGTTTGCGCATCTGCGGGTTCTGAAGGCAGACAGAGTCTTATTGCAGGAGACACACCTGAAAGTGGCAGACCAGGTTAGGTTAAAGAAGGGCTGGGTCAGTCAGGTCTTTCATTCGGGGATGGATTCTAAGATCAGGGGTTTGTGATCCTGATTAATAAAAGGGTACAATTTGAGGCGGAGGGCACAGTCGTGGATGGGGATGGCAGGTTGGTTATGGTTAGGGGTAAGCTCGAAGGGGTGAAAGTAGTCCTGGTCAGTGTGTATGTCCCTAATTGGGATGATGTGGATTTTATTAGGAGGATGCTAGGAAAGATCCCCGACTTGGACGCGCGTAAGTTGATCGTGGGCGGGGACTTTAATACAGTCCTGGACCAGAGCCTGGACCGGTCATGCTCAACATCGGGCAGGTTGCCAGCGATGGCAAAGGAACTGAGAGGGTTCATGGAGCAAATGGGGGGAGCAGATCCGTGAAGATTTAGCCGGCCGATGGCAAGGGAGTTTTCGTACTGCTCCCACGTCCACAAGGTGTATTCCCGAATTGACTACTTTATTGTGAGTAGGGACCTGCTGGCCGGAATGGTTGGGGCAGAATATTCGGCAATTGCCATATCGGACCATGCTCCGCACTGGGTAGACCCGCAGTTTTGTAAGGACAGCTTTCAGCGCCCACCATGGAGGCTGGAAGTTGTACTACTCACAGACGGGGTGGTGTGTGAGAGGCTGAGGAAGTGCATGCAGAATTACCTGCAGGTGAACGATACTGGAGAAGTCTCGGCAGCAGTGCTCTGGGAGGCACTGAAGGCAGTGGTGAGAGGGGAGCTGATTTCAATCCGGGCGTACAGGGACTGAACAGATAGGGCAGAGACGGACCGACTGATTAAGGAAATTATGGAACACATACCAACACCAGGTCACCAACACTTGAAATAGTGCAACATTATTTTATTGATTCATTAACAGTTTAACATACTCTCACTGTGGGTTAACACAATACTAGCTTTAACTAAAGACCTTTGCCTTGTCCTAACCAGTCGATGCACTCAGCACATGGTGAATGTCTGTGCTGCAGGCTGTGAGCTCTGTCCTACTAGGAAGCTGCAGCTCGACTGAGCGGGAACTCTGATGCCCCCTGTCTTTATAGTGCGTGTGCTCTAACTGGTGATTGGCTGCGGTGTTGTGTGTGTTGATTGGTCCCACTGTGTGTCCATCAGTGTGTGTGTCTGCACCATGATATACTGGTGTATATTATGCCATCCCCCTTTTTATAAAAGAATGTACATGTGTGGCAATAAATAGTGTATGGTGAGAATGTCCCTAACTACGTGTGTGCGAAAGACATACTTACAGGACTATGTACATGAGAACTAAGCTATGTTCATGGGAAGGTGCCTGGTGCAGAAAAACAGTATGCAACAAGAATAACGAGATGAACACTGTATACAAACCATGTAAACGATCAAACGGAAGAACAGAACAATTCAGAAAGTCTATAAGTCCACAAAGTTCACAAATTAAGTCTCTGAGGTGGGCGACGAATTCTGGTTGACCGCCTCAAGGGTGGGTCGGGAGCCGCCGGCTGAGTAGCGGGCTGGACTGCGTCAGAGTGAGGAGGATGCAGAGTGACAGGGATCTCTGTATAGTCCATGGCAGCGTCAGAAGGAGGGCGTGGTGACAGTGGAGGATCACGAGCATGGAATGAGATGAAGGGCGCGTCGATTGCGGCGCAGAATGGAGCCATCCGGCAGACGAACCAGGAACGAGTGGGGCACCTGCCGAAGGACAACAGCGGTTGCAGACTAGCCACCATCCGGAAGATGGATGCGGACGTTGTCATCTGGAGCCAGAGCAGGGAGATCAGCTGCACGGGAGTCATGAGCCGCCTTGTGCTGTGCACGAGACGGCTGCATCCGTCAAAGTACCGGAACATGGTCGAGGTCTGGGACATGAATGGAGGGCACCATCGTCCTCAGGGTACAACCCATGAGCAATTGGGCTGGCGACAGGCCAGTGGACAGTGGGGCGGAGCGATAGGCCAGCAGGGCGAGGTAGAAATCGGACCCAGCATCGGCAGCCTTACAGAGGAGCCGTTTAACTATATGGACTCCCTTCTCCGCTTTGCCGTTGGATTGGGGGTACAGGGGACTGGATGTCACATGGGCAAAATTGTACTGCCTGGCAAAGTTGGACCATTCCTGGCTTGCGAAGCAGGGGCCATTGTCTGACATAACCGTGAGTGGGATGCCGTGTCGAGCAAAGGTGTCCTTACAGGCACGGATGACTGCAGACAATGTGATATCGTGCAACCGTATCACCTCCGGGTAATTTGAAAAGTAGTCCACAATCAGGACATAGCCTCTACCCAGCACGTGGAACAGGTCGATGCCCCCCTTGGTCCATGGTGACGTGACCAACTCATGGGTCTGCAGGGTCTCACGTGGTTGGACCGGCTGGAAGCGCTGACAAGTGGGGCAGTTGAGCACTGTGTTGGCTATGTCCTCATTAATGCCGGGCCAGTACACTGCCTCTCGGGCCTGTCAGCGGCACTTTTCCACGCCAAGATGGCCCTCGTGTAGCTGTTCCAGGGCGAGCTGGCACATGCTATGCGGGATGACAATGCGTTCCAGTTTCAGAAGAACCCCGTCTACTACCGCCAGATCATCTCTGACATTATAGAACTGAGGGCATTGGCCCTTGAGCCACCCGTCCGTTAGGAGGCGCATGACACGCTGTAGCAAAGTGTCAGCCGCCGTCTCGCGGCGAATTTGGACGAGGTGTTCAGCCGTGGCAGGTAGATTGGAGGCCACGAAGGCCACATGGGTGTCAACCTGGCAAAGAATCCCGCTGGGTCACATGGACTGTTGACTGCCCTGGAGAGAGCGTCAGCAATGATGAGGTCTTTGCCTGGGGTGTATACCAGCTGGAAGCCATATCGCCGGAGCTTGAGAAGAATACGCTGGAGGCGAGGCGTCATGTCGTTCAAGTCTTTCTGTATTATATTGACCAGCGGGCGATGGTCGGTTTCGACGGTGAATTGAGGAAGTCCGTACACATAATCGTGAAACTTAACAACACCGGTCAGAAGGCCCAGGCACTCCTTTTCTTCTGCGCGCAGCGCTGCTCCTTGGGGGTCATGGCGCGTGACGCATATGCAAAGGGGTCCCATGATGAGGCCTCATCGCGTTGCAGGATCACTGCCCCAATGCCGGATTGGCTGGCATCGGTCGAAATTTTGGTCTCTTTTGCTGGATCAAAGAAAGCTAAGTCAGGGGCCGTGGTGAGTTTGGTTTTGAGTTCTCTCCATTCGCGCTTGTGGGCAGGGAGCCATTGGAAGTATGTCGTCTTCCTGATCAGGTTCCTGAGAGCCGTGGTATGAGTGGCGAGGTTAGGGATGAACTTCCCTAAAAAGTTGACCATGCCCAGAAATCGGAAGACCGCCTTCTTGTCCTCTGGCGTTTTCATAGCTGTGATGGCAGCCACCTTGTCCGCATCCGGCCGCACACACAATTGGGAGATGTGGTCCCCGAGGAATTTGAGTTCCGCCTGACCAAAAGAGCATTTGTTCCTCTTGAGGCGGAGGCCCTGCTCACGTATACGTTTGAATACACGCTGGAGGCGACTGACATGCTCCTGCGGGGTGGTGGACCAAATGATTATGTCGTCGACATAGACGCGAACACCTTCAATGCCTTCCATCATTTGTTTCATAATCCTATGGAACACTTCTGATGCAGATATGATCCCAAACGGCATCCTGTTGCAACAATATCTGCCAAAGGGGGTATTAAATGTACACAGTTTCCTGCTGGATTTGTCGAGCTGGATTTGCCAGAATCCTTTTGAGGCGTCGAGTTTGGTGAAGAGCTTGCCGCGAGCCATCTCGCATGTGATCTCTTCGCGCTTGGGAATTGGATAATGAGCCCTCATGATATTGCGATTTAGATCCTTGAGATCAATGCAAATTCTCAATTCGCCGGAAGGCTTTTTTACACATTCCATGGGACTGACCCAGTCGGTTGGTTCCGTGACTCTGGAAATCACTCCTTGGTTCTGGAGGTCCTGCAGCTGCTGCTTGAGGCGGTCCTTGAGGGGTGCTGGGACCCTGCGAGGTGCATGCACCACAGGCGTGGCATTCAGTTTCAATAAGATCTTGTAGGTGTATGGGAGCGTGCCCATGCCTTTGAAGACGTCGTGGTGCTGGTTGATGATGGCGTTGAGTTACGCCCTGAAGTCGGTGTCCTGAAAGACAGACGTGTCATCAGGAGAGAGTGAGTGAACTCTCTGAACTAGGTTCAACAGCTTGCATGCCTGCGCGCCAAGCAGGGAGGCTTTTGAGGAGCCCACAATTTCAAAAGGAAGGATGGCTTTGCGTGACTTGTGCGTCACTTCAAGTTGGCACGAGCCGCTGGCATCAAGGGCATTGCCATTGTAATCCAATAGCTGGCAGGCTGATGGAAGGATGGCTGGTTTGACATGAAGGCTTTGGAAGTCAGACCGCGCAATGAGATTGGGACCAGTGTCAAGGCGGAATCATATTTTGGACCGGTTGACCGTCAGGGTGGCACACCACTCATCGTCTGGATTGATGCTGTATACCTACAGCGGCTGGTGTCTTTGCTTCGGGGACACCCTGTCTTTTGTCACGATACCGACTCGAAAAGGCGCCTTCGGGTCCTCGGTGTCACTGCTGTGTGGGAGGTCCGCATCAGACTCGGTGACCGTGGGTTGAATTGCCCGGACATTCTTGTGAGGCTGGCTGAAGCGATATGAATTGGCAGGCTGAGCTGCTCGGCATAAGGCAGCATAGTGGCCAAGTCTGCCACATCTTAGGCATTGTCGAGATTTGGCAGGGCATTTCCGTTTTAAATGGGCCACTGTTGCCGCACGTCGTAGCATCAGCACATTCGATGCACCACCGCGCATGCACGGTGCGGTCGTGCGTGGTGCGCACCTGCGCATTACATTCTTCGACGTCACCGACCCCTCGTTTGGTGCGCACAAGTGCGGGAGTCCGTGAAAAGCGCGCAAAATGGCCGCCCTCCTCCAGGCTGAGGCCCTGGAGTTGCTCAATTGCTTGGACCCGTTCCACCTCGTGGGGACCTTGCCGTGCCGTTTCAGCCGCTTGGATGTGGGAATACCGACTTGTGGCGTTTTCGTGTAGGACACAGGTCTCAATGGCGGTCACTAGGGTGAGCTCTTTACTTTGAGGAGCTGCTGTCATAGGGGGTCCGACTGAACACCGAAAACGATCTGGTCGCGTATCATGGAGCCGGAGGTGGGCCCGTAGCTGCAAGACTGCGCAAGGATGCGGAGATGAGTGAGAACGGATTGGAAAGGTTCATCCTTACCCTGCAAACGCTGTTGGAACACATAGCGCTCAAAACTTTCATTTACCTCTACGCTGCAGTGAGTGTCAAACCTGAGGAGGACCATCTTGAACTTTGTTTTATCTTCATCATCCGCAAAGGTGAGAGAATTGAAAATGTGAATGGCATGGTCCCCGGCCGTGGATAAGAGGAGAGCAATCTTCCTGGTATCCGAGGTGTTCTCCCTGTAGTCTCAAGGAAGAGCTGGAAGCGCTGTTTGAATATCTTCCAGTTGGCCCCTAGGTTACCGGTGATGCGGAGCGGCGGCGGCGGGCAGATGTTGTCCATGTGGCAGGATGACGGAATGCTGACGGAAGGCAGATCACTTGCAAGTAGGTCTAAGAAGTGCTAATATCCCTCAACTCCTGGTATCATGTTGTGTTGGGCGCTCTGGATCCGTGGAACACATACAGGTCACCAACACTTGAAATAGTGCAACACTATTTTATTGAGTCATTAACAGTTTAACATACTCTCACTGTGGGTTAACACGATACTAGCTTTAACTAAAGACCTTTGCCTTGTCCAACCAGTCGATGCACTCAGCACATGGTGAATGTCTGTGCTGCAGGCTGTGAGCTCTGTCCTACTAGGAAGCTGCAGCTCGAATGAGCGGGAACTCTGATGCCCCCTGTCTTTATAGTGCGTGTGCTCTAACTGGTGATTGGCTGCGGTGTTGTGTGTGTTGATTGGTCTTGCTGTGTGTCCATCAGTGTGTGTGTCTGCACCATGATATACTGGTGTATATTATGACAGGACTGACCTTCCCAAGAGTGGGGAGGGGGTTGGTGGACGGACTGGGGGCCCTGGTCAGGATCAAAGAGGTATTGGGGGGCCTGAAGGTCATGCAGTCGGGTAAAGCCCTGGGGCCGGACGGGCATCCAGTGGAGTTTTACAAAACATTTGCCGGGATAGTGGGGCCGGTGCTGGTCAGGGTCTTTAACGAGGCAAGAGACAGAGGGAGTTTACCCCCGACTATGTCGCAGGCTACCATCTCGCTCATTCTGAAATGGGATAGGGACCCGGAGGCCTGCGGGTCATACAGGCCGATCTCTTTGATCAACGTAGACGCCAAGTTGCTGGCCAAGGTTTTGGCGACTAGAATTGAGGATTGTGTCCCGGATGTAATTGTGGAGGACCAAACCGGGTTTGTAAAGGGGAGGCAGCTGGTGGCCAACATAAGAAGGCTGTTCAACGTGATTATGATGCCCCCGGAGAGGAGGGAGGTAGAGATAGTGGTAGCCATGGATGCTGAAAAGGCTTTTGACCGGGTCGAGTGGGATTATCTGTGGGAGGTACTAGGGAGGTTCGGGTTCGGGGCGGGGTTCATCGACTGGGTTAGGCTATTGTATCAGGCCCCGGAGGCAAGTGTAAGGACGAACAGGAGGACATCGGACGACTTTAAACTGCACTGTGGGACAAGGCAGGGCTGCCCTCTCTCCCCACTGCTATTTGCGCTGGCCATAGAGCCGCTGGCAATTGCACTGAGAGCTTCTAGGGGCTGGAAAGGGCTGTCCGGGGGGGGGGGGGGGGGGGGGGAGTGGAACATAGAGTCTCGTTATACACGGATGATCTGCTGTTACATATATCGGACCCAATGGTGGGGGTAGACGGTACTATGGCAACCCTGAGGGAATTTGGCCGGTTCTCCGATATAAACTGAACGTGGCTAAGAGCGAGTTGTTTGTAATTCAGGCGAGGGGGTAAGAGAGTAGGCTGAGGGGGTTGCATTTCAGGCTGGTGGGGGAGAGTTTCTGATATTTGGGGATTCAGGTGGCACGGGACTGGGGCAAGTTACAGAAGCTCAACCTGTCCCGACTGGTGGAAAGAGTGAGGGAGGAGGTCCTGAGGTGGGATGCGCTTCTGCTGTCATTGGCGGGGAGGGTGCAGACTGCTAAGATGACGATTCTCCTGCGGTTCTTGTTTGTTTTTCAGTGTCTCCCCATCTTTATCCTGCGGTTCTTCTTTAACAGGCTGAATAAAATTATTCTGGGACTTGAATGGGCAGGGAAGTCCCCGTGGATGTGGGCAGGGACATCCCCGCGGATGAAGAGGGTGATGCTTGAAAGGAACAGAGGAGAAGGGGGGGCTGGCGTTGCCGAACTTCAGTAACTATTACTGGGCGGCCAACATAGCGATGATAAGGAAATGGATGGTGGGTGCGGGGTCGGTTTGGGAGCGGATGGAGGTTGCTTCGTGCAGGGGCACTAGCTTAACAGCCCTGGTCACAGCACCGTTGCCACCTCCGCCGGCACGGTACTCCACCAGCCCCTTAGTGGTGGCTGCTCTTCGGATCTGGGGCCAGTGGAGGAGGCATGTAGGCGAGGTAAGAGCATCGGTGTGGACCCCAATCTGCGGCAACCACCGATTTGCCCCGGGGAACATGGACGGGGGGTATCGACTGTGGAGGAGGGCGGGGATTGTGAGGATGGGGGATCTGTTTCTGGAAGGGAGCTTTCCGAGCATGAGGGCACTGGAGGAGAAGCTTGGGCTGGCGAGAGGGAACAACTTTAGATACTTGCAGGTGAGGGATTTTGTACGCAGACTGGTGCCGTCCTTCCCACGTCTCCCGACGAAGGGGAGGCAGGACAGGGTCGTTTCTGGGGGAGAGGTGGGAGAGGGTAGAGTTTCAGACGTCTACAAGGAAGTAATGGGAGCTGAGGATAAGCAGACCGAGGACCTGAAGCTTAAGTGGGATGAGGAGCTCGGGGGGAGCTGGAGGACGGTATTTGGGCAGAAGCCCTGAGCAAAGTAACCATGACCGCTACATGCGCCAGACTCAGCCTGATCCAGTTTAAGGTCGTGCACCGGGCCCACATGACGGTGGCCTGGATGAGCAGATTCTTCGGGCTGGAGGACAAGTGTGCAAGATGCGCCAGAGGGCCGGCTAACCATGTACACATGTTCTGGTCGTGCCCTAAACTCAGGGGGTATTGGCAGGGATTCGCAGATGTCATGTCCCGGGTATTGAAAACTGGGGTGGTAATGAGCCCGGAGGTGGCAATCTTTGGGGTTTCGGAGGACCGGGAGTCCAGGAAGAGAGAGAGGTCAACGTTCTGTCCTTTGCTTCCCTGGTAGCCCGGCGACGAATACTGTTGGCATGGAGGGACTCAAATCCCCCAAGGGCTGGGGTATGGCTATCGGACATGGCGAGCTTTCTTGGCCTCGAGAAAGTCAAGTTCGCCTTGAGAGGTTCGCTACTACGGTTCGCCCAAAGGTGGCAGCCATTTATTGACTTCTTCGCAGAGGAGTAAGCGTCAGCAGGGGGGGTGCAAGGGGGATATTGAGGCAGGCCCATGCGTGAATAGAGACGTGGTTTGCACTATGTTTAATTTGTAATTTGTGTCTTAACTTCTTTTTTTTTGTACTGTACAATGTCACTTTTTCTATATGCCTAAAATACCTCAATAAAATCGTTTGTTAAAAAAAAAAATTGGCAGGCGTAAAGGGAAACGTACAGTTGGATGATAGTGATGAAGATAGTGAGAAAGGGCGTCAAAGTCGAAGGCTTGGTGGGAATCTATTTAAATATGTCCAAGCATTGCCAAGGTTTGACGAGAAGGAGGTAGAAGCCTTTTTCATTTCATTTGAGAAGGTAGCTAAACAAATGAAATGGCCACAGGACATGTGGTCATTACTGATTCAAACAAAGCTGACAGATAGGGCTAGTGAAGTGTTTGCATCACTACCGGAGGACGTATCTGGGACGTATGAGGAGGTGAAAAAAATCCATCTAAGGTGCGTATGAACTAGTGCCTGAAGCCTACAGACAAAGGCTTATAAATTTAAGGAAAGAATTTGGTCAAACATACATGGAGTTTGAAAGGATCAAACAGAGTAATTTTGATAGGTGGATAAGGGCTTTGAAAATAGACCAAACGTATGAAGCTCTCAGAGAAATTATACTTTTGGAGGAGTTTAAAAATTCAATTCCTGATGTAGTGAGAACTCCTGTGGAATAGCAGAGGGTTAAAACAGCGAGAATAGCAGCAGATATGGCAGATGATTATGAATTAGTTCACAAATCAAAGCTTGGTTTCCGACATCAGTTTCAGCCTGTGAGGGATAGAAACTGGAGACCTGAGAAATACTCAAGTGGTAAAGGTAAAGGTGATCTGATGGGAGATAATAAGAGAGTGTACCTCAGATTAAAAAAGATATCCAGGAGAGAAAAGAAATGAAAAATTTCAAATGTTTTCACTGTAATAAACTAGGCCATGTAAAGTCACAGTGTTGGTGGTTTAAAAAAAGCACTGGGAAGGCTGATGAGGTAAAACAGGATAAGACAGTAGGGCTTGTTAAAGTGGTAAAGGAAAGCCGAAGTGAAGCGAAGAAGGTGCAAAAGATTGTACAGCCTGATCAAGAGGTGATTGATAAGAAGGTGCCAGATGTCATTAAAGAATTTACTTGTGTAGGTAAAGTTTACTCATGTGTATCAGGAGGAGCAGGTAAAGAAGTCACAACTTTAAGAGATACGGGAGCTAGTCAATCTTTAATGGTAAGAGATGAGGAGTTATGTAGTTTGGGAAGAATGTTGCCAGCAAAGGTCATAATATGTGAAATTCAGGGTGAGAGGAGTAGTGTTCCATTATATAAGATAAGGTTGGAAAGTTCAGTGAAGAGTGGTGAAGTGGTAGTAGGAGTAATAGAGAAACTATCTTGTCCAGGAATACAGTTTATCTTGGGTAATGATATAGCTGGATCGCAGGTGGGAGTGAGGCCTACTGTGGTTGATAAGCCAGTGGAAAATCAAACAACTGAAGAGTTGAACGATGAATATCCTGGGATTTTTCCGGATTGTGTAGTAACAAGGTCGCAAAGTCACAGGTTAAGACAAGAGGAGAAATCAAAGAGTGAAGATGAAGTTGAAGTGCAATTATCAGAAACGATTTTTGATCAGATTGTTGAAAAAGAACAAGAACAGGTGGAGGATGGGGCGGATATTTTTAGTTCAGGAAAATTGGCGGAGTTACAACAAAAAGATATAGTAATAAAACGGATGTATCAGAAAGCATACATGGAAGAGGAATCTGAGTGTATACCAGAGTGTTATTAACGTAAAAGTGATGTCTTGATGAGAAAATTGAGACCTTTACATATGCAGACGGATGAAAAGTGGGCAGACGTTCATCAAGTAGTATTGCAGGTAGGCTATTGAAAGGAGGTGTTGTGAGTTACACTTGAGGTACCAGTGGGAGGCCATTTGGGAATAAGGAAAACTCAAGCTAAAGTCCAGAAACATTTTTATTGGCCAGGACTACATAAAGATGTAGTTAAATTCTGTCAATCATGTCACACATGTCAAGTGATAGGGAAACCTCAAGCAGTGATAAAACCACCGCCCTTAATACCCATTCCAGCATTTGAGGAACCTTTTACAAGGGTCCTAATTGATTGCGTAGGACCGTTTCGTAAAACAAAAAGTGGGAATCAATATCTTTTGACTATAATGGATGTGTCTACTAGGTTCCCAGAGGCCATTCCAGTATGTAATATTACAGCTAAAAAGATTGTGGAGGAGTTACTTAAATTCTTTATTTGATGTGGATTACCCACAAAATACAATCGGATCAAGGATCAAATTTTACCTCAAGGTTATTCAAAGAAGTTATGGATATCTTCGGAATAAATCAATTTAAATCAACTGCATACCATCCAGAATCGCAGGGAGCATTAGAAAGGTGGCATCAGAAATGAAAGACAATGTTGAGGGCTTATTGTCACGATTATCCAGAGGATTGGGATAAAGGAATTCGATTCATACTGTTTACAATTAGGGATGCACCTAATGAGTCAACCAAATTTAGTCCTTTTGAACTAATGTTTGGTCATGTGGTAAGAGGGCCACTTAAATTGATTAAGGAAAAATTGGTGAGTGAGAAATCAGAAATTACATTATTGGATTATGTGGGAAATTGTAGGGAATGATTAAATAGAGCAGGTGAATTGGCAAGACAACATTTAAAAGTTGCACAAAATGTGATGGAATGGGTAGCGGGCAAGAAATCCAATGTTCGTAGTTTTTCCTGTGGAGATAAAGTTTTAGTGTTGTTACCAGTGGTAGGTGAACCTTTAAAAGCAAGGTTTTGTGGACCTTATCAGATTGAAAGGAAATTAAGTGAGGTGAATTATGTGGTAAAAACGCCAGATAGAAGGAAAACTCACCGAGTGTGTCATGTGACTATGCTTAAAAGGTACTTTGAAAGGGAAGGAGAGAAAAAGGAGGAGGTTTTAATGAATCTAACTCAAAGTGACAAACCAAATCCAGATGTTTGAATTTGACATACATCAAATTAAATTGGAAAACGAGGATGTTCTTAAAAATTGGGATAAATTGTTGAGTTACCTCCCAGAGGAAAAATGAACTGACCTGAAAGAGTTATTGATATCACATGGGCATGTTTGTGGAGATAAATTGGGAAGTACTAAAATGGCTGTACATGATGTAGATGTGGGAAATGCTGTTCCAATCAAACAACATCCATATAGACTTAACCCTTTAAAATTGGCACAGGTTAACAAAAAGATTAAGAGTATGCTTAAAAATGGCATAATTGAAGTGGGTTGCAACCAATGGAGCTCGCCCATAGTGATGGTACCTAAACCAGATGGTACCCAACGGTTGTGTGTGGACTCTCGAAAGGTTAATGCAGTTACAAGAACGGACGCTTATCCTATTCCATGTTTGGAGGATTGCATTGGGAAAGTGGGACAGTCAGCTTTTATTGCCAAACTGGATTTACTTAAAGGTTACTGGCAGGTACCTTTATCCAAAAGGCGAAGGAGATTTCAGCTTTTGTGACCCCAGATGGTATATACCATTTCAAAGTTATGCCATCTGACATGAAAAACGCACAAGCCACATTTCAACGGTTAACTAACAAAGTCATTTCAGGATTACCCAATTGTGCGGTATACATCGACGCTCTGGTAATTTTCAGCCAGACATGGACAGAACATTTAAAACATCTGATGGAGTTATTCGATCGACTTCAGGAGGCGGGTTTGGTGATGAACCTCGCCAAAAGTGAATTTGGAAAAGTCCAAGTCACTTTCCTTGGCCATACAATTGGACAGCGTCGAATGGTCCCACGGGATGTGAAAACAAAGGTTATTGGGGAGTTTCCGATACCCTCGACACGACGGGAAATAATGCGATTTCTTGGTATGAGTGGATTTTACCGGACATTTGTACCGAATTTCAGCAGTGTGGTCGCTTCACTGACGGACATGCTCAAGAAGATTAACAAATTCCAGTGGACAGCGGAGTGTCAACAGGCATTTGATGGCCTGAAGGCTGCGTTAACCACTGCTCCTGTGTTAGCCATCCCAAATTATATGAAACCATTCAAAGTGGCGGTTGATCCGCGTGATGTGGGTGTAGGTGCGGTGCTTCTACAAGATGACGACGAAGGGCTAGAGCGGCCTATTGGTTATTTTTCAAAGAAATTGAATTCTCACCAGAAAAGGTATTCAACGGTTGCGAAGGAGACGTTGAGTTTGGTGCTAGCTTTGCAATATTTTCACATTTATGTGACCAGCAATCCGTCTGACACCATTATATGTACTGATCATAATCCGTTGACTTTTTGGAGCGATTCCGGAATAACAATGCGAGGCTGTTTCGCTGGAGTTTATTGTTACAGCCATTTCATTTAAAAGTAGTACATGTGGCAGGAAGAGAAAACGTGATAGCCGATGCTTTGTCACGAATGTGATGATCGGAAGCAGTTTCAGTTGGAGGCAGAAATAAAAATGGACAATATTATTGTATCTGTTTGCATGTGTTTTTTTGAAACGCTAAAGTATATGTATTGTGTGCATTTCTTAAAGGATGGTGAAAAGGTGAAAAATGAAACCATCTTGAAGTTGATGGTTTATTTTCTTTCTTGGGGGAGGTGTCATGTGAGAGTACCTTTAAGAAATGGGTGTTTATAAATGGGTGTGTACATAAATATCTGTAGTGAAAGTGCCTTTAAGAAATGGGTGTTTACTACTGCAGTGATGTCAGAGAGTGGGTAGAGCTGGGCTGTCTGTCAGCTTTTTATTTTCGTTTTAGGCTGTTTGCTGCAGCGTGTGTTTTAGTTTCGTTTTCAGTGTTAGAGCTGAAGCCAGACAGCAGGTGTATTGTTGTTCTCTCTGCCATGAAAAGACTATCTCTTGATCATTTGGTGAATACAGAATAATAAATGTTCTCAGTCGTGAACGTAAACCTAATGTGCTTCTGGTAAAAGGTGTTTTAAGTCTTATGGATGTTAAAAGGAAAGCTTAAAGGATTACTTGGTGTTGTATTCTTTGGGGGTTGTATTTGAATTAATGGTTGCTAAGATGTTCACTCTATGTTTTAAAAAGGCTAACTTAAGTTCACAGAATAAACATTGTTTTGCTTTAAAAAATACTTTTCCATTTCTTCTGTACCACACCTGTAGAGTGGGCCATGTGCTCCCCATACCACAATCTATTAAAAGTTGTGGGTCATGTGAATTCCATGATAAACTTTGGGGTTCTCTAAACCCTGGCCCATAACATACATTACATTAGAGGGAGTTAGGTTACATATCAGCCATCATCTCTTTGAATGGCTGAATAGGCTTGAGGTGCAAAATGACCCACTCCTGTTCCTATATTCTTAAGTGATCCAGAGGGTGGGAAAGATGCTATGTAAATGTTGTTTCTTTTTAAAGCCATCCATTTTACAATGTATGCCTCCAAGGCAAACAATTTACTGTTTGACTTGTGGCAACACATTCTAATTTTCATTTTCCCACTGACTCTCCAACCGTCAGGAAAGATCCCCATAACTTCCACATGATTATCAAGAAAATATTGCCAAGATTTTGAATTTCAAACCAAGTAAAAGTAACAGTGAGACATCCTCGGAAACCAGCCTCCAAGAAGAGTTAATAATCGCTCTGTGATCTTCAGTGGAAAGAAAATTGGACATGCTGAAAAATTGGCTGCTGATACACCATGAGTCATTTCATACTGCTGGCATAAACTAATTTCAACTCCTTTAAATCGCTGAAGGGGTTCAATAGGGTAGATATAGAGAGGACGTTTCCACAAATGGGAAGCAGGAATAGCCCAAATCTAGGGATAATAATTATAAGAGAATCACTAATAAATCCAATAAAGAATTCAAGAGAAATTTCTTTACCCAATGACGTGTGGTGATTGTCCCTTTAAGGGCAATGCAACAGAGAGGGGTCACCTGACTTGGGAACCAATTGGGACTGAGGATGGGTAGTCATCACAGGGGGTGGAGTTCTTTCTTAGGCAGTAGACATGTAGGGGACTGGGGGAAGCCCCTTCTGTAAGTGCTGAAAGCCCAATGTTTACAACCACATCAAAGAGAGGTAAGTGCATTGCAATGACTCGCTTGAATGACTGGAACGCACTTACCTCTCTTTGATGTGGTTGATGTTTGTAAACATTGAGGTTTCTGTGCTTAGAAGGGAGATGAATGACTAAAGGCTGTAGCTGTTTTGTGGAAGCTGTCAATAACAGCCCACTATTAGAAATGAATGAATGGCTTGCAGCTATAGGGTCTGAGGTGTTTAAACACAGGTCACAGCTGCTCTTTTTCCAGGATTGGATGTGTAGTGCTTCCAGGTAAGTGTTACAACTGTAATTTCTGTCACTGCCATCTGGACTGCTCTCTAGCTTCCTGACATGAATCTTTTTTCTGGGGGGGTCTGAGGGGGGTCTCTCTAGTTAGAGGTCCCTGTGCGGGGTCCCTCTTGTTAGGGGGTCTCTGTAGGGAATTCCCTAGTTAGGGGGTCTCTGTTGGGGGTCCTCTAGTTAGGTGGTTCCTGGGGATGTACCTGTGGGGGTCCTTCTAGTTAGTGGATCCCTGTAGAGGTCTCCCTATTAAGGAGATCCCTGGGGGTTCTCCCTGTTAAGGGAGTCCTGGGTCGGAGTATCGGGGGGGGGGGGGGGCATGGGGGGGGGGGGGGATTCAGTAGAGGAGGGTGGGCAGGTTGTGCATTGTGTGGGGGGAAGGTGGCCTTGAAATGGACTTTGAGGGCAACTCCCTTAAGGGGTTACCTTCTTAGCCCACCGTGGGTCCACCACGTTTGGAGAGCCCAGTAGTAATCCCCATCTACGTGATTCCCGGCACAGAGGACTGGAGAATCAATGAAGGTCAGAGAATAGGGTGATTGAGTGGATTGAAATTGGTCATTCAGATCCATTTGTACTCATTTCCAGCCTCCTGCTGTCAGGCGGGCCCAAATCCCGATTCTGCCACCAGCGGGGGGGGCAACGCCTGCTTCAATGAATCAATGCTAACTGCTTGCATCATTCATTAGGGAGCCTGACCCACAGCTTGCCCACTAACCCAATCAAACCCATTCACCGACAAAGAGTTAGAATTGGGTCAATATTGTTTTTGTGCATTAGTTTTGAATTAAAGTGCGCTCCGTGTCCTCTGATTCCAGTGTCTTGCATCAGTTAGGACAAAAATGGACAAATATTTGACATTCAGAAAGAAAACTGGGCCATGCGAAAGAAAGTAGCAAAGAGCCAATGCTAACAGAATGAACTGGTTGGCCTCTCTCTGCACTGTAAAAATCTGCAGTTCCATTGTAATCTGATAAACAGTCTATTATATTTGTGTCGGCTCGTACAATGTTATACTGCTTTGCGATTCATAAACATAACCTTGGAAATGTACTAAAGCTTCCATCGCTTGCCTGCTATTCACATTGCACTTATTCATTAAAGAAGCATTGCTTTTAATAAGAAAATGGAAAGCAGCATTCATTCAAACCTTCAGATCGTCATAAAACATTTCATGTACACGACCTGTCCTTGCAAAGATTATCCACTCTTGCAGATCCATGCTCAGATATTGATATGCTCCATCTGTCCTAGCTTGCAATGGACCCTTATCAGTGACCGGAAGGAAAGCAGAGTGATCACTGCAGTAAACAGCTGACTGAAAGTTACCACATTGAGAAAGTTGACGGGTGGAATTTAGTCCAGAAAATGGAGGTAAGAGGCCATTTTGCTGCTGTCACTCAGAAGTCTTCTGCGGCCTGCAGATACCTCCCTTGACAGGAAGACCATAAGAAATTGGAACAGGGTAGCCGTTCGGCCCCTCGGGCCTGCTCTGCCATTCAATAGGATCATGGTTGATCCCACATTCCTCACGTCCACTTTCCTGCCCTTTCCCCATAACCCTTGATTCCCTCACTGAGCAAGAATCTATCTATCTCTGACTTAAAATATACACTGCTCTGGAACAAGGCGTTCCAAAGACTCATAACCATCTGAAAGAAGAGATTCCTCCACTGATGCATCCAGCATTGTGAACCACATTAAAAAAGGATGAAGGGGAAGTTACATTGTTCAGAGAAAGAATCGCATTAATCTTGTTCCATACCAGGGTGCTGTAAGCTTGCTCTTAATTTAAAAAAAATGATAGGTGATTGTAGTCTGTAATGCAAAGCTGTGCTGCACTTGGATCATTTTTGTGGCATCATATATTTCTCAGAGCCCAGGCTCCAATGTCAAACAAATTGTGCTCTGCTGAGTTAGTTATCAAAGAAAATCTCTGGTTCTGTCCCTGGATTTGATGTTGCTTCAGGCTGCTCCATCAGTCCTTCCACTTCTAATCTGTGCCTCTCAAACTGATCCATTGTGAACTCCTTTCTTCCTCTTGTAGAAAGTAACAGAGTCAACACTGCCAGCTCCCTTCTTACTGCAGTCTTCTTAACATCTAAATGGGCTTCCAGTCAAGTCAATGTGGGTTCACTGTCTTCTCGCCACCCATTGATCCCAGTTGTCAGTAAACACTGTCAGAGTTCCTACCTGTCCCCTCCCACCCAGTTCTATGGCTACCATCACAAAACCAGCGTTGGCAGGTTGCACTGAATTCTACCCCTTGAATGGCAGCGGTGGCTCAGTCGGTAGCACTCTCATCCATGAGTTGGAAGGGAATGGTTTCCCTTCCCATTCGAGAGGTCTGAACCCAGAACCTAGACTGACACCCCCAATGCAGCACTGAGGGAGTGCAATTCTGTCAAAGATGCTGGGCAGGATTCTCCTTTGAGAGACTAAAGTGTTAATGCCGGGACAGAATCGGTGAACTTTTATGGCAGCAGAATTGGTGCCGCTCTCGGAGCAATTCCACAACCATAAATGGACTACCGCCGGCACCACATGGGACATGAACAATTCCAATGAAAAACGATTCACCAGGGTCTGGATTGACGCTCGAGAGGCTGACAAGCTACAGCAGAATACTAGTACTCCATTCCCCACACACACTCATTCCAGTCAACAAGGTGGCAGCAAGGAGAGCGGCCAGCAGAGCAGGAAAAGAACTGCACCTCCTCAGGGTAGCCAGGGTGAGTGGGCCCAGCCTGGGAGAAAGGCTGCCAGGTGCCGCCGTTCGCCGTGCCTGGGCTGGCATGCGGTGAAGGAAGAAAATTCATGACGTTCTCAGGGCGGCCAGGGTGAGTTGGCTGCTCCGTGCACCCTGGCACTAACCCCACCCCCCACACCTGTAACCCGGCCCCTCCCTCCTGGGGGACAGCCAAACTCCCATTCTGCCCCACATGCTAGCACCCATGCCATCCGCCATGTCCGGGTCGCCAATGAGGTCACCATCTACCCAACCCCTGGGCTGCATGTGTCGGAATGTCTAATGGTTGTGCTGTTTGTGTTTCCCTCCCCCCCCCCCCCCCCCCCCCCCCCCCCCCCCCCCCCACCAGGAGAAGGCCGCACACAACCGGCAGGTGCGGGAGAAGAATGGAGGGTGACTACCAGAACTGCGGCCCCTCACCATGCCAGAGCAGAGGGCACTGGATGTGGCCCGGAAGTGAGGGAGGTTGCCGAGGCAGAGTTCGGTGGCGGGCGAGGAAGTGAGACCTTGCTTAGTTGTGGAACCCCATGACACCTGTGTGGACACACCCCCATCCTCGCTCACCCCCGCACCCACTCACGCCACACACACCCTCACCCCCCACCCTCCCCAATCCCTCACCCCCCTCAGCCCACACACCCCTCCCCCACCTCAACCACACCCCCTCCCCCACACCCCCGGCCCGCTGTCTAATCATACATGTCGCCCTGTGCCGGTGCCCTCCAGATGGCCGAGCACTGACAGGGAGAGCAGCCCCAACACCAGCCCCCCCCCTCCCCCCCCACCCCCCACCCCCCACCCCCGAGACTCAGGACATCCCGGAGCTCGCGTCGCAGGAGGACACGGACTTTCCGTCACCGCTATCTCCTACACCCTACACCATCCCAGAGACCATCACCTTGGTTGGGCACATTAGTGAGGAGACTCCTGGGACAATATCTGGTACGCATCACACATTGCATCCAGTACAGCAGGTGGAGGTAGGAGAAGCCTAGAGCCCGGACGGTCGGAGGGCAGCCCAGCCCCAGGAACCAGCTGCCGTTCAGACGGGTCTCGGGCTTCTGGAACATCCCGACCCAGCCACAGATGCAGTCAGAGACTACAAGAGGGGATGACAGCGGGCATGCAACACCTGCAGGAGCAGATCGAGGAGTCCATCGGCATGCACGAGCAGACGGTGGTGCCGGACGTTGTGTCGGGTCTCCGTGTCGGTTTGTGCCTCCGGATAGGTGTAATCAGCCATGGCAGCAACGGGTAACCCCTCTCGCCCAGGAGCCAACACCTCAGCCGGGGGGGGGGGGGTGGGGGGGGGTGGGGGGTTCCTGGGCATATAGGGCCTCCGTGACTGTGAGGTCCCAGACAGGTTCCCACTCGGCGACTGAAGGACCCTGTCGCATATATGTTCAGGGCGACTGTCACCTTGATGGCCACGGGGAGCGGGTGTCCTCCCCATACCCCCACAGTGCCAGGTGTGCCATCATCTGGCAGATCATCCTCACACTGTCTCTCTGCTCAGCCAGAGTATCCGACAGCATGCGCGGTCCGGCAAGTCCTCGAATGACAGGCGGTTGTGGTACACATGAGGCCTCATGCGGCACCTCCTTGGTACCTTCTCCTTCTTGGCATGTTTGGCGGCCGGCCCACTAGCCTGTGCAGCGCCACCTGCCCCTCTGCAGCCCGCTCCTCTGCAGCCCTTCCTCTGCAGCCCGCTCCTCTGCAGCCCTTCCTCTGCAGCCCATTCCTCTGCAGCCCTTCCTCTGCAGCCCATTCCTCTGCAGCCCTTCCTTTGCAGCCCATTCCTCTGCAGCCCGCTCCTCTGTAGCCCGTTCCTCTGCAGTCCGCTCCTCTGCAGCCCATTCCTCTGCAGCCCTTCCTCTGCAGCCCGCTCCTCTGCAGTCCGCTCCTCTGCAGCCCTTCCTCTGCAGCCCGTTCCTCTGTAGCCCTTCCTCTGCAGCCCGTTCCTCTGCAGACCGCTCCTCTGCAGCCCATTCCTCTGCAGCCTTTCCTCTGCAGCCTTTCCTCTGCAGCCCATTCCTCTGCAGCCCATTCCTCTGCAGCCCGCTCCTCTGTAGCCCGTTCCTCTGCAGTCCGCTCCTCTGCAGCCCATTCCTCTGCAGCCCTTCCTCTGCAGCCCGCTCCTCTGCAGTCCGCTCCTCTGCAGCCCTTCCTCTGCAGTCCGCTCCTCTGCAGCCCATTCCTCTGCAGCCTTTCCTCTGCAGCCCATTCCTCTGCAGTCCGCTCCTCTGCAGCCCATTCCTCTGCAGCCCGCTCCTCTGCAGCCCTTCCTCTGCAGCCCGCTCCTCTGTAGCCCTTCCTCTGCAGCCCGTTCCTCTGCAGTCCGCTCCTCTGCAGCCTTTCCTCTGCAGCCCATTCCTCTGCAGCCCATTCCTCTGCAGCCCGCTCCTCTGCAGCCCATTCCTCTGCAGCCCGTTCCTCTGCAGCCCGCTCCTCTGCAGCCCGCTCCTCTGCAGCCCATTCCTCTGCAGCCCTTCCTCTGCAGTTCGCTCCTCTGCAGTCCATTCTTCTGCAGCCCTTCCTCTGCTGCCCGCTCCTCTGCAGTCCGCTCCTCTGCAGCCCATTCCTCTGCAGTTCGCTCCTCTGCAGTCCATTCTTCTGCAGCCCTTCCTCTGCTGCCCGCTCCTCTGCAGTCCGCTCCTCTGCAGCCCATTCCTCTGCAGCCCTTCCTTTGCAGCCCGCTCCTCTGCAGTCTGCTCCTCTGCAGCCCTTCCTCTGCAGCCCATTCCTCTGCAGCCTATTCCTTTGCTAGTTGAACGCCAAACGCCATTGTCTGCAGGGGATTAAAGGCCAACATGTTTGCATGGTGCATACTCCTATGCCCAGCCAGGTTCCATGTTCTACACAGTGGTTCCGGATGACTCTGCCCACGCATTACCCTCCCCCACCCCCGCACCCCTGCCCCATCGGTATCTGGCACCGTTGACGCCTCCGGTCCTGGCGCCCATCTCTGCTGCCAGGGGTGCCGTTGGCGCACTGCCCTCACTGGGTGCTGCCGTGCGTGTAGCCCTGGGTGGTCTGACATGGTTAGCGGCCAATGGGCGTCGTGTTCCAGGGTGGGGGGAGAATGCTGTGGTGCGGGATGGGGTCCAGGGGTGGGCGCACCCACACAGCCCGTGTCACTGTGTAGAACCAGGGGCGAAGGTGTGTGGTCAATGGGTGTGTAGCAAGATGGCTGCCACAGTGGCGGTCGGTGCCTGGGCAGCACACCAGTCCGGTGGGGGGGAAACCCTGCTGCTCGGCCTGTCCCCCCCCCTCCCCAGGCCCTGAGCCCCCCACCGCAGCCAGCACGGCCAGTGTCTGGGCCGGCAGCCTGCAGTCACTCCACACCATTTCCTACCTCCTCTCTCTCGCTCAGCAGCCACGACACCAGGGTCATGACTTTTGAGACCACAAGTGAACCACCCGTTGGGAACTCATGTATCTCAGAGGCCCCGGGGAGTAGGATGTCAGGCCCGTTAATGATATGCCTACTGTACCTTTACCCTGCGCAGCGAGCGACTCGTTTACACCATTTGCGGGGTGCTGGAGCATCCCGATTTGACGTCAAACTGCCGCCTCCCGCGATTTTGGCATCGGAATCTATTCTGCGCCCAATTGCGTTTCGCAATTTCGGTGTCGGCAAACAGAGTATCCCGCCCTAAGTGCTGCCGTTGGTGGAGAATCGCGGTAAAGGCGCACTGCCGCTAGGAGTACCGTTGATGAGCAATTCATGTCTTGCAAATGGCCAGTACACAACCCACATGCAACCGCCCTAGTCCCGACCCCGCAGGCAGCTGATTCACTGGGGTCGGGATTCACGTTCCGAGTCTGACAAGCTGGAGCAGCTTTTAAGCGCTCCACTCAGCACAGATTGTCATTCCAGCCAAGAAGTTGGCTGCACAAAGACCAGCACAAAGGTTCCTGGATGCTGATATTGACCAAATGCTGGATGTCTTTGAGGAGGGGAGGGGCACTCTCTTCCCCAGGATGGGGTGGCAACTCAACTCTGTGATCCTGAAAGAGGCCGGGCTGAGATGGCAGGCACACCAAGAGGACGGGCAATGCCCTAAGAAAATGAACAACCTCTTTCGATCAGTTCGAGTGACTAACCACCGCTGTGTGCTTGGCATCACCGTTGTCCCGCACTCCTCACATTTGGTCCTAATTCACTAGAGGCCAATAGCAGCCCTCCTGCCAGCATCTCCATTACAACGCAACCTCCATGAACCCCCAACACACGTTGTTGCTCTTTCTAGCTTTAGTCTATTTGCTCTGTTTAGGTCACCTTTGCTCATGAGTCGCCAGGTATCTTTATGATACCGCCACGTGGTTCAAGTTCAGGTTATGATTAATAACACAGCACACCGCTTAGTAAGGATTAAAACAACGGTCATTTATTATATACAACAATCAATATTAATACCCTAATACTATTATTTATATAACAAACCTATCACTACTGGCCAATACTTAACTTAGGAAGAGCCCACGAGGTCAGGGAAATGAATGGCTTGTCCAATCAAATCTGGCCCGTGGGATTCAAAAGGCTGCTACAGGTCGGTGGCTAGGTGTCTCTACCGGATAGCGATCGTTGGATTCAAACTTACGATACACGGTGGCTGGTCTTGCGAAGGTCTCGAGTAGGCGAAGATGAGAGAGAGAGAGATCTGAACATGGACCTTCACTTTTCTAGGGCCCAGGGGCTTCCCGCCTCCCGGGGCGGCCCTTGACCCTGAGTCCCAAGTGATTGGATTCTGTCCCCAGTTTCTGGGGTCGATGTGTCCAATGGTGAGGCGATTCCTCGATCGGGGGGTGGTCGCTCACCTGTCTTTTATTCGGCCACTGCAGGCGCCGACAGGTCTGGCCCGGTATTCAATTGCTAATATGTTGCAATTGTTCCCGGGGATAGCCGATTTAACTGTGGATGTCTGAGTAGATTAGGTGTAAACAGTCCTGAATGCAGTACGAAGTCTTACAACACCAGGTTAAAGTCCAACAGGTTTGTTTCGATGTCACTAGCTTTCGGAGCGCTGCTCCTTCCTCAGGTGAATGCAGAGGTCTGTTCCAGAAACACATATATAGACAAATTCAAAGATGCCAAACAATGCTAGGAATGCGAGCATTAGCAGGTGATTAAATCTTTACAGATCCAGAGATGGGGTAACCCCAGGTTAAAGAGGTGTGAATTGTATCAAGCCAGGACAGTTGGTAGGATTTTGCAGGCCAGATGGTGGGGGATGAATGTAATGCGACATGAATCCCAGGTCCCGGTTGAGGCCGCACTCATGTGTGCGGAACTTGGCTATAAGTTTCTGCTCGGCGATTCTGCATTGTCGCGGGTCCTGAAGGCCGCCTTGGAGAACGCTTACCCGGAGATCAGAGGCTGAATGCCCTTGACTGCTGAAGTGTTCCCCGACTGGAAGGGAACATTCCTGCCTGGTGATTGTTGCGCGATGTCCGTTCATTCGTTGTCGCAGCGTCTGCATGGTCTCGCCAATGTACCACGCTTCGGGACATCCTTTCCTGCAGCGTATGAGGTAGACAACGTTGGCCGAGTCGCACGAGTATGTACCGCGTACCTGGTGGGTGGTGTTCTCACGTGTAATAGTGGTATCCATGTCAGTGATCTGGCACGTCTTGCAGAGATTGCAATGACAGGGTTGTGTGGTGTCGTGGTCACTGTTCTGAAGACTGGGTAGTTTGCTGCAAACAATGGTTCGTTTGAGGTTGCGCGGTTGTTTGAAGGCAAGTAGTGGGGGTGTGGGGATGACCTTGGCAAGATGCTCATCGTCATCAATGACGTGTTGAAGGCTGTGAAGAAGATGACGTAGTTTCTCCACTCCGGGGAAGTACTGGACGACGAAGGGTATTCTGTCGGTTGTATCCCATGTTTGTCTTCTGAGGAGGTCGGTCCGGTTTTTCGCTGTGGCGCGTTGGAACTGTCGATCGATGAGTCGAGTGCCATATCCCGTTCGTACGAGGGCATCTTTCAACGTCTGTAGATATCTGTTACGCTCCTCCTCGTCTGAGCAGATCCTGTGTATACGGAGCGCTTGTCCATAGGGGATGGCTTCTTTAATGTGTTTAGGGTGGAAGCTGGAGAAGTGGAGCATCATGAGGTTATCCGTGGGTTTGCGGTAAAGCGACGTGCTGAGGTGACCGTCCTTGATGGAGACGAGTGTGTCCAAGAATGCAACTGATTTTGGAGAGTAGTCCATGGTGAGTTTGATGGTTGGATGGAACTTATTAATGTCATCATGTAGTCGTTTCAGTGATTCTTCGCCGTGGGTCCAAAGGAAAAAAATGTCATCGATGTATCTGGTGTATAACGTCGGTTGAAGGTCCTGTGCAGTGAGTAGGTCCTGTTCAAACTTGTGCATGAAGATGTTGGTGTATTGGGGTGTGAATTTGGTCCCCATGGCTGTTCCGTGCGTCTGGATGAAGAACTTGTTGTCGAAGGTGAAGACGTTGTGATCCAGAATGAAGCGGATGAGTTGCAGAATTGCGTCTGGAGATTGACAGTTGTCGGTGTTGAGTACTGAGGCTGTTGCAGCAATGCCGTCGTCATGGGGCATGCTGGTGTAGAGTGCCGAGACGTCCATTGTGACAAGGAATGTTCCTGGTTCAACTGGTCCATGGGTGCTGAGTTTCTGTAGGAAGTCCGTCGTGTCGCGACAGAAGCTGGGTGTACCTTGTACGATGGGTTTCAAGATGCCCTCGATGTAGCCAGAGAGGTTCTCACACAGGGTCCCATTGCCTGAAACGATAGGGCGGCCTGGTGTGTTGGCCTTATGTATTTTCGGGAGGCAGTAGAGATCTCCAATGCGGGGAGTACGTGGGATGAGAGCACGTAGGGTGCTCTGAAGATCTGGATCCAAGGTCTTGATCAGTATGTTAAGTTGGCGGATGTGTTCCTTGGTCGGATCTGCGGGTAACTGTCTGTAGTGTTCTTGGTTGTTAAGTTGTCGGTATACCTCTTTGCAGTAGTCCGTTCTGTTCAGTACGACAGTGGCCCCCCCTTTGTCTGCTGGTTTGATGACGATGCTGCGGTTGGTCTTGAGAGCGCGGGTGGCATTGCGTTGTGCTTGGGTGACGTTCGGGGCTGTCTTGTGAATGCGACTGATGAATCTGGCATTGACGCGACTCCTGACGGCTTGAGCATACATGTCGAGTCTAAGGCAGCGGCCTTCCGGAGGGGTCCAATTCGACTCTTTCCTCTTCGGTTGCCGCACCGCAGATCTCTCGGTCTGCTGTTCCGGTTCATTGGTAGTCTGCTTGGGTTCGCTGTTGGCCTCTTGGGGTCTGTGGAAGAATTCCCGGAGCCTCATTCGCCTGATGAATTCCTCCGTGCCTGCCGCGAGACTGATGGGGTCCATTTTGGTGGTGGTGCAGAAATTGAGCCCTCTGCTGAGGACTTCGATTTTGTCTGGTTGAAGGGTGTAGTCTGACAAGTTGACAGTAGATTTCCCTGTATTGTTTTCTACTGTGACACCGGGGGTGGCTTGGTTGCTGCTGGTGGTGATGCCAAGTTTCTCAAGCTTTCTGTTCTTGGTATGCATATAGGTGGCATAGTATTGGTGTCTCATCTGCTTGGCAGTGTTCCGCTGCTGGTCTGCTGCATCCTGAGCGCAAGTTGAGAATATGGCCTCTATCTTGGTTTCCAGGTCGCGTCGTCTGCTGTAGAGCTGGCGGACGAGGTGGCTGAGGAGTGTGAGAGAGGTGCGACGGCAGAGTCTCTCAGCGAAGTCTGTATTGTAGGTCGACTTGAGTGGGTTTGTGATCTGTAGCCCTTTCGGGATCTTGTCTGCTTTCTTGCATCTTTGTAGAAACTTAATGTCAGTGTCTATATGTGCGATTTTCCTGGAGTCCTGAATGCAACTGCGGATACCTGGGTTGATGGGCTGTTGATAGCCCTGAGTATCGATCTGGGCTACGTTCCCAGAGCTGAATATGCAAACCTGTCTGCAGCTGCCTGCTTGAGTCTTCTTGGCTGCTTTTCCCAGCAGTCTTTCGGGTTAGCCGTTTTAAACTGGGTTTGGCCAGATTAATCGGAACGCAGCCATTTTACATGGCTACAACGTATTGTCCTCTTTGACCAGGAGCCTTGCATACTCATGCCACCAACTACAAACCCTTCATAAAACTCTTGTCCCAATATTTTACTATGTTCTGTGTCTCCAAGGATAAAGTGGGCCATAATCGCTGGGAGCACCAGAAGACATGAGGGGGCATCCCATATATTCGTGTCCATGTCCCTTCTAAGGAAAGGGCCCTGCAACCTGCAGGAAATTCAAGGAGCGGGCAATGGCTGCAATGGAGTTCAGCATGTGCCAAACAAGTGCAAGTCCAATGCAACACAGATGTCTCTATAGCAAGTGAGTGACCGCTCTCCCACATACCAGTCTTTCCCAAGGCCCTCGCCCCATGTCTTTTGTCTTGCAGGATTCCCATAAAATGAGGCCAGGTCATCGGGAGTCACTGTCTCCCATCAAGACCCTCAGAACATCCTGGAGCACGACTCCGGGAAAGACACTGACGTCTCGGCACTGCTTTCACCTGCACCATCCACTATCACGGAGACTATCACCTCGGTGGGCAATGATCAGGCTCCTGGGTCTCTCTCTGATGAGCACCACACAGGTGCTTCAGAACATCAGGTGGAGGCAGGGACTCCCGAGGGAACAGACGATCGGAGGACTGCCAGATTCCAGGGAACAGATGTCATGCTTCTCGAAAAGATGATCCCACCACTGGTGCAGATGCAGATCCAGAGCCAGAATCTACAGGAGGAAGTGTCAGCAACCTTGCAACATCTGCAAGTACAGCTGGAAGAGCCCAGTCACCTTCATGCGCAGGAGATGGTGCCGACAACGCGTGGTATCCAGGTCAACACTGAAAGCGTGGGTTCCATGGTGGAAGGTCTGCGAAAAGACATCAGGGCCATGTGTCAGGACGTCCAAGGCTTGGGGCAGACTGTGATGTGCATGGCTGAGGCACAGGACAGGAGAGCCCAGCTGCATCTGGATATGACCCAAGAGCAGATGGACATTGCTGCAGTGCTCTAGAGCTTGGTCCCTTCATAAAGGGTCATGGCTAAAGGCATTGCCTGGGCGCAGAGGGACCAGAACCAGACACAGAGGGACATGACACAGTCACAGAGAGATATGTCTGAGGTGGTAGCGTAGTGGTATTGTCACTGGGCTGTTGATCCAGAGACCCAGTGTAATACTCTGGGGGAAAGAGAAACAGAAAATACTGGACAATCACAGCAGGTCTGAGAACATCTGTGGAGAGAGACAGGAGCTAATGTTTCTAGTCTGGATGACTGGAATAGTCTGGGGACCTGTGTTTGAATACCACCACAGCAGATGGTGGAAATTGAATCCAATAAATATGTGGAATGAAAAGTCTAATGATAACCATGAAACCCAGCTGGTTCCCTCATGTCCTTTAGGGAAGGAAATCTGCAGTCCTCATCTGGTCTGGCCTACACGTGACTCCAGGTCCACAGCAATGTGGTTGACTCTTAAAGCCACTCAGTGCACCAAACCACTACAAAGCCAATAAAATGGAAAGAAACTGGACGGACCACCTGACACCGACCTAGGCACTGGAAACCCTGCCCTGTCGATCCTGCAAAGTCTTCTTTACTACCATAATGGGAAGTGGGAAGGGGGGGGGGGCGCCAAAATTGGGAGAGCTGTCTCCAGACTAGTCAAGCAATAGTCATGCTCACGGAATCATACGTCCCAGATAACATCCCAGACACCACTATCAACATCGGCAGGGCAGACTCAGCAGAGATGGCATGGCACAGTGGTATGCAGTCAGGAGGGGTTTACTCTGGGAGTCCTGAACATGAAGTCTCATGGCTTCAGATTAAACATGGGCAAGGAAACCGCTTGCTGATTACCATGTACCGTCCACCCTCGACTGATGAATCAGTAAACCTCCATGTTGAACACCACTTGGAGGAAGCACTGAAGGTGGCACGGGCACAGCGTGCACTCTGGGTGGGGGACTTTAATGTGCATCACCAATAGTGTCTCGGTAGCACCATTACTGACCAAGTTGGCTAAGTCTCAAAGGACATAACTGTTAGACTGGGTCTGCGATAGGTAGTAAGGAAACCAACAAGAGGGGAAAATACCTCATCCTCACCAATCTGCCTGCCATGGATGCGTCCGTCCATGACAGTATCAGCAGCAGTGACTATGCAGACATTGTGGAGATGGAATTGAGGATATCCTCCATTGTGTTGTGTGGCACTACCATCTTGCTAAATGGGATAGATTGCGAACAGATCGAGTAACTCAAGACTGGGGTTCATTGAACCACAGTGGGCCAACAGCAGCAGCAGAATTGTACTCAGCCACAATCTGTAACTTTATTGCCTGGCATATCCCCCACTCTACCATTACCACCAAGCCAGGGGATCAACCCTGGTTCAATGAAGAGTGCAGGAGGACACTCCAGGAGCAGCACCAGGCATACCGAAAAATGGTGATGCTACAACACATGACTATTTGCGTGCCAAACAACATAAGCAGTAAGTGATAGACAGAGCTAAGTAATCCCACAACCAATGGATCAGATCTAAGCTCTGTAGTCCTGCCACATTCAATCGTGAATGGTGGTGGACAATTAAACAAATCACTGGAGGAGGAGGCTCCACAAATATCCCCATCCTCAATGATGGAAGAACACAGCACATCAGTGCAAAAGACAAGCCTGAAACATTTGGATGATCCATCTCGGTCTCCTTAAGAAGCCCCAAGCATCACAGGTGCCAGTATTCACCCAATTCAATTCACTCCATGTGATATCAAGAAATGACTGAAGGTAAGGTACAGGATATTGCAAAAGCTATGGAATCTGACAATGTTCCAGCAATAGTCCTGAAGACTTGTGATCCAGAGCTTGCCGTGTCCCTAGCCAAGCTGTCCTAGTACAGCTATAATACTGGCATAACCTGGCAATATGGCAAATTGTCCAGGTATGTCCTGTACACAAAAAGCATGACAAATCCAACCCGGTAGGCCATGGTTCAGTCGCTGAGGGACATTTCCATGGCTAAGGGCACCTAGACCATGGTTAAAATGAGGGCGGGCCTCCAGAGCTAGCAGCTCCAGGTGATGGTGTGGCCTCCGGAACTTACTCCGGCCTCCACTGTTCCATGGAGGAGCCAAAATGGGGATGAAGTGATGGGCCCCATCACGGTGCCTTCTGCAGGGGTGGTGCTGGAACACCTCAGCCCTTCCAAATCTCCCCCACCTGATACTGGCACATCTGCTGGGCTGTGGGCACAACAGGTTGACACATCTTCAGCTGTGACATCCGAACGTTGGCCGGGCCCTTACAGATCCAGGCCCTCCAAAGGGCGAATGCCAATGGCATCACAGGGCAGAAGGCCAGATAAATAGCAGGCCGCTTATACTTCTGATATGCTGTCTAGGGTAACATCTAGAAGAAGCGATAGGCCACAGGAGATTAGAAAGATAAATCACACTTTGGCACTGGCATAGTAGAGATTGGATCGTAAGGGGGAAGGGCACACATATGTCAAATACTCACCATTAAACATTTTTGCACCTCCAGTCCGATCTGCCTCTAACCCCTGTCTGACAGGTCGGGATCTTAGGCTGGGGCTAGGTGCTATGCGGCGGCACATGACACATGAATCTCCCACATAGTTACACCCTCACCGAGACTTGGCAGAGTACGAGCATAGCAGTGTGAGCTCACCTTTTATGATAACAGCCCCAGTGAGTGAGCCCTAACAATGGAACCATAGAATTCCTACAGCACAGAAAGAGACTATTTCAACCTATCGAGTGAGCACCGACTCTCTTGGGGCTCACTCGATAGCGGCAATACGGTAGTATAGTGGTTAGCACAGTTGCTTCACAGCTCCAGGGTCCCAGGTTCGATTCCCGGCTTGGGTCACTGTCTGTGCGGAGTCTGCATGTTCTCCCCGTGTCTGCGTGGGTTTCCTCCTGGTGCTCCAGTTTCCTCCCACAGTCCAAAGATGTGCAGGTCAGGTGGGTTGGCCATGCTAAATTGCCCTTAGTGTCCAAAAAAGGTTGGGTGGGGTTATTGGGTTACGGGGGTAGAGTGATGGTGTGGGCTTGGGTAGGGTGTTCTTTACAAGTGCTGGTGCAGACTCGATGGGCCGAATGGTCTCCTTCTGCACTGTAAATTCTATGATCTCTCCCCCCCGCCCTATCCCCATAACACCACCTAAACATCCCTGGACACAAAGCGGTAACTTAGCATGACCAATCCACCTAACCACATCTTTGGACTGTGGGAGGACACCGGAGCACTCGGAGGAAACCCAAGCAGACACGGGGGGTAAGTGCAAACTGCACACAGGCAGTCGCTCAAGGCTGGAATTGAACATGGGTCCCTGGCGTTGTGAGGCAGCAATGCTAACCACGGTGCCACTACGCCGCTCCTTTCACCATCTCCTGCAAAACGCACCCCCTAACATTTTTGGGCCCATGAAAAGGAATCACATGGATCACCTAGGCAGACAGTGGCTACGCCGCTGAGGACCCAGGTTCGATCCTGGCCCAGGGGCACTGTCCGTGTGGAGTTTGCACATTCTCCCCGTGCCTGCGTGGGTTTCACCCCCACAACTTAAAGATGTGCAGCTCAGGTGGATTGGCCACGCTAAATTGCCCCTTAATTGGAAAAAAATAATTGGGTACTCTAAATTTTTTTTTTTTAAATCACTTTTTGGATAAGGAAAGAAACGCATCTTAGCTACTAACCTTGCAAGCTACTGACATCTGGTGCTCAATGCGCAGGAAAACTTCGAAGCCTGGGATGGAAGGTATCAAGGCATCTCAACAGCTTCAGATTACCGCTAATGTATATATTCCATACGTGCACCCAGAACGCGGGAGAGGCATTCGATCGCTTCCTCAGAGACTTGCGATTGGAGGTGCAGTCGTGCAACTTCACACCCTCCAGTCGTCAATGATATGAGACCAGGTAGTTTTTGGAATCTCCAATGATAAAGTGCGTGAGTGGCTTCTGAGAGAAACAGACCTGGAGCTTGTAAGTGCGGTTCAAATATGTTACGCTAGCGAGCTTGCTGCAAAACAGCTCAACACGTTGAATCTCCAGAATTTTGGTGCAAAGGCTGAAGAAGCGGCAGATGCCATTAGGGCATTAAGAAACGTGCTCCCAGTGCGGGTGGCCATTTTGAGCAGCCAACCCAATCCTCCATTTTGTGTCCGCGATGTGACAAACGACATTTGGCATGGCAGTGCCCTGCTTATGGAAAGATGTGTCCCATCTGTAACAGCAGGAATCATTTTGCAACTCAATGTTATTCAAGGAGAAGGCCTGTACAAACAAAGGGGGCAGGATTCTCCGAGCCTCCGTGCCAAAAACGCGATCGGCGTGGGGGCGGAGAATGGGCGTCACCCCGAAATCTGGCACGACTCCACTCCTGCGATTCTCTGGTCCCCGGAGAATAGCCGTAAATCGCGTGTGCGGGGTCTACACGGCACGGGTAGGGGCCACTCACAGAGGCCCCCAGGGCGATTCTCCAATGAAAACTGGCCAAGTTCCCGATGGCGTGGTTCTAACCACATTTTGCCTGTTGGGAACGGCCAGTAGCGGCTGTGGAGTCAGTCCCCGGCCATCCTGGTGGGGGGAGGGGAGGATTCTTCACCAGGTGGGACCTCATGGACGGCCAGGATAGCGATCAGGGGCCACCGATCCAAGGGCGCGCGCAGACTCCCGACCAGAAGAGCAGGGCCCTGTATCGGCAGCAAGAGCTGCAAGGAGTACTCCGGGGCCCTGCTAGCCCTCTTCAGGTCGGAGAATCACTCTGTACTTTCTTCAGGAAAGTCCAGAGTGAAACGCCCGCGTTTTGACGCTGGAGTGGGGACATAGCCCCGTTATTGGAGATTCCCGCCCGGTGTATCAGCGCTATTGATGAAGGGTGCCTCGAGGACACGTTCTTTGTAGGCCTGGGCCGGGATTCTCCGAACCTCCGTGCCGCAGTCGCGCTCGGCGCGGGGGCGGAGAATGGGACGTCAGACCCGCGATCGTGTCCGACGCCTTCGCGCGATTCTACGGGGCCCGGAGAATCGCCGCCAATTGCGCGTTGATGCAGCGCCAGTCGGGGGCCATTGAAAGAACACCCCCCACGGCGATCCTCCGGCGGCAACTGCCCAAGTTCTCACAGGCATGGTTTGCTCATAGTTCCATCCGGCGGGCACTCGAAGTGGCGAGGCAGGGGGATCTGTCACCGGGAGAGGCCTCCATGACGGCCAGGCTCGTGATTGGGGGCCACCGATCGGCGGGTGTGCGTGATCTGGGGTGGTGGGGCTATATTGTTGGGGCTGGCCCGTTGAGTGGGTCCGCCATGTTGCGCATGCGCAAACTCGCGGCCGGAAGTGGAGGGCCACATATCGGCAGCCGGAGCTGCGTGGAGTACTCTCGGGCCCTGAAAACCCCGTCAAAATGGGGAATTTCAAAACGCCCGATTTCTCGCGGGCATGTGGACACAGCCCCACTATGAGAGAATTCTGCCCATGATCTCCAGCGAAGACAAGGAGACACAAGTCATACCAAATAGCAATGTATTTGCATCAATTTGCAACAATAGCAAATTGAAGATAGATAATCATAAATATAAGTTGACAGTACCATTAAAGATAAACAATCAAGCTCGACATGGATGCGAGGGCCAACCTCATCAACCTATCCGATGTAAAAAAGCAGAGAATCCTGCTCCGGTTTCTACAATGTGAGAGCAGAGTTGAGTGTTGCAGATGGCGTTTTGCTGTGAAAAAAGCGAATAGTAATTCCGAAATCTTTAAGATCAGTGGTTCTGAGCGAACTCCATGAAGAGCACACTGGAAAGAAAAATGTAAAATGAAAGCCAAAGACACGATGGTACGAAACTGCACCCGATGGTATGGGTGGTCCGTTGTGGGTGGCTGCCGGTTGGGAGGGTGTTCAGGGGCGGGGTGGGGGCGCGCTGTAGCAGGGGGTGGAGTGCGGGGGTGGGCTCACCCATAAGGCCGGTGTCACTGTGCAGAACCAAGGGCCGGGGTGGGTGGTCAGTGGATGTGCAGCAAGATGGCCACGGTAAAGGCAGTCGATGCCCAGGCACCACCCCAGTCATGTGGGGGGGGGACCAATGCGGCCCAGCCTGTTCCCCCCCATCCCATCCCTCAGCCCTGGCGGGGGCCTCTCCCAGCCAGTGTCCAAGCCGGCAGCCCGCAGTCACTCCACACCATTTCCTACCTCCTTTCTCTCGCTCAGCAGCCACGACACCAGGTTCACGACATTTGAGAGCACAAGTGAACCACGCCGTCGGGAACTCAGCTCTTCGCCGGCGGTGAATCTCGGAGGTCCCGGAGAATAAGGTGTCAGGCCCGCTAATGATTTACTTTTACCCCTCCACTTTACTTTACTTTTACCCCCACCCCCATGGCGTGCGTTGCATTTACACCATTTTTGGGGTGCCAGAGCATCCTGATTTGGCGCCAAACCGGTGCCTACATGTTTTTGCAGTTGGAAGCTATTCTGCGCACAGTCGCATTTCGCGATTTCGGCGTCAGCAAATCGAAAATCCCGCCCTTGTCTCAAAAACGGTGAATCCAGCCGTTAGGCTCAGAAACAGAGTATCCCGCCGATGGGCTTTTCTTTTTCTGTAAATAAATAAAAATCTCATCGTATAAAGCAACAGAAGGTTATGCTGATAAGACGAAACGATGTGGGACGTGAGAAAGCTCATATGGAGTTTAAACACTGGCACATACCAGTTAGACCAAACGGTTTGTTTTGGCGCTGTAATTTGATGTAATGTGATGAAACGAGCCTGCCTGATTAAATTACATATCCAGACCCTTTAAACAAAGGAAATTGTGTCTTGCAACAATGGAGAACGATTGCTAAAATCGTATCTGTAAAGATTATTAATGAGACGATTGGGCAGTTACTTGTGAAAGATTCAGATACTAGGTTGGGAAATGCCTGAACTAGGTGATATTGCTATATTTGGCAGGTGACATTTCCATATGAAAGAACAGAAAGCTTTTAATAGTGTTATGGGTCAGGGTTTAGAGAACCGCAAAGTGTATCATGGAGTTCACCTGACCCACAACTTTTAATAGATTGTGGTATGGGGAGCACACGGCCCACTCTACAGGTGTGGTACAGCAGAAATGAAAATGAAATGAAATGAAAATCGCTTATTGTCACGAGTAGGCTTCAATTAAGTTACTGTGAAAAGCCCCTGGTCGCCACAATCCGGCGCCTGTTCGGGGAGGCTGGTACGGGAAAGGGAAATGGAAAAGGAATTTTCAAAGCAAAACAATGTTTATTCTATGAACTCAAGATAACCTTTTTAAATCAAACAGTAAACATCTTAGCAACCATTAATTCAAATACAACCCCCCCCAAAGACTACAACACTAAGTAATCCTTTAAGCTTTCCTTTTAACGTCCATACGACTTAAAAACAAAACCTTAAACAGAAGCACATCAGGTTAAAGTCACTACTGAAAACATTTATAATTCTGAATTCACCAAATGATCAAGAGATAGTCTTTTCACGGCAGAGAGATCAACTGAGCTCTGTCTGGCTTCAGCTCCAACACTGAAAATGAAACTAAAACACACCCTGCAGCAAACAGCCTAAAACAAAAGTAAAAAGCTGACAGACAGCCCAGCTCCGCCCACTCTCTGACATCACTGCAGTAATAAACACCCATTTCTTAAAGGTATTCTCACTACAGATATTTATATACACACCCATTTATAAAGACACATTTCTTAAAGATACTCTCACATGACAATAGTCTATCCCTGATTAAGAAGAAGTGTGCATGGCACTGAGTCTGAAAGAAAAGGTTGTTACAAGAACAAGTGTTAATGATTCAATTAATTATTATAAGGAACAAAATGAGTATTGAGTAGGCGTGTGTGAGCCATTGTCCTCATGCATTCCTTTCAGGTATTTTCTTTTCTTATTTTTCTTCACAGGAAATGCATGTTGTGGAACAGTCTGAAACATCTGTACTTGGAAACAACACAAACATCTGTTTGGCTGAGGTAATGGTTTGTGTTCCTTTCTGTATGGTTGAGTCAGTACCACATTGCACGGCATGGTCCAGACTGTATTTAGCGTGCTTCAGGGTCTATTGAAAGACAGGAAGTACTTGCATTTATATAACACCTTTCATGACCTCAGGATGTCTTGCAGCCATTTCGGTATTTTTTGAAGTGTGGTCACGGTTGTAATGCAGGAAATGAGGCAGCCATTTCACACACAGCAAAGCAATGATATAATAAGCAGGATATTTGTTTTTAGTGATGTTTGTGGCGGGAAATAGTTTGGAGAACTTTCCTGCTGTCATTTTAATTGATCCGTCGTGGTATTTCCCATCCACTTCAGAAGGCAGATGGAGCCACAATTTCAACACCTCCAACAGTGTAGTGCTCCCACAGTACTGCACTGAATCTTTCAACCATGATTATGTGGGATTAGGGAGTAAAATCTTTCAACTCAAAGGTGAAAGTGCTGCACACTAAATAAACCAAGGATTGACAAAGTTAAGTTTCGGACAACCACGATTTAAGTCTTTCAAGTCAGTAACATTACAAGAATATTTTCTATTTTAAGTATTTTATGGCTGGATTTTGGCAAATGCAGTTATTATCATTATGTAAGCTTTTCATATTTTTTCATTAACTGTTTGTTGACATGTTTCTGAGATGTCAATGCAAATATTATTAATGTAATTACAGTACATCTTTCAGTTAGGCTCATTCACTAAGGCTCTCAAACCGAGCTTAGATGATGAAGTTACAGCAGGGGATTTGAGCTCATAATATAGCTTGATACTTCTGTGCAGTAGTAAGTCACTGCTGCATTGTCAGAGGTAGAACCCTTCAGTTGAGCGATTAAGCTGACACCTTAACTCCCTGTTCGGTTCGATGTTCAAGATCCCACAGCACCATTTAAAGACAAAGATATCCTCCTGGCTTTCCAGCCAAATTTCTGTTGTGTTATGAAAATGATATAATATTTTGGGCTTATTTATTGTCCAAGAAATAAGGCACCAATCGCTCAAAAGGGATTGGGTAAAAATATTTCGGTCCATTTATTAAGACTCGGCACACGATATCAGTTATGCACAGACATCAGAGCTTGTGTGTCTGTGTTCTGCTCAAAGCAAATGTTAAACAAAGACTGCATCACATGACACATTTCTCTTCTAGTGGTGTCTGGCTGATATCTTTCAAAGGCATATTACAAGATCCCCCTTCATTTTTAAAGATATTTTCCCCCCCTTCCAAAGAAGTCGAACTATTTACAATACCTGTTCATGTTTAGTTACTGTTACATAAGCACATATAATGGATGAATCAATGAGTCTCTAAAGCATAGAGGTAATCTGCTGATACACCCCAATCTTGTAATAGTGGCCTTGTCTGGAGATTACTTTAATTCCTCACAGTAATCTGTGGGGATTGTCATTCTTGGATGGTGTTCTGCATTTGGGATCTTGTCCAAGAAACAATTGGACTGCACAGCAGTAGAGGAGCTGAAATGGACCTTGGTTATGCTTCACTGATGCGCCTTTGCATGTAATGACTTCATAGGAATTGGTTTTGAACAAATGCTTATCAGTTTGGCTGGCTGCCACATACCTTCTGCAGGACCCTGGATCTGAACTTGTTGTCATGACTATAAACTTGACAATGCAATACCTGCATTTTTTTATGGTGCATGTTAGTCAACTTCTATTTTAGTTTTAAAAGCTGCTCTGAGACAGCAGAATGGGTAAGAGTAGGTAAATTGGCATGCCCTAGTCTGCCAAACATGAGCTCTGCTGGTGATGGAATAGTTACATTTAAAGAAGTCACTCTCAGATGTAACATTGCAATGTGTAGGTCTTGCTTGGTCTGTCTACATTTGAGAATTAGAGATTTTCCCGTGCAAATCATTTGTTTAGCTAAGTCATTAAATCTAAGTTAATGATGAGAAGAAGTAGTATGATCAATATTCCACTTCGCACACATTTTCTGGAATGGCCTACCAATCAATTGCAGACCATTATTCAAAATTATCTTCCTTGAAACACCGAATAACCTTAAAATAGCTCGTAATTGTATGTGTAACAGTTGTGCTTGATGGTATTGTGTAATTTTTGAATACTGGGATAGTTGGTAATGTAGTCAACATTGATGATGAAGTCATTGCCAGAGACATGAAAGAAGTCAGATGTGGCTTTGGACCAAGCACGTGTAGATACTTCATGTGGAATCAATGGTGTTTTGTGGCATTCCTCATACTAGCGGACCACGACTTCAACATCATTGTTCATACTCAGGCAATAGATTTCGTTTCACATAAGTCTTCTCATCCACTCGAAGCTGACATGTGAGTGATGAAGTTGTTGAAGAATGGCAGGTGGCAAAGATTCCAGTATGGTTGCCTGCCTGCCTTCAAAAATGGCTCCCCAGGATATGGCCGCTCATCCCAATAAAACTAAAATGGTCTTGCACAGTCATGGAAGTGTTGATTTGAAGCAGGTCACTCTTCAATGATAGTTTCCACAGTTTCTATGGTGTAAGATCTTTTGCAGTTTCTCCTTGTAGCTGCAGGCATTTGTGTTGCGCAAAATATATCAGATCAATTTGGAGAACATCTTCAAATTCGATGTCAGTGAAGTCAACTTGTTGATTGAAGGATATATCTTCGATTTTCGCTGGGCTAGGTAACCTATCTATCTGATGTGATCATCAAGTTACCTGGCTTGTATCCGACCTCACAGTCATAATCTTGAATCTTGATCAAGAGACATTGCAATCTTGGAGGTGCACTGGTAAATGGTTTTAGTCAAATCATCTCTAGTAGCGTGTGGTCATTCCCTACCACAAATTGTTTTTGCCAAATCGGATAAGTATACACAAGACCAAAAACTAAAGCTAATGGGCGGAATTGTCTGTCCAGCAACGCTGGAATCGCGAAATGCGATTGGGCGGAGAATCGCACGTGAGACGAAAATCGTGGCCAGGCACCCATTGGAATGCCATGCTCCGGTGCCTTGACAGCGGTGTCAATGCATACTACTCCGTACATACAGTAAACGCCATTGGTATATCATTAACGGGACCGACCCAGTATTCTCCAGGATTCACGTGATGCACCACCTCCACCAGGAGGAATTAGCGACGCCGAGGTTGACTTGTGGTTTTATAAATCGGGAAATAGGCACTGTGGTTGCTGAGGGAGAGAGAGGAGTTAAGACATGTTCCCAGGGGTGTGGCCGTGGGTTGCCGGTCAAGTCGCTGGCAGGGTTGGCTGGCTGGGGGAGGGGGTCGACTGCCAGGGCGGGGTGGGGGGTGAGTAGCGGGGCAGTGACCAGGGGATGGGCCATGGGGTCAGGGTGACCCACCAGGGATGGGGGGGGGGGGGGGGGGGCGGTGTAGTCACAGACCACCATTGCCGCAGCCTGCAAGGCAGCCACCTTACTGCGCACCCCACTGGCCGCCCACAGTGGCCCGTGGTTGTGCAGAGTGACACCGGCCATATGGATGCCCCCAACCCACTATACCCTTCCACCCCACGAATCCCCCCCACCCACCAGTGGGGCATCACGCGACCCAGCCTAGTAGCCCCTACAGGAGGGTACCGGATGGGGACTGCAGAGCTTACCTCTGGCATGGTAGCAGGGATAGATGCTGCAGCCAGAGGCCCCCGCGGTGCCAGGTACCAACAGTGCAGAGAGCAGAGTGCTGGGCTAACGGCCAGGGATGGGTGTGGGGATGGGTGGTGGGGGGAAGGGACATGCGGGGCAGGAGCTGCAGTGCAGCCGAGGCCACCATGCAGCCCATTGGACCTGGTTGGGCATAGGGATACACACCATGTTAACATGTCTGCCTTTCACTCCATGCAGACAAAGGACATCAGCATTCAACCAGGAATGGTAGCCTTCATCCAAGTCGCCTCAGCCTTGGGGGATGCACAGAGGCTGTAAAAGCAGAAGCTGGTCAGGGAGGACCCTGCAGCAGCAGAGCCTGCCCCAGAGGAGCCAGCCGGAGAGGATGGAGAGACTGCTACCCAATAGGCTGAGGAAGAGGAGATGCCAAGGAGGCTCCGCATCAGGCCTCGTGCGTACTGGCAGCGCCTTTCATTCGAGGACCTGCCGGACTGGGCATGCCGTCGAAGACTCCGGCTGAGCAGGAGGACCTTGCGACATATGTGTTGGACCATGGCACACCTGGAACAACAGGGGTATGGGGGAGGACACCCGCTCCAAGTGATGGCCACCCTGAACCTTTACGCCATGGGGTCCTGCCAGGCGCTGAGTGATGTGATGTCTGGGATCTCACAGACCTCAATGCACGGGTGCATTCGAGCCGCCACGAGGCCCAACTGCCCAGTCGGCACAATAAATCAAATTCAATGTGGACCGAGCCCACCAGGATGCCCAGTCAGCAGGTTTCCCTTGATCGCCAGGATGCCTCAGGTCCAGGGGGAGATCGACGGGATGGATGTCCTCACTACGAGCCCATGGGCTGGTCTTCAGAAACTGAAAGGGGTTCCACTCGATGAACATGCAGCTGGCGTGTGACCTTGAGATGCGCATCATGTACGTCTGCATATGATCCCTGGGCAGTGTGCACGACACCTTAATCCTGGCACACGTGACGATTCCTGACACCTTTGAGGTGCACTGCTGGATGAGGGGTTGGCTCTTGGGTGGCAGGGATTATCCGCTGCAGTCGTAGCTGTTGACGCCTATCCACAGGCCACAAATTGAGGCAGTCGTGCTGCAACAATGCCCATACAGCGACCAGGGGCAAGATCAAGTGGTGCATCGGCATCCTGAAGTTGTGGTTCAAGTGCCTGGTCCGCCCTGGAGAGGCCCTCAAGTCTAGGCTAGGAGAGTCTCCCACATTGTGGTGACCTGCTGCATCCTCCACAACATCATGCAGCAGAGAGGCGACATGCTGGAGGATGGCGATGAATGCCAGGCTTTGCCCAATGAGGGGGATGCGGAGGAGGGCTAGGCTGGGCAGGGCATGGGGCCTGGGCCAGCACAGGAGGCCACATAACCTGTGCGCCAGGGCCAGTGTATGGGACACTATAATCGCCTCCAGGTACACCGACAAGGGGGCCTGGCCAATAGCACGAATATCCCAGCCACCCCCCTCCACAACCCCCTCCACCCTTGGGCCGACCACCCCCTGCCATGAGCACCCTCCGTGCACCACCACCCCGTCCCTCTTCCTGCAATCCCTACCTGCCTCACTGCGGGGTGCAGTCCCTGGGTTGACAGTAACAGTGGGTTCCAGGGAGACGATAATGCCGACCGACCCTGCGATGAGCTCTGGTGCTCCGTGACGTTTGACAACGTATGACTCCTGCCCACGGTAGCACTTTCCACCGTCCACCTGGGTGATCTACATGTGAGCTGGCTATTCTCTGACACGGTCCCACCGGACACTTGGGATGGGGGAGGTGGGGATGGGGTGTAGGGGGGGTAGGAGTTGGGCTTGAGAGTGAGGGGGAGGGACGGGCGACTGGGCCCATGTGCGGTGTCCGTCCTCGGGGCCCCGGCGCCTCCCACCTCCAATGTCCGCCCATCTCCTGCCCCACTCCACCCCCTCCCCCCCTCCCAGCGCTCCCTCTACAGCCAGCACAATTTTTACAACAATATACAACCCCCCCCCCCCCACAAATGCCACCTTCCCCTATACAAGCCCCTATAAAAGCCCTCAAACACCTTGTTTACCTCCCAAAGCGCCACCACCCAACCCACCCGTTTCCTTCCTAATCTGCGCAATCTCCCTCCATGCTGCCTGCCACGAGAGCTGGCCTGCCAGCAATCAACATGTCTTCTCACTTTACTCATACACAACGGCCCCCCCGCCCCCGGTGTTCACCTCAACTGCCGAACTGCTCTCCCCGTAGACAGGAAATCAAACTTCTGCAACTCCTTAATCCTCACCTAAAGGCCATGCTCCGGATCCTCTGCATATCTTCCATCAATCTCCAAAATCTCCCCTACCAGCTGCTGCAACTCCTCCCTTGCCTCCCTTCCCACCTTCGCATTGAAGGAGATGACCTCACTGCTCACTACTGCTTTCAACGCCTCCCAAACCACTGGTGACGAGACCTCCCCATTTCGGTTCAACTCCACATACTCCTCAATCACCTTCCCCTCCTTAATGCAAAAATTCAGGTCCGCCAACAAGCCCACATCTAGCCTCCAAGCCAGCGTCTGGGCCGGCCCCTTCTCCAAGAGCACATCTACCCAGTGCAGAGCATGGTCCAATATCACGATCGCCAAATACTCTACCTTCTTCACCCAAGCAAGCAGCACCTTCCCCACCAAAAAAAGCAAATCCTCGTGTGCACCTTATGCAGCAGTGAAAAGAACGAATACTCCCTATCCCGCAGATGCAAAAACCGCCAGGGATCCACCCCTCCCATCTCCTTCATGAACACAGCCAATGCCGGATCCATGCCTCTCATTTCCTTCATGAACCCAGGCAAAACCACCCCACCCACCCCTCCCCCACGAACGAACCAGCGAGTGCGGCGGGACCTGTCCATCTTCGGGTCCAACACCATATTCCAATCCGCTCCCCCCCCAATATCAGCTGGTCAGTATCCAAGTCCAGTATGGCTTCCTCACAAACCCCACATCACCCCATTTGGGGTATCTACGCTAACCAGCACCACTAAAATCCCTTTCAACGCTCTAGTCGCTATCTGCGCCCCTGGTCTGCCACCATCTTCTCCATTTGGAACCCCACCCGTTTACCCACCCGTATCGCCACCCCTGGGGCCCTACTGTTGAAACCCAAATGGAACACCTAGCTCACCAGCCCTTCCTTAGCCTCATCTTGTCCTTTACCCTCAGATGGGTGTACTATAAGAGCACCATGTCTGCTTTCAAGCCCTTTAAATGCGAGGAAACCCAAGTTCTCTTCACCGGTCCCCCCGACCCTCTCATGTTCCATGTCACCGCTCTGACTGGGAGTCTCTCACCTTCCCCCATCCTCCCTACCCACCATGACCATCCTCCCAGGCCCCACCTCGCAGGCAAGACCCAGCCAGTCATTTTTAATTCTAATTGGTTTTTTTTAACTTAACAATTTATTGCTTTGACGTTGCTTTGGTTTTTTTCAGTGTAATGTTGTGCCAAAAAGTAGCCTTATGCAAGTCTCTTATTGCTCCTTGAATGAGAACAAATTGGAAATGTGACTTCACCAAGCCTGGTCTGGATCATGCTGGAGTGGGTAGCTTTTGGCATGTCCTGTTTGGCGTGTCCCTTTTCCCTTTTGAAGATGGTTTTGCCCGATACCTTGTAGACAATGTGAGCTGACAATGGACAATGGGACACGCCATTTGGGTGAATGATTGGATCAGCAATATATCGAGAAAGAATAGGATTGAGAAAGAACCAGAGAAACAAGAAGAAGAAAATTGATTGAATTAGAGTCAAAATAGGTCTAGAGAGAAAAATAAAAAAGAGAGATTGGCCTGAGAGAGAGATAAAGAAAATAGAGTCAGCAAATAAAAAGTGATAAAGTTTGAATTTTAATATGTGGTGGAAGAATGTAGGGCTGTTCCAAGCCGGCGTAAAAACGATGGAGTTTTACTCCTGAAATTCCTGCAAAAAAGCTAAATGAATTCATAGGGGGCTAGCAGGGACCCGCAGTGATCTCGCAGCTTTTGCTGCAGATACGGGCCCCCGCATTTCCGGGTCAGAGGCCATACATGTGCACAGCGGCGGCCTCCAGCAGCTGCACCGTGCTCCATGGTGGACTTGGAATGCGGAGCCAGACGGAAGAAGGAGACCCCCCGATCGGCAGCGCGCCAGAGCTCAACGCCCGCATATTAAATCCCCGGCCGCCTATAAGGCCCCCCCTGAGTCTGCGGCTGCCACACGAGTGTCCCGACTGGCAATAGCAGGTTCGTTCCACGCCGTGGGGAACTCGGTCGGTCACGAGCGGAGGATTGCAGAGTGGGCCTCTGGCAATAGCCCCCCGGCGGCGCGGCGTATTTCCCGGTGACGCCGATTTTCGGTGCCCGGAGAAATGCCGAACCGGCACCGGGCGCGATTACAGCTTAAAACTGGATTCTCCGCCCTGGCCGCGATTTTGGCATTGGGCTGCGGAGAATCCAGCCCGTACTGTTTGGGTGGCACAATAGCACAGTGGTTAGCACTGCTGCTTCAAAGTTCCAGGGACCTGGGTTTAATTCCAGTCTTGGGTGACTTTCTGTGTGAGGTTTGCACTTTCTCCACATGTCTGTGTGGGTTTCCTCCGGGTGCTCCGGTTTCCTCCCACAGTCCAAAGATGTGCAGGTTAGGTAGATTGGCCATGATAAAATTGTCCCTTAGTGTCCAAAGATATGCGGGTTTGGTGGTGTTACGGGAATAGAGTGGGAGATTGGGCTGAGAGGGTCGGTGCAGACTCAATAGGCCGAATGGCCTCCGCTGCATTGTAGCGCTTCTATCGTTCTATGGTTCTAATTGCAAGATGAGACCCCATAGTTTCAGTTGTCCCCTTTCTGGGCTGAAGAGGCTGACTGACATTATAGAAACATCAATTTTGTCATCAATGGGGACCTTATGTTGTCAAGTGCCAGCTGTAACTTTTTTAAGTGATCTCAGTCGATAATTAATGTACAAATACAACAATTTCTTGAAACTCACAGGGAGAATGAGGACGAGCTGTCATTTTCATGAGACTTATGCCAGAATGGTGCAAATTGTCCAGACATTTGTAATTCACAGGAAATCTCTTCTGTTACAACACCCTGGGTTAGTGCACAGTCAATTCCAGCACCACGTTACACGGAGTCACAACATACGTGAATCAACCAAGAATTCCTAGAAATATCCCGAAAGTCTTTGGCGCTTGGCTGCCCAATAATTACAGTCACCAGGTTTGTAAATGTAAACATAATTACTGTTTATTTATAACAAGAACTATAATAAAATATGCAGCAGATATAACTGGTCAACTATTATCTAATTCCCACTTTAACTTGCCCCTCGCCCTATGCAAACACACAAGACAGACAAACACAGAGGATGGCTAGTGGTAAAAATCAAATCATAAGTAAAAGGAAAAAGAGTCTTTGTTTCAGAAGGTATTTTTAGCATACCTTCCTTCATGGTATGTTTGTAGTTTAAAGTCTCTGTTGAAGCCTATACTGTTCTTCACTGTAGATTAATTTATTAAGGTTATCTGCAATTCAGGAATACAGTGCTCACACCTTTCTCGTGAAAACACAGAGGAGAGGGAGTAGTAGGACCTTGTCTCTGTGCTGCCAGGATCAAAACTGAAACTCCTTGAGACTCTGAAAATCATTCCAATGGGGTAGGATCCAATTGATGCCTGTTACTGGGCAGAATGCAACCTTTTAGGTCAATTCATTGATCACTAGTCAATCAATCAAATGGAGTCCCACCCTATCTCTCTCGCTGGTGCCAACAAACCTATTTAAACCAGCAGAGAATCGCATGGTGTTCTCTCCTATAAAGTCTGAATTCTGTTGCTTACCTTAAAGATACTTGTCCATTAATCATCCATGGATCAAATGTAAGAAGGACAAAATAAAAGAAAGGGGGAATCAGGGAATAGACAGGAAGGACCCTTACACTTTGTTACCACAAATTGCGAGAAGGTTTATTCACACATGAATAATGGTGACTGCCAGCAAATGGTCCCTTAATTTTTTTGAAAAATATCTGTCGCGCACTCTGGGATATTCTGAAGAAAAGAAAAGAGCGAGATAAATGCAAGATTCCTCTTTCTTTGCCACCACCTTATCTAACCAACGACAACATGGGTCCCACTCCAACGTGGGCAGGAATAGAGGAATACACAGATTAAATTAAGAGGATCTTTGCCTAAATTTGGTTTGTATTCCAATCAACTTTGAAAGTTAGCTTGCTATCATCTTGAAAATGATGAAGGAATTTGATAGGGTAGACATGGAGGAAATGGCCAGACTTCTCCGGTCGTTGGGATTCACTATTCCCGCTGGCAGCGTGGATTGGATTGAATGGGAATTTCCATTGACAAGTGGCGGGGGGATAGAATCCCGCCGCTAGCGAATGGCGTGCGACCAACAAACACGTGGCTGGGGGACCAGAGAATCACACCCAATATTTCCTTTCATGGTAAGGATCCAAAACAACATAAGACCTTAAAATTAAAGCTAGGCCGCCATGAAGTGATGTGGGAAAGCATGTTTCACACAGAATAATAGAAATCTAAACTCTCTCCTCCAAAAGAATGTTGATGCTGGAGGACAACGGAAGCGTTCATGACTGAAACAAGACAGATTCTTTGTTCATTCGGTGCAGTATAATGAGGTAAGTGCAGAAATTCAGGTAAATACAATTGAGGTACAGATCAGCCATCATCCAATTGAAAGGCTGCACAGGGTCGAGGGACTGAATGGTTGACTTTCGGTTGCTATGTTCCTATTACCTGAAATGCTTCTGTTCCAAATACAAACAAAGGAATTTCAGATAAATCAAGCATTTTCTTGTGGATACTTGCACAATACAAAGTTCCAACTGCTTGCTTGTTTTCACTCCTCAACTATATATTTTTTCCCCACTCTCTCTTTTATTCTAATTACAATTTTCCTTTGCCGTCAGCCAATAAAACACATTGGCAAAAAAACCTGTTGTTTTAAAATTTAATCCACGCAAGGCTCAGAGACGAAATGATGACAGAGGTGTGACCAAAATGAATTTATGCTGTATCTGAGAAGAGGCCCTTCCACTTGACTTCTTGACAATGGTTCCAATGGGACAACTTGGCCAAGAAGAACACTTACTGGAATTGCCCCAAGTCTTCAGATATTTGCTGAGCCATTTATTTCAAAACACAGGAACAGGAGGAGGCCAATTGGCTCTCCAACTCTGTTGCATTTAGAATATTGCTCATCCATCTCTTAAGTCCATCTACACCCCACCCACTGCACCCCCCACTGGTTCCATAACCTTTAATATTTTTGCAAAACAATAATGCATCAATCTCAGTTTTGAAATTTTCAATTGACCCTCAGTCTCAACAGCTTTTTAGGGGAGAGAGAGTTTCAGATTTCCTCTGCCCTTTGTGCAAATCATCTCAACCCAGATTATTATCTAGTTGTTGATAATTGGACAAAGAATAATTCATTCCTTTATAGAACTTGGCTCCACCGCCCATATTCTCATCCATAAGGTTTGCTGACATTTGATCATTGTCTGACATTAAAAATCACATGCAAATGACTTCTGGTTGCGGCATGTAGGGAGAGGTTGCATGTTTGGTGGCCCCTGCCAGAGTAGTCTTTTTTAGGCCCTTTCCACCCAGTTTTTGGGAACATTATTTTGTGAGAAGCTGTGAGAAGGTCTGGGACATTTATAGAATGTCAAAAATCTGAAAGATGAATCTAGGGAAAGAGGTAGCGACCAAAAGGCCACCGTTAAACATCTTGAGGGGTGCAGTGGGAGCAAAGATGGCGAGACAGAGCATGTCGGGTGGGGCCACGCCCATCACGGTGGAGAAGACAGCTGAAGTAATGGCAGGAGAGTTTGAGCGGTTGTTATCAAAGCATTTTGAAAGGCATCGGATGGAGGAGGGTCCAGCCTAGAGGACAGTATGGAGGCTAGATGTTGTTTTTTTGGCAGAGCTGAATTGTTTCATTAAAATGGGGAAGGTGATTGAGGAGTATGTGGAGGTTAACCAAAATGGGGAGGTTTCGTCATCAGTAGTTTCGGAGGCGTTGAAGATGGTGAGGGGAGGGATCACCTCATTCAAGGTGAAGGTGGATAGAGAAGGGTGAGAGGAGGAGCAGCGGCTGATAGAGGAGACTTTGGAGGTTGATAGAAGATATGCAGAGGATTCGGAGCCAGGGCTTTTGGTGCAGAGGAAGGAGTTGCAGGCGAAGTTTGATCTTCTGTCCATGGGAAGGGCGGTTCGGCAGTTGAGGCGCATGGGGGGGGGGGCATTTTGTATGGGTATCGTGAGAGAGCCAGTCCATTGCTGGTGGGCCAGCTCCATCAGCAGGCAGAAGTGAGGGAGATCATCTGGATTAGGGATGGGAAGGGCAGATTGATAGTGGCTTGTACAAGTCGGAGCCACCGGAGGATGAGTCAGAAATGAGGGAGTTTCTAGAGCGACTGGAGTGGCTGAAGGTGGCAGAGGAGGAGAGGGCTGGGTTGGAGAACCATTGGGGGTGGAGAAAGTGCAGGCAGCAATAGGGAAGATGCAGTCGGTTAAGGCAACAGGGCCGGATGGGTTTATAAGAAGTTCAAGGGTAAGTAGACGCAGCTTATGGTGGAAATGTTTGAGGGCACGATGGCAAAGGGAGGATTGCCGGAGACAATGAGACAGGCATCGACTTCATTCTTTAAAAAAAAAAAATTTAAAGTACCCACTTCTTTTCTTTTCCAATTAAGGGGCAACTTAGCATTGTGAAATCCACCTACACTGCACATCTTTGGGTCATGGGGTGAGACCCTAGCAGGCACAGGGTGAATGTGCAAACTCCACAAGAACAGTGACCCAGAGCCGGGATCGAACCCGGATCCTCAGCGCCGTGAAGCAGCAGTGCTAACCACTGCACCACCGTGCTGCCCCTTCTATTTCATTGTTACTGAAAAAGGAGGAGTATTGGTCCGCTAGGTCCATCTCTCTACTGAACGTGGATACTAAGATATTGGTGAAGGTTTTGGCAGTGAGGTTGGAGGAGTGCCTTCCAAAGGTGATGGGGGATGATCAGATGGGGCTTGTCAAGGGTAGGCAGCTGTCATTGAAGTTGCGGCAGCTGCTGAATGTGGCACTTTCTCCGGGAGAGGGAGGGAGTGAGAAGAGGTGGTGATGTTCGATGCAGAAAAAGCGTTCGACAGAGTGGAGTTATTCGTTTGTGGTGCTGGAGAAGTTTAGGATTGGGCCTAAATTTGTGGCATTGGTGAAATTGTTATGCAAGGATCCTACAGCATGTGTGCGGGAGAATTATATGAATTTGGGGTACTTCCCACTATTTTGGGGTACGAGACAAAGATGCCCCATGTCCCCCCCTTCTGTTCACGTTGGCGATTGAACCCTTTATTATTGTGCTGAGGGGTTCTGAATTATGGAGGGGGATCATGAGGTGGGGTTGGTGGGGCGTAGGGAGTCTGTACGTGGCTGATCTGCGAATGTACATTTTGGACCTGGGCTCATAGGTAAGGGACATCATGGGGTTGCTACAGAAATCTGGGGTGGTTTCAGTGTTTCAATTTAATTTTGGGAAGAGTGAGTATTTTGTGGTGTCTTCTCCAAGTGCATGGGAGAGAGAGGAAGGGATGACATTCCTGGTAGTGACAACTCGATAGCAAGGAGCGATATAGGATCAGAAGGCATAGAATCTCTGTGGGTAGAGTTGAGGAATCGCAAAGGTAAAAAGACCCTGATGGGAGTTATGTACAGGCCCCCTAGCAGTAGTCAGGATGTGGGGCAGAAAATAAATCAGGAGATAGAAAAGGCATGTAAAAAAGGTAATATTAAAATAATCATGGGGGACTTCAATATGCAGGTGGACTGGGAAAAGCAGGTTGGCAGTGGATCCCAAGAAATGGAATTTGTGGAATGTCTAAGAGATGTTTTTTTTGGAGCAGCTTGTGACAGAGCCTACTAGGGAACAGGCAATTCTGGATTTGGTGATGTGTAATGAGACAGACTTGATTAGGGAACTTAAGGTGAAGGAACCCAAAGGAAGCAGTGACCACAACATGATAGAATTTACCCTGCAGCTTGAGAGGGAGAAGCTGCAATCAGATGTAACGGTATTACAATTAAATAAGGATAACTACAAAGACATGAGGGAGGAGCTGGCCAGAGTTGATTGGAGAAGGAGCCGAGCAAGGAAGACAGTGGAACAGCAATGGTAGGAGTTTTGGGGGGTTATTTGGGAGGCACAACAGAAATTCATCCCAAGGAGGAGGAAACATGCTAAGGGGAGGACAAGGCATCGATGGTTGATGAGGGATGTCAAGGACAGCATAAAGGCTAAGGAAAAAGCAAACAAAGTGGCGAGAATTAGTGGGAAACCAGAGGATTGGGAAGCCTTTAAAAGCTAGCAGAGGACAACTAAAAACGCAATAAGGAGGGAGAAGATGAAGTACAATTGCAAGCTAGGTGGTAATATAAAGGAAGATAGGAAGAGAATTTTTCAATATCTAAAAGGTAAGAGAGAGGCAAAAGTAGACATTGGACCACTAGAAAATGTGGCTGGAGAAGTAATAATAGGAAACAAAGTAATGTCAGAGGAACTGAATAGTTACTTTGCATCAGTCTTCACGGTGGAAGACACCAGTGGGATGCCAAAGCTCCAGGAGAACCAGGGGGCAGAGGTGAGTGCAGTGACCATTACTAAGGAGAAGGTTCTGGGGAAACTGAAAGGTCTGAAGGTGGATAAGTCACCTGGACCGGATGGACTACACACAAGCGTCCTAAAAGGGATAGCTGAGCAAATTGTGGAGGCATTAGTGATGATCTTTCAGGAATCACTGGAGGCAGGAAGGGTCCCAGAGGACTGGAAGGTGGCTAATGTAACACCACTGTTTAAGAAGGGAGGGAGGCAGAAGACGGGAAATTATAGGCCGGTTAGCCTGACTTCGGTCATTGGTAAGATTTTAGAGTCTGTTATTAAAGATGAGATCGCGAAGTACTTGGAAGTGCATGGTAAAATAGGACTGAGTCAGCACGGCTTCGTCAAAGGGAGGTCACAAATCGATTAGAGTTCTTTGAGGAGGTAACAAGTAAGTTAGACAAAGGAGAATCAGTGGACGTGATTTATTTAGATTTCCAGAAGGCCTTTGACAAGGTGCCGCATAGGAGCTGTTAAATAAGTTAAAAGCCCATGGTGTTAAGGGTAAGATTTTGGCATGGATAGAGGATTGGCTGACTGGCAGAAGGCAAAGAGTGGGGATAAAGGGGTCTTTTTCAAGATGGCAGCCGGTGACTAGTGGTGTGCCTCAGGGGTCTGTGCTGGGACCACAACTTTATACAATATACATTAATGATCTGGAAGAAGGTATTGAAGGCACTGTTGCTAAGTTTTCAGATGATACAAAGATCTGTAGAGGGACAGGTAGTATTGAGGAAGCAAGGGGGCTGCAGAAGGACTTGGGCAAGCTTGGCGAGTGGGCAATGAAGTGGCAAATGAAATACAATGTGGAAAAGTGTGAGGTTATGCACTTTGGAAGGAGGAATCTAGGCATTGACCATTTTCTAAATGGAGAAATGCTTCGGAAAGCAGAAGCACAAAGGGACTTGGGAGTCCTTGTTCATGATTCTCTTAAGGTTAATGTGCAGGTTCAGTCGGCAGTTAAGAAGGCAAATGCAATGTTAGCATTCATGTCAAGAGGGATAGAATACAAGACCAGGGATGTACTTCTGAGGCTGTATAAGGCTCTGGTCAGACCCCATTTGGAGTATTGTGAGCAGTTTTGGGCCCCATATCTAAGGTGTGCTGGCCCTGGAAAGAGTCCAGAGGAGGTTCACAAGAATGATCCCTGGAATGAACAGCTTGTTGTATGAGGAATGTTTGAGGACTCTGGGTCTGTACTCATTGGAGTTTAGAAGGATGAGAGGGGATCGTATTGAAACTTACAAGATACTGCGAGGCCTGGATTGAGTGGACGTGGAGAGGATGTTTCCACTTGTAGGAAAAACTAGAACCAGAGGACACCATCTCAGACTAAAGGGACGATCCTGTAAAACAGAGATGAGGAGGAATTATTTCAGCCAGAGGGTGGTGAATCTGTGGAACTCTTTGCCGCAGAAGGCTGTGGAGGCCAATTCACTGAGTGTCTTTAAGACAGAGATAGATAGGTTCTTGATTAATAAGAGGATCAGGGGTTATGGGGAGAAGACAGGAGAATGGGGACGAGAAAATATCAGCCATGATTGAATGGTGGAGCAGACTCGATGGGCCAAGTGGCCTCATTCTGCTCCTATGTCTTATGGTCTTATGGTCTAACTCACATCAGGTATTTGGGGCGGCAAGTGGTGCGGGACAGGGCACGATTCCGTCAGCTGAATTTCACGAACCTGGTGAGAGGGTGTAGGAGGACTTGGGGAGATGGGACAGTCTCCCTTTGTCATTGGCAAGTTCGGTGCAGGCAGTAAAAATTAATATTTTGCTATGGTTCCTGTTTCTGTTCCAGTGTCTACTGGTATTTTTGCCAAAGTCATTCTTTCGAGGGGTGGACAGGCTGGTCTCACTGTTTGTGTGGGCAGGGAAGGTAGCTAGGATAAGGAAGGCGGTATTCCAAAGGGGGCAGCAGTCTGGGCCTTGGCCCTTTCCAACTTGTTGCACTATTACTGGCCGGAAGGCATGGGTGTTGCCGAAGGAAACGGAGGTTTTGTTGGTGCGGATGGAGGCGAGTTCTTGTAAAGGGTCGGGGTTATGGCCGCTGGCAACGGAACCGTGACCATTCGCCCTGGGGAGGTATTTGAGTAATCCTGCAGTGGTAGCCACGCTGAAGATCTGGGGGCAATTTTGGCAGTACTTCAAGTTGACGACAGGGCCGAGGGTAATGCCAATAAGAGGGAATAACGAGTTCGAGCCAAGGAGGATGGATGCAAGGTTTCTGGGATGGGAGGCGGGGCGGGGGGTTCCGGCGTAATGGAGTGGCGGGAACCACTCCGCCGTCGGGCCGCCCCAAAGGTGCGGACGTCTCCGCACCTTTAGGGGCTAAGCCCTCACCTTGAGGGGCTAGGCCCGCGCCGGAGTGATTTCCGCTCCATCGGCTGGCGGGAAAGGCCTTTGGCGCCACGCCAGCCGGCGCCGAAAGGTCTTCGTCGGGCGATGCATGCGCCGGAGCATCAGGGGCTGCTGACATCATCCCCGCGCATGTGCAGGGGAGGGGGTCTCTTCCGCCTCCGCCATAGTGAAGACCGTGGCGAAGGCGGAAGAAAAAGAGTGCCATCACGGCAAAGGCCCGCCCGCGGATCGGTGGGCCCCGATCACGGGCCAGGCCACCGTGGGGGCACCCCCCAGGGCCAGATCGCCCCATGCCCCGCCCAGGACCCCGGAGCCTGCCCGCACCGCCTTGTCCCACCGTTCAAAAGATGGTTTAATCCATGCCGGCGGGAGAGGGTTGACAGCGGCGGGACTTCGGCCCATAGGGGGCCTATGGCCGACCGGCGCAGCGCAATTCCCACCCCTGCAGAATCTCTTGTGGCGGTGAATTCGGGACACTGCGGGGGGCAGGATTCACGCCAGCCCCTGGCGATTCTCCGACCCGGTGGGGGGGTCAGAGAATTGCGCCCCTGTTTCTGGACGGGCGATGCACAAGTTTGGAGGCGCTGGGGTGAAGTATGGGCTCCAGCATGTGGTTTCCCTGAGCCACCAGTGGCACCGTTCTCCTCATTGTTGGAGGAGGTGCTGTCGGTGCGGAGGCGGCGGCGGGGGGGGGGGAGCTGGGGCTGATAGAGTGGGCTTGTTTGAGTGATCTACAGTAGGATAATGGAGGAGGATAAGGAGAACATGGAAGGGGTGAAGGCCAAATAGGAGGAAGAGTTGGGTATGGAGCTGGAAGAAGGATTATGGTGTGAAGTGTTGCAAAGGTCAATGCCTCGACCTCGTGTGCGAGGCTGGGGTTGATTCAATTTTAAGTGGTGTATAGGGCACACTTAATGAAGGCAAGGGTGAGCCTGCTGTTTGAGGGGGTGGAGGATAGTTGCGAGCTGTGTGGGAGGGGCCGAGTCAATTATGTCAATATGTTCTGGTCCTGCCCAAAGTTGGAGTAATATTGGTGGTCGTTTTCTGAGATTCTGCATGTAGAATTGGAGCAAGGTCCCCTGGAGGTCATGGGTGTGATTCCCACCAGACCCGTTTTCTTGCGCAGCGCGACCCGCCGGCAGCAGAAACCTCCATCCCTGGAGCTGGCCACTGGGGTTTCCCTTGTGGCCACCCCACGCCGTTTGGAAATCCATGGCTGTGTCCTTGCCTCATTGATTGCTCACGGGCGGGCTCTGTTGGGGTGGTGGTCAGCTTCTCCTCCCAGTGTCTCGACGTGGCTGGGGGATTTAATGGAGTTGAGGGGGCGGGATCCTCCGGTCTCTGACACCTATCATGTCTGGCGATCAGCTAGAGCATCCACATTGGTGCCGAAATCGGGGGCGGCACTGCCTTTGCGATGCTCTGCCCCCACCAAAACGGCGTACTCTAGCAGTACATCACACGCCATATGGACGACCTCAGGACGTCACCTGAGGCCCTCCCCCTGATGTTCCGCCCCCGATGGGCCGTGTTCCCGATGACATCGGTCGCGTGTGGTAGTTTTCTTCCGGGAACTCGGCGTGGCTGGTGCGGACTAAGTCCAGCGCCGCCACAGTCGGGGGGAGCCGCTCCACGGGCACGGAGGGCTTTGGCGGGGGTTGGGGGCACTGGTGGGGGAGGTCCGGGGTGGCGACTCTGGCCAAAGGGGGTCACTATTTGGCAGGCCAGGTCAGCACGCAGCTGGCGCCAGCACTTAGTTTCAGAATCGGAGAATCCCGCCCCCTGTATTTGTAGAAGGTCAAATCCGCTCTGAGAGTGTCGGATGAGGGGTTCCACCAGAGATGGGGCTTGTTTAACATTTGTTTTTATTACACAAATTTATTAACATTGTTTAACATTGTTTTACATTTTGGCGATCTGGTTGCTGTCAAGTAGTGGTGGTGCGGGGATGGGGGTGGTGGGGGGTCGTTGCAGGGGAGGGGTGCGAGTAGCATATTGTTGTAAAAATGTTAAAATCTTGAAAATTTGAATAAAACTACTTTTCAAAAAACAAAATTGTATGCAAAAATCTCCTGTTTTTATATCTGGTAATAACCTTACCAGTGAGGAATTTATCATTAATTCCTGAACCTAATATCCCAAGATAGCAAAGTACAGAAAGCACTTTTGATCTGAACAAATAGGTTGGCTCTTAATTTGAAACAAGAAATAGTATTTGGAGGAAAAAACGACTATCGTGGAAATGCTTACAAGTTACAGCACAGAAACAGACCATTCAGCCTACCTCATACATGTCAGTGTTCAAGTTCCAAACAAATCTCTCCCACTCAATTCAATTTCATCCTATCAGCAAACATTTCTATTCCTTTCTCCTGTGTGCTCTAAACTAGCTTCCACTTAAATGCATCAATGCTATTGGCCTCAATTCATCACTATGGTAACAAGTTCTCCATTCTCACAAATCTGGATAAAGAAGTTTCTCCTGAATTCTTTCTTTGATTTATTGTTGACCATCTTATACTTGTGGGACAGGATTCTCCATTGGCCAACGTCGAAATCGCGAAACCCGATTCAGCGGAGAATCGGTTCTGACGTCAAATTTGTGGCGGGTGCCGGTTTGACACCAAATCACAATTTGCGCCGACAGTGGCGTCAATGCGTACCGGTACGCACATACAGTAAACACTGTTTGCATATCATTAGCGGGCCCAATCCGGTATTCTCCGGGGCCTCTGTGATTCTCTGCCTCCGATGGGCCGAGTTCCTGACGACGGGGTTCACTTGTAGACTATCATAGAATTTACAGTGCAGAAGGAGGCCATTCGGCCCATCGAGTCTGCACCGGCTCTTAGAAAGAGCACTCTACCCAAGGTCAACACCGCCACCCTATCCCCATAACCCAGTAACCCCATAACCCAGTAACCCCACCCAACACTAAGGGCAATTTTGGACACTAAGGGCAATTTATCATGGCCAATCCACCTAACCTGCACATCTTTGGACTGTGGGAGGAAACCGGAGCACCCGGAGGAAACCCACGCACACACGGGGAGGATGTGCAGACTCCGCACAGACAGTGACCCAAGCTGGAATTGAACCTGGGACCCTGGAGCTGTGAAGCAATTGTGCTATCCACAAGGCTACCGTGCTGCCCCAAAACTTGTGCTTTTAAAAATCATGAATCCGGCAGTATGGCTGATGAAGGAGAGAGAAAAGTTAGGACACAGAGAGCAGCGACCATGGGCTGCCAAGCCAGACACTGTCCACGCTGACTGGGGTGGGGTCCTGCCATAGACAGGGGGAAGTGGGGGTGAAGGGGGGGAAGAGGGCGAGTGGCTCCGACAGCGGCGGTGTTCAGGCGCAGACCGCCATTACCCCGGTCATTTTGCTGCGCCCACACTGACCAGCCACATTGGCGCCTGGTTCTGCAGACTGGCACCAGCCATATGGGCACATCCAGCTCCCCATCCCCCAGGGAGCGGGAGGTGGGGAGCCGAGCCCACACACAACGTCTGCTGCCTCCCTCTGTCTTCATGCTACTTCGGCCAGCGCCTGGGCAATGCTGCCAACGTTCTCAGCCATAGCCTGCTGTGACTGGGCCACGCTCAGAAGCGGCGTTGCAATGTCCTGGTGGCTCTGGCACATGGTTACCTGAGAGTCGGCAAGCCTGCCCTGGGCCTCGGCCAGCAGCTGCACAGAATGCCCCAGGCCTTGGACCTGCTGATCCATAGCCAAAACCGTCACCCCCAATGCCTCCACCACAGATCCCACCCGTGCCTGGGTGGCACCTCCTGCTGTTGCACATGGTTGGACTCTTCCAACTGTATCTGCAGGTACTGGATGCTCGCCGACAATCCCTCATGTAGTCTCTGGCTCTGTGACTGCATCTCCACTATAGATGGGACTGTATGTTTTCCAAAAGCCCGAAACCCGTCTGGATGGCCACTAGTCCCTGGGTTCGGCCTGCCCTCCAACCATCCACCGCCTCGGGTGTTCCTACCACCACCTGCTGTACTGGATCAGCTGTGTATTGGGCACCAGATAGTGTCCCAGGAGTTTCTTCACTAAAGTGCCCAGCCGAGCTGAGTGTCTCTAGGATGGTGGAGGGTATTGGAGACAGTTGTGACGGGAAGTCAGTGTCATCCTCCAAGTCGAGCTCCAACGTCTCCTGCAACTCAGGCGGAGGGCTGGTGTCCGAGCTGCTCTCCTCGTCGCTGCTCGGCTCAGGGGCTCCAGCTGTGGCACAGGCTGGGTGCGTGGGGCGTAAGATGGACTCGCCCAGAGATGGGAAATGGGGCGGCTGGCAGCCTCCTTCCCTGGCAATGGTACAGGGTCATTCGCCTCCTCTCCATGCGTCCAAGAGGGTCTCCAGTTCATCATCAGTAAATCTCAGTGCTGCTCTCCTCACTGCCATCTTCTTGGCTGGGATGGTGTGTGTGGGGAGTGAAGTGTGTATATGCGGCTGCAGCTTGCCAGCCTCCTGAGTGTCAATCGCTGATCTGGCTGCCACATTCGGGTGGGAGCCATGCTGCTGGCAGGAGCAGCTTCGGCGAGGGCTGGGGGGACTGGTGGAGGGTGTCCCGGGGTGGTGAGGGGGTGTCCAGGGGGACACTATTTGGCCGGCCGAGTCCACGCGTGGCCGGCACATGTTGTACGACGTGACCGCTACAGGTCGTCGCCGTGCGCATGCGTGGCCACGGACCCAGCAATTCTCATGCCGTGTATGTCGGGAACGCCGAGAGTTTTATGTGGCGCGCCGGCTTGCCCATCACCGGGCGGAGCATCAGTGCAGGGGCGGCACCGACTTTTTCATTGTAAAATTAGACACTTCCTCCGGTCATAGCCTCAAACCCGGAGAATCCAGCCCTTAGTCTCAGTCAGAAACGGAGAATCCATGGCCTCTAGCTTTTAACCCCCCCCCACAACCGGAAACATGCGCTATAGAACACTTCTTAATTTTAATGATTTCTAATGGCCTCTCTTCTCTAATGAAGTGTGTTCCTGGTCAGTCTTTCTGATACAGCAAGTCCTTGTCCCACTTAATGCTGTTTCACTTTAAAGTTGTGCAGTCTTTCGACTGCAGGTGCATTGTTATATTTGATTTGTCGCACTTTATGTTGTTGCAAGTTGCCGATGCATGTTGTTATTGTACATCGTCATGGTGTTGTTTTGCACTGCTTCAAGCTGATGTGACCTCAGTCCCGTCATCCAATCGGTGCCATTCTGAAGCAAGTGTGATCAGAGGTGTTTTTCTGCAATGTTGCGAATGGAATGTTGGTACTTATAGCTAGAGGAATAGAGTATAAAGGTAAAAAAGTGTTGTTGCAACTGCCCAAGGCATCGGTGAGACCACATCTGGTGGATTGCACACAGTTTTGGTCCCCTTATTTGAGAAGGAATGTAGTGGCATTGGAGGCTGACTAGAGTGATTCCAGAAAGAAAGGATTTGTTTTATGAAGCGAGATTAAGCAGATTAGGCCTATACTCTCTTTGGTTTAGAAGAATGGGAGAAGATCTAATTGAAGTGTATAAGATGATAAAAGGAATGGATAAAGTAGATGTGGAGCGGACACCTCCTCTGGTGGGACGTTCTCAAACGAGAAATCATAGTCTCAGGATAAGGAGTAGCAAATTTAAAACAGAGATAAGGAGAAACTACTTCTCGCAAAGGGTCGTGAACCTGTGGAATTCACTACCCCAGAGTGCGGTGGAGGCTGGGACAGTGAGTAAATTTAAGGAGGGGTTAGATAGATTTTTAATTTGTACTGGGTTGAAGGGTTATGGAGAACGGGCAGAACGGTGAAGTTGAGGCCATGATGAGATCAGTCATGATTGTACTGAATGGTGGAGCAGGCTCAAGAGGCTAAATTGCCTATTTCTGCTCCTAGTTCTTATGTTCTAAGAAAGAACTAATCTGTCGAATCCCACCATCCAGCTCTTGGCCTGTAGCCCTGTAGGTAACGGCACCTCAAGCACAAATCTGGTGTTCTTTATTAATAAGGGAATCGTGAGTTATGGAGAGAGGCAGGAGAATGCGGACGAGTAGCATATCAGCCATGATTGAATGGCAGAGCAGACCCGATGGGCCAAATGGCTTAATTCTGCTCCTATACCTTATGGTCTCCATTAGAGGGAACCACGATTTTGCTGGAAAAACACAGAAGAAAAGTTCTGAAGAAAGAATATCCAAACAAATAGTTTTTTTCAAGGAAAAAGCTGAAGACAGGGTTGTTCACCTCTGCGTCACACAAGTGCCATATGTCATAATATGCACCCATGCACATCATGAGGTAAAAACAGGCAGTGACAGACACCCAGGTGAGCCAATCAACATGCAGGACAGAACACAACCAATCACCAGACAGAACACCAGAGGGGGGCTTCCAACTATAAAACACACGAGGCATCAGCACTCTGCCTCTTTCCAGTGGTGGCAACTGTAGTGACAGGGTGTACATATCAGTCAGCAGCTTCTACATGTGGATCAGAGCTGTCATGATATTCAAACACACACATCATGATAGACACACCAACAGACAAATCAGAACACACAACACCACAACCAATGACAGAAAGATATAAAAGCACAGACACGACCCCCGGTGGTCAGTATTAGCTGCAGAGGAGGACCAGGACAGATCTGCTACCAAACACACTCAGGGAGACAGCACGTGCAGAGTATCCAGAACGAACTGTATTATAAGAGTTAAAATAAAATAGAGTTGTACCACATACAACTGTGTTGGCTCATCTGTGCACCAGAGCACCCAACACCACATGGTACAGGAGTGGATCGATACCTGCCGGCATACCTCAGTGTACAGAGACAACCAGCAGTGCCCAGGCAAAATGATAGAGCTCCCGGTTCCGCAGCCGCTCCAGTGCTACGGCGATCTCCGCGAAAACTGGCGGCGATTCCGGCAATGGTTCGAATTGTTCCTGGTGGCAGCTGAACTCCAAGACCTGGATGATAGCGAAAAAATTGAATTTCTCCTCACCATCGCCGGTGCAAGGGCAAGAGAAATATTCACAAGGTTCAGGTTCTTCAGGAGGCAGCAAAGGTACGATTACCAGGCAGTCCTGGACAAATTCTCCAAGTACTGTGAAGAAAACGCAATCCAATCGGCAAGTAAAGGTAAGAAAAGCTGCAGTACTCACCTCGTGGCTGGGATCCCGGAGCCCGAATTCCCAGAGGCCGAAATCCCGGGCCTGAGAGAGGGCTGGGTCGAGGTTGGCGGCCATCTTGCTAAAGGTATCACGCTAGCACAGTTGCGCGAGCAGTGCGCAGAACCGAAAGTTTCGTTTGCGCATGCACGAGATGCTGCGCATGCGCAGTCAAGAAAACGGCCATCGGTAAAGGAACAGCGATCTGAGCATGCGCAGTCGCTTCCTACGTGCTACATACCGAGCGTCAGGATGTCAGAGGCCCCAGACTGCACCAATTTAAAGGGGAAACGTCCCAAATCCAATTTAAAAGGGAAACGTCATAAATCAAAAAAACAAAAATCTGTTAAAGCTGTAAAACAACATTCCCTCACCTGGAATGACAGCACATTGCTGCAAATTGACCCAGGAGATGAATTTGACCTCCGAAGAACCCTCCGACAAGCAGTTACCTACGCACAAGCCGATGATTCCGACCTCGAATACTTCGATGATGATCTTTACAGTGTTTCTGGACCTCGCGAGCCCAATGATAGCTCCGTGGTCCTATACGACTATGACTCAGACGAACCTTTCGTGTTGCACATTGGCGGCCCCCACATTGAATCCGACGCAGATGCGGATTCATTTTTCGGATTTGAGGATCTTCAATCCAGCAGATATGACGTCCCAACTTATCAGTACCGGATGATGCTGCAGCCTGACATTAACAGACAGGGAGCACTGCAAGCACACGGAGAGCGCCCTGCTGCCACACAGAGCGTGGTCCACGTCCCGCTCAACGTTCCCGACTCTATGAAAGAAGACATGCCAGACTCCAGAGCGCAGTCCTCGCATGAACCAGAAGTGACTCCAGTGTCACAAGCCTCCACAGCAAGCTCGTGGACAGACTCCACAATTGCAGAAACGCAAGACTCCAGAGCGCAGTCCTTGCACGAACAAGAAGTGACTCCAGTGTCACAAGCCTCAACAGAGAGCTCGTGGACAGCCTCCACGATAGAAGCAACACAAGACTCCAATGTGCAGTCCTTGCAGGAACACGACCATGAGGGTCTAGCAACCTCTCCTGACCAACCAGCGGCAGACGATGCAAGTCTGCCATGCTCACGTGAACAGCAAGAAGGCTATAACAGCCTACCATGCTCCACTACACAGCAGCATGACCATGACGGTCTCTCATGCTACAATGAAGGGCACAGCGCTGAAGACTGTTCAAGCCCAACTGAAGACAAGCCAAAGGAATCGCCTCGTCCAAGCCCGAAGAAAAAAGGTTTATGCGCTGACCTTCAGGATCATTATAGCCGAACAGAGATGAATAATGCTGCACGGCCACAGAAGGATGCTGAGGATTTGCTAAAGAAATTAATTGAATGTTTAACTTGCAAGGAGCAGACTGAGAATTGCCAGTGTTTTAGTACGGATCGAAAAAATGGACAAGACATTGATCCTCAGGTAATGGAAATAACACAACCTGAATCATATCTACAGCAGGGACAAATGTCTCCCTTCAACACAACGCCGCAAAGTCCCAACTTCGAAGACCAGCAGTTAGTCAGTAATGACTCTTCAAACCTTGAGGGGAACATTAATTGCATTGAACCTATACACACTCCACTGATAAATGAGCAGAACATTGGAGCAAGAATCCTGAGGACACCGACATTGAGTAGCCAGATAACGAATTTAAAACCCACAGCAGTTTCAAGTGAACCAAGTGTGCTTTCCACTAATGGTGAAGATGCAGATAAGGTCGACCCGATTATCCATTGTACCACACTAACCCCAGTGATTAAGCAGTTATGTATGGGGAGTATAATGTGGGCAATTGAGAACAGTAAAAGAGAGACTGTGACCATGCCAGTCCCAGCAAAATCAGACCCAGAGACCATGAAGGCATGTACATTAGACAAAGATACATATGAGGTACCTGAGAAGAAAAGTGAAACGGAATGTTCTTTGGAAAATAGTACAATGTCGATAGAAACATTGGATCCTATATTCGAGACCATACATATGGGAGAATTTGGGGGTAATAAACAAGGTTCTGCAATGTCTGGGGGAAGATTTAAAATTCCAAAGAAGAAAAGCCCAAATGGAGGACAACGGCAAGACAATGACAGTCCACCGACATGGTGTGCACCACCAGATGAAAACTCTGACAATTTACCCAACCCTAGTGAACAGCAAGCTGCTAATGAGGATCTATCCACGGGATGTGAGACGAGTGACGACAGCATCCCACTTCCCATGCAGAAGGTGCAAGGTGACAGACCTCGCCTAGTGCGTACCGAGGCACTCGACGATCACGGTGGGACCACTGACGACTGCGGTGGCGGCGCACCGCTTCCACCCTCGATGGCTCGAGCCTCTCCACTGGTTGGTGCATTCCTGCATGTTCCGACTCCAGAAGTGCAGCTTCAGGGAATCTCGGCTGCCTCCAGTGAACCTGTTGGGACTCCGGACGGGGGGCATCGACGGAAGGCAGACCGGACTCCAGATGGGGAGCAGCCAAGCGCCGACTCTGATTCGCGCACGCCAGACCTTGCTCCGGACGGGCGGTGTCGCGGCCTCGGTGATGGCACGCTCAGGGTGACGGCGGATGCCACGGCGACAGGGAATGGATCGCGTGGCAGTCCCACTGGGTCGGCAGTGGCAACCAGCACCGGCGGTCCAAGATGGACACACCAATTCGCGCCATCGCCAGACGTTGATGCGAGCAACAATTCTCTCTCCAAGGCGACATGCTTCGACGTTTCTCTGCGGAGTCGCCCTTCCGGCACAGCAAGTGGCCGGAACCAGCGTGCACGGTCTCGGCCAACTTCCACATCTGGCACAGTCATCGCCTTGCATGATATTAGTGATGATGCTACTTCGATGGCAACGACCCATCGGCTACAAGATGCCGTCCACCACAAACATAAAAAGAAAAAAGACTCCACCTTGTTCCTGGCATGCAGGGCGGATGGATTGGTGCGTAGGCGCAATCAGCGAGCTTTGCGCCGCCTTCCACGCTCGCAACTGAACCGTACGCACACGCCGGATCCTCCACTGGTTCCCAAGGATGACTTTGTGGAGATGCCACGGATCATGCCCCTTCCATCGCCACCAGAACCAAACCACAGCCAAGGCACCACTAACAAAGATGTTGAATGTTATATTTGCACGAATGAAAAAACCAAGCACTGCACGAAGTACAACAAATGGTAAAGTAGAGACTTCGGCAACAGCATCACCTCCAACAGTCCAAGGTGAACCAGTGTGACCACAAATCTCCACAGCTGAACCGGCTTGAGGACCAGCCCATTCTTGAGGCGGTCACCCATTAGACTGGACTTATAACGCTGTTCATACGTTCAAAAAGTCAAACACTTCTGTATTATAACCTGTTGTTGTTTATTGTTCCAGATATCGTCTGACCGGACCACTGTTCAAGTTTTTTTTTTCTCTCTCGCATCCATGTTTTGTTATGGTACAACCTTGTTAGTGTGACGCACCCGACATCGCCCCATGTAAATAGTTACGTCATATACACACGCTGTACACAACACACACACACACTCTTAGATGCACTCACGACACAATTATATTTATAACCACGTAGGCACATATCTTTGTAAAAAAGGGGGATGTCATGATATTCAAACACACACATCATGATAGACACACCAACAGACAAATCAGAACACACAACACCACAACCAATGACAGAAAGATATAAAAGCACAGACGCGACCCCCGGTGGTCAGTATTAGCTGCAGAGGAGGACCAGGACAGATCTGCTACCAAACACACTCAGGGAGACAGCACGTGCAGAGTATCCAGAACGAACTGTATTATAAGAGTTAAAATAAAATAGAGTTGTACCACATACAACTGTGTTGGCTCATCTGTGCACCAGAGCACCCAACACCACAAGAGCTAGCCTGGTCTAGATAGTTAGAGTTAGTTTACTTAGAGTAGTAGAGAGTCAACCCACAGGCAGCTGTGTGCTTCGTTACTGAAGTTCAATAAATCTTATTGAACCAACGCCTACGTTTGGTGTATGCTTTATCGTCTATCTGCATCGTGTTGCATTCCGTGTTACCCCAGGGTGAATAACACGACATAATACCAGGAGTGCCTACTTCGTCTAAGTAATTTACCTTCAAGAACTCACTGACGACCAGCAAGTGCCTTCCAGCGGCATGGAGCAGACCCAGGCACCTATACAGCTCTGGATCTCCGGAAACCTTGGCGCCAACTGGTGGGTCTTCAAGCAGAAATTCAGTCTATATATTGAGGCCTTCATGCCTCGAAAATGCATCCGATGCCAGAAAAATCGCACTGCTCCTATCTAGTGCGGGGGACCAGGCCATCCAAACCTTCAATTCGCTCACTTCTGCTGACAGTGAGGACAAGACCAAGTTCCAGACCTAGTTAGCCAAATTCGACAGTCACTGTGAAGTCAAAACGAACGAGAGCTTCGAGCGCTAAGTCTTCCAGCAACGCCTTCAGGGTAAGGATGACCTTTCCAATCTCTCCGCATTCTAGCGGAATCCTGCAACTACGGTGACACTGCTGATTCCCTCATCTGGGGCGTCATTCTCCGCCGGCGGGAGTCTCCATTTTGCCGGCGCCCGGGGGTTTCCCGACGGCGTGGGGCTGCCCCACAATGGGAAACCCCGTTGACCGGCCGGTGTAACGGAGCATCCCGCCGGCGGGTCGGGGCAGAAATGTGGCGGGGCGGGATGGAGAATTTCGCTCCAGGGATCAGATCATGTTTGGCGTCCACTCCGATGCCTAGCGGGAGCAGCTCCTAAAAATAAAAAATATGACCCTGCCAGTAGCCATCGAGACGTGCAAAGTCCATGAACAGGTGAAACGTCGCTACTCCCGCCTTAAATCGGCAGAGCAGGACCAACCTGCCTCCCACGAGGCAGAGAGTGTACAGGCCATTGCCCGAATGCGGCGCCTTAGCAGCGATGAAGGCGGCCATTTCACGCCTTTTCCCGGGGTCCCACGCATGCGCACCACGAATGGGAGAATGAAGCGGCCGAAGACCACACTGCGCAGGTGCGAGCGGTGGCTGACCGCACTGCGCATGTCCGACGATGCACGTCAACGTGATGACGTGCCCGAACTGTGGTGGCGCCCATTTAAAGCGGCAATGCCCTGCAAGAGGCAGGCGATGTCTAAATTGTAGGAAGCCTGGCCATTATGCAGCCTTGTGCAGGTCTGCACCTCCGATCGTGGGCCAGCGATCCCAGTTCCAACGCAAACGCGTTCGAAGTGTGCAGCAAGGGCTGCTGGATTCGGAACCTGATATCGCCACGGATCCAGAGGACGACTGCCCGGAGTCCCCAAATCGAGTGGGCATCATTACCATGTATGACAAGGCCTCCTCACGTTCAGCAACACACATACCCATCCTCAAGGTGGATTCTGCGGGCTCAGTTTTGGACTTTAACCTTGCTCTCCTGGCGTACAGGGCAACCCTCTGTCCAACGGTCTGTCTCCGGCACAGCTCCTTATGAATCGTAACCTGCGGACGACTGTTCTGGCCATTCATTTACCTGACCTGGATCACCTCCCAGTGCTGCAAAAGATGCAGCAAATCAGAAATCGGCAAAAGCTGACATACAATGTTCATGCTACTGATTTTCCTGTGCTCTCTCCGAAAGATGCTGTTCGCATCAAGTTGCCTGGTGGAGGCTGGTCAGCTCCAGCTGTTGTTGGTCGACAGGCTGCTCCCAGGTAGTTTGTGGTTCGCATGGCTGATGGATCCATTGTCAGGCGCAACAGAAGGACACTCCGCAAACTTGCCTGCCCACCACCAGATCTCATGTTCCCAGATGTCGTTAAGCCTTCTCCGGACACCTCGCTCCACGAGGCCACCAATCTGGCTGCATTCCCGCGCCATCATCTCCACCCCCACCTCTCAGGCGGTCGACAAGAATCTGACGCCAGCCCCAGCAACTGGACTTATAAATGATTCCTTTGTATATATTGTTCTGTATTTGCACACTAGACACCTTACATGTACATATGCATTCACTCACCAATTGCTGTAAATAATTATCTCTGTAAATATGTCGTATATGCTCTAAGCAACCGACAATTTTTTTTAAAAAACGGGGAATGTCATAATATGCACCCATGCACATCATGTGGTAAAAGCAGGCAGTGACAGACACCCAGGTGAGCCAATCAACATACAGGACAGAACACAACCAATCACCAGACAGAGCACCAGAGGGGGGCTTCCAACTATAAAACACACGAGGCATCAACACTCCGTCTCTTTCCACTGGTGGCAACTGTAGTGACAGTCAGGGTGTACATATCAGTCAGCAGCTTCTACATGTGGATCAGAGCTAGCCTGGTCTAGATAGTTAGAGTTGGTTTACTTAGAGTAGTAGAGAGTCAACCCACAGCCAGCTGTGTGCATTGTTACAGAAGTTCAATAAATCGTATTGAACCAACGACTACGTTTGGTGTATGCTTTATAGTCTACCTGCATCATGTTGCAGTCTGTGTTACCCCAGGGCGACGTCTGTCACTTAAAAGGGTAAGGGAAGTAGATAGCTGGGAACACCACCACCTGCAAGTTCCCCTCCAATCCACTCACCATCCTGACTTAGAAATACATTGCTTGTCCTTCACTGCCTTTGGGTCAAATACGTGGAACTCCCTCTCTAACAGCATTCTGGGTGTATCTACACCACATGGACTGCAGAGGTTCAAGACGACAGCTCACCAACACCTTCTCAAGGGCAATTCGGGGTGGGCAATCAATGCTGGCCGAACAAGTGACACCCACATCTCATGAAAGAATAACTTTGAAAAACGGCCCATCTCTTGACCCGCAAATTGATTTTTACTTTGAAGCGACAGCTGGCATAGAGCTTTATATTGTGTGAGGCAGAAAGGCCGTTTTAAAGTCTGAGAGAAAGGCACACTTTATGTTATTGCACACAGGCAAAATTGTTTTCCTTGTCTCGGTGTTTGCTTGGTGATCAATACAGGGGGAAATTACTTCCCTTCAAGAGGCCAACTCTTCAATCTTCTGATTAATTTTGGAGCCCAAATCTGTCCCTCGTTTAACACTGCACAGAGCGGCCATTTTAAAGCCAGTGAGAGAGCCCAGTGTTGGAATGTTAATCACTGAAAGCTGTTATGTTCCTTGTATTGTTCGCCAAGATAGCCAAAGTCGTAGTGTTGACAAAGAACATAAAACTATATGTTTAAATCAAAACTAGTTTATTTTACACTACTGGTAGTATGTTATGAATTTTCACTACTTGAAATGGTTCGCACACTTTACTGAGTAACAGTTAACAAAATAATAGTATTGAATCTATGGTACAGTAATTAATTATCTCTCTAATATATAACATACACTCTAACTCAACTTCACGCTATCCTTCTACATCAACTTCTCCAACAGCTTCTCCCAGCATGCCTAGAGTTGCAGCCTTTTTTCAGATGACTCAGTGATGCCATCTAGTGTTGATATACATGAACATCATCTTGTTAACCCTTTACTCTCCTTAGATGGTCTGCACGTGGACCAGAGGGGTACCAATATCCTGGGGGGGGGAAATGTGCTAATGCTCTTCGGGGAGGGTTTAAACTAGTTCGGCAGGGGGTTGGGATCCTGAATTGTAGCTCCAGTATACAGGAGGTTGAGAGTAGTGAGTTCATGAGTAAGATTTCAAGGTTGCAGGAATGTACCGGCAGGCAGGAAGGTGGTTCAAAGTGTGTCTACTTCAACGCCAGGGGCATCCGGAAAAAGGTGGGTGAAGTTGCAGCGTGGGTTGGTACCTGGGACTTCGATGTTGTAGCCATTTCGGAGATATGGATAGAGCAGGGACAGGAATGGTTGTTGCAGGTTCCAGGGTTAAAAAATTCAGTAAGCTCAGGGAAGGTGGTAAAAGAGGGGGTGGGATGGCATTGTTAGTGAAGGACAGTATTACGGTGGCAGAAAGGACGTTTGATGAGGACTCGTCTACTGAGGTAGTATGGGCTGAGGTTAGAAACAGGAAAGGAGAGGTCACTCTGATGGGAGTTTTCTATAGGCCTCCGAAAAGTTCCAAAGATGTAGAGGAAACGATTGCAAAGATGATTCTGGATAGGAGCGAAAGTAACAGGGTAGTTGTTATGGGGGACTTTCCAAATATTGACTGGAAACACTATAGTCGTCATTGTCTACAGGAATAGTGCCAGAAGACTGGAGGATAGCAAATGCTGTCCCCTTGTTCAAGAAGGGGAGTGGAGACAACCCCGGCAACTATAGACCAGTGTGTCTGACTTCTGTTGTAGGCAAAGTCTTGGAAAGGTTTGTAAGAGATAGGATTTATAATCATCTAGAAAGGAATAATTTGATTAGGGATAGTCAACACGGTTTTGTGAAGGGTAGGTCGTGCCTCACAAACCTTATTGAGTTCTTTGAGAAGGTGACCAAACAAGTGGACGAGGGCAAAGCAGTTGATGTGGTGTATATGGATTTCAGTAAAGCGTTTGATAAGGTTCCCCACTGTAGGCTATTGCAGAAAATACGGAGGCATGGGATTCAGGGTGATTTAGCAGTTTGGATCAGAAATTGGCTAGCTGGAAGAAGACAGAGGGTGGTGGTTGATGGGAAATGTTCAGCCTGGAGTTCAGTTACTAGTGGTGTACCACAAGGATCTGTTTTGGTGCCACTGCTGTTTGTCATTTTTATAAATGATCTGGAGGAGGGCGTAGAAGGATGGGTGAGTAAATTTGCAGATTACACTAAAGTTGGTGGAGTTGTGGACAGTGCGGAAGGATGTTGCAGGTTACAGAGGGACATAGATAAGCTGCAGAGCTGGGCTGAGAGGGGGCAAATGGAATTTAAAGCAGAAAAATGTGAGGTGATTCATTTTGGAAGGAGTAACAGGAATACAGAGTACTGGGCTAATGGTAAGATTCTTGGCAGTGTGGATGAGCAGAGAGACCTCGGTGTCCATGTACATAGATCCCTGAAAGTTGCCACCTAGGTTGATAGGCTTGTTAAGAAGGCGTACGGTGTGTTCGATTTTATTGGTAGATGGATTGAGTTTCAGAGCCATGAGGTCATGTTGCAGCTGTACAAAACTCTGGTGCGACCGCATTTGGAGTATTGCGTACAATTCTGGTCGCCGCATTATAGGAAGGATGTGGAAGCATTGGAAAGGGTGCAGAGGAGATTTACCAGGATGTTGCCTGGTATGGAGGGCAGATCTTATGAGGAAAGCTTGAGGGACTTAAGGCTGTTTTCATTAGAGAAAAGAAGGTTAAGAGGTGACTTAATTGAGGCATACAAGATTATCAGAGGATTAGATAGGGTGGACAGTGAGAGCCTTTTTCCTCGGATGGTGATGGCTAGCACGAGGGGATATAGCTTTAAATTGAGGGGAGATAGATATAGGACAGATGTCAGAGGTAGGTTCTTTATTCAGAGAATAGTAAGGGCATGGAATGCCCTGCCTGCAACAGTGGTGGACTCGCCAACATTAAGGGCATTTAAATGGTCATTGGATAAACATATGGATGATAAGGGAATAGTGTAGATGGGCTTTTCATCGGTTTCACAGGTCGGTGCAACATCGAGGGCCGAAGGGCCTGTACTGTGCTGTAATGTTCTATGTTCTTTGTTCTAGATTATACATATCATTACCAAAGCCACCCCCACTGAAAAGTTTTAGTTGTGTCCTCAAAGCATCCCTGAAGATGTGAAACATCTTGGCTGACCCATGATGAGCAAAATATCATTGTTGATGAAGCATATAACCATCTCCAGCTTATTCCATCTTTACAATGCAAAAGGCAATAAAGATCTTAACATCCAACTGAATGGTTACAAGTTAAAACCGCACCCAACTCAAGCATACCTCAGAGTGAGCTTAGACAGGAAACTGGCCTTCCAGGAACATCTAAAAGCAACTGCGGCCAAAGTCAAGTCCAGAAACAAGTTTATTACCAAACTAGCCGACTCAAAGTGGGGTGCTGCTACCATCACCCACCGACCCTGAGCACTCGCACTCTCATGCTTAGTAGCAGAATACTGCTCCCTTGCTTGGTCAAGATCATCACTCACACACCTAGCTAAATACTACCGTGTGTATATTTCCTAGAACACTACGCTCAACACTACTCCTTTGGCTTCCTGTCCTGGCAAACACAACTCCTCCACATATCTGCGACGACTTACAACAACTCACAAAACGATTGAAAAAGTTTGCAATGCCCCCCATTTGGCACTTCATGCTGATCTATTCAGCCCACCAATGTACCACTCCCATCAAGAAGGCCAATCTGGAAAAATTCCTCCCACATAGGACTTCAACGCAAAATTCCACCTGGACAAATGAATGGGAACCATTGGACATGTCAAACAAGTACCTAGTCTCAAACCCAACCCAACATCTGCTTGGTTTTAACCTTCCAAGGAAAGCGTGGTCCACCCTTAACAGGTTCAGGACCTGTCACGGGCCTTGCTTTGCCAACCTGCACAGATGGGGAATCAGTGCCAGCCCCCTTTGTGCCTGTGGGAGAGAGCAAACTATGCACCACATTATAGAAGAATGTCCAATTCACAGACTCAGCAGAGGCCTATTCCCGCTCAATACAACAGGACCAGGAGAAACTGATTAGCTTACGAACTTTGCATCGCTAATTAAAATAAATAACCAACTAAAATGGGAGAAGGTTAATTTGGGAAGGCACTGAACAGAGAGAGACTTTGTCGCGAACATGCAGGGGCAAGGTCAAGGCAGCGGAGAGAGTGTACAAACCTCCAAACAACTCAACTGACTGACCCTCCAATCATTGTTTTTATTTCAGTATCTACATTATTTTGCTTATGGATTAGATTAAAAGTATGGGCCACCTCTGCTTTTTGTATCACGGACGAATCTCAAAGCTAAAATGAGATTTCAGGAGTTTGGACAAAGCGTGTGAGATCTGTGCAATTCAGATAACTGATAGCGCTCCAGCTCTTTACTCAGTGAGGCACTCTTCATGTGTGTGGTGAGCCATCATTGTCAATACATTCAACCACAAATAAAGGCATTGTAGCCAAGGTTGAACTTTGTCATTGCTAAGGACCAGATGGATTAATTTCTTGCAGTATGACAAGATGACTATTAGGCTTGGAAACCTTTGCCCATATTTCTCTACCCTGAAAATGCTGAGCCCAGTGGCAGCCTTCCCACTTCCTCAGGTCCCTGGATCAGTGCAGACAAAGGTAGGGACCTAGGAGCTATGTTGATCAACACCCTAGTGGACAGTGTGTCTCTACATTGGGCGACAGAGAGGTTACTCATTTAGTATAATGTCTCTGGTATCACAACACCTTGGTCTAGTGCGGGTTAATTCCAGCCTTGGCCCAGAGTCGCAACACAGGTGAAATTAGATTTTGTTTAAAATACCTGATGTCCTTAGTTGAGCACAATAAACAGCTGTCACCAGGTTTGTAACTTTAAAACACAAGTAACCTTTTATTATGTACAGTGCAATAATTAAATGGGCAAAAAATGTAATTGCGCCACCCCTTTTTCTAATCTCCCCTAACTTGCCCCACTCTCTACACTCTTCCTTACTTGCCTCGCTCTCTACACATTCCCTAACTTGCCCCACTCTCTGCATGTACACACACACAGACAAACAAAACAAAGGGGAAAGGGTGGTGGAAAGGGAAAAATAATATAAAATAAAAATAAAAGGATAAGGATCTTTGATGCACTAGGATGACTTCCAGTCAATGTCTTTCTGAAGTTCAGGCTTTAGTTTTGGTACTTCTTCCTTCTCGGCTTGAGATGGCTTTCTCTGGCAAGATTGTCTGCTTTCTCTGCAGACTCAGCATCATTTCAGGTTTACAGCAAAGGATGTGCCAGGTACAGTTTTCAGAACAATAGAGAAGTTATTTCACTTTAGTAAGCAGGAAAGAAAGAGAGATTTTCTTTCATTTCTAAGGTCTAAACACTTCTGCTAAGTTCTCTCATAAATAATTACGCAGGAATCAATCACTGACCATTGTCAGGCAGAACACTGCCCCGACCAACCCACTTGTTGGCAGTTAACAAAACAAACTGTCCAATGAAACTGCCGATCATGAGGCACTAACGAAAATCAAAACCTTCTGCCCTTACTCGGTCCATATCCCTCTATTTTCTCCCTATTTATGTCCCCAGCCAGACAACTCTTAAATGTTGCTAATGTGCCTGCTTGCACTACATCCATTGGCAGCACGTTCCTGGCATCTACCACTCTCTGTGAAAAGCTTACCTCACACATCTCCCTTAAACTTTCCCCTCTCACCTTTAATCTGCCCACACTTCCACCCTTGGAAAAAGCCTCTGACTATCCACCCTGTCTAAGCGTCTCATAATTTTGTAAACCTCTATCAGGTCTCCCCTCAGCCTCCGTCTTTCCAGTGAAAACAATCCTAGTTTATTCAACCTCTCCTCATAGCCAACACCCTTGAGACCAGGCAATATTCTGGCGACCATTCTTTGCAGTCTCGCCAAAGCTTCCATGTCCTTCTCATAATGTGGTGACCAGAAGTGCACGCAATATTCCAAATTCAGCTGACCAAGGTTTTATACAACCGCAACATGATTTCCCTGTACTCAATGCCACGGCTGATGAAGACAAGCATGCCAGATGCCTTCTTAATCACTTTGGCCACCTGTGTTGCCACTTTTAGGGAACTGTGGACCTGCACGCCCAGATCCCTCAATATGTTAATGTTCCTAAGGATTCTGCCATTTACAGTATAATTCATACCTAGATTTGATCCTCCAAAATGCATCATCTCGCATTTGTCCAGATTAAACTCCATCTGCCATTTCTGTGCCCAAATCTCCAATCTATCTTTATCCTGTTGTATCCTCTGACAATCCTCAGCACTCTCAGCAACTCCGACAATCTTCGTGTCATCCGCAAACTTATTAATCAGACCACCCACATTTTCCTCCAGATCATTTATATGTACTACAAACAACAGAGGTCCCAGCACTGATCCCTGTGGAATATCACTAGCTACAGGTCTCTATTCTGAAAAGCCCCTTTCACCGCTACGTGCTGTCTTCTATAACCAAGCTAGTTCTGTATCCATCCAGCCAGCCCACCCTGAATCCCATGTGACTTTAGTTTTTGTCTCAGTCTGCCATGTGGGACCTTGTCAAATGCCTTACTAAAGTCCATATAAACTACATCCACAGCCCTTCCTTCATCAATTTTCTTTGTCACCTCTTCAAAAACCTGAATCAAGCTGGGGAGACATGACTTTCCCCGTACAAAGCCATGCTGCCTGTCACTAACTAGTCAATTTTTCTCCAAATGTGCATATATCCTGTCCCTCAGTATCTTTTGCAAAAACTTCCCCACTGATGTCAGGCTCACCGGCGTATAATTTTCTAGATTATCCCTAGTTCTTTTCTTAAACAAGGGAATAACATTGGCTATTCTCCAGTCCCCTAGAACCTTGCCTGTGGTCAACGGGGATGTGAAGATATATGTTAAGGCCCCAGCTATTTCTCCCCTTGCCTCCCGCAGTAACCTGGGATGGATCCCATCCTGCTCTGGGGACTACCTTAATGCAATTTAGGATACTCAACATTTCCTCCTTTGATATATTGACGTTTTCAAGATCGTTCACGCACCTATCCCTGACCTCAACATCCATCATGTCTTTCTCCCTGGTGAATACCGATAAGAATTTCACACACTTCTTGTGGTTCCACGCTAACTTCCCTGCATTGTCCTTGAGTGGGCCTACTCTTTTTCTTGCTCCAAATATATGCATAAAAAGCCTTGCGATTCTCCTTGACCATGTTTGCTAAAGACATTTCATGGCATACTTAGCCCACCTAATTCCACATTTAAGTTCCTTCCTACTTTCACTGCACTCAAAGGCTTTGTCAGTTTTTAGATGTCTAGACCAATCATATGCTTCCTTTTTCCTTTTGACTAAGCTTGCAATTTCCATTGTCATCCATGGTTCCCGAATCTTGCCATTTCTATCTTTCATTTTTGCGGGGACATGCCTGTCCTGTATTTCAATCAACTAGCCTTTATAAACCCCATGCATGTCAGACGTGGATTTGCCTTCAAATAGCTGCTCCTAATCCACATTCTCCAGTTCCTGTCTAATTTTGATGTAATTGGCCCTCACCCAATTAAGCACCCTCACCCACAGGCCACTCTTGTCCTTATAAATAAATACTCTTTATTGTCACAAGTAGGCTGATAACACTGCAATGAAGTGCCTGTGAAAAGCCTCCAGTCACCACAGTCCAGCGCCTGTTTGGGTACACTCAGGGAGAATTCAGAATGTCCAATTCACCTAACAGCATGTCTTTCGGGACTTGTGGGAGGAAACCAGAGCATCCGAAGGAAACCCACGCAGACACAGGGAGAACGTGCAGACTCCACACAGACAGTGACCCAAGCCAGGAATCAAACTTAGGACCCTGGTGCTGTGAAGCAACAATGCTAACCACTGTGCTACCATGCCGCCCCTTATCCATGACTATTCAAAATCTTATGGAATTATGGTCGCTAAGCCCAAAATGCTTCCCCACCGAAACATCAATCACCTGGCCTGGGTCATTCCCCAATACCAAATCTAGTATGTCCGCCTCCCTGGTTGGATTGTCAACATACTGTATCAAAAAGCCCTCCTGGACAAATTACTCTCCATCCAAGCCTCTGGCTGTAAGGGATTCCCTGTCAATATGAGGGAAGTTAAAGTCACCCATCACAACTACCCGAGATTACTACTCTGGAGGTCCTGCTTTTTTGCTCCCGACCTAACTCCCTGCATTATCTTTGCAGGACCTCCTACCTCTTCCTGCCTAGGCTGCTGCTGGTATCTTCCCCTGAGAGGCTATCCCCCCCCCCAACAGTATCCAAAAGGTATACATTTTTGAGAGGGGAATGGCCACAGGAGACTCCTGCTTTACTTGCCTGCCTCTCCTGGTGGTCACCCATCTACCAGTCTGAACCTGTGGTGTGACCACCTCATTGAAGCTCGTGTCTATCACGCCCTGCTCCCTGTATACTCCGCAATGAGTCCAGCTGCTGCTCCAACTGAACTGCGCGGTCTGAGGAGATGCAGCTGGTTACACTTCCCACAGACGTGGTCGCCAGGGACGCTAGAAAGTTCCCTAAGCTCCCACAACTGGCAGGAGGAGCATGCCACTGCCCTAACTGCTATCTCTGCCCTTGCACACTTAAGAAAGATATAAGAATACCTTGCTTGTCCTTCTCACAGTGCCTTCTTTTTTGGTTAGAGGAGGAGGGTGGGGAGGAGGAGAAGAACAAAAGACAGGGTCTGGAAAGACAATAGAGACCCTTGCCTCCACCTTTTCAAAGGTATTCCCCTTTGATCTTTGTGATTGTGCATGGCCTGCCACTCTGCGTCCAACCGGAGGTGTCACATGGTTCTCGTTCCGCAATTGGGTTCCTCAGTAGGAGAAGAAAATCCCATCACCACATCAATGTCATTCTTTCATCCAGACAAGGATATTCATTTTTATTTGCTTTGTTGAAACACAGATGGCAAAATACGTGAAAGAACCTCAGAAACAGGGACGGCACGGTGGTGCAGTGGTTAGCACTGCAGCCTCACGGTGCCGAAGACCCGGGTTCGATCCTGGCCCCTGGTCACTGTCCGTGTGGAGTTTGCTCATTCTCCCCATGCCTGCATGGGTTTCACCCCCACAACCCAAAGATGTGCAGGGTTGGTGAATTGGCCATGCTAAATTGCCCCCTTAATTAGAAAAAAGCATTGGGTACTCTAAATTTATTTAAAAAGTGAACTTCAGACACTTCATGTTCTAATTCCATTTATCTCTGTGGTGAAATTGAGGTATTTGTAAGGGTCCTTCCTGTTTGTTCCTATTTATTCCTTTATTTCCCCTTTCTTTGCTTTTTCCCATTACATTTTTGATCCATGGACGTTTAATGGACCTGTGACTTTTTGGCAAAGCAGCCTGTGAGCAGCTTGTACCATTAATTCAAACAGATGTTTCCAGAAGGTTATGCTGTTTTAGAGCGGTGATTGGATGTTGGCTGGTGTCAATGATGACTCAGTTTTATTGATTTGGCTGGTGGCCAACGAATTGGCCCAAAAGGCTGTGCTCTGCCCGATAACAGGTGGTAATTGGATATGATCCGACTGGAATGTTCCCAGGGTCACAAGGTTCCGGTTTGGTTTCACTTTTGATTCTGCAGCTTGCCTGGAGGATTCTAATTAATTCTCTCCAAAAAGACTTGACTAATGCTCTCCATAAGGCCACTGTGAGGGCTGATTCTTTGTCCAGTAAGTCTGGGTGCCATTCTCTCAAGATTGCAGAGGCTTGAAGTCAAACCCTGAGCTGGAAGAAGGGTTTGATGTGAGATAAAGAGTCTCAAGAAAGAAATAGGCCTGAGTGAACCTCGAGCTGAAGGCCCAGTTTGATAAAGCATAAAGTGATTCTGCAGAAGGCCTGCTGCCTGTAAATGCTGTACTGAATGAATGACTCAGCAAAGAAGACCATTACCAGCTGCAAACCAAGGACTTGGATCAACCAGCATGTTGTGAGGAAAGCCTGCTACAGAACCACCATTGGAAGAAAAGGCTCTTATATTTTGACCTTCCTCCTTATTATTTAGGGGCTGTTTAGCACAGGGCTAAATCGCTGGCTTTGAAAGCAGACCAAGGCAAGCCAGCAGCACGGTTCAATTCCTGTAACAGCCGCCCCGAACAGGCGCTGGAATGTGGCGACTAGGGGATTTTCACAGTAACTTAATTGAAGCCTACTTGTGACAATAAGCGATTTTCATTTCATTTCATTTTCCTGCAAATAGGAGGGACACCCAATCCGTGTGTACCAGGACATTGGAGCAGACCTGGCCAAGCACCAGGCCGAAGGTGGGGTGGGTAGAACGCTGATTACAACGTGTCGCACATGGTGACAGCAGGAACAAGAGCACCAAAAATGTCCATCTTGGGTGGCCCCCAAACAAAGGGAAACCCCGGAGTGCAGGGACGCATCTAAGAGGTAAGTATAGCTGAACCCGCAGGAGGGGGAGGGGGGGTGGGGGTGGGCAGGGAAACAGAAGCCCCCTATCAGAATTGTTGCGTGGGATTATATTACTTAAAAGTAATATGTGTTAGACATTTGTTTATGCCGAGAAGTTCTTAACTTTGATGATGATGAATACTTGAAGTCGTCAAGTGATAATAAATAATTTGTTGAGTAGCTAATCAATAAACATGTGAGTTTGATTCCTCAATGCTTTTACCAGTAAGTAAATTAAACAAGATAGAATTAGATTAACTATGAATATTATACTTGCACTCTGAGCTAACTATACACTGTTCTCTAGCCACAACACACAAGAAGAGAGCGGGAAAACAGATTGAGCTTGTATTTATATCCCCTGTATGTGTTGCCCTCTAGTGATCATCTGACTGTACTGACTACACATTAACGCTTTATGTATATACATATACAGAGATCACTACACCTGGAACATCAGGGGACTTAATGGCCGAGTGAAAAGATCTAGGGCTGGATTCTCCATTACTGAGGATAAGTGTTGACGCCGGCGATTTCACGACAGCAAATCTGGTGCCGCACCTGGACCGATTCAGCTACTGTTAAAGGGCTGGCACTGGAGCCACTTGGAACACAATCAAATCCAATGAGAAAGGGTGCAGGATTCGCCGGGTCCGAGATTGTCACTCAGGAGGCTGACATGCTGCAGCTGCATATACACGCTTCACTCCCCACACACACCATCCCAGCCAACCAGATGGCAATGAGGAGAGCAGCTCCACGCTTCACCGAAGCCGAGCTGGAGACCATCCTGGATGCGATGAAAGAGAGCTGGATGACCCTGTATCCCGGCCTGGGAAGGAGACTGCCAGCCACTGTCATTCGCCGTGCCTGGGCGCAGGTGGCAGAGGCAGTGAGTGCCGAAGGTAATACTGTCCGGACCGGCCAGAAGAAATTGCACAACCTCCTCAGGGCAAACAGGGTGAGTAGGCAGCACTGTGACCCCAGGCATGACCACCCATCTCACACACCCATAACGCTACTCCCCAAACCAGGAGGGCAGCCGAACCCCACCCTGCACCACATGCTGGCACCCATACCGGCCGCCATGGCCGGCTGCCCTGCCCACTGAGGGACCAGCTACTCACCTCCTGGGCTGCATGCATCTGACTGTCTAACACTGTCATTTTCCATATGCCCCCACACCCCTCCCTCAGGAGAGGGCTGCCAATAACCATCAAGGAGCGGGAGAAGATTGGGGGGGGAACCGCCAGACTTGCGACCCCTCACCATGGCAGAGCAGAGTGTCCTGGATGTGGTCAGCAGACAGGAGGAAAGGGAAGTCGCTTGGGTGGGGTTCGGGTGGGGTTCGGCCGCAGGCGAGTGAGACCCTGCTGAGTTGCGGTTGCCCATGACATGCAAGTCAACCCCTCACCAAAACCACCCTCACCATGACATGCATGTCAACCCCCCACCAAAACCACCCTCACACCACCCTCACACTCACCCCCACCCTCACCCTAAACCACCCCCATCCTCACCACCCTCTCACCCACATCCACATGCTCACCTCCACCACCGCCACTCCTGGCGCAATCTCGCCTTGTGTCTTGCTGGACCTGCTGGAGATACGGCAGGCCCATCTGGTGTCACCATCCCCCAGCCCCCCTGTGAGCTAAGCACCAATGATGAGAGCAGCTCTGGCGCCAACCCTCCATCCAAGACGCAGGGCACCCGGAGCTCGAGTCGGAGGATGACACTGACTTCCCGTCACAGCTCCAACACCCTCCACTATCCCATATACATGGTTGGGCACTTCAGTGAAAAGGCTCCAGAGACACTCTCTGGTGCGCACCACGCAGCTGATCCGGTTCAGTAGGTGGATGTAGAAACTCCTGAGGGGCGGACGGTTGGAGGGCGGACCCACCCCAGGAACTAACTGCCATCCAGATGGGTTTCAGGCTTCTGGAACGGACAGTCCGATCAATTATGGAGATGCAGCCGCGGAGCCAGGTATAACATGAGAGGTTGTTGGCGAGCATCCAGAACGAGCAGGCACAGTCAGAGGAGTCTAACCATGGGCAGGAGCAGAACTTGGTGCCAATCATGCATGCCACCCAGGCCAAAACCGCTCGGGTGGCACCGTGATGGAGGGATTGGGGATGACTGTTTTGGCTAAGTATCAGTCGGTCCAAGGCCTGGGCATTCTGTGCAGGCGCTGGCATTGGCTCAGGGCAGGTCCACTTGGAAATTGCAACGGTGTTTCTGTGCGTGGCCTTGTCACAGCATGCCATGGCTGGGAACATCGGCGGCATTTCCCAGGCGCTAGCCGACCTGCCACATACAGAGGGAGGTGGCCCAGTCCCAGAGGGTGATGGCGCAGTCACTGGCTGATGTGACACAAACCCAGAAGGTGGTGGCACAGTCAATGGGTGATATGGCGCAATCCTGGACAGAGATAGTCTCCATGGCCGCGTGTATGCAGACCGTGGTTGAGGCCTCCAGGACTGGCAGTGTCATGTGGCAAGGGAGCCTCAGGGGTTAGCTCTGCTCATTCCCCTGAGTCATTCACAGTGACAAAGGCGGTTATGAACCCAGGGGGATGGCATATCATGGTTAGGGGTGTCCTGGAAGAGGCACCATTGGTCCTGGTAAACATGTATGCTCCCAACTGGGATGATGTGGAATTCATAAAGAAAACCATGGCAGAAATCCCCGACATAGACTCCACCCAACTCATTATGGGGTGAGACCTCAACTGTGTACAGGACCCATGGATGGACAGATCCAGGCCCAATGTCTGGCATGGCAAGAGAGCTGAACAACTTCATGGAGTAGATGGGGGCGGTGGGCCCATGGAGGTTCATGCACCCAATGGAGAAGGAGTTCACCTTCTTCCCCCCAGGTCCACAGGGTCGAGGCCAGAATCGACTTCTTCATAGTGGGGAAATTGGTGCATCCAGGGAGAGTAGGAGCAGAGTAGTCCACAATCATGATCTCCAATCACGCTCCACACTTCGTGAATGTGAGATTGTTGATGGGTCAGGCTCAACGCCGCCCCCCCCCCCCCCCCCATGGAGGCTGGACATGGCCCTCCTTGCCTAGAAGACATTCTGTGAGCTTGAATGAAATATAATGAAACTCCTGCAGGAGTTCGGAGACATATCCGGTTACAAACTGAACCTGAGTAAGAGCAAAACCCTCCCTCTGAATCTGCAAGGGGAGGAGCAGAGCTGGGGAGGCTGTCATTTAAACTGGCCCAGCCCAAGTTCCGATACCTGGAGATCCAAATAGCCCACGACTGGACACATGTCCATGAATGGAACCTGACGAGTCTGGCAGAGGAAGTTAAAAAGGATCTGCAGAGGTGGGGCTCACTCCCACTCTTCCTGGCTGGGAGAGTGCAGACGATCAAGATGAACATACTGCCCAGGTTATTCTTCGTGTTCCTGGGGAGGCGGTGACAGAGCAGTATTGTCACTGGATTAGTAAATTAGAGACCTAGGGTTAATGCTCTGGGGACCCAGGTGCAAATCCCACCACTGCAGATGATGAAACTTGAATTCAATAAAAAAAATCTGGAATTAACGGTCTAATGATGAACATGAAACCATTGTCGATTGTCGTAAAAATCCATCTGGTTCACTAATGTTCTTTTGGGATGAAATCTGCCATCCTTACCTGGTTTGGCCTACATGTGACTCCAGACCCACACAGCAATGTGATTGACCCTGGGCAATTAGGGATGGGCAATAAATGAACAATGTTTTTAATAATCCCTCCCAATCTACATCCACAAAGCCTTTTTCACCACAAACTAACCATGGTGGTTGTTTGAGGAGGGAAGAGCCCGAGGATTAGGAAAATGGTCCTACAAAAGGAGAAGAAATGTAGGAGGCCTGGGATCTCCTGAACCTCCAGTTCTACCACTGCGCGGCCACCGCAGAAAGGGTACGGGGTTGGGTCAAGGAAGGGGGAGAATGGTGAGTGAGGATGGAGGATAACTCCCACGAAGAGACATCCCTCGAGCGCTGGCCACAATCGCACCCCCATTCCCCCCAGCTAGGTATGAAGCCCAGTGGTGGTGGCCATGCTCTGGCCGTGGAACCAAATGAATTTGAATTTACTGAGATGTCCATTCTGACCCCATCTGAAAAAATCACAAGTTCCCCCCCAGCCCCCCCTCCCACCTTCACAATAATGGGCACCTCCTTCAGAAAGTGGGCACTGACTGTTAGGGACATGTACACGGACAATAGAGTAGCGACCCTGGGGGAACTCATGGACAAACTCAAACTCCTGAGAGGGATTGGCGTCAGGTACATACAGATCTAAAAGGTCCTCCGCAAGGAAACAACGACGTACCCCCAGATACCAGGACTCTCATTATTGGAAGTTGTCATGAACACGGGTAAACTAGGAGAGGGGAATTGTGCGGGCATTTATGGGCGACTATTAGAGGAGGTACGTTCACCCCTGGAGGAGACAAGAACGAAATGGGAGGAAGAGGGAGGCAGTGAAATAGGAGGACACTGTATCAAAGCACTGCACAGAGCAAATTTCACCTCCACGTGCGCAGGGCTGAGCCTAACGCAGCTAATGGTGGTGCGCAGATCGCACCCAACCAGAATAGGAATGAGCAGGTTCTTCCCGGACATGGAGGACAAGTGTGAAAGGTGCCAGGGAGGCTCAGCCAATCACAACCACATGCCATGGTCCTGCACCAGACTTGTTGGGTACTGGAGGTTCTTCTTTGAGGCCATGTCAAGGGTATTTGGAGTGAGGGTGAAGCCGTGCCCACTAGTGGCTCTCTTCAGGGTATCAGAGCAGTCAGAGATTTTCACGGAGAAGGGGGCTGACGCCCTAGCCTTTGCGTCCCTGATCACCAGCCAGCTGCCAATCAGCAGCACCACTGAAGGCTGCAGACTGGCTGTCCGACCTGGCGGAATTTCTCAGGCTGGAGAAAATAAAGTAAGCCAGCCGAGGATCGGAGGAAGGATTCCACAAGATGTGGATACTGTTCACCAACTTGTTCCAAGAACTGTTCATAGCCAGCGACCAATAAAGTAGGGGGGTGGGGGTGGGGGGTGGGGGTCAGGAGATAGACAAGGACAAGTCACGAAACAAGGAAGAGAGAGGAAGGGGGGAATGAAAGCACCCAAAATATGAGAAAGGAGGAGAAGAAAACCGCTTGCTTGTAAATTGCTGCCTGAACCGCAGTGGCTGTAATTTTTTGTAAATATGATTGGATTGGATTTGTTTATTGTCACGTGTACCGAGGTACAGTGAAAAGTATTTTTCTGCGAGCAGCTCAACAGATCATTAAGTACATGGGAAGAAAAGGGAATAAAAGAAAATACATAATAGGGCAACACGAGGTATACAATGTGACTACATAAGCACCGGCATCGGATGAAGCATACAGACTGTTAATGAGGTCAGTCCATAAGAGAGTAATTTAGGAGTCTGGTAACAGCGGGGAAGAAGCTGTTTTTGAGTCTGTTTGCATGTGTTGGTCTTATCTTTTTTTTATAAATTTAGAGTACCCAATTCTTTTTTTCCAATTAAGGAGCAATTTAGCATGGCCAATCCACCTAGCCTGCACATCTTTTGGGTTGTGGGGGGGGAAACCCACACAAACACGGGAAGAATGTGCAAACTCCACACGGACAGTGACCCAGAGATGGGATCGAACCTGGGGCCTCAGCACCGTGAGGCAGCAGGGCTAACCCACTGCACCACCGTGTTGCCCATTGTTGGTCTTGTCTTGTTAGGTAAAGTTTACAATGAAATGTTAAAACCTTTATAAAAATATATATATTTTAAATGATCTTGTGTTGTGACTCAGGGGCACGTGTGGTTGGAATTGACGACGCGCTTGCCCAGGGTGTCGTAACACATTACACACACTGAACGACACGATCGATTCTATTCACTGAATGATTCTATTCACTATTCATGATTGAGCTGTTAGAATTTAAAGTCAGGGTACATGGATTCTCTCTCACCTCTATAGCCATGTAACAAATTAAAGGCAAGCCTAGATGTTGCCACATGCACCAAGCTATTGTCCATTTGCCATAATAATGGACATTCTTGGAGTTGGGAAATTTGACATCTTCAAAGTACAAAGTATTGCACGGGATTTTGAAACTTCCAAGCAGGTTACACCTATTATCTTGTCGCAGCTTCAATTAGTGTAGGAGATGAAGCATGATAAATGCATTGTAATCTTTTTCTGGGGATAGGCTGTAACTTGGATGAATGTTGATGTGCTGTTGGAACATCTCCGATCACAACATGACTGCAGTTAGTTATGGCTGACTTAATTTCTGTCATTGTTTTGAACACCTAATTTAGTAAGAGTTAAGTAAGTAATTATAGTAAAAACACAAATCCAGTGATAATAATGTCCAGGACGTGAACAAAACTGAATTAAATTAAGTGTCTCTAAAGAATTTGAGGTACAGTGCACAAGGTTGAAATTCAAGAATCATGATTACAATTTATTTATATAGGAGGAAGAAATAGCTGCATTTCTGTAGTGAATTTCACAAAGTCAGGACATCGCAAATGATTTTACAGCCAATGAAATACCTTTGTGCACAGAAAGGTGCCACGAGCAGCACTGAGGTAATGGCGAAACAATCAGTTTTAGTGGTGTTTACTGATGGACAAATATTGACCACAGGACACAAGGGAGGGCTCCCCCCCTCTTCTTCCAAATATTGCCACAGCCATTTTTCCATCCATCTGAGAGGATATACAGGGCCTCAATTCTGTGCTTCATTCGAAAGATGACTCCTCAGTTAGTGTAACCTTCAGTGATGCACTGAAGGGTGTCCCAAAGTTCCTCACAGCCAATGCATTATGTTTGAAGACCAGTCACCATTACAATGTGGCAACTTGTGCAGTCAATCTGCTCACACTAAAGTTCCACAAATAGGTAGTGGACGAGTGACCAATTAATCTATTTTCAATAATGTTAGTTTGAGAGAAGAACATTGGCCTGGGAGAACTCCCAGCCAGCTTTTCTCTAAATGGTGCCATGGGATCTCTTACGCCCAAATGAATGGATAGATTCCTGATTGAGACCTCAGGTTAGAATCATAGAAAGTACAGTGCAGAAGGAGGCTTTTTGGCCCATCCAGTCTGCACCCTTCCCCACACCTCCACCCTATCCCCATAACTCAGTAACCCCACCTCACCGTTTTGGACACTAAGGGCAATTTAGCATGGCCCATCCACCTAACCTGCGTTGGACTGTGAGAGGAAACCGGAGCATCCAGAGGAAACCCACGTAGACATGGGGAGAACATGCAGACTCCGCACAGACAGTGGCCCAAGCGGGAATTTAACCTGGGACCCTGAAGCTGTGAAGCAACTATGCTAGCCACTGTGCTACCGTGCCGCCCATGGCATGGGTGTGAAGCAGAACTCACTTTGTGATTACAGTGTACCAACTGATCATCAGTAAAGTCAATGGTATTATCAAGCAGCACTTACTCAGCAATAGTCTGCTCACGGACATTCAATTTAGGTTTCACCAAGCTCACCCAGTTCCAGACCTCACAACAGCCTTAGTTCAAACATGGACAAAAGAACTGACTGCCAGAGAAGGGATGAGAGTGACTGCCCTTGACATAAAGGCATAATTTGACTGAGTATGGCATCAAGGAGCTCTGACAAAACTAGTATCATTGGGAATCAGGAGGAAAACTCTCCTCTGGCTCAAGTGATACCTGGCACAAAGGAAGATGGTTGTGGTGGCTGCAGGTCAATCATCTTAGTTCAGGACATCACTGCAGGAGTTCCTCAGGGTAATGACCTCAGCCCAACAATCTTCAGCTGCTTCATCAATTGGCTTTCCTTCCATCATAAGGTAAGAAGTGGGGATGTTCGCTGATGACTGCGCAATGTTCAGCATCATGCTCAGATACTGAAGCAGTCCATGCCCAAATGCAGCAAGAGCTGGACAATATCCAGGCTTGGGCTGACAAGTGGCAAGTGACATGTGCATCGCACAAGTGCCAGGCAATGACCATCTCCAACAAGAGAGGATCTAACCATCGCCCCTTGACATTCAATGGCATTACCATCACTGAACCCCCACTATTAACATCCTGGAGTTACCATTGACCAGAAACTGAACTGGACAAGCCTTATTAATACTATGGCTACCAGGGCAGGTTCAGAGGCTAGGAATCCTGCAGCAAGTAACTAACCACCTGACAGCCCAACGTTTGCCCCCACCAACAAGGCACAAGTCAGGAGTGTGATGAAATACTCTCCACTTATCTTGATGAGCACAGCTCCAACAACACTCAAGAAGCTTAACACCATCCAGGAAAAAGCAGCCGCTTGATTGCTCCCCTTCCACAAAACTTTTATCGCCCACCATTATCGAACAGTGGCAGCTGTGTGTACCACCTACAAGATGCACTTCAGTAACTCACCAAGGTTCCTTAGACTTCCAAAACCCACGACCACTACCATCTAGAAAGACAAGAGCAGCAGATACCTGGGAACGTCACCAACTGAAAGTTCCCCTTGAAGCCACTTATCATCCTGACTTGGAAATATATTGCCATTCCTGCACTGTCGCTGGGTCAAAATCCTGGACCTTCCTTCCAAACAGTACTGCGGGTGTACCTCAGGGACAGCAGTGGCACAAGAAGGCAGCTCACTACCCCCTTCCAAGAGTAACTAGGGATGACTGAAATGCTGGTTTAGCCAGCGGCGCTCACATCCCATAAATAAGCCTCCAAAATATCCCCATCTGTATTGGTGGGGCAGCCAAGAACTTCAGTGCAAATGACAAGATTGAAGTATTTGTAAACATCCTCAGCCAGATGTGCTGATTCGCTCCACATGATGTCAAGAAAGCTTCATTGAAAATCCACTTCCAGGTTTCAATCTCTGCTTTTGGTATTCCTCTGCCCTGGATGCCACTTGTATTCAAGCATTGCCTTCCATACACTCTTTCAGCTGCTCAACCATCTCATCAGAACACCACTGCTTCACAGATACGCAGTAAGGAGTCACCACCCTTCTGATTACTTTGGATGTCTGGCTTACACTGTGGCACAATAGTTAACACTGCTGCCTAACAGTTCCAGGGTCCCTGGTTCAATTCTGATCTTGGGAGATTATCTGTGTGGAGTTTGCACATTCTCCCCTTGTCTTTCCTCTGGCTGCTTCTGTTTCCTCCCACAGTCCAAAGATGTGAAGGTTAGATGGATTGGCCATGCTAAATTGCCCCTTAATGTCCAAAAGGTTTGGTGAGGCTATGGAGATAGGATGAGGGTGAGGGCCTCGGTAGGGTGCTCTTTCAGATGATCGATGCAGACTCAATGGGCCGAATGGCCTCCTTCTGCACTGTAGGGATTCTATGTTCTATATTCTTGCAAGTTGACTTTAAAATGTGTTGCTTGCAGCTATCTCCACTTCAGAGTCCTTTTGCCTGGATGAGTGCAGCTCCAGCAAGACTCAAGAAGCTCAACAACACTCATAACAAAGCAGACTACTTGAATGGCATCCCATCCGTCACATTAAACAATCCCTTCCTCTATCACTACCAAATAATGGCAGTAGTGTACACCATCTACAAAATGCTCTGCAGCAACTCACAAGGTGCCTATGACAGCACCTTCCAAAAACAACTAGAAGGATAAGCGCAGCAAATGCATGGAACACCGACGTCTGCAACTTCCACTCCAAGCCGCACACCATTCTGACTTTGAGCCATATCACTGGTCCTTCACTGTCACCGGGTCAAAATAATCGAACTCTATCCATAATAGCACTGAGGGTGTTCCAATGCCACATGAACTGCAGCGGGTCAAGAAAGCGACTCACCACCACGCTCTCAAGGGCAAGGGCCCTATTTATAAGTCAGCTGATAAGGCCAATCTTATAACGGATGGAGCTCCAGGCATTTCAACGTGTATATTAACCAGTGAAGAGTGGGCTTGCAATAGACAGTAGCCGAGAACCCATTAACGGATTTCTCAACCAACACATGGAGAAAAGGGGGCTTGTTAGAATTCTCCATTTCAAAGGTGAATTTGAGCATTAAGGCGTGCAAGGTGTGTGTGACATATTGACTCATGAACCACCCCTTCAGTAGAGTGATGCTGTCATTCAAGAATGGTGACAGGAGGACCAACAGCAACTTGCATTTATATAGTAGCATTTACCATGTTAAAACATCAAAGGTAGCTGATCTGGCAAGGTGGAATGGTCTCCCTCTGTCACTGGCGGATCGGGTACAGGCGGTTAAAATGAATCTGTTGCCGCGATTTCTGTTTATTTTCCAATGCCTGCCAATTTACCTGCCAAAGGCTTTTTTCAGAGAGATTGAGGGAATGATTACTTTGTTCATATGGGAAGGGAAGGTGGCCAGAGTTAGAAAGGTGCTGCTACAGAGGGGAAGGCAGGCAGGGGGTTTGGGTCTTCCGAACCTGAAGTATTACTACTGGGCAGCGAATGTGGAGAAGGTGCGGAGCTGGGTCAGAGGGGTTGACTCCCAGTGGGTCAGAATGGAGGAGAGTTTGAAAGCACGAGCAACAGCGCCGCTCCCGATGACCCTGGGGAAGTACTCAGGCAGTCCGGTAATAATAGCTTCATTGAGAATTTGGAGACAGTTTCGGCAACACTTCGGGTTGGGGGCAGGGTCAAGAGAAATGCCGATTCAGGGGAACCACAGATTTGAGCCAGGGAAGATTTTGCCAGAAAGGAGATACAGAGCTTCCCAGTGGAGCCGGCCTCCACATTGCTGGAGGAGATACTGACGACAGGGGGACTGGGGAAGGGAGTAGTGTCGGCAGTTTAGGGAGCTATTTTGGAAGAGGAAAAGGCACCACTGGAAGGGATCAAAGCAAAGTGGGAGGAAGAGTTGGGAGAGGATATGGAGGAGGGGTTCTGGTGTGAGGTGGTCCGGAGAGTGAACGCCTCCACCTCGTACGCGAGGTTGGGGCTGATACAGCTGAAGGTGGTATACAGAGCACACCTCACGAGGGTGAGGATGAGCCGATTCTTTGAAGGAGTAGAAAATGTAGGGGCCCCGCTAATCACATTCATATGTTTTGGTCCTGTCCAAAGCTGGAGGATTACTGGAAGGAAGTTTTTAGGGTACTTTCTAAAGTGGTGCACGTGAAACTGGACCCGGGCCCCTGGGAGGCCATATTCGGGGTGTCGGACCAGCAAGGATTGGAAACAGGTGCGGAGGCAGATGTTGTAGCCTTCGCCTCATTGATCGCCCGTAGGCGGATCCTGATGGGATGGAGAGCAACCTCTCCATCCTGTGCCCTGGTGTGACGGGGGGCCCTGTTGGAATTCTTGACTCTTGAGAAGGTTATGTTTGAACTGAGGGGAAGGATGGAGGGGTTCTACAATTCATGGGCATTATTCATTATGTACTTTCAAGAACTGGATAACATCGAACATTAGTTGGGGGGGATGGTTGGGAGGGTTGGGTGGAGGGGGGATGTGTGTATTAAGGGTGACTATGGGTGATTTCTGATTCCTTTTTGTCATTTGTTTATGTAAACATGCGGGCTAATGTTTGGGGTTTGGTGGGAGGATGGGATTGTTGTTAGTGATATGGGGATTGACATATTTGTTACTGATTATTGTTGGTGGATGTAAATTTGGAAGAAAATGTGAAAAAGGAGGAGAATAAAATATTTTTTTAAACATCAAAGGTCGCTTCACAGGAATGTTATCAGACAAAATATAACACTGAGTAAATATGGAGAGTAGGGCAGGTAACCAAAATCTTGGTCAAATAACTTGATTTTAAGGAGAATCTTGAAGGAAGAGAGCGAGGTAGAGAAGCAAAGGTTAAAAGAGAAATTAGTGAGCGTAGGGCCTAGGCAGTGATGCAAAAGTGGAGCAATGAAAATCGGGGCTGGGGAAGAAGCCAGAATTGAAGGAGTGCAGAGATATAGGAGGCTTTTCATTGGATGTGATTACAGAGGTAGAACCCAACTCAGATTCCAAAGAACATTATTATAAACATTTGCAATGGCTGTAAGAGCAATTATGTTGTGATGCAATCTTCGACAACTATAAAGTTATATTGGTAAATTTTTGTTAAATATGCAGTGATCCCACAGACAATGACAAATTAAAGGACAGAGCAAAATACTGAGGATGCTGGATATCAGAAAGAAAGCAAAAAACCACTCAGCAGGTCAGGCAGCATCTGTGGAGGTTGAGTCCAGCAGAGATGTAAATGATTACAGGGCAAAGGAGGCCATTAGTCCACCTGATTCATTCCACCTCAAACCTATAATCCTTCATCACCTACCAATCAAGTATTCCTCACTCTGTACTTACCTCCAGTCCTGAACTAATTTTGCCTTGGTTTCTGTAGCTATGTCTACTTTTCCTATAATCACAGCTTAACTTGGAATAGTGGCACGGTGACAGAGTGCTTAGCATTGCTGCCTCACAGTGCCAGGAGCCTGGGTTCAATTCCAACCTTGGGTGACTATCTCTGTTGAGTTTGCACATTCTCCCTGTTTCTTCTTTTTTTCATTCATGGGATGTGGGCATCTGCGTGGGTTCCTCCCTGTGCTCTGGTTTCCTCCTACAGTCCAAAGATGTGCAGGTTAGGTGGATTGGCCATTCTAGATTGCCCCTTATTTAGGTGAGGTTATGGAGTTACGGGGTTAGGGCAAGGGAGTGGGCCTAGGTAGGCTGCTCTTTCAGAGGGCCAGTGCAGACTCCATTGGTCGAATTGCCTCCTCTGCACTGTGGCGATTCTATGGTGTACCTTTATTGCTTGGTTCCAGAAGAGGATCATGCTAATATATTTCAATGATTCTTCCAATTACTTTCAGGTCAAATTCAAAGCCATTGGTGAAATGTCACCTCGTTCTAATTCCAGTAACTTCTGGTAAGTTTAAAATGAGGAGTCCAGACAGAGTAGATGGAGTGAAACTACCCCTGGGATAGAAGAGTTGAAAAGTAGGGGGCACCAACTTAAAATGAATGGCAGAAGAACCAAAGGTGACATGAGGGGGATCTTTTATACACTGCAAGTAGGTGGGATCTGCAACGTACTGCCTGAGAGTGTGATTGGGGCAGATTCAATTGTGGTTTTCAAAAGGGAATTGGATAATTATCTGAATAGAAAATAAAGTGTGGAGCGGCTGAGAGAGAATGGGGTGGAACTAGCTGAGTTGCTCTTGCTGAGAGCTGGCACAGACAAGATGGGCTGATTGGCCTCTTTACATGCAATAGCCATTCTACGATTCTATAAATTGACCACCCGTCATCAAACTAGGTAACGGAAACAACAGCAAGCACAGTCCCGTTGACCCTGTAAAGTCCTCCTTCTTAACGTCAGGAGCTTGTGCCAAAATTGGAAGAGCTGTCTCACAGACTCGTCAAGCAACAGCCTGATTTAGTCATACTCACAGAAGCATACTTTAAAGACAATGTCTCAGCACCACGATTACCATTCCTGGTATGTCCTGTCCCACCAGCAGGTCAGACCCCACAGAGGTGGTCGCACAGTGGTATACGTCAGGAGGGTATCGTCCTGGGAGTCCTGAACATTGGCTCTGGACCCCATGAATTCTCATGGCATCAGGTCAAACATGGACAAGGAAACCTCCTGCTGATTACCACATATCATCCCCCTCAGCTGATAAATCAGTACTCCTCCATGTTGAACATCATTTGGAGGAAGCACTGAGGGTGGCAAGAGCACAGAAGATACTTTGGGCCGCGGCGGCACAGTGGCACACTGCTGTCTCATGGCGCCGAGGACCCGGGTTCGATCCGACCCCAGGTTACTGTCCGTGTGGAGTTTTCCCGTGTCTGCGTGGGTCGCATCTCACAACCCAAAGATGCGCAGGGCAGGTGAATTGGCCACGCTAAATTGCACCTTAATTGGAAAAAAATAATTGGGTAATCTAAATTTATTTTTAAAATTTACTTTGGGTCGGGGAGTTCAATGTCCATGACCAAGAGTGGCTCGGTAGTATCACCAGAGAGCAAGCTGACGAGGTCCTAAAGGACATAGCTGCTAGACTGGGATGCAGCAGGTGGTATGGGAACCAACAAGAGGGAAAAACATACTTGATCTCTTCCTCACCAACCTCCCTGCTGTGAATGCATCTGTCCACGACAGTATCATAGGGGTGATGGCCATGCAATTGTTGTGGAGACATATTTTCATCGTGACATTGAGGAAAACCATCATCATTTGTGTAGCACTACCAGCATGCTAAATTTGATTGATTTCAAACAGATCTAGTAACTCAAGATGGGGCAACCATGAGACGTGATGGGCATTGAGCAGCAGCAGAACTGTACTCAACCACAAACTGTAACCTTATGGCACATCACCCACTCTACCATTGCCACCAAGCCAATGGGATCACCCTGTTTCAATGAAGAGTACAGGTGGACATTCCAGGAGCAACACCAGGCATGCAAAGAAATGAGATGTCAACCTGATGAAGCTAAAACACAGGACTGCATGCATGCCTCACAGCATAAACAGCAAGTAATAGGTAGAGCTAAGCAATTTCAGAGCTATTAGATCGGATCTAAGCTCCTCAATCCTGCCACATACAACCTCCTGATTCGTGGTGGGCATTTAAACTACCCACTGGAGGAGGAGTCTCCACAAATATCACCATCCTCAATGATGAAGGAGGCCAGTGCATCAATGCAAAAAAATAAGGCTAAAGCATTCACAACAATCTTTAGCCAGGGGAGTGGAGTGGATGATCCAACGCGGCCTCCTCCAGATGTCAGACCTCAACAATTCGATTCACTTCACGTGATAGCAAGAAAAGGCTCAAGGCACCGGATACTCCAAAGGCTATGTGCCCTGACAATATTCCAGCAAGCGTACTGGACTTTGCGCTCCAGAATTTGCTGCATTGCTGGCCAAGCTGTTACAGCACAGCTACAACACTGGCATCTACCTGTAATGTGGAAAATTTCCCTGGTATGCCCTGTACACAAGAACCAGGACAAATCCAACCCGGCCATCAATAAAGTGACGGAAGGGGTCATCAACAGCACCATCAAGCAGCACTTAAATTCTGGTGAAATTCTTTTTTCGGAAGTAACTCTCAATATTTCCCTCCATTGATGGCAGCCCATGACAATCTAATTCCTGGAGCTGTCATTCAGGCAATAACTGTGAGGTGCAAAAAGAGATTTACAACAAAAATGCCAGAACGGAGATGTTATTTACAATCAGGAAAGATTGAACTGGTTGGGGCTCTGCTCCAGAGAAAAAAATGATCTGATACATCCTGAAAATTCTGAAGGGGTTTGATGTAGATGTCAATAAGATGTTTCCATTTTCAGGAGAACCCAAAACTATGTGCCAAAATGACAAGGTAGTTAGTAATTAATCCAATAGGTAATTCAGGAGAAACACCTTAACCCAGAGAGGCATGAGAATGTGGAAGTCAGTGTCCCAGGGAGCAGTTGAAGAGAATGGTGCAGATACATTTAAGGGGAAATTAGATTCAGCCATGAGGGAGAAAGAAATAGAAGAATATGGAAATTGAGCTATTTGAAGGAGACTCATGTGGACTCGGATCAGTTTCCCTGCTGTAAATTCGTTGGTCGAGATTTTCTCCCCCCCCCTCTCCCTCGCCCTTTGGCATGCTGTCTGCCGGTGGAGGCAGTTCGCCATTGGCTGCCGGCGGGATCTTCCAGTCCCGCCGATGTCAATGATCATTTGCATCCAACTACCCCAGTTCCTGCAGTACTGCAAAAAATATATTCTTTTACTCAGCATTAAGATATTGTTACTAGGACCATTGCTTTTTTTGAGATACATTAATGATCTGAATTTGGGTATGTTGGGAATCATTTCAGGTTTTTCAGAAGAAACAATGAGAATGAGAGTAACAGACTGTAATGTTGTTGTCGGGTGGCCTGATTTATGACAAGAACACTTGTAGCCAAAGCTATAAACAATTTAACATTAACTATGGGTAAACTATATACAAAACAAACAGATGAAAAAGAGAATAATCGTGCACAAGCAAACTCTCTCTTCAGCTCACCAATCAGTCTGAGGTCAGCTGACTTTTACATTCATTTATATTCTCGTGAGATAATGCATCTCCTAATGGTCAATCGGCGTATTACAACACAACGGTGATATTACTGCATCCCCTTCACTTTGAAAGAATAAATTAATACATTATCATCGGTATATTTATACGTGATATCATGAGTCCTTGAGTGTAACTGTATTAATTTCAAAACAAATTTTAACTGGTTTAACAAATATACATATATTACACAGGAACAGCAAGCATAGTATGTACAAATAACCCAAATCGACAAATGAGTCAATCGGGGTTTCTTCTGACTCCGGTTGATCTTCTCAAAGTTTGACCATGCTGCTCAGAACTTGTAGATTCAATGTTAACCATGACATTCTCGTGCTCAGGAACTGCTGAACTATCTGACGCTGCAGCTGGCATTGATTCTGACGTAGATTCGTCATCCATCACGTTGTTGTGAAAGTCTTCTCTGCTTTTCAAGAGTACGCAATATTTTCTTCTTAAAACCAACCCATCTCTGTCTGTACATTGTAGGAATGAGGTGCTACTTCTTCAAGCACAATGGATTTTCTCGACCACTTGCCTGAATCTTCTATTCTCAATGTCATCATTACTCAGAGGTGGTAAAGTTCAGACACTCTATCATGGAACTGCTTTTGTTTTGCTTTAATGTTTTGCATTTCCTGCAGTACCACCACATTCTCCTCCTTTTCCAAGTATGGAAGTTTTGACACAAGCTTCTATTCATGAGTAACTTTGCTGGTAATCTACCATGTGACAATGGTGACGCTCTATAACTCAATATTGCAAGATATGGATCAGATCGGCTGTCCGTTGCTTTCTTCAACAATTGCTTTATAATATGGACACCTTTTTCAGCTTTTCCATTGGCTTGAGGGTACAACTAACTCCATGTGACATGATTTAAATCATACATGACTGCGAAGTGTTGCCACTCTTTACAGCTAAAACAAGGACCGTTGTCACTCACGACGACTTGTGGAATTCCGTGCCTGGCAAAAATTGACTTGGTATGCAGTATTACACTGCTTGCCATTGTGCTTGACAGTAGTGCCATTTTGGGATAGTTTGAAAAATAGTCTATGATCATTAAATAATCTTTCACTCGTAGGTGAAAGAGACCAATAGCTACTTTCTGCCATGTGCCGTGTGTAAAGCAGATATTCGTATAGGTTCTCAAGTTTGCTTGCAACGATGTATCTGGCATGTGTCACCACAACTGATCATCCTTTCAATATCCTGGTTTATACCTGGCCAGTAAACAGAGTCACGAGCTCTCCATTTACATTTTTCACTCCCAGGATGCCCTTTGTGGATCCTCTTTAGTACATCCTTGCGAAGAGATTGTGTTATGACTGTAGTGTTCAAGCAAAGTACCACTCCATTAATGATACTGAGTTCAGATCTTATATTGTACAACTCCATACATTGACATCTGGACCAGTGTGAGTTGATGTTCCTCATCACCTCTTGAAGAGTTTGATACTTCCTGGTTCTTCTAGGATCTCACGTAATTTTGCATCTGATACTGGTAGTAGTGTGGAAATAAGATGCAGATCTACATCCTCAGCAATCTCACCACCAATATTTTGCATCGGCGCTCTCGATAATGCATCTGCTAAGAACAAATATTTGCCTGGTGTGTAGATGAGATTGAATACAAAGCGGTGTAACTTTATCATCAATCTCCGAATGCACGGAGACATCTGGTTGAGATTCTTCTTGATGAGGTTAACCAAAGGACAATGATCTGTCTCAACTGTGAAAGCTGGAAACCCATAGGCATAGTCGTGGAATTTCTCCAAGCCTACAACTAAACACAGGCATTCTTTTTTGATTTGAGCATACCTCTGCTCTATTACCATCATGGATCGTGATGCATACATGACATGGTTTCCAATCATCATGCTCGAGTTGCAGAAGAACTGCTCCTAGACCATCTTTCAACGCGTCTCTTGACACATTCATCTGTTTGGATCGGTGAAAAAATGGGAGAACTAGCATGGTGGTTAGTGAAGTCTTGAGCTTCTTCCACTGTTGTTCATGTTGCTCAGTCCAAGTGAAATCCATTATCTTGTGCAGGAGATCATGTAGATCTGTTGTTTTCGCAGACAGGTTTGGAATGAATTTTCCGATAATATTGATCATACCCATCACTCTTAAGATGACTTTCTTGTTGTGTGGTTTTGACATGTTGAGAATTGCTTGGATTTTGTCGTTGTCAGGTTCAGTGCCATGCGACGAGAGCTTGTCACCTCAGAATGTGAACTCAGTTACTCCAATTTTGCTTGTTGAGCTTTAGCCCATTCTCCTGACACTCGTTAGAACTTTAAACAACCTTGTTTTGTGCTCTTCTACGGTTGAGCCCCAAATGATGATATTATCCACGTACACATGTACACCTTTGATGCCTTTGAATATGTGTTCAATGGCACCATGAAAATTTCTGATGCTGAAATTATGCCAAATGACATTCTCAGAAAGCAGTACCGTCCAAATGGTGTATTAAAAGTGCAGCATTTTGTACTTTGTTCCTCTAACTTTAGTTGCCAGAAACCCTGAGATGAGTCAAGTTTCATAAAGAATTGTACACTAGCCATCACAGATGTGATTTCTTCATGCTTTGGTATTTGGTAATGTTCTCTTTTGATATTCTTGTTAAGATCTTTAGGATCCATGCATATGCAAATATCACCAATATTTTTCTTTACACAAGCCATGGAGTTTACCTAGTCGGCAGGTTCTTCTATTTTTCTGATTACTTTTAATTTTGTAATTCTGTTTAGATCCTTTTTGAGGCGATTCCAAAGAGGTGCAGGTACTCTTCTTGGTACCTGTATCACAGGTTTTGAATCCTCTTTGAGTTGTATCGCATAGGTGAATGATAGTGTACCAAAACCTGTGAACACATCGTTTGATTTGCTTATAATGTCCTCAGAATTGTTGGAGTGTTGATCCAATTCATTGTGGAAGCTATATACCCTGCACTAGACCTAATTCTTCACAGGGGTAATCACCTAATAATAAATCCAAGCCCTTGGATACAATATAGAATGGGACGGAATAAACTGTGTTCTTCACCATGTCATTCCGATCTCAAGCACCATAACATTTAATGCTTGAACCATTATAATTTCTCAGAGGTATTTTGTGATATCTTCTAATTGGTTGAATTTTTAGATTTTTAACATCAGTAATGCTGATTAAATTGGATTTGGCACCAGTGTCTAACTTCAATTGAACCATTCAAATGGTAGCAGCCATTGTCCTCATCAACCTCATTTATTTTAACTGGAGTATCAGTTTACAGTTCTTTAAGTGCTGGAGACTTTTGATGTCTCCAAAAAATTATTCTTCTGTGTTATTACTCCAAGAAACAATGAGTTTCATCACTGGATACTCCATCTTCCACTGTGCTGACTGGTCTGGGGTTGGGCTTGGAGTAACAATTCTGAGCTAAGTGAAATTTTCCTTTGTATCTGGAACAAAACTTGCCAAAAGCTGGACACTGCCTTAATTTGTGCCTTTGACTACATCTTTTGCACAGAAATACTTCATCCTGATCTTTAACCTGTTTTTTTGGTGTGCGAGGAGCTGCAGGAACATTCCCGCCTTTGTTCGGATGTTTCCCGCCTTTTAAAGGGTGGCCACCGGGCGCAAGAAGGTGCTGCCATTTTCGTAGAATTTACAGTGCAGAAGGAGGCCATTCGGCCCATCGGGTCTGCACCGGCTCTTGGAAAGAGCACCCTACCCAAGCCCACACCTCCACCCTATCCTCATAACCCAGTGACCCCACCCAACACTAAGGGCAATTTTGGACACTAAGAGCAATTTAGCATGGCCAATTCACCTAACCTGCACATCTTTGGACATCATTACTGAGAAACATTTCCGAATGCTGTGCTGCTAGCTTGTGAGCAAAACAAAACTTAATTGTTTGTTCCAAAGACAGCTTCATTCAATCAACAGCCGTTCACTCAGCTTATTTTCATTCACACCAAACACAATCAGGTCCCGAATCATGGAAGATTCCATCACAGAAAAATTACAGGTTTTAGCTTTTAACTTTAAATCAGTGATGAGATGATCTATGGACACTCCTGTCTTCTGTAAACATGATCTAAACACAAAGTGTTCACAAATTTCATTCTTTCTGGGGCTGCAATGGCCATCAAACCTTTATTACTTCGTTAAAATGTTTCCGATCTTCATCGATTGCAAAATTAAGCATATAAAATACAACAATTACTTCGGCCCTGTCGCTGTGAGGAACATCATTAGGGCAGCACGGTAGCATTGTGGATAGCAAATTTGCTTCACAGCTCCAGGGTCCCAGATTCGATTCCGGCTTGGGTCACTGTCTGTGCAGAGTCTGCATATCCTCCCCGTGTGTGCGTGGGTTTCCTCCGGGTGCTCCGGTTTCCTCCCACAGTCCAAAGATGTGCAGGTTAGGTGGATTGGCCATGATAAATTGCCCTTAGTGTCCAAAATTGCCCTTAGTGTTGGGTGGGGTTACTGGGTGGAGGTGTTGACCTTGGATAGGGTGCTCTTTCCAAGAGCCGGTGCAGACTCAATGGGCTGAATGGCCTCCTTCTGCACTGTAAATTCTATGATCACCACCTTGCATGAATCTGATTGATCTTCTAAATTTATTGCAGTAAGAAACAGATTAAATTGTTGTTTAAACACTTGCCGGTTACTGTCCCCATTACCATGAAAGCTGAGACTCTTTGGTGGCTTCAACAACTCCATGTTGTTAATTCTGCAGTGTGCAAAATCTTTAAATCTCAGTGGCAGGCTTGTTTTTTTCCTCAGTGTTTAATACCATCCAATCCTGGTACCAAAGAATGTTTTTGGCAGATGGCCTGATTTATTGCAAGAACACATGTAGCTAAAGCTATAAACGATTTATTAATATTATCTGTGTGTAAACAATATACAAAACAACGGATGATTAAGAGAATAATCGTGCACAATCTCTTCAGCTCTCCAGTCAGTCTGAGGTCAGCTGACTTTTACATTCACTTATATACAAAAGCACACTGGGCTAAATCGCTGGCTTTGAAAGCAGACCAAGGCAGGCCAGCAGCACAGTTCAATTCCCGTACCAGCCTCCCCGAACTGGCGCCGGAATGTGGCGACTGGGGGCTTTTCACAGTAACTTCATTTGAAGCCTACTTGTGACAATCAGCCATTTTCATTTCATTTCTAGTGAGGCTACTAGTGGTCAGTCGGTGAATTACAACACAACCATAATATCACTACACAGACTTCGAGAAGACAGAGGTAGACTGGTGAAATGGAAGACACATGGCAGACAGAATTTAATAGATAAAAGCAAATTATTGTGGATGCTGGAAACTGAAACAAAAACAGAAAATACTGGACAATCGCAGCAGGTCTGACAGCATCTGTGGAGAGATAACGGACCTAATGTTTTGAGTCTGGATAATTCTTTGTCAAAGACAGAATTTAATGATAAGTAGAGAAATTTCATTTTGGCAGTAAAATTGAATGGAATTAAGTTAAATGGTACCAATTTTTATGGGGGCGGGGGTGGGGGGGTGGGGGGGGGGGGTTGTGAAGCAGAGTGACCTATGTGTCTTCATGTTCTTTTAAAAAAAATTTAGAGTATCCAATTCATTTTTCCAATTAAGGGGCAATTTAGCATGGAAATCCACGCAAACACAGGGAGAATGTGCAAACTCCACACGGACAAGTCTTCATGTTCTTTGTTGACCACAAGATAAGTTGATAAGGCTGCTGATAGGGCTTATGAGAGCCTTAGTTTTAGAATTAGAGGCAAAGGACGCGATTCTCCCAAATGAGAACGAGGTCCCGAGCGAGCGCGTTTACCACGTGTTTCCCAGCACTCGCACTGCTGAGAAACACATGGCCATTCAACGTGACTTATGTTTAATAAGGGGCCTGAACGAGGAACACGTGGCCGAGGACACGCATAGCGCCATTTTTTTACAGTGGGTAGCTCCACTCGCCGGAACCCCCCACTGTAGCGAGAGATTGGGACGTCATTATAAAATGGTGTCCCAATCTCCGAGGCCCCCGAAACAATCCCTGACCTCCCCCCAAGCCCAAGCACAATATGGGAGAGCCTCCGCCCCCCCCCCAAGCCCAAGCACATTATGGGAGAGCCTCCGCCCCCCCCCCCCCCCAGCCCTCCACCACCCATGCCAGGCATCCCCGGACCAATCGCAAAGGTAACCAAGTGGCACCAGCAGTTCTAGGTCATCACCCTGCCCAAAGTGCATGTAGCTGGCATCTCCGATCCCCTGGGAGACCCCCACAAGTGCCATTCCATCGGGTCCCGGTGGTGGGGACCAGTCCCAATGCCACTATCCTGAGATAGCTCAGGTGAAGGGGTTGAATCCCAAAGCCTCAGGTGCCTCAGGAATCTGCACATTTAAGTGAGGTTTACTGCCTCTGCTCTATTATGCAGATTTGCTAAAAGGTGATCCCGCCCATTGTGGGTGGGAGTCACATCGCAACATCTCACAAGATCGCGTTGAATCTCTCGACGCGTTGCGAGCCAGGGCGTTGCCTGGAGCAGGGTCTGCCAGCTTTCAGCAGCAACGCTGCGGCGAGATGCTTTTCCGGTGCAGCGTGCCCATAGGCTCGTTCCCATAATGTACAAAGAAAGAAAAAGGATGATAAATCCCTATACTATTGGGCTCAGCTGGAGTATTGTGTCCAATTCTGGAGAATATACTTTAGAAAGGATGTGAAGGAGAGGGTGCAGTGGAGTTTGTGGCAAAATACCAGGGATACTTCAATTATGTGGAAAGACTAGAGAAACTGGGTTTAAGGATCAAGTGAGACTTGCTAGAGATGTTCAAAATCAGTATTGATAAAATAAAGATGAGAAAAGAGTTTTCGCTGACAGAAGGGTTGGTAATAAAGGGGCGACTTTAGATATTTAAATAAAGGAGGGGTGAGGAGTTTGATCCCATCACTTGTCAATGGAATTTCCCATTGAAGTCACCCCTCGTCGCCGGGAAACCCACGGGTAGGGGTCCGCTGCCGGCGGGAACAGCGAATCCCAACAGCCGGAGTATTCCAGCCTGGATCTACACTTGGAAAGGGAATACTTGTAGGGCCATGGGGAAAGAGCAAGGATGTGGGACGAATTGTGTGGCTCTTTCAAAGAGCTGGTACAAAACAATGGGCGGAATGGTCTCTTTCAGTACTGTTAGGCTCTGAAAATTGCTTCAAAATACAGAGGGAGTAAACATTCACTCACAATCTGGGCAAGTTTTTAATTAAGCAGGTTGCTGGTCCATTACAGAAGCAGTCTGATTTTCATTACATTTATTTCGCATTTGTTCATGTCTAACAGCGAGCCTCCAGTCAAAGCATTAACAAGTGATTTTTTTCCCTCTCTTTGTATATTCCCAGCACTTGATGATTGTTACCTTAATTGCAGCAATTCAAAATTAATCTCGGCCTTCTTTATCCTCGAAAGAATAGCAATTGTTCAGCATTTTTATTGTGTATCTCAGGGCAGCACGGTGGCGCAGTGGGTTAGCCCTGCAGCCTCACGGCGCCGAGGTCCCAGGTTCGATCCTGGCTCTGCGTCACTGTCCGTTTGGAGTTTGTACATTCTCCCCGTGTTTGCATGGGTTTCGCCCCCACAACCCAAAGATGTGCAGGGTAAGTGGATTGAACATGCTAAATTGCCCCTTAATTGGAAAAAATGAATTGGGTACTCTAAATTAAAAAAAATAAATTATTGTGTATCTCTGGTCCTCCTCCGCTCATAAAGATCCAAGCTTATACTGAAATCTCAGAGGGAAGGTGGTGAAGCGCACACAATTTGTCAAGTCTTACACATTGGCCAATCACATCTCATTAAATCACATCCACAGGTGTTGGCTACTCTTGAGAAAAGAACACTGCTCCCGGGGTTGGTGGAGCGGGTGAGGGCAGGGCTGTGTTGTCCCTCATTCAAAGACATTCAGCACCTGATTGAGGGACCCAGCATCATGAAGGGGCGCCCCACTGGAAGTCACCCCCATGCCCTTGCTGCTAACTCACCTCCACCCTTCTTCCCACAACTCCCACATTACAACCCCCACCCTGATGCCGTCTTCCGTCACCTTGGCCTGGAATCCTTGAAAATCCTAGGCATCTGGTGGGTGCATTGCCAAAAGCTATCACCATGCCCGGTGGCGTCCCTTCAATGCACAGTGACCGGCCTCTGGCCAGCAGTGACTCTTGGAAGGTGGGGTTTACACACCCAGACCATCACTATCCATTCAATTCAACCGGCCTTCCCAAAAAGAGCCAACATGGGGGCATTTGCCAGCTCTCCAGCTGGAGACTCGCTGTTAGAGATGGACAAGTACGAAATTAATGCAATCAAAATCGGACTGCTTCTAGAAAGGATCGGCAACCTGCTTAATTAAAAACTTGAGCAGGATGTGAAAGTTTCTTCTGTAATTTGAAGTAATTTTTAGAGCATTACGGTACTGAAAAAGACCATTCTGCCCATTGTGTTTCTGCCAGCTCTTTGAAATAGTCACACAATTCGTTCCACACCCTTGCTATTTCCCCACAGCCCGGCAAGTATTTCCTTTCCAAGTGTAGATCAAGGCCAGAATTCTCCGATCGTTGGGAAACTCTGTTCCTGCTGGCCGCCTCCAGTGAGGCTCCAATACCTGTGTTGAATACCATCCATTGACTCTGTTTGCATTCCCCCAGATGCTGCCTGACGTTGGGTTTTTCCAGCAATTTCTCTTTTTATTTCAGATTTCCAGCAAATACAGTATTTTGTTATATATCCCAAAATGCTTTACAGCAACGGAAACAGTTTTGAAATGCAATGTACTGTAGAAAACAGAACAATTTTCCTATAAGAAGATTCCACAAACAGCAATCACATAACCAGATTTACTGAGAATGGCTGAGGGATAAATATTGCCCAGGTCATCATGGTCATCTCCTGCTCTTCTTGGAATAATGCTGTAGGATCATTTTTATGTAAAGCGAAGAAAGGAGATGGGCCCTCGTTCAGTATCTCATCCAAAAGCCAGCATTGTTGACACTGTAACACTCCTTCAGCACTGCACTGGAGTACCAGCTTAGATTTTATTCTCATGTTTCTGTAGTGGGAATTAAACAAAAAAAAATTGATTTATAGGCAAGAATACTACCACCAAGCCAGGGTTGACACTACATTCATCCCACTTTCCTGCAGGCCAATGCAAGATCATCCAGTGCGCATAAAAATTTCATCCATTTAAAATTTTGTATCCACATGCACATCGTATTCTGTGGCATTTAATGTAATTGTTAAGTTTTTTTTGTTAGTGATCATACTTTTCCCATCACACCTTTGCTGTCAAACTGTTGATTGGCACAAATGCAATCACAGTAAATCAGAATTAAAGAGCAGTGAACAAACAAAACAAAAGCTAGAATGGTAGATAGCAGCTGCTAAGAAATTACAAAAGATTAATGAGAACAGCTTTTTTGGAATATCATTGAGGAGAACCTTTCAGTAAAAGCATGGTGAATCAATTAAATTACCCAAAAGAGTTATTTTAAAAAAAGTAAATCATTGCCTATTTTCCCAGTAACTGAAATTTCTAATTCTTTATCAAAAATGTATTTAAACTGTTATAACCTGCCTGCTTACCATCGGCTGGGGACTAATGACAATCCCACAATCCTGTGGGAGTATGAGCTTCCCCAATGAGGGGGGCGGAGAAACCATTAGTAAACCCCATGTATAAATAAAGCTGGCCAGTTTGGAACCAGCAGGAGGAGGTGTGCAGCAAGGGAAGTTGCTGCTGTTATATATATATGTTATTGTAAATAAATGTTATTACTTTGTATCCTTAAAACTCGTGCTGGATTCTACGTGGCCCTTACAAAACTGGCGACGAGGGTTAAAGTGAATAGCTGTCTACACTGCTGAAGCCACCTCCCTGGATTTTTGTTGGATACAGGTTGGAAGTTGTTTTCTATTATACCATGCCTCTGTACGGACGTTTGGATGTTTTTGATGCTGCGCTGAACCAGTACGCACAACGGATGCGTTACTATTTCTGGGCAAACAATATCACCAGAAACGAGCGCCAGGTGGTCATATTGCTCACCGCCTGCGGCCTGCATACATTTGGGGTGATTAGGAGCCTTACGTACTCAGCTGCGCCGGACACCAAAACATTTGATGAACTTTCGAATATAGTGGGGCAACATTTTAACCCAACCCCGTCCACGATAGTCCAGCGTTACCGGTTTAATACCGCTGAGAGGACCCCTGGAGAATCCCTTCCTGACTTTCTATCCAGGCTACGCAGGATTGCGGAGTACTGTGACTATGGTGTGACCTTGTCAGAAATGTTACGCGACCGTTTGGTTTGCGGTATTAACAATGCGGCCACCCAGAGAAAGTTGTTAGCAAAGCCAACATTGACTTTTCAACAGGCCATTCAAATAGTATTGTCCCGAGAGAGCGCAGAACGAGGAGTGCAGGAGCTACAGGGAATGGAAGTGCATGCCTTGGGGCACAACCCCTTCCGTCCGAAAATGTCCCCCCGCACTCCTGCGGTACCTTGGGCAAGGCGACGTCCGGACCGACGCCAGTGGCCATCGGACATTCCTCCCCGAAGGGAGCCTTCTCCAGAACCAATGAATGAGGAGCCATGTCCGTGACAGACTTGTAGGCGCCGACCCCGTCGCGGACGCCGGTCCTGGGGGCGCCAGAGGCGCCGTCGTTCCGACCAAAACTGGGACCAGCCCAGGGGCCGTACCTTCCATGTGGATGAACCTGCGGCGACCACTCCTGAGGACGTGGAGACGGAGGACGACTGCCTGCAGCTGCATTGTGTGGCAGCTCCCCATTAAGGTGACAGTACGGGTCAATGGTCACCCGCTTGAGATGGAGTTGGACACTGGCGCAGCGGTCTCCGTGATCGCCCAGGGGACATTCGACCACATCAAGCAGAGTATACAGACCCTTACACTAACCGACTCACAGGCCAGGTTGGCCACCTACACGGGGGAACCACTGGACATTGCAGGAACTACAATGACCCCTGTTGTTTATGGACGCCAGGAGGGGCGTTTCCCACTTATCGTGGTGCGCGGTCAGGGGCCCAGCCTGTTGGGTCAGGACTGGTTGCGCCATTTGCGGTTGCAATAGCAGCACATCCTCCAAACAGTTTCCGGAGGGTTGACTGAGGTGCTAGGACGATACCCAGGTGTATTCCAGCCTGGTTTGGGGAAAATAAAAGGGGCCGTAGCCCGTATCCAAGTCGAACCAGGAGCCACGCCACGCTATTTCCGGGCGCGCTCGGTGCCTTACGCCTTGCTCAAGAAGGTAGAAGGGGAGCTCACTTGTTTGGAGACTTTGGGTATTATCAGGCCCCTCCGTTTTGCTGACTGGGCAGCACCAATTGTACCTGTAATGAAGCCAGATGCCACAGTTTGCTTGTGTGGCGACTATAAACTTACAGTGAATACGGCTTCCCAACTCGACCGATATCCAATGCCTCGCATAGAGGATCTCCACGCGAAGCTTGCAGGCGGACTCTCGTTCACAAAATTAGATATGAGTCACACCTACCTACAGTTGGAGGTGGACCTTGCCTCCCGACCATATGTAACGATTAATACACACCGGGGCCTGTATGAATATACACGGTTGCCCTTTGGAGCATCCTCTGCCTGCGCTATTTTTCAACGTGTTATGGAGGGCATTTTGAGAGGTTTACCACGTGTCGCTGTCTACTTAGATGACGTTTTGACTACAGGGACGTCGGAGCAGGAACATTTGGAAAATCTGGAGGCTGTCCTTAGACGCTTTTCAGAGGCTGGAGTCCGTATACATCGCACAAAGTGCGTATTTCAGGCAAAGTAAGTAGTCTACCTGGGTTATCGGGTGGATCGCGAAGGTTTGCACCTCGTCGCAGAGAAGGTGCATGCGATTCAACAGGCCCGACTGACACTTTGCATCTTCGTTCTTTTCTCGGTCTCGTAAACTATTACGGGAAGTTCCTCCCCAATCTGGCAACTACGCTGGCCCCGTTGCACCTTCTGCTAAAGAAAAATCACACCTGGGTTTGGGGTCAGCTGCAAGAAATCGCTTTCCGGCGGGTAAAGCATCAATTGTCGTCATCTGGGTTACTAACCCACTATGATCCTGGAAAGCCTTTGCTCGTCACATGTGATGCATCCCCGTATGGTATTGGGGCCGTCCTGTCCCACAAGATGGAGAACGGGGCCGAGCGACCGATAGCTTTCGCCTCCCGCACATTGACTGCAGCAGAGAAAAAGTACGCGCAGATCGAGAAGGAGGGCCTGGCAGTGGTTTTTGCGGTGAAACGCTTCCACCAGTACGTGTATGGCCGCCATTTCACTATCGTAACTGATCATAAGCCTCTGTTGGGACTTTTCAGAGAGGATAAGCCAATACCGCCCATTGCTTCTGCACGGATCCAGCGCTGGGCTTTGTTGCTTGCTGCATACGAGTATTCTCTGGAGCACAAACCAGGAACGCAGATAGCAAATGCCGACGCACTGAGCCGATTGCCTTTATCGACCGGCCCCATGTCGACCCCCACGACCGGTGAGGTGGTTGCAACCCTAAATTTTATGGACACCTTGCCTGTCACGGCATCACAGATCCATGAGTGGACCCAGACGGAGCCAGTCCTGTCAAAGGTTCGGCACATAGTCCTGTATGGTGGGCAGCATAGACAGCTCCCAGGCAAGATGCGGGCATTTTCCTCCAAGTTGTCAGAATTCAGCATGGAAGACGGCATCCTCTTGTGGGGGACGCGTGTGATTGTCCCGGAAAAAGGCCAGGAGCTGATACTAAGAGACTTGCACAATGGGCATCCAGGTGTGACCAAAATGAAAATGTTGGCCCGGAGTTATGTCTGGTGGCCAGGCCTCGACACCGACATTGAGAAGGTGGCCCAAAACTGCTCCATTTGCCAGGAGCATCAGAAGCTTCCGCCGGCTACGCCCCTACATCACTGGGAATGACCAGGGCGGCCTTGGGCACGCTTGCATGCAGATTTCGCAGACCCTTTTCAAGGATCCATGTTCCTTCTATTAATCAACGCCCAGTCTAAATGGCTAGAGGTGCATAAGATGCAAGGGACAACGTCCTGCGCAACAATTGAAAAGATGCGTTTGTCTTTTAGTACGCATGGCCTCCCCGAGGTGCTGGTCACGGATAACGGCACTCCATTCACGAGTGAGGAGCTGGCGAGGTTCATAAAGATGAACGGCATACGCCATATCCGCACTGCCCCTTACCACCCGGCTTCAAATGGGTTGGCAGAGCGCGCAGTGCAGACATTCAAGAGGTCTAAAGAAGCAGTCTTCCGGATCAATGGACACGAGACTGGCTCGCTTTTTGTTTACGTATAGGACCACCCCCCATGCAGTGACTGGGGTAGCACTCCCGCAGAACTCCTAATGGGCCGGAGACTTCGCACCCGCCTTAGTATGGTTTTCCCGGACATTGACACAAAAGTACGCCGCACACAAGAACGGCAGGGACAGGAATTTTCTCGGCATCGGCCGATTCGGCAGTTTGCGCCCGGTGACCCAGTGTTCGTTCGGAATTTTGCTGGTGGTGCCCAGTGGGTTCCTGGCGTAATCTTTCGCCAAATGGGCCCTATATCTTACCAAGTGCAAGCCCAGGGTCGTCTCCAGCGCAAACATGTAGACCACGTTCGGTCCAGAGGACTATCCCCTCCAAAGATTCCCCGCCCCCGGAGCTCATTTCTACAGCCGCAGAGACCAGAGACAATGGAAGGTAGTCCTCACAATCTTCCTCTGGTGCCTCACTCAAAGCCTGCGCAAGTCGTTACAGAACCGAATGGAGATAGAGACGCTGACATGACGGAGGCAGCAGACTCTGACTCCGAGATGGAGACACAGGACGCATCAGAGGGGGAATCCTCGGGTCCACGGGCTGTGGATGTACAACCGTTACGCCGTTCATCACGGAAGCGCTGGTCTCCGTCTCGTTACACGCTGCCTGATCCAGCGCCGCGTGCAAATGGTGTCCGGCCTGCGGCAAAACGAGTCCGACGCCCTCCTTCGCCAGGGTCTTCGGTGGATTCCTTGGACTTTGGGGGGGAGGGATGTTATAACCTGCCTGCTTACCATTGGCTGGGGACTAATGACAATCCCACAATCCTGTGGGAGTATGAGCTTCCCCAATGAGGGGGTGGAGAAACCATTAGTAAACCCCATGTATAAATAAAGCTGGCCAGTTTGGAACCAGCAGGAAGTAGTGTGCAGCAAGGGAAGTTGCTGCTGCTGTTGTATATATATCTTATTGTAAATAAATGTTATTACTTTGTATCCTTAAAACTCGTGCTGGATTCTTTGTGGCCCTTACAAAATAAACAAAATACTGTCAATAGAAATGACATATGTCACATAAAATGATTACAATTATCCACTGATGCATCTTTGAATGTTTTTTTTCTCTTTTTTCAGTTAAAGTGTCAATATTTCCCCAATAGTAATCTTGATTTTGTTTTTTGACCAGGCCTGTGACTCTGGAACATGACGGTACACCTCACAGTTTATGGATGTATATGATTTGAAATTTTCCAAGTTGCATCAATAGAGTTTAGTCAGCGTTATTAGCAAAACGTTTCCAAAATGTGAGGAATAGATCTGCAATCTATATTAATAACTTAGGTGAATAGATAGAGTGATATATCAAAGTTGGCTGATGGTACCAAGCTAGGTGGGAAACAAAAACAAAGGAGCAGGAGTAGGAGTACGACATTCGGCCCATCCAGCCTGCTCTGCCATTCATTATAATCATGGCTGATCATCCAACTCAACCTGCTTTCCACCTCTTTAAACCGAAGAGCTATAGCTAATCCTTCTTGAAAATATACAGGGCGGGCTTCTCCATTGGCCGATGCTGGAATCAGGCAAAGCGATTGGGCGGAGAATAGGTTTCACGCCAAATCGTAATTCTCCGTCGCCTCGATAGCGACATCAATGCATTCCAGAACGCACGAACAGTGAACACCATTGGCATATCATTAGCGGGCCTGACCCGGTATTCTTCAGGGCCTTCGCGATTGTCCGCCTCCAATGGGCCAAATTCCCGATGGTGGTAGTGACGTGGGAGAAAGGCCATGGGGTCAGGGTGACTCCTCCACGGGTCTGGGGCACAGACATTTTGGTGTGCACCCCGCTGACCACCCACCTTGGTCTTGGTTCTTTAGAGTGACACCGGCCGTATGGGTAGCCCCACACCCCACACACACACACACCACCCTCCACCATGCCTCCCCCATACATGGTCGCCACCCACCAGAGGGACATCAGACGACCTACCACCACCCTACGGGGTTGCCGGATGGGAGCTGTGGACTGTACCTCTGGCAAGGGCAGCACCAGCCAACGGTAGCCCTCGCAGCGGGTCAAGCAGCAGGTCCAGAGGTCCTCATGGTGCCGGACACTGATGGGGCGTGTTGTGTGGAGAGGGGTGTTGGGGGTCATGCAGGGCGGGGCATACACTCTTAGCCGAGACCACCATATAGCCCAGTGAACCTGGTTGGGCATGGGAGTACGCACCATGCTAACATGTCGGCCTTTACCCCTTGCAGACAATGGATATTGGAATTCAACCAGCAATGGCTGGTCCTCCTAGTCGCTGCAGTCCTGGGGGATGCACTGCACCCCACGGCTCAGGGGTGGGCTCCTGAGCGACAGGGCTATCCACTGGAGTCGTGGTTGGTGACTCCTTTCCAAAGGCCACAGATCGACGATGAGACCCACTGCACTATTGACCATGCTGCGGCCAGGGGTGGTGATCGAGACTGCTCGAGGAAGAGGACCCGCAGCAGCAGAGTGAGCAGCAGAAAAACAGAAGCCAGCCATTGAGAATGGAGAGCCAGCTGTCCAAAAGGCCAAAGAGGAGCAGGCACCATGTGAGGCCTCATGTGTAGCAGCAGCGCCTGTCATTTTAGGACCTGGACCGAACATGCCATTGAAGACTCCGGCTACATCGGGAGACAGTGCCACACATTTTCCGGATCATGGCACAACTGGCACTGCAGGGGTATGGAGGAGGACACCCATCACTGGTAGTCACGGGCTCCTTCTAGGTGCTGAGTGCGGACCTATCGGGGCTCTCACACAGCTCGGTGTGCAGGTGCATCCACACTATCATGGAGGCCCGATAGCTCAGTCGGCACAATACATCTATTCTAATGTGGACCAAACCCACCAGGATCCCGGGCAGCGGGGTTTGCTGGCATCGCCGAGATGCCCCGGGTCCAGGGGGTGATCGACAGATGCATGTCCCCCTATGTGCACAGGCAGATGACAGGCTGCTCTACACAAACCGAAAGGGGTTGCACTAGATGAACGTGCAGCTGATAAGTGCCCATCAGATGCGCATCATGCAGGTTTACGCCCAAACCCGGGCAGTGTGCACAATGCCTTCATCCTGGCATACTCGTCGATTCGCGGCTTCTTCAAGACCCACACACGGTTCAGGGGTTGGCTCCTGGGCAACAGGGGCTATCCACTGCAGTCGTGGCTGGTGATGCCTATCCGAAGGCCACAGGTCGATGCTGAGACCCACTACAATAATGACCATGCTGTGGCCAGGGATGGTGATCGAGCGGTGCTTCGGCCTCCTGAAGATTCTAGTGCCTGAACCACTTTGGACAGGCACCCCAGTATGATGCTGAGAGGGTCGCCTGTATCATGGCGGCCTGCTGCGTCCTCCACAACATCACTCAGCAGAGGGGCGACGTGCTGGAGGAGGAGGAGGATGTATGCCCATCCTTGTCCGATGAGGAGGATGGGGGGGGTGGGCGAGAATGGGCAGGAAATGGGGCCCTGGCAGGCATGGGAGGCTGCACGACGTGCACGTTACGCTCTGACCGCCTCCAGGTACATCGACTGGAGGGTGGTGGGAACTGACCAGGGGCAGGGATGCCACATCCCACTCCCACGACCCCCCCCCCCCCTCCACTCCCCATCTGCCTGTAACCCCCTCTGTGAGACATACCTGCTGCACTACGGGACACCTGGGTCACCGTTGGTAGCCGCCTTCTGGGGCGACCGGGCTGGATGGACCTGGCCGTGGACATGTTGATCCATAGCCAAAACCCACACCCTCAAGGCTTCCACCACAGACGCCACACATGTGGTGTTGGCCTGGGTGGCACACATGGTCGGCACCAGCTCCTCCTCCTTCATGCGGTTAGACTCCTCCAAATGCACCTGCAGGTGCTAGATGCTTGCCAACACCCTGGCTCTGCGACTGCATCGCCATGATCAATAGAACTGTCTGTTCCAGAAGCCCGAAACCCATCTGGACAGCAGCTAGTCCCTGCGGTCAGCCTGCCCTCGGACCGTCTGTTCCCTCGGAGTTCCTACCTCCACCTGATGTACCAGAGTATGTGTGTGGTGTGCGCCAGAGGGTGCCCCAGGAGTCTCTTCACTAAAGTGCCCACCCGAGGTGACAGTCTCTGGGATGGTGGAGGATGTTGTAGACAGCTGTGATGGGAAATCTGTGTCACCCTCAAACTCGCGCTCTGGGGTGTTGTGGGTTTCGGGTCGATGGCTCCCGCTCATGTTGGTGTCATCCTCATCGCTGCTCGACACACAGCGGGGGCTCAGATTGTGGCACGCTGGGGATGGGGAACATCAGAAGAACCCGCCCTATATCCAGCAGGTCCTGCAAGACACAAGACCGTGGGCCAAGATAGGAGTGAGGAAGATAGGAGTGAGGGTGATGTGAGGGTGGGGTTGAGAGTGGTGTGAGGGTGGTGAGGGGGTGAGAGTGGTTTGGGTGAAGGTGGGGTGGGTGATGTGGTGTGGGGTGAGGGTGGTGTGGGGCTGAGCGTAGTGTTGTGATGGGTAACAGACGTGTCACGGGGATCCGCACCTCAGTGGGGTCTCACTTCCTCGCCGCGGCCGATCTCCACGGCGGGGACTTCCCTTTCTTCTGGCCCGGCAACCACATATAGAGGCCTCTGCTCATCCACGATGAGGGGCTGCAGGCCTGGCAATCCCACTCCAGTCTTCTCCTGCTCCCAGCGGTAATGGGTGGCCTATCCGGTGAACCCGGCAACATTTCTCATTGGAATCAACTGTGTTCCACGTGGCGCCAGTTGCTAGCCCTTTAACAGTCACTGAATCGGTCCACGTGCGTCACTAGATTTGCTGTCGTGGAACTCCACGAATCCTGCCCCGGCATCAACACTTAGTCTCAGGAGCTGAGAATCCAGCCCACAATGTTTTAGCCTCAACTGCTTTCTGTAGTAGAGAATTCCACAGGCTGTCCACTCTCTGGATGAAGACATCTCTCCTGATCTCAGTCCTAAATAATTTACCCGTATGCTTAGATTGTGATGCTTGGTTCTGGACTCCCCCGCCATCGGGAACAGCCTTCTTCATCTACCCTGTCTAGTCCTGTTCGAAGGAAAGCTGCGTTGAGGACACATTGAGACTGCAAAGTAATATAGACAGGTTAAGTGAATGGGCAATAAGGCAGCGGCGGATGGATTATAAGGTAGGGAACTGGGAGGTTATTCACTTTGGTTGTAAGAATAGGAAAGCGGAATATGTTTTAAAAGGTGGGAAACATGTAAGTATAGATGTTGAAAGAGACTTGTGCTTGTACAAGGAACACAGAAAGCCTTTCTGGAGAAAACACGGAGGAGAGAGAGGAAGGCTATTTTTCTGGGGCTGCAGAGAGCCTGAATGAGTGAGTCTACAGGAAGGCCATTGCAGGCTTCAAACATAGACAAGAACCTCTCTTTCTCTCCAGAAAGGCATGTGAGTGCTGTGTTTCTGAAACTACAGAGACCTGAATGAACCTATAACAACACCAGAAATTGAAAGCAAGGTTTGAAGATGAGTAAGGTTCTGGAAACCATCATCTGACCATTCTTTTCCTTTTCCTTACGATTTTTCATCCCTTTTTTCCCCTCTGTGTTACTCTGACTTGTGTGTTTTTGTAGAGGGTGGGGAGCAAGTTAAAGTGTGGAATTAGGAATTAGATAATAGTTAACCAGCTGTATTTGCTGCGTATTTCATTATAGTTCTTGTTTTAAAGAAACAGTAATTGTGTTTACATTTACAAAGCTGGTGACTGTAATTATTGGGCAGCCAAGCGCCAAAGACTTTGGGTATTTTTCTCAGAATTATTGGTTAATTCACTTGTGTTGTGACTCTGGGTCAAGTGGGACTGGAATTGACCGCGCACTAGCCCAGGGTGATATAACAATATTTCATCTGCCCAGTTTTTGCCCACTCACTTAACTTGTCTAAATCCCTCTGTAGACTCTTTATACCATCCTCACCACTTGCCTTCCCACCTATGTTTGTGTCATCCACAAACTTGGCAATAGTACATTCACTTCCCTTGTCCAAGTCATTGATACATATTATAAATAATTGTGGCACTCCACTAGTTACAGGTTGCCATTCTGAAAATGTTCCTCTTATCCCATCTTTTTGTCTTCTATTAGTTAAACAATCTTCTATCCATGCTAATATACTACCCCAACACCATAGGTTCTGATGAATTAACCTTTGGTGTGGTACCTTATTGAACACTTTTTGGAATCCAAGTATATTACATCTACTGGTTCCCTTTTATCTATCCTGCTCATTGTAGATGATCCATTTATGAATTCATTTAAGGCTGGGATAGAGATATGTTGGGTACCTGAGGGAATTAAGGGATATGGTGAATGAGTGGGAAATTGGAGCTGAAGTTCAAGATCAGCCATAGTTGTAATGAATGGAGGAGCGTGATCAAAGGACCAGGCAGTCTACCCCTGCTCCTATTTATTTTGTTCCTGTGTTCTTAATATGACAGACCTTTGTGAATGGAATCTCATTGCAGCTTTGTTTACTTTCAAAATGTTCAAATTGGTGTGTCATTCCAAAGCCAGGTTTCGAAATACAGAACAATCATTACTAAATAAATCCAATCTGGAATTCAGGAAAATCTTTTTTTAAATATTCATTTTACGGGGTGTGGGCATGGCTAGATAGGCCAGTATTTATTTCCCATTCCTAGCTGCCCTTCAGAAGGTGTTGGTGAACTGTCTTCTTGAACCATTGCAGCCCCTGAGATGTATGTGCACTCTCAGTGTTGTTTGGGTGGGGATTCCATGATTTTGACCCAGTGACAGTTAACATTTGCAAGTCAGAATGGTGAGTGACTTGAAGTGGGACATCCAGGCGATGGTGTTCCCAGGTATCTGCTACTCTTGTCCTTCTAGATGGTAGTGATTGTGAGTTTGGAAGGTGCTGCCTAAGGATCTTTGGTGAGTTCCAGTAGTACATTTTGTAGATGGTGCACATGGTTGCCATTGTTCATTGGTGGTGGAGGGACTGAGTGTTTGTGGAAGGAGGAGCAATAAAGCAGGTTGCTTTGGCCTGGAGAGTGTTGAGCTTCTTGTGTGTTGTTGAAGTTGCGCTCATCCAGGCAGGTGGAGGATATTCCATCACACTCCTGACTTGTAACTTGTAGATGGTGGACATAATTTGGGGACTCAGGAGGTGAGTTATGTCACAACACCCTGGGTTAGTGCACAGTCAATTCCATCCCTCCTTGACCTGGCTTCGCAACATAGTTGAAACTAGATTTTACTTAAAATAGCTAAGGTCCTTGGTTGAGCCCAATAAACAACAGTCACCAGGTTTGTAACTTTAAAACACAAATAACCTTTTATTATGGACAGTATTATAATTAAACGGACAAAAAATGTAACTGACTATCTGCTACTCCTTTCCCCAACGCCCCCCCCACCTTTCTAACTCACCCAACTCTCTACTGTAGCCATGTAAAATGGCTGACTCCCGATTAGAATGGCCAAACCCCGATTTAAAATGGCGAACGGAAGAGGCTGATGGGAAAATCAGCCAACAGGACTCAACCAGACAGCTGCAGGTAAAACAGTGTATTTGCCTCTGGAGAAGCCAGGCCAAACCGATACCTGCAGCCATCAACATCGCAACACCCCAGCCATCTGCATATTAATCAGCCATCCCCGGGAACATTTGCTATAAATTAGCAACACAAAGCCGACCCAGACCTTTCGGCGCCAGCAGGAGCTGACACAAAGAAAGGTAAACGACCACCCCTCGATCAAGGAATCGCTCCAGTATTGGAGAATATCGAATCAAGTGATTGGGACCAAGTCCAATCACTTGGAACCAGGTACAAGGTCCGCCCCGAGAGGCGGGAAGCCCCTGGGGACTATAAGAATAGGGGCCAAGTTCAAATGGACCCTTCTTCTCCTCTCTGCACCCTTCGAGACCCTTGCTGAAAGAGAACGTAAGTTTTACTCCAATGATCGCTACCAGATAGACACTCCTGACTATCGACCTGTACCAGCTTTTGAATCCCGCAGACTCAGAACCCATTTGAAAGGCCATTTGTTTCTCTGACCTGGTGGGCCATTTCCAAAGTTAAGTATTGGCCTGTTAGTGGTAGGTAGTAGTTTAGAAGTAGAATTAATGTATAAGTATTAATTGCTGTATATAATAAATGAGCGTTGATTTAACTCTTACTAAGCGGTGTGTTGGATTATTAATCATTACTCGGACTTGAACCACGTGGCGGTATCAGAAAGATACCTGGCAACTCAAGAGCAAAGGTGACAGAATTAGAGCAAATAAACTAAGGCTAAAACGAGCAACACTACACACACACAAAAAAAAAAACACAGAGGGGAAAGGATGGTGGAAAGGGAAATCAAATATAAATAAAAATAAAAGGACAAGGATCTTGATGCACTGGGATGACTTCCAGTCAATGTCTTTCTGAAGTTCAGGCTTTCATTTTGGCACTTCTTTCTTCTCGGCGTCAGATGATTTTCTCTGGAAAAGTTGACTTCTTCCTCTGCAGACTCAGCATCATTTGAAGTTTACAGCAAAGAATGTGCCAGGTAATCACTGCTTTCAGAACAATAGAGCAGTTCTTCAACTTCAGCAAGCAGGAGAGATTGAGAATTTGTTTCACTTCCAAAGTCTAAACACTTCTGCTAAGTTCTCTCAGAAAGCATCATGCAGGAACAATCACTGACCATTGTCAGGCAGAACACTGTCCCTGGCCAACCCACTGGTTGCGAGTTAACCAATCAATCCGATTCCCTCCAAAGCTGGTTCCTACGATCCATTTGGTGTCAACGAATCTGGCTTCTCCCTTCTAAAATAGAAAAATCTAGGAACACAGTGTACTGGCAAGCAGACTGTTTCACCTTTGATACTTCTGCTGAAAGGCACATGCCGTTTATAAGTCCACACACCAAAATAATATAAAAGAAATGGGAACAAAGGAAATAAAGAGAAAGAACTCTTACATCCGAAAGGGATGAAACATCATTGCTTGGACGTTTATTCACAAAGTATGCAACACAAACCACAAAGCACTCCTCCATTCATACTTCATTTCCCACGACATATGATCCCCCAACCTTATATCTGCCTCATATCATAGAACATAGAACATACAGTGCAGGTCATTCAGCCCATCGATTCTGCACCGACCGACTTAAGCCCTCACTTCCACCCTATCCCTGATATATCAGCGCTCAAATTTGTGACAATGTTTTTGTAATAATACCATCTTTTCCAGGAATTTGTACAATCTTGGGCGAAATTCTCCTGTATCGGCGCGATGTCCGCCGACCGGCACCAAAAACGGCGCTAATCAGTCCGGCTTCGCGCCCCAAAGGTGCGGAATCCTCCGCATCTTGGGGGGCTGAGCCCTAACCTTGAGGGGCTAGGCCCGCGCCGGACTGATTTCCGCCCCGCTAGCTGGCGGAAAAGGCCTTTGGTGCCCCGCCAGCTGGCGTGGAAATGACATCTCTGGACGGCGCATGCGCGGGAGCGTTAGCGGACGCTCACTGCATCCCCGCGCATGCGCTGTGGAGGGAGTCTCTTCCGCTTCCGCCATGGTGGAGACCGTGGCGAAGGCGGAAGGAAAAGAGTGCCCCCACGGCACAGGCCCGCCCGCGGATCGGTGGGCCCCGATCGCGGGCCAGGCCACCGTGGGGGGCCAAATCGCCCCCAGGACCCCGGAGCCCGCTCGTGCCGCCTTGTCCCACCAGTAAGAGAGGTGGTTTAATCCACGCTGGCGGGCCAGGCATTCTAGCAGCGGGACTTCGGCCCATCTGGGCCGGAGGATTGCGGGGGGGGGGGGGCGCGATTCCCACCCCCGCCGAATCTCCGGTGCCGGAGAATTCAGCAACCGGCAGGGGTGGGATTCACGCCCCCTTATGTTGAAAGGTTGCAACAATAAACTCCAACGGAACAACCTTGCATTCCAAGTTTTAAATTTTTCCACAAATGCAGGTGGATTATTGTCAGTAAAGTCTAGGCTTTGCTTATTATCATGCCGGACATCAGCTTCAAAATGCTGAAGGGTTAGTAGCAATGCTGCTGCTTCCTTCTTAATGGTGAAGTACTTTCTTTAGCACAGACTTAGGTTCTATGAACAGTATCCCATCGGCCTCTCTATTCCTGACTCATCATCCTATCGTAACACTGCCTCCGCCCCCAGGTTGCTGACAACCATGGCCTTTTGAAGGAGTTTGGAAGGCCTTTTAAATGAGTTTGGAAAAATCAGGGGTGGTCAACACTGGATTGCTTATAAATATGGCCCTCAATTTCTCAAAAGCTGTTTGGCCTTCTGTAGACCATACCATATTGCTTGTTTCTGCAATAGGTTAGTCAAAGGGACCGCTATGGTACTAAAGTTAGGTACAAATTATCTATAGAACCCGCACATGCCTAGAAACCTCATAATCTCCCATATCATTTTGGCAATGGGGAAATCTAGTAATGCCCGTACCTTTGCTGTTTTGGGTATTATTCGTACCTGGCAAGCAGACTGCTTCAACTTTGAGACTTCTGCTTAAGGCACATCCCGATTATGGACCCACGGACCAAAATAATAAAGTAAAAAAAATGGGAACAAAGGAAATAAACAGGAAGGATTTTTATTGTTACTATCCGCAGGATTCCTAGCTTCTGACCTGCTCTGATAGCCACAGTATTTGTGTAGCCAGTCCAATTACGTTTCTGGTAAATGGTGACCTCCAGGATGTTAATAGTGGGGGATTCAGTGATGGTAATGCCATTGAATGACAAGGGACGATACTTTGATTCTCTCTCACTGGAGAAGGTCATTGCCTGGCACTTTTGTGGCACGAATGATACTTGCCACTTGTCAGTCCAAGCCTAGATATTGTTCAGTTCTTGTTGCATTTGGACATGGACTGCTTCAGTATCTGAGGAGTTGCAAATTGTGCTGAACATTGTGCAGTCATCAGCAAACATCCCCACTTCTGACGCTGTGATGGAAGAAAGGTTAATGATGAAGCAGCTGAAGATGGTTGGGCCTAGGACACTATCCAGAGGAACTCCTGCAGTGATTTTCTGGCAATGAGATGATTGACCTCCACCCACCACAACCAAGTAATCATAATCTTTATTAGTGTCACAAGTAGGCTTACATTAACACTGCAATGAAATTACTGTGAAAATCTGTTGTGCCAGGTATGACTCCAATCAGTGGAGGGGCTTTTCCCCAGATTCCCATGAACTCCAGTTATCCTAAGGCTCCTTGGTGCTGTACTTGCGATGCTCGATCAATAACTCCAGAAGCGAGATTGGAAGACAATTGAAGGCTTTATTGGACTAGATGTTTCCCCCAGCAGCGCAGGTACAGAATGCAGCTGCTAGGGAGACACAGGCTCTTATACTCCGCCTTGCTGGGTGGAACCAGCAGGCAGGCTTCACCAATGATATTGCTGTCTCAGGTACCTCCAAGACCAATGGTCTTACAGCATCAATCTGGGCACCATAATACCCCTAATACCGACTACCACATTCACCCCTGTTAAAAAGAGTACGGCAGGGGTCTCGCGTTATACAGTGGTAAAGGTTGAGGTTATGGTGGTACCCGGTATACATTAATACAGTGTTTAGCCTCATTACATGTCGCACATATTTACAGTATTTATTTACATTCAAAATGAAGCAATTAGTCGGTTGGGGGCCCTGGTCGTCTTCTACGATCATCGCAGTTTCGGCGGTGATGCAGGCGCCGGCTTGGGCATCCGTGGCTCCGGGAGCGTGGCTTTGGCTTCTTCGGCAGCTTCATCTCCCCTAGATGGGACCAGTGGGAGAACCGATCCACCTGGGAAGGGGGCGGCTGTGGGGTGCGCCGGTGGGAGGGAGGGTGAGGTTGGTGGTGGGGGTGTGGGTGGGGACCCAGCGGGCGCCAGGTCCCGTAGGGAGACCGTGTTCTGTCGGCCGTCGGGGTACGCCATGTAGGCATATTGAGGGTTAGTGTGAAGGAGGTGGACCCTCTCGACCAATGGGTCCGAATTGTGCGCCCACACATGTTTGCAGAGCGGGATGGGTCCAGGAGCTGCTGGCCAGGTTGGGAGCAAGGTCCCGGAGGAGGACTTCCTAGAGAAGACAAGGAGACGTTCGTGAGGTATCTGGTTGGTTGTGGTACAAAGCAGCGATCAGATGGAGCGGGAGACTGGGAGATTCCTGGACCGTAGGGCCAGTAGGACGGTCTTCCAGACCTATCCGTTCTCCCTCTCTACCTGTCCGTTTCCCCGGGGGTTGTAACTGGTCGGCCTGCTCGAGGCAATGCCCTTGCTGAGCAGGAATTGACGCAGTTTGTCACTCATAAAGGAGGACCCCCTACCGCTGTGTATGTAGGCGGGGAAACCAAACAGTGTAAAGATACTGTGGAGGGCTTTTATGATGGTAGCTGCGGTCATGTCGGGGCAGGGGATGGCGAATGGGAACCGGGAGTACTCGTCAATCACGTTCAGGAAGTACGTGTTGCGGTTGGTGGAGGGGAGGGGCCCATACTGAGGCGTTCAAAGGGACGGGAAACCTTTATCAGGTGTGCTTTCTGTGGCCTGTAGAAGTGCGGCTTGCACTCCGTGCAGATTTGGCAATTCCTGGTGGCTGTCCTGACCACCTCGATGGAGTAGGGCAGGTTGTGGCTCTTAATGTAATGGAAGAATCTAGTGACCCCCGGGAGGTCCTCGTGGAGGGCCCGGAGTCGGTCCACTTGTGCATTGGCACATGTGCCGCGGGATAAAGCATCAGGAGGCTCGTTAGCTTCCCGGGATGATATAAGATCTCATAGTTGTAGGTGGAGAGCTCGATCCTCCACCGTAAGATCTTATCATTCTTTATCTTGCCCCGCTGTGCATTATCGAACATGAAAGCTACCGACCGTTGGTCAGTGAGGAAAGTGAATCTCTGCCAGCCAGGTAATGCCTCCAGTGCCGCACAGCTTCTACTGTAGCCTGGGCCTCCTTTTCAACTGAGGAATGGCGAATTTCTGAAGCGTGGAGGGTGCGTGAGAAGAAGACCACGGGTCTGCCCGCTTGGTTAAGGGTGGCCGCCAGAGCTACATTGGACGCGTTGCTCTCGACTTGGAAGGGAAGGGATTCATTGATTGCATGCATCGTGGCCTTTGCAATGTCCGCGTTGATGCGGCTGAAGGCCTTGCGGGCCTCTGCCGACAGGGAAAAACTGTTGATTGAATTAGTGGGCAGGCCTTGTCCGCATAGTTGGGGACCCACTGGGCATAATATGAAAAAAATACCAGGCAGCGTTTCAGGGCCTTGGAGCAGTGGGAGAGGGGAAGCTCTGTGAGGGGGCGCATGTGTTCAGGGTCTGGGCCTATAACTCCATCATGCACTACGTAGCCGAGGATGGCTAGACAGTCGGTGCTGAACACGCATTTGTCCTTGTTGTAGGTTAGATTAAGGATTTTTGCGGTATGGAGAAATTTTCGGAGGTTGGTGTCATGGTCCTGCTGGTCGTGGCCACAGATGGTGACGTTATCGAGGTACACAAACGTGGCCCGCAAACCGTACCGGTCAACCACTCGGTTCATCTCCTGTTGGAAGACCGAGACTCCATTTGTGACACCGAAGGGAACCCTTAGGAAGTGGTAGAGCCACCCATCTGCTTCGAGTGCAGTGTATTTGAAGGTCCAATCCTGGGCACTGTACCGTCTGCTCCGGGTGGCGACGGGTTTGCAACCCGGGGTGAGGTTCGCAAAAAGGAAAGGCGGATCGACCTTGAGGGTCGCGAGGCTGCAGACAGTGATAGGGGCTGCCTAATTTAAAAGTTAAACTCTGGAGGTTACATTGGAAATCCAACCCTAGAAGCGTGGCAGCGCAGAGGTGAGGGAGGACGTAGAGGCGGAAATTTTTTAATTCCCTTCCCTGGACTGTGAGGTTCGCTATGCAGAACCCTTTGATCTCCACAGAGTGAGACCCGGAGGCCAGGGAGATTTTTTGATTAATTGGGTGGATGGGAAGAGAACAGTGCCTTACCGTGTTGGGGTGTATGAAGCTCTCTGTGCTCCCGGAGTCGATCAGACAGGATGTTTCGTGCCCATTGATGAGCCTGGTCGTCATTGCGGTCGAGGGCATTCGGGGCCGAGACTGGTCCAGGGTCACCGAGGCAAGTCCTGGCAGAAGTTGGAGGTTTTCCTCGGGCAGTGTGTGGTCATCCGAACCGGGGTCCTGAGACTCCAGCCAAGATGGCGGCGCCCACTGGTCGCACATGGCTGAGGGTGCGCAAGATGGCAGCGCCCATCCGTCGCACGTGGTTCCCGGCGAACAAGATGGCGGCGCCCGGGGCCCACACATGGCTCTGGAACAGGAAGATGGCGGCGCCCGCTGGCCGCACATGGTTTGTGGAGAGGGTTGGGGTGGCGGTCCCAGTTCGCCCCCGTAGACCGTGGCGACCGCCCAGGCCTGGCATACCGCCATGAAATGGCCCTATTTGCCACACCCTTTGCAGATGGAGGAGCGGGCCGGGCAGCGCTGCCGGGGGTGCTTGGCTTGCCCACCAAAATAGCAGCGGGGGCCCCCGGGGTTGCCTGGTAGTCACGCAGTGCAAGCTTGTGGGGGGGATGGGGGTGCATCGGAGTCGGCCGCGGGGGGTTTCCATGCTGCCCATGGAGCCACCGCGCGGTCGGGTACGCAAGTGCGGGCATTTCGGGAGGCCGCATCCAGGGAGCTAGCAAGGGCCCGTGCTTCCTTGAGGCCTAGTGTCTCTTTTTCTAGCAGCCGCTGGCGGATTTGGGAGGACAGCATACCTGCAACAAATGCGTCCCAGATCAAAAGTTCCGTGTGGTCGATGGCTGAAACTTGTGGGCAGTCACAGTTCCTACCTAACACCAGGAGCGCACGGTAGAATTTCTCCAGCGATTCCCCGGGGATTTGTCGCCTCATCGCAAGCAGATGTCGGGCGTAGACCTGGTTTACTGGGCGAATATAGTGTCCTTTCAGCAGGGTCATTGCGGCCTCGAAATCGTCCGCATCCTCGATGAGGGTGTAGATCTCTGGGCTCACCCTCGAGTGGAGAACTTGCAGTTTCTGGTCCTCCATAGGTTCACTCGTGGCCGTCCTGAGGTACCCTTTGAAGCATGCCAGCCAGTGTTTGAAGGTTGCCGCTGAGTTTGCCGCGTGGGGGCTGAGTTGCAGACACTCCGGCTTGATTCGGAGCTCCATTTAAAAAACAATAGTCCAATAAATTGATGCTCGATCAATAACTCCAGAAGCAAGATTGGAAGACAATTGAAGGCTTTATTGGACGAGATGTTTCCCCCAGCAGCGCAGGTACAGAATGCAGCTGCTAGGGAGACACAGGCTCTTATACTCCGCCTTACTGGGTGGAACCAGCAGGCAGGCTTCACCAATGATATTGCTGTCTCAGGTACCTCCCACACCAATGGTCTTACAGCATCAACCTGGGTACCATAATACCCCTAATACCGACTACCACAACTTGGTCAAATGATGCCTTGATGTCAAGAGAGAGAGAGTGGTTAGAATGTGGAACTTGCTACCAATAGGAATATTTATGACAAATTGGCCTATTTAAGGGTGCTCTTAAGGGCCAATTCTGTAAAGAGAGAGAAGGGAATATAAAGGGACATATTGATAGGGCAAAATGAAGTACGGCTGGGAGGAGTCTCACGTGGAGGATAAATGCTGGCATTGGCCTGTTAGGTCAAATGGCCAGGGTTGCAAAACTTCTACGTAATTATTGTTATCAGCAGGGAAATGAGAAATGTTCTTTCAATGCACAGAAATATTTCCATTTGTGTCTATTTTTGAAAAATGTTTAAATGCCAACTGTTTGTAATTACTACTTTAATAAAAGTAAATTAATAAGTTTTATTTATTTAGAAATCATGTAAAGTTGAAAGAGATAGATTATAGATGGTAGCTGGGTAACAAATGTTGAAGTGAAGGTGGTAGCTTAGTGGTAATTATACTGCCCTAGTAATTCCGATTCTGCAGCTAAATATTGAGAAACATATGTTCAAATCCCACCCTGTTTAAATGCAGCTAATTGAACAAGTCTGGGTTTTGTTTTTAATTGCATCAATAATGATGACCATGTATTGACCAGTAAGCACTAAACAGGTTCACTAAAGTATTTTATGGAATCTACTGTCCTTACCTAATCTGGCCCACAGACCCACAGCAATGGGATTGACTCTTAACTGGCTTTGTAAACAACTTTACCACCATTTTCTCAAGGGCTATTATGAATAAAAATAAATGCATTAATTAATTTTTTTTTAAATGATTGAGATAAACAGACACCGTTTACATCTAAGCTTGCTGTACACACCAGAAGCAAAGCATTGTGGATGCTGTAAATACTTAACAGGTCAGGAGGAAGCTGCAGAGAGAGAGAAACAGAGTTAATGTTTCAGGTTGGTGACCTGTTGTTGTCAGAACTAGAAGTCATTCGAGATGTAGCACTTCTTAATTGAGCACAGAGGCAGGGAACGTGGTGCTTGGAAGGTGAGAATAAAAGTGTGTTATAAAGTGTAAGGCAGGAGGGATTAAATGACAAAAGGAATGATGGGTGCAAGACGAAGAGAAGGCGGAAATGGAACAAATAAATAAAAAATGTGTCTTGACGAGGTGTAAGTGAAAACAGCAGAATGATTACCAGAGCACACAGTTTGAATAAATGGTAACAGTGCTTGTGATCTGTTGATTTGCTTAAGCTTTGTTAATATTTCCATTGTAGGTGAATGAAATGCTAGAAGTTTGGTAAGTGGACGCTGCAAAAGGTATCTGAGGTTTTTTTTTCATTAACTCCATACAGATACAAACTATTATGTGATTTTCATTTTTTTTTTATCAGCATATTGGGTACATCTCATATTAATTTCTGTAAATGTTGATTTGCTGATTCCACCCAAAATATAAACTCAACCCCAAGAAGTGCTGACTGACCAGGTTAAAACTGAAGCCCCATTAACACACCCATGTGTTCCAGGGAGGCAAAAAGAGAGACATATGTATACTTATGCAGTTTTCCGATTTATTTGCATCAGTAAAACCTGTCTCTCAAGGAACCAATTAAAAAAAAAAATTATTCAATGTTTGCAGATTTATATCAGAAATAAGGGTGCCAGGTCATATGTTGCTGCTGCTCAACAATAATTTACATTTATATAGTACTTTAACATGAGAAAACATTGCAAGGCATTTCACAGGAACGTAATCAAACAGAATAGGACACCAAGCCACACAAAGAGGTCAGGTGACCGAAAGCTTGCTCAAGGGGATGGGTTTTAAGAAATAACTTAAAAGAGGACAGAAAGGTGGAAAGTTAGAGACTTTAGGGAGGGAATTTACGGCCTATGCCAAATGAATAATTGCCAATGGTGGACTGATTAAAATCAGGGTTTTGCAAGAGGCCAGGAGTGGAGGAGCCCAAAGATCTTAAAGGGCAAGAAGGTTGGAGGAGGTTACAAAGATAGGGAGAGGTGAGGTCATGTACAAACCTGTGCTCTTCTTCCCTGTCCCACTTCTGAACCCATAGGATCCAAACAGTTAGCCATACCCCAGTCAATCCCCCTTGCCGTCCTCCTGATTCCACCATCCTGCACACAGCAGCCAAAACATAGACAACCCTCTCCATGTTGAAAACATATCCAATGCCACCTCTCAGTTGCAAGTCATGGCCAGATCTTCCATTCCAGTACTCCAAATCTCCCTTAGGTGAAGCTAAACCCCACCGATCCCACCCATTCCTGGGTCACTCATTAACACTGGGTGCTGACTCTTCATCCAATGCACCACAGGAAACAGAGGACATTCAGACCCTCAACTCTGCTCTAGCATTCAATTGGGTTACAGCTGATCTGTACCCCAACTCCATTTACCCATCATTGCTCTGCACCCCTTAGTAATAGTAATAATCGCTTATTGTCACAAGTAGGCTTCAATGAAGTTACTGTGAAAAGCCCCTAGTCGCCACATTCCAGCCCAAAATAAATCAAGAATGCTATCTTACTATGTAACCAACAAATTAAATTAAATTAAAAAATCTAAATACTCATTTCTGAACAACCGTGGCCATTGATTTAAAAAAAAAAAATTTAGAGTACCCAATTATAGTTTTTCCAATTAAGGGGCAATTTAGTGTGGCCAATCCACCTACTCTGCACATCTTTGGGTTGTGGAGGTGAAACCCACGCAGACATGGGGAGAAAGATGCAAACTCCACACAGACAGTGACCCGGGGCTGGGATCGAACCCATGTCCTCAGTGCCGTAGGCAGCAGTGCTAACCACTGGGCCACAGTGCTGCCCTGCCATTGATTTTAACTGTCCACAGAACAATTAACAGAGTTTAATGTCATAAATACTGATATTAAGAATCTCTGAATACCATGTAATGAAATTCAGAATCAGGGAGGAGTGGGATTGAACTGGAATGAGTGTTAGGGAATCAGTCGAGTGTTTTATACCCTTATCGAAATCAATGCAAATGTAACACATTATGAAATGGAGTTGTCCATTCACCAGTTCACCCCTGGTGTTCAGTACAATGTCATGGTTCTGATAATAGTAGTGCCAATATTGTGTTCCCAGAATGGCACCTGCAGAGATGGCATTGGGAAAATCCCCAGTTCATGGCTTCAGAGTTGGTTTTTACATCCTGTGAAGATCTAACTTGCTGTCATCTCCTGGAGCAAAACCCCTTAAAGGGGCACCCCCCCCCCCCCATTCTGAGAGTTAATTTCAAAAGAAAGACGAGCCTTCCATCTTTCTCAACCACAGGATGTCTCACAACGCTTTGCAGCCAGTGATGCATTTTGGAAGTGCAGGCAATGTTGTAACATAGGAAGTGTGACAGCTAATTTGCACTCAGCAAACTCCCACAAGCCACAATGTGATAATGCCCAGATAAGCCCGTTTTAGTGATGTTGATTGAAGGGGACATTATTGGCCAGGACAACAGGGAGAACACCACTGCTTTTCTTTAAATCATGCTGTGCGATCAGTCACATGCACCTGAGAGGGCAGATGCTTAACATCTCATCTGAAAGACGGGACCTCCGAACAGTGCAGCACTCCCTCAGTACTGCACTGAGAATGTCAGCTGAGGTGGTTATTTTCAAGTCCCTGCAGTCAGACTTCTTGAGAGCAAGCGCATGCAACTGTGCCAAGATTGGCATGTTGTTGTGTGTTAGAATCAGAGAATCCAGAGAGTGCAGAAGGAGCCCATCGAATCTGCACTGACTCTCCGAAAGACCACCCTACCTAGGCCCAATTCCCCACCCTATCCCCGTAATTCCATCTAACCTTTAGGCACTAAGGGGCAATTTAGCATGGCCAATCCATCAAACCCGCACATCTTTGGACTTTGGGAGGAAACCAGAGCACCGGGAGGAAACCCATGCAGAAACGGGGAGAATGTGCAAACCCCACACAGACAGTCACCCGAGGTCGGAATCGGACTTCGGTTCGACAGCAGTGCTAACCACTGTGCCACCATGCCGCCCGTGTTATTGGTGAAAACACCACAGGCTGTGAAACTAGACTTGATGGGTGTATGAAGTAAAGGGAAAGAAGGATATCTGAGAGCAATGCAAGCACACAGGATTATGACCATTGCTCCTGGATCCTGCAGTGCAGTGCTGAGGGTGTGCTGCATTGTTGGAGATGCCACCCTTCAGATGAGACATGAAACTCGGGGCCCTTCTGTCCTCTCAGGTGGATGTAAAAGATCCAGCTGCACTATTCGAAGAACAGCGGGGTCCTGGCCAATATTTATTTCCCAATTAACATCGCAAAAAAGTAAATTATCTCACCGTGATTGCATTGCTCTTTGTGGTAGCTCTCTGTGCAAAGTGGCAACATTTCCCACATTAAAACAATGATTGCACTTACAAAGCACTTCACTGACACCCTGAGCTTGTGAAAGGTGTTAAATAAATTGAGTTCCTTCTCTGGGTGCAATGTTACTGTGCAAATTTACAAACTTCTGTGTAAAATTACCTGACACCTAAGGAGATAGGGTCACTGACACTTTGAACTTTTGCCAGATGGATCTATATGGAGGAAGATGGAAAGCGGTGGACAATCCTAAATATAAAGTGAAATGAGTTACTGTCTGTACTGTATTTACAGTGGCGCCAGATTTCTGTAATGCAATGCAAATGTGGAGCCGGAGCAGTGAAGTGGATTGAGACAAAGTGCAGTTACAGGTTCTGGGATATAACTGGCAGCCTTTATTGATGATTCAGTATCTCTTTATTTAGGCTGTAAACACCAAGCAATCTCTAAAATGAATAATTGATGATATGATTTTACCTTATTCGCTGTCATCAATCGTGAGGCAAAACACGAATTCCCTGTCCTCACAGTGTGCCCCAGTCTGCACAAGTGACTGAGAGACGGCTGCAACAGAACCGGACAGAACTAGGTTAGGGACAGGAAGGGATCAAGTCGTGTTGAAATGCACAAGGAAACGTTTGTTTCAACAAAACAAAATACACCAACAGGGCATGGATTCGCTGCCTCTCAATGTATAATGTGTAGGGTCTCATCTCGAAGCGGCACTTGGAGTGTGCTTGTGGCCAACCCAAATGTAGATGCCTGAATGACTCGAATCATCAGCAGCAGGCCATTCGGCCCACCTGGTCTGTTCCAGCTGTTTTGAGAGCTGCTCTAACCCGCTCCTTACCTCTTTCGCAACAGTTGCATTTTTTAAAAGCAGATTTCTGATTGCCTTTTCTTATTGAAACTGCTTCCACCGCTCAGGCGTGGAATCCCAGATCGCGACTCGCGGTGTAAAACTAAACCCTGCTTTCTGATTTTTAACATGGCCTGACCTTGTGCGCTTAAACATGATGTTCCACCACCCCCCCCGCCCCCCCCCCCCCTCCGCGCCATCAACAATTTGCCAAAAAGCCGAACAGAACTCGCTCCTGCATGCACACGGGCCCTTGCTTCCTTTATTTCCCTGGATTTTCCATGTAACTAGCGGGCTGTGTCTCGCAGCGCTTCAGCTTGTTGAAAAGTTTTTTGAGTGTGCGTGGGGCGAGTGTTTCAACTCGCTTCTTTAACCAGTGCCTTGGAAACGCCTTGCAGAAGCAAAGCATTGTCACTGTGTTCTCTCGGTATTCCTCTCAATTACCTCCAGCCCACATGTCCCGTCCCCCGTCCCCCACCCCCTTCCAAAAAAAAATCCTCCCTCCCATCCGATCCACCCCCCTCCCCTGTGCGAATCATCAGGCTGTCCAGTCTAATGGACACTGCGGGTGGTTAAAACAGCGCACCGCGCAGTTCTATACTGTATATGTGCCGCTCAATCAGCATTGAGCAAGGGAGCTTTTGTGTATGTATGTGTGTGTGCCGTGCTTGGGGTGGTGTTGCACAGTTAACACGTGAAACCCGACTTTAAAAAGCAGCAGCTGTGAAACTGACGGGTCTGGTCAATTTCTCGCGAGCTGGGACATTCCCTGTGCGTTTGTGTCTATTTCAGCTGCAGATCAGAAGCAAGACACCAAGCGTGAGAGACAGTCAGGAGAACCACACACACACACTAATGTACACGATGGACTTCACTTGGCGCTTCCTCGCTCTCCTCCTCGCCCTTCCCGCGGCGATCGGCTCCTTTCACGACGAGAGCCCGGTCACCGACGGATACTGCAACCGGATCGTTCGGTCTCAGGGCAGCCGGAGGGACGGCAACACCGGATTCAACCTCCAGATCGAAGGGAATCCCGAATTCTACACCCCAGGCAGCACATACCGGGGTAAGCAAATCCGAGTGCAATCGAGGCGCCTCCAGCATGAACGAGACTGCTCCCTCACCCTCTCCCTCTCTTCCAGGACTTGTTTCTGGGGTGTTTGATAACTGTTTGTAGACTGCCGTCTCCATGAAGATAAATCAAATCCGGTTAAGTTGTATTTTAATGTGTATTTTTTTGGTATTCCGTGCTCCCTCCTAACTCTGCCGGGAATTTGAAATCTGTGTGCTAACTTTACAGGTATTGCATCTGGTGTGTTTTTCTCCGTTTGCTAATTTATTTCGACTCCCTCTCCCGATAGTCACCCTCTCGGCCACAGTTCCCTCCTATTTCCGTGGCTTCACACTCATAGCTCTCAGGGAAGGCGAGGACGGCGACAGGGAGGAGGAATATGCTGGCAACTTTCAGGTAGGACAAGTCACATCACACCACCACCACCATGACCACCCTCCCCTCTCCTACCCACTTCAGCTCACTCCATCCTTTACCCCAGCCCAGCACACCCCTTCCTGGCAAAGGTAAAAGGAAACGGCTAAAGCATTCAGTCCCACCTTTCACATCGAGGTGAACATTTGTTTACGAGGCAGGGTTGATAATCAGGGAGAGAGCGTGTGACATTTGAACAGAGCCATTACTCCTAATTAGGGCGCAGAGAACCGCCAATGTCCTGCTCACAGGGAAGCAAGTGTGGGGGCCACACTCACAATGTCTTGCGAATGAATTCTGATATAAATGTTTGGTGTCTGTTAAGTGGATGTGTGGATATGTGCACAGTTAGTCTGCAGATTCGCTCACTTCCATACGGTTCAGGAAAATGTTTGGTTCGCAGTAATTATTAGGAGAGGTTAAATAATTTCAGAATTGAACAAATTTGAACAAATATAGAATACAAAGAGAACCGCTGTCTTTGTTTTTCCTCACTTGTCGTTTGCCATACATATACATGACAACGCTGTAAGTCTGTGAGTGAGTGTGTATATGAGAAAGTGTGTGGGTGACCGGATGCTTATGTGTGCGTAAATTTGTATGTCAGTGTGTTTGTGTGTGTATGTGCGCGTGTGTATATGTGTGACTGTGTGTTGAGCATCAGTATGTATATATCCATATGTGTCAGTGCACGTCTGTGAGTGTGACTAGGACTGAATGCAAAAATCCAGTCATCAAAATCGTTTCTAAATTACTCTGAACTGGAGCCAACATATAATCCACGTGCACAATTAAACTGCAGATTCACTTTCTTGAATCGGGAAAATGACTGCTTTCCAGAGCCGTTATTGAGAGAAATTCAATCACTTCGGAATTGGGTTATCTTTGAACAAATAGAAAAATAATTTGTTTTTCTCAATTGTCATTTCTCAAACACCATACAATTAACAACACTGCAAGTGTTCTGTATCTATCCTGTAAACTGTACTCATCTAATCTTCTATTCAAATGATCTGGTAATTCATTTTCTAAAGGATCACATCCCCCTTTCCTGTGTTATTTATTTTGTTTAATTCTAATGCTTGGGTAATTTAGAAAACATTCTGCAGCAAAATATACTTTGAATTATTAGAATTTCAAATGGATTGAAACCTTATCAGTCTGTTTGTCTCGCTCTTTCATTCCTTTTTAAGTACACAGTGATGATTTGTTTCAAAATAGAATAAAGGAGTAAAACATTCATACAGCTCAGAAAGTTTTGTATGATTGTAAAGCACCTTGGGCCCCAAGTTCTGGAACACCCTCCCTGAACCTCTCATCCTCTCGACCTTGAGTTCTTCCTCCTCAGTTGTTTCTTAAAAGCAACTTCTTTAGAACTATAGAAAAGTTACAGTGCAGAAAGAGGCCATTCAGCCCATCTTGTCTGCGCTCTTTGACCAAACCTTTGCTCTGCTGATATAATATCTTGTTACATTTTATAATGTTCTTGTAAAGTGGCTAGGGACATTCCATTCAGTTAAAGGCACTATTGTGTTGTTTTTGACATATCCGTGTTAAATGAAACAGCAGAGTTGCAATCAAAGTTACAGTATATAAAGCTCTGGTTTGACTCCCGTCTGGAATATTGCTTTCAGCTCTGAGTGCAGATTCGCCAGAATGATACTGAGACTAGATGAGTTAAGTTATGAGGGCAGGTTGCATAGACTAGGCTTGTATAGCCTTGATTAAGATTAAGGGCTGAAATTGTTGCAGTGTTCAAGGTGGTTGTGATTTGATCGGTAGATAGAGTTAAATTCTGGAGTCTAGAATAAAGGAAACTTTATTAACCTTAACTTAGAGCGGAACTATTCAGAAACCATTTCTTCACATAAAGTAAAGTGGAAATTTGGAATTTTCACATCTCAGAAATCTGAGGGTCAATTGAAAATGTTGAAACTGAGATGAATACATTTTTGGGTATGGTTATTAAAGATCAAAGAACATTGATGGATAAATAGTTAAAATACAGATTGACCATGAACTAATTGAATGGTGAAACAGATTTAAGGAAATGAAAGCCACACCTGTTCCTGCTTCCCTACATGATGAAAGATATGCTTAGGTCTGGAAGGTCGAAGTTTAATTGAGTAATTACTGTTATGTTACACATTATTTGCATGGAATGCATTTGGGCCTGAGTTGCGCTTGGGATGTTAATATTTGGGTGTTGAAACTATTTTCTCTCTCTTCACTACATCAGCAGAAGCACCGCCTGATTAATTTTAAATGGGTTAACACCTCTGCAAAAATTGCAGATGGTCTTGTGAAGCATTTTTGTGCTAGTAAGTTGTATGTTATTTTTTTCTTTAGTCATTCATGGGATGTGGCCATCGTTGGTTAGGCCAGCATTTATTGCGCATCTCTAATTGCCCTCGAGAAGGTGATAGTGAGTTGAACTCTTGAACTACTGTAGTCCAGGTGGTGTAGGTATACCTACAGTGCTGTTAGGGAGGGTGTGACACCCAGCAACAATGAAGGAATGGCCGATATATTTTGAAGTTGAAATGTGGCTTGGAGGGGAACTTGGAGATGGTGGTTTGCCCATACGCTTGTTCCTCTGACCCCAGTTCAATTCCAGATTGGGTCACTGTCTGCATGGAGTTTGCACGTTTTCCCTGTGTCTGCGTGAGTTTCCTCCAGGTTCTCCAGTTTCCTCCCACAGTCCAAAGATGTGCACTTTAGGTGAATTGGCCATACTAAATTGTCCCTTCATGTCTAGGGCTGTGTAGGTTAGGTTATGGGGTTACAGGAATAGGGGGGCAAGTGGGAATGGGTAGAGATCTCATTTGTAGGGTTGGTGCAGACTCGATGGGCCGAATGGCCTCCTTCTGCACTGTAGGCATTCTATGTAAACATTCTATAATGGGCGGGGTTCTCCGTCCTGCCAGTTCTGTTTTCCGGCAGGGCACGCCCCCGCTGGCAGACGGATTCTACATTCCCGCAGCCAGCCAATGGGGTTTTCCATTGTGGCCACCCCATGGCATTGGGAATGCTGCTGGCGGAATGGAGGAGCCCTGACGATGGAGAATCCCGCAAGTGCCCTTAATGTAATAAAGCACACCTACGTGTTTCGCAGGAGCATTATAAAGCAAAAGTAAAATTTGGACAGTTCTGTCAAAGAAGCCCAGTCATTAAGGGTGATCATATGCAATATGAAGTCTATATGATGTCAGAATGCCTAGTCAATGTTACATGATTTAAGCTCTAGCCTAAGTCTACCATTAAAGATATAATTATGCATCTGGGATAATATTTGTTGGCTTTATTCCATTTTAATTGTTGATGCACAACAACAATAATTAGATGATAGATTGGAATGTTAAATCTATCAATCATTTAAAATTGCTAGAAATATGAATGATTGCATTTCAAAACCTATTCATTGATTGGTTTATCTTTCATTGCACTTGAGAGTATATAATCAAATTACTTCATCATTTATTGGTTCTTGCATTATTATTATGTGTTTGTGAAATCGGTTAATACCTAACAACAAATGCTACTAACTAGTGACATCTCTGGCTCAGTGAACAATATTGTTGAAAGTCACAGGTTGACGTTTCACAACAGAGACTTGAGCACATAATCCAGGGTGACACTGTGGGTATCAGTAACAAGGGAGCACTGCACCATCAGAATTGTGGTCCTTCAGGTCAGATGTTAAGTTTAGGTTTTGTCGCCCCTCTCAGATCGATGCAACGATCCCAGTGCGCTGTTTTGAAGATCCCATTGACCTGGGTCAATATTTTGTTGTGCAGCCAACAGAATCATAATGATGTTTGTGAGAGCTTACTGTGCGCAAATTGGCTGCTTTGATTTCCTACATTGCAACAGGGGCTCCACTTCAAGAGAACTTCATTGGCCGCAAAACACATTGGGGCACCCCGAGGTCATGAAAGGTTTTGGACGAATTGCAACTTTTAAAAATAATGAATACTATTAACAAATGTCTCTCTCTCTCCCTTGCTCAATCTTCAGATAATTGATCATGAGGACACGCAGTTTATGACAAACTGCCCATACGCTGTCACAGAGAGCACACCCAGGAGACGGACACGCATTCAGGTCTTTTGGACAGCACCCGCTGTTGATTCAGGATGCGTTATATTGAAGTAAGTTCTGTTGCTCATCAGTGAAGGACTCAAGTTTGACGTTCTGGAAAGTAACTGGTCATTGATGTATTTACATTGGAAGAATTAAGCAAACAAAGGCCACCAAGGCCCAGCAACTTTGACTTCTTCCATTCTGGCAGTCACACGTTCAGCTGAATAGTGCTGTTACCATATCTAATGTTACCTTTCCAAGGCATTTTGCATTAACAAGTTGCTGACTAACCATTAAAATAATTCTCTTATATGTTAGCTTGCAACCGACCCAGGCATGTCTAAAGAAAAACGTGCATTTCTGGAGCATATTTCGTAACCCAAATGTCTCAACCAATGAAAAATACATTTGGAGTGTAATCACTGTCTTGATGCAGGAAACACAGAAGCCAATTTGTGCACAGCAAGCTCCCACAAACAGTAATGAGATAATGACCAAGTCATCTCTTTCAGAAGTGTTGGTTGAGAGATAAATATTGGTCAGGACAACAGCCCTGCTCTTCTTCAAATGAGTGCCATGGAGTATTTTATATCAATCTGAGAGAGACCTTTAGTTTAATGCCTCGTCCAAAAATTGACACCTCTTCATAGTGCAGTACTCCACTGGCACTGGCAGCATCGACATGGATTGTGTGTTGAAGTCTCTGGAGTGGGACTTAAGCCCACTGAGCTGTGAGATTTTGAGTCACTGAAGGTGCTTGTAATTTTATTAACCATTTTTCTTGAACAGAGCAAGCTGTGCAGTTCTCTTTCCTTAGCTATTATAGCTCTGGGCGTTATATATTAGACGGGTACATAGATGTACTGTTTTGACGAGGTATGTCTGTGGTTCAGTTGAACAAGATGGACTAGAATACAAGATAAATTTACTGCATGGCACCGAGAGGGTGCAATATTAAAATGAGCTTAAGTATTCTGTTAGTGTGTGGCTTATTTGGAATGCAATGATGTACCATAGAGATTCTTAGCCATTTGAGTCATTTTTTAATGGTTGATTCACAGGAATCTTCAATGAAGCAAATTTTTACAGCAAAAGAACACACTTTGGAATGGTTGATTCAGGAATGGAAATACTGTATTGAAAAGAGTGCAAAAATGGGAGTAAATAAGATTCGGTCTCTTGAGTTTCAATGTATTTTTATCTAAAAGAACAATTCCTTCACCAATGATTGTTACAAATGGCTTGGTCACTTGTCAAATTTTCACTCTGAATACAGACAGTTACTTAAACCTGTCAAACTCTGTGTTCTCCCCATTATCAAGAGTGCCTGCTTCCATTTCCATAAATATAGCACGTCTCCTCTACAGCCTCAGCTCACCTTTTGCTGAAATCCTCAACTATGCTTCTGTCAATGTTCTCCTGGCCAACCTCCCATCGTGCAACCTCTTGAGCTCACCCAAGACATTAGCTCCTGTATCCTAATTGGGAACATAGCACATTCACTCATGATCTCTTTGCTCGCTGACCTTCATTGGCTGCTGGTCCAAAAACGCCTCGATTTAAAATTGTCGGCTGCATTTTCAAATCTCTCCATGGCCTAGCCCCTCCCTATGTTTGCATTATTGACCAGCCTCACAACCTTCTGTGATCTCTGTGTTCCTCCACTTCTGGCCTCTTCCATATTCCTGATTGTCTTTGCTCAACTATTAGTGGCCTTGTGTTTAGCTTGTAGGGACTTAACTCTGTCAACAGGATCGAATGTGACTATAACATTCAATTATGGAGCAGCTTTATGAAGAGAAAGGCAAGACAAACTTATACAATAAAGATAAAGGCTGGTCAGTGATTTGCAGAGCAATACAAGCTTTATTCTTCCCTTGTCGTATCTGAATGGCAGAATACACTTCTTATCGATTTGGATTTCCTTGTGACGTTTCGAGCATTCCTGCTTCTTTCTTATCATTATCCTTTCCTAGCCACACCAAACTCCTTGAGAGGACTGCTATTATGCTGACAACACGGGCTCCCTCCGCTCCACCCGCCAAACTAGCCCCCCTGAGGTGACCAGTCAGAGCTTTCCATGTATATACACAATCATGTGGCTCTTGTTCAATCATGTGTGTTTATGTGAACACCATTCACCTGTGCATGGCACAACATGCATTTCCTTTGTGCTCACAACTTCTGCAGTTCAGCTATCTCACAGTTCTAAACTAGTACAAGTTGTTTTTTAGAACATGGCATTATTTCTACAGATTCAAACCCCAACAGATTATATTAATACATAAAGAAAGAGTGTAATTTTTACAAGGTTCCAAGGCCCTAAGACTTGAATTCCAGCTTCAAATCTCTCCATCTCTCAACGTCTCTCTTTGAGATGATCCTTAAAATCTACGTCAAATCTGTCAGAAAATACCTCTTATGTGGTTCTAATGGGTAGATTTTCTTTGGTAACACTCTTGCTAAGTCATAGAATTTACAGTGCAGAAGCACTGTCTTGGAGCATTTTGTATGTTAAAGATGCAAGTAATTGTCATAGCTGATGGCATGTCTTCACATCAAGCAATTGTATTCACTTGGCTTTTATTTTGTCATTCATCCCCCTTTGCCAGATTGACAGTGTGCATTGTCCAGTCTTATTAGCATGCCTCCTGCTTTGCTAATTCTCTTTGCTCATTGCCAATTGTCAATCTTTTATTCACGTCTTTTTGTACACAATCTCATCATCTCAGTTTGGCTGTTCCATGTGACCTTTTCCCAACTGACAACGATTCCATTGCATATTGGGAACACTAATTTGAGCTGTGAGGTGCATGGGCATACGCATTGGAATCTTCTTATCATGACATCCTCTGGTGCTCCAGAAAGAGCGCTGCTTCCTCTTGCTACCACTCTGACCTTTTAAATGAGGTGCAACATTCTACCGCACGTTGCAAATGAATTCTGCTCCTGCTTGTCTGCCTTCCAACTTTAAGTACCACCGTAAATGCTGATCAACATTTATCCATCAGCCAACACCACTGAAACAGACTTTATTCAACAACTACAGCTACTTATATTTATATGGTGCCTTTAATGTAATGACACTTCCCAAGGCATTACGAAAACGAAGTATGACATAAAGCCATATAAGGAGATAGTCGCTTAAAGGAGGCAAGTCAGGCAGAGCAGCAGAGAGGTGTAGGGAAGGAATTCCAGATTCTGAGGCCCAGGCAAACTCGCAAACTGTGTAGCAATTATGATTGGGGATGCACAAGAGGCCAGAATTAGTGGAACACCAATATCTCGGAGGGTGTGGCGTTGGAGGAGATTACGAAGATAGGGATAGACAAAGGTATTTGGAAGCAAGGATGAGAACTTCAAAATCAAAATGTTGCTTGGCCAGGAACCAATGTAGGTCAATGAGCACAGACGTGTTCGAGAACTGGGACTTGCTGTAAGTTAAGATTTTGGCTGCAGAGCTTTGGGTGACCTCAAGTTTACGGAGGGTAGAATGTGGGAGACCTGCCAGCGGTGCGTTGGAATAGTTGAATTAAAAGATAACAGAGGCATGGATGAGGGTTTCAGCAGCAGATGAGCGGAGACAGGACGAGATCACGATGTTATGGAGTTGGAATTGGGCTTGAGATGACACAAGGCCAGAAGCTCATCTCAGGGTAAAAAGTGACATCAAGGTTGCACACAGACTTTATGATCTCCAACTATATATTTAATCGGCATTTGTTTGGAATTCACTGCATGCAAATTATCATCCATGTTTAACTACTTCCAACCAATGTCTACATTTCCAATGTGCGTGAGTGAGCCCGAATTGCCTTTGGGACATCTCTGAGAGCATTAAAGCTCTTCTATAAATCCAAGTATTTTCTTTCTTTAGCTTATAAAGTTTCAGTTTCAGATTCCATGCTGTATTACACCCGACCAACAGATTTTAAATGTGGAATCAAACCACATCTGGGCAAAGCACCTTGTCTCTTTACTTCTTTCTTGCATTCCGTTGTTGCCTCTACAACTCTGAAGCTGCAGAAACTCATTTGCCATTTTCCTTTGTAGAGCCAGCATTGTGCAGAAGCGGATAATCTGGTTCCAGGATGATGGGGCACTCACAAAGAGATTGTGTGAGAAAGGTAAGTGATGCAATCCCTTGCCGTTTTCTGTTGTTCCTATTAGACATTTTGCTAGTGATGTGGAACTGTCTAAAGGCAGCTTGCTTTCAGTATCTGTTATAGCTTCAAATCAGTGTGGGCAATTTTGACTTTGTGCAGTACTGTAATGCTAGTGACAAAAAGCTGGAATTCCAATTTGTATCTTTGTATTTGTCCATGGTGTGATGGACAAAAACATCTATTCTCCTTATACCAGCATTAAAGGACCTAAAGTGTCAGGAATTTGGGAAGTCTTAACCCAGTTATTCCAAGTTAAAGACTGTAGGCCAAACCTTTCCTTAATTTGACAATAGTTGACATTACATTGCCGGCCTTGTTCAGTGAAATCTCCAGCATGCCTGCTGTGGCTGCAGGAATGGGTGCATTTGGAGGCTCTTGTCTAAAGCTGGGCTCAATGTGCATCATTGGGAGCAATAGGGAGAGCTGCCCTTGGCTTGGCATTGTTAAACCTGACCATTGGTCCTTGATGCTGGCAGTGGGGGCTGAAATTGTAACTCACTCAAAACACATTCACATAAACAGAGTTACAAACTAGTGTCGACATTGGCTCTCTGCTCCTTTCCTCACATCCACTCTCCTCTGTCTTTTAACACCATGAGTAAAACAAATCTGCTAAAATGTGCGCGCAAGAATATTTGATTCAAGTAAATGCAACACTGATTCACACATAGAATAACCCAGAATAGGACTATAAGAACAGAGGAAATAGGAGCAGAAGTGGACTATTCGTCCCCGCCAGGCATCTCTGCCTTTCAGTACAATCGTGGCTGATCTTCTCTCTCAACCTCACTCCTGCCAGCACTCTTGCTTCCCTGAAAAATCAAAAATCAATCTATCCTAGCGTGGAATGCACAGTTCTCTGGGATAGAGAATTCCAAAGATTCACAATGTTCCGAACAAAGAAATTTCTCCTTACCTCAGTCCTAAATAATCGACCTTTTATCCCAAGACCTTTTATCCGTGTTCTAGATATCCCAGCCAGGGGTAACCATCTCTGTGTCCACCTTGTCAAACCCCTTCGGAATCTTACTTGTTTCAATGAGACCAACTCACATTCTTCCAAATCCGGAGAATATTGACCCAATTTATTGTTGGACAACCCTCTCATCCCAGGAGCCAAGTAGTAAATTAATGTCCGCTTGCTCCCATTACCAAACATTCCTAATTCAAACCCAGAATTGAACAAAATGTTCAACATTTGCTTTATGGCACTTTAGGTTTACAGCACAGAAAGAGGCCCTTCATCTCATCATGTTTGCGACATCCATCAAGCACCTATCCATTCCAATGTCATTTTCCAGCACTTGGTCTGTAGCCTTGCATGCTTTGGCGTTTCAAGCGCTCATCTAGCAAACAAATAGAAAGCACAGGTTGGGGATAAGAGGTCGTTTTTCTGATTGGATGATAGAAAGCAGTGTTCCGTTCCACTAGTCTCAGTGCTGACACCATTGTTGGTCATAATTTGGACTTGAGAGTAAGTAAATCGCTATTAACATTTGCCAATGATTCCAAACTTTGAAAGAGCAGTACAGCAGTCACTGAGGAAGAATGTGACATAATACGAAGAGACATTGGAAAATTTGCAGACTGGGCACTTTAATGGCAAACAAACATCAACTTAGGTGAGTGTGAGGAGATGCACTTCGGCCAGAAAGATAGCGCATCTCCTACACTTTAGCAAATGGGAAACTGATGGCTGGAAGAGGGAAGGGTTCCAGGGTTCCAAATGACTGGGACAAATCACTAAAAGCAGCATCACAAGTCAGCAAAATAATGCCAGGAATATTACTGTTAAGCCAATAGCTAATTAATAAACAGTAATTTCTGGACAACATAGATTTACCTGCTGATCTCTCTTTGATTTGATGTATTGTCACGTGTACTGAGGTACACTGAAAAGTATTGTTCTGCTGACAGTCCAGGCAGATCGCTCCACACATGAAAACATAGAACAAACTATAAATAACAGTTATAAAAGATGTAGGAAGAGGATCTGTAAGGGAGAGCTCGCAGAGAGTCGCCATGTTCCGCTGCCATTTTGAAGGGGGGGGGGGAATTTAAAATCCACCTTTTTTTTCAATCTGAAATTCTGGCAGTCCCAAAATAATTGGAATATTTCTTGATTAGAGAGCATAAAAATGTTTCCCCTCAGCTGCTTTCATGATTTAAGTGTCTGGGGAACATTTAAACCCAGTTCATCTTTGCATCCCTGGTGACTTTAAATGTGTAACATTCCAGTTCTGATCCTATGAGGAACTTAATTCATTTCTGATCCAAAATGTAGTTAGCAGCGAAGAAGTGTACATTTCTCCTTTCAATTCTCCCCTTTCCTTTTCAGTATTGGGTGAAGAATACACCACAGAAAAACCCATCCAGGACTGTTGTGCTTGTGGAACAGCAAAATACAGGTTAACATTTTACGGAAATTGGTCAGAGAAGACCCATCCGAAAGATTATCCAAGTAAGATACAAGCTTTTCATCAATGAGCTTTTTTTCATGTACTGAATAATATTTGAACGACACGCTTTAATAGACTGCAAATTAGTCTTAAGGATTACACTTTCATCAATTTAAGGAGAATCTGCCCACATCCAACAAAATATGACTGTCTTAAATTTATTGTGAGAGGAGTGGGGGAAGCAAACACAAAGAATTCATATAAAACACATGATAATACAGTAACTTTGAACAAAAGCTTTAGGCAACTCCTGTGTCTGAATTAGTAGGGAATAATAGAGAAAGTACCAAAATATATGAGTTGTCAAGCGATGTATTACACTGAATATATAACACAGAAACAGGTCATTCAGCCCTACCAATTTATGCTCCACATAAGCCTCCTCCATTTTCATCTAATCCTAACAACATATCCTTCCATTCCTTTCTCCAACATGTAGGCATCTATCTTCCATTTAAAAAACATCTACCATCATTTGCCTCAACTATTCCAGAAGGAAGCAAATTGCACATTCCCATCACTCTCTGTGCAAAGACGTTTCTCCTGAATCCTTATTGTCTCGTTCGTGACTAACATATTTAATAGAGCAGAATTTTATACTTGCCATTCCGATAGTTATCCCTGTGGCTCTGGCGTAAAATCGGATATCATGACATTAGTTTGGGCCCCCAACACCATCATGCCAGATAAGAGTGACATGGAAAATGAAGGAAACAAAAAGACTGAATCCTGTCTGCCTTCTGATTGAAGCCAAAGTGAAGATAATCTGTGACTGCTACAAACAAGTGTGTGCAAAGTACCCTGGGAGTAATTGTGCCACTTATATCGTCAGACACTCCCAGATACCACATCACTTTGCATCCAGCACAACTGGATGGTTGGCTATTTGTAGACGAGGGTTACCTGTTAAAGAGGTGACCCGTGTCACCGATTCAGCATCTGCATTCTGAGGCAGAGGAATGATACAACGTGAGCCAGGCACCCACCAGGGCGAATACAGAGATGAACATTGGTTAGATTCCGATGCCTGACTGGATCTGCTGATGCCCTGCAATATGTGCCAACTTGGGTCTCACTGACCATTGTCATTCGCTGTGTACTACACAACTTGACATTGCAGAGGGTAGAACTAGCATAATTCATGGATGGTTTGTCTACCATAAACCACAAGGTCTACTCTGGTGCTGGGGTCTGGTGCTGCATTTGGGTCTAGTCCCTGTAACATGTGGCTGGACAATACGTTACACTTCCTCCAGTATCAATCTTCACCTTCAGTCTTGTGTTCCAGCAAATCATGTTGAAGGTGGTGAAGATCTCATCCTTTTCTGTGACAATATAGACCCTCTCACAATAGAGTGTTGTTGGAGGCTCTGTGGTTTTCTGGTTTAGCTGAGCTCCCTGACCCTTGACCAGCTGCTATTTTGCTAATGGCAGAGGAAGGCTGATGTGGTGTTGATCTGCAGCATTTAGTGAAGTGATTTCACTTTCCATATTTGTTGCATTGTTTGCCATATGCAAAACAAAATGTCCTACACTGAGGGTAATGGCCACTACAGTTGGAGCAGGGTGTGCCCACTACTGTGAATACTGCTGTTTCCTGCCTAAAATCTCTGCTTGTCGTGTCTGACTGTTCATTTAGCAGGTAGATGCGAATGGCTGCTTGCAACATTAGACCAGTCAAGGACAGGGATGGGAAGTTGTGTGTGGAGTCTGAAGAGATAGGCGAGATACTAAATGAATATTTTTCGTCAGTATTCACTCAGGAAAAAGATAAAGTTGTGGAGGAGAATGCTGAGACCCAGGCTATTAGAATAGATAGCATTGAGGTACGTAGGGAAGAGGTGTTGGCAATTCTGGACAGGCTTAAAATAGATAAGTCCCCGGGGCCTGATGGGATTTATCCTAGGATTCTCTGGGAGGCCAGGGAAGAGATTGCTGGACCTTTGGCTTTGATTTTTATGTCATCATTGGCTACAGGAATAGTGCCAGGGGACTGGAGGACAGCAAATGTGGTCCCTTTGTTCAAAAAGGGGAGCAGAGACAACCCCGGCAACTATAGACCGGTGAGCCTCACGTCTGTAGTGGGTAAAGTCTTGGAGGGGATTATAAGAGACAAGATTTATAATCATCTAGATAGGAATAATATGATCAGGGGTAGTCAGCATGGCTTTGTGAAGGGTAGGTCATGCCTCACAAACCTTATTGAGTTCTTTGAGAAGGTGACTGAACAGGTAGACGCGGGTAGAGCAGTTGATGTGGTATATATGGATTTCAGTAAAGCGTTTGATAAGGTTCCCCACGGTAGGCTATTGCAGAAAATACGGAGGCTGGGGATTGAGGGTGATTTAGAGATGTGGATCAGAAATTGGCTAGCTGAAAGAAGACAGAGGGTGGTGGTTGATGGGAAATGTTCAGAATGGAGTTCAGTTACAAGTGGAGTACCACAAGGATCTGTTCTGGGGCCGTTGCTGTTTGTCATTTTTATCAATGACCTAGAGGAAGGCGCAGAAGGGTGGGTGAGTAAATTTGCAGACGACACTAAAGTCGGTGGTGTTGTCGACAATGTGGAAGGATGTAGCAGGTTACAGAGGGACATAGATAAGCTGCAGAGCTGGGCTGAGAGGTGGCAAATGGAGTTTAATGTAGAGAAGTGTGAGGTGATTCACTTTGGAAGGAATAACAGGAATGCGGAATATTTGGCTAATGGTAAAGTTCTTGGAAGTGTGGATGAGCAGAGGGATCAAGGTGTCCATGTACACAGATCCCTGAAAGTTGCCACCCAGGTTGATAGGGTTGTGAAGAAGGCCTATGGAGTGTTGGCCTTTATTGGTAGAGGGATTGAGTTCCGGAGTCAGGAGGTCATGTTGCAGCTGTACAAAACTCTGGTACGGCCGCATTTGGAGTATTGCGTACAGTTCTGGTCACCGCATTATAGGAAGGACGTGGAGAATTTGGAGCGGGTGCAGAGGAGATTTACCAGGATGTTGCCTGGTATGGAGGGAAAATCTTATGAGGAAAGGCTGATGGACTTGAGGTTGTTTTCGTTGGAGAGAAGAAGGTTAAGAGGAGACTTAATAGAGGCATACAAAATGATCAGGGGGTTGGATAGGGTGGACAGTGAGAGCCTTCTCCCGCGGATGGAAATGGCTGGCACGAGGGGACATAGCTTTAAGCTGAGGGGTAATAGATATAGGACAGAGGTCAGAGGTAGGTTCTTTACGCAAAGAGTGGTGAGGCCGTGGAATGCCCTACCTGCAACAGTAGTGAACCCGCTAACATTGAGGGCATTTAAAAGTTTATTGGATAAGCATATGGATGATAATGGCATAGTGTAGGTTAGATGGCTTTTGTTTCGGTGCAACATCGTGGGCCGAAGGGCCTGTACTGCGCTGTATCATTCTATGTTCTATGTTCTATCTTTTTCTCGCAGCAGATGCTTCCAAACTAGATCACTGTGAACCCCGCAGACCATTCGATCCTTGACTAGTTCATCAGTGAGAGTGACAAATGCACATTTCTTTGCTGAGACTTTCATGGTTGCATATAAGGTTGAATTGATTCATCTGCTCTTTGGTTTGGTTAATTAAATGCATGCCAATTTTTACTGGAAGACAAATATCCTTGAATGTTTTTAGAATTATTTCAGGGTCCTATTTTTCCTCATCCATCTGGAAAAGAAGACTTGGAATTTCTCAACGGCTTCACGTTCCACTAAGTTTTAATAAATTTGTACCTTTTCTGACTTATCAAACAACACAGCGCCACAGTAAATATGCCACTCCTTCTCAAATGTTTCCCAACTGTCTGCAATGTTTAATCAAAGACGAATGGGTGGATGCGGCAAAGTCCTTGTGCCATATTGCCAACTCCTGACACCATGGGGGAAATTCTCTGTTTCAGAGATGAAGTGCTGACGCCGGGAATTAACTGTGAGTGTTCTACGTTGACAAAAGCGGTGCTGATCCCGGAGCAATTCAGTTCTCGTTAATGGGTAGCACCAGCGCCACAGAGAACTCGCCCAATTCCGTAAGACTATAAAAAATAGGAGCAGAATTAGGCCACTCGGCCTATCGAGTCTGCTCCGCCATTCAATCATGGCTGATATTTTTCTCATCCCACTCTCCTGCCTTCTCCCCATAACCCCTGATCCACTTATTAATCAGTAACTTGTATATCTCTGTCTTAAAGACACTCAGTGATTTGGCCTCCACACCATTCTGTGGCAAAGAGTTCCACAGATTCAACACCCTACGGCTGAAGAAACTCCTCATCTCTGTTTGAAAGGAGCATCCGTTTAGTTTGAGATTGTGTCCTCTGCTTCTAGTTTTTCTGACAAGTGGAAACATGTTCTCCACATTCACTCTATCCAGGTCTCGCAGTATCCTGTAAGTTTCAATAAGATCCCCCCTCATCCTTCTAAACGCCAACGAGTACAGACCCAGAGTCTTCAACCGTTCCTCATACAACCAACTCTTCATTCCAGGGATCATTCTTGTGAACCTCCTCTGGACCATTTCCAAGGCCAGCACATCCTTCCTTAGATATGGGGCCCAAAATTGCTCATAATACTCCAAATTGGGTTTGAAAGAGTTTTAGACAGCCTCAAAAGTACATCCTTCGTCTTGTATTCTAGCCCTCGTGACATAAATGCTAACATTGCATTTGCCTTCCTAACTGTCGACTGAACCTGCACGTTAACATTAAGAGAATCGTGAACAAGGACTCCCAAGTCCCTTTGTGCTTCTGATTTCCTAAGCATTTCCCCATTTAGAAAATAGTCTGTGCCTCCATTCCTCCTTCCAAAGTGCATAACCTCACACCTTTCCACATTGTATTTCATCTGCCACTTCATTGCCCACTCTTCTAGCCTGTCCAAGTCCTTCTGCAGCCTCCTGCTTCCTCAATACTACCTGTCCCTCTACAGATCTTTGTATCATCTGCAAAATTAGCAACAGTGCCTTCAATTCCTTCTTCCAGATCATTAATGCATATTGTGAAAGGTTGTGGTCCCAGCACAGACCCCTGAGGCACACCACCAGTCACCGGCTGCCAAGCTGAAAAAGACTCCTTTATCCCCACTAGCTGCCTTCTGCCAGTCAGCCAATCCTCTATCCATGCCAGGATCTTACCCTTAACACCATGGGCTCTTAACTTATTTAACAATCTCCTATGCGGCACCTTGTCAAAGGTCTTCAGGAAATCTAAATAAATTACGTCCACTGGTTCTCCTTTGTCTAACTTCCTTGTTACCTCCTCAAAGAACTCTGACAGACATGACCTCCCTTTGACAAAGTCATGCTGACTCAGTCCTATTTTATCATGCACTCCCAAGTACTCCGCGATCTCATCTTTAATAATGGACTCTAAAATCTTACCAATGACCGAAGCCAGGCTAACCAGCCTATAATTTCCCATCTTCCGCGTCCTTACCTTCTTAAACAGCGGCGTTACATTAGCCACTTTCCAACCCTCTGGGACCCTTCCTGCCTTCAGTGGTTCATGAAAGATCACCACCAATGCCTCCACAATCTCTTCAGCTATCTCTTTTAGTACCCTGGGGTGTAGTCCATCCGATCCAGGTGATTTATCCACCTTCAGACCTTTCAGTTTCCCCAGAACCTTCTCGTTAGCAATGGTCACTGCACTCACCTCTGCTCCTTGATTCTGCTGGAGCTCTGGCATCCCACTGGCGTCTTCCACCGTGAAGACTGATGCAAAGTAACTATTCAGTTCCTCTGACATTACTTTGTTTCCTATTATTACTTCTTCAGCCACATTTTCCAGTGGTCCAATGTCTATTTTTGCCTCTCTCTTACCTTTTATATATTGAAAAAAACTCTTCATATCATCTTTTATATTATTAGCTAGCTTGCACTCATATTTCATCTTCTCTCCCCTTATTGTTTTTGTTAGTTGTCCTTTGCTCGTTTTGAAGGTTTCCCAATCCTCTGGCTTCCCACTAATCCTTGGCCACTTTGTATGCTTTTTCTTTAGCTTTTATGCTGTCCTTGACTTCCCTCGTCAGCCATGGATGCCTTGTCCTCCCCTTAGCATGTTTCCTCCCCTTGGGATGAATTTCTGTTGTGCCTCCCAAATAACCCCCAAAACCTCCTGCCATTGCTGTTCCACTGTCTTCCCTGCTCGGCTCCTTTTCCAATTAACTTGGCCAGCTCCTCCCTCATGTCTTTGTAGTTATCCTTATTTAATTGTAATACCGTTACATCTGATTCCAGCTTCTCCCTCTCAAACTGCTGGGTAAATTCTATCATATTGTGGTCACAGCACCTTAAGGGTTCCTTCACCTTAAATTTTCTAATCAAGTCTGCCCCATTACACATCACCAAATCCAGAATTGCCTGTTCCCTAGTAGGTTCTGTCACAAGCTGCTCCAAAATACTGTCGCTTCCACATTCCACAAATTGCTTTTCTTGGGATCCAATACCAACCTGATTTTCTCAGTCCATCTGCATATTGAAGTCACCCATGATTATTGTGATATTGTCTTCTTTACATGCTTCCTCTATCTCCTGATTTATTTTGTGCGCCACATCCAATTCCAATGCCTGTCAACCCTCATCCCAGCCAAGATGATGGCACTGATTGTGTTTGAGCAGACCCATCTCGTTGATAGTAGATTGTAGTTTAGTCGGGCAGTATGGTCGGCACGGGCTTGGAGGGCCGAAGGGCCTGTTCCTGTGCTGTACATTTCTTTGTTCTTTGTTCTTTGTTTGATAGGTCAACTGGGGCCAGAGGGTAGATAATCGATTGGCCTAGGGGTGCACCCATATGACCAGTGGCACTAAGTTCCCAGTGGGCAGTCAGCGGCGTGCGCAGCCGAATGGCTGCCTTGCAAGCTGCAGCAATGGTAGTTTATGCCCATCCATCCGACCCTACGAATCACGTCCTGGCTGCCCCTCACTACTCCCCCCCGCCCCCCTCCGGCCAGCGGCATACCTGTCAGCATACTATAGCAGTGTTGGCCATTTTGTGTACCTGCGCTCTCTCCCTCAGCAACCACGTCACCTGTTTCCCGATTTTAAATACCACAAGTGAACCTTGTCATCAGTATTTCTGCTTGGAAGAGGCAGAGCATCACTCGCGGCCTGGAAATTGTCAGGTCATGCCTGTTAATGATGTGCCAATGGCGTTTATTGCACATGTTGCATGCCCATACCAGCGTACAGCGTAGAACGCAGTCCCGCCTCTGTCGAGGGACTGGAGCATGGCATTCTGTTCGGCGCGCCCAGCACCAACCTCGATTTTCGGCTGATGTGCAATTCTCCACCTGATGGTGTTTCGGGATTCCGGCGTCGGCCAATGGAGAATCCAGCCCAATGTAAATATGTTGGGCTGGACTCTCTGTTCCTGAGGCTAAATGCCGATGCCAACGGAGGACCCGTGGTGTTCATGATGGGACAATCGGCGCAAAACCCGCACCGATTCCGCTACCGGTGCGAGGCTAGCACCGGCAGGTGCCGCATGAAACACCAACTGAAAGCGCGGAAAATGTTTGGAGAATCCCTGGGTCCGTGCTGCACATGCGCAGGGCTGACAAGCTGCAGCCGCGCATATGCCTACATCCCAACACGCACCGATTGCGCCGGAAAAGATGGCACCCCGACTGCACAGCCCACCTCCTGGCACCCCCCCACCATGCCCCCCTGCCCTGGCAGAAGTCACCCGGCCAGCGGCATGGATCTTGGCAGAATATGGCTTTGCTGGACACTGTCCACATGCCCTCTCTCTATTTCCACAACCGCCATGTCAGGCTCACGATCGCTGACAACCACACGTGGCCCACGCTGTCGGGAACATGGCCCATCAGCGGCGGAGCATTGCAGGTGGGCCAGCTAATGACATTCCAACAGGGTTGCAACTACGCGCGGAGCGCATCTCGATGATGCCGATTTGGAGGGGCGGAGCACCACGACCCGGTGTCAGACCGGCGCCTGCTGCAATTTCGGTGTTGGGCGCCATCCTCCACCCGATCGCTGTTCCCGGTTTTGGCGTTGGGCAATGGAGAATTCTGCCCGTTGTGTTCCCAAATGACAGAAAACAAGGACTTGTAACAAACAATAATTACTTCACTAGTTGAGTAGGTACTTCATGCCCGTGCTCCAGGGGAGAACTCCCCTGCTCTCGACACGTGACCCTTTTTTGGTAGTGATGTCATCATGTGACCACTCGGTCTACTCCCACCCTTCCTCGTATCCTTTAATCACTCCTTTCTTTATTGTCTATGTTGTAGAGTGTACACACATTGAGGAAAACATGCAGCCAGTTAGTTTTTGCAAGCAGTAAGCATCAGAAGCCAGGAAGTAAATGTGAAATGAAATTCGATAAATTACAAAAATCTGAACCAAAGATGCAACAAAAACCCTGGAGTAAATATTTACTGTTCCATGGTTTCTTTAACATATTACTTTTTGTAAGATGGATTGTCGTCCAAATTTCAGTGTTTCACTTTCCATCATTTTTAGAAAATTTAATTTGTGGTGTCCAATACATGCACACACTGTGCTGAAGCAGACTGAGCAAGCAGTAACTATTTGTCTTGCAAGTGACAGAAATATGCCCGACAACTGCTGAGAAAACCATTTTTCGCTGTTGCTATTGTTCTCTTAAACTCACCTTCACTTCTCCCTGTCCAGTTTTTGCTCAAATCCCCAGATGTTGCCTGCTCATCTCATATCTTGGTTGAATGACCACTTCCCTAAAATCTTTCAAACATTGGCTCACCAAATTATTGGAGGCTAGGGGTCGGCAACGTTAGTTGGATGCGTTCCTGGAAAGTTAGCCCATTACCTCCTACCTCCAATAGCACCACCCCTAATTGATCAGTCCCAAGTATCTAGCCTAATGGAACCCTGTCTTCCTAGGCCAATTGGAAAGAGAATACTTTTCATTGTTTGGGTAATTCTTGACTGTCGTTTTTAAAATGCTTCCTCCTTCCCCTCCATTTCTAATTTTTTAAAAAACCAATAAACTTGTGTCTTCAAAGAATGTTTGAAAAACAATACTGGGCAGGATTCTCCGCCGACCCCCGCCAGTAGCGGAGTTCCCCGATGCAGTGGAGAATCCACTGTCGGCCATGACATTCCGATGCTCTGGTACGCAGCTGGCGGTGGTATCGAGCTTCATGCCTTGCAATAGCAGGGAGATGCAAATGGATAAAATTGACCCATTTGCATCCTATTAACGGGCTGGCCACCAGATTCTCCAAGCCCACATGAAACTCTGTTCCTCTGGGCGGGGATTCACGTGGGCGAGCATTGGTGCAGGTATTTCCCAGCGTGACCCTGATGTGGACCTCGCTGCGGTCCAAGGCAGTAACTCAAGGCAAACCCTGCTCACCCCTCTGCCACCAGATCCCTCAACCACCATCCCACCAGAGATCTCCCATAAGAGAGACCCCCACCAGAAACCCCCATTGCAGGAACCCCACCAGAAACCCCCCATTACAGAGACCCCCACCAGAAACCTTCCCCATTGCAGAAGCCCCCCCCAGTAGAGAGACGCTTACCAGAAAGCCCCCATTACAGAAACCCCTAACTGGAAGCCCTCCTCCTTGCAGGAGCCCCTCCAGTACAGAGATGCATACCAGAAACAACCCATTACAGCATCCTCTACGTGGAAGCCCTTCATTCCAGAGACCTCTACTTGGAAGCTAGAGAGCAGTCCAGATAGAGACAGTGAAAAAAAAAACACTGCTTTAAAACTCACCTGTGCAATGCACCTGCTGACTCAGGCAGAGAAAACAGCATCTGTAAATTCTTAGAAAGCGAAAACCACATCAGCTGGGTTTCAACCCCTCAGATCTGCAAGGCTTACATTCATATCAATGTGAAATTGATTTTACTAGGCTGAGATTGACAATTTGCACACATCCAGCTGTCTGGATTATTTAATCTCAATTCCCTTCATGCTTGGATGGATTTCAAGTAGCCTGATGTGAAACTAACCACAACATTTATATACATCTACCTATGATTGACAGCTCTTGGACCACATCAAAGGCAGTTGTGTGCTTTCTGCAGAGAAAAGAGGAAGTGGGAGCACTTTACTTGTTTTGATGTGGTCCAAGAGCTACTGTCTCTTTTTCTTTTGCCAACTACCTTCAATCAGTGTTTTCTGGTTTTTGACCTCTGCACCAATGGAATATTTTCTCTCCACCTACTGTGTACAGCCCCTCGAGATTTTGAACAACTCGATTAAATCTCTGCCCAACTTTCTCTTCTCTGGGGAGACCAACCGGAACTTCTCCAATCTGTCCTGGTAGCAGATGTCTCTCATCCCCAGACCAATTCTCCTAAATCTTTACTACACCATCTCCTCATATAGTGAGATGCCCAGACTTTCCTACCAATTTTCTACTCATGTTAATATATTACTGCTCCAAAACCATGAAGTCTTATCCTGTGTAGTAACCTTTTCTGTGACACCTTATCGATTGCCTTTTGAAAATCCAAATATACTACATCTATTGGTTCCTTTTATCCAACCCTGCTTGTTACATCCTTAAAGGACTCTAATAAATTTGTCAAACACAATTTCCTTTCATAAACCATACTCCTACTTACACTATATTTTCTCAGTGTCCTGCTACGACCTTGGTGAATTTCAGCATTTTCCCAATGCAGGAATGAGGCTAAATTACCTATAGCTTCCAGCTTTCTGTTTCCCTCCTTTCTTGAATAGGGTCATTACATTTGCAGAAGTCAATAGAATCAAAGAATAGCGACAGTACAGAAGGAGACCATTCTTCCCATCATTCAGTTCTGGCACTCTGCAAGAACAATTCAGTTAGTCTCACTCCCTCATCCTTGCCCTGTTGCCCTGAAAATATTTTTTCTTCAGATACAGATCCAATCCCCTTATGAAAGCCCCAATTGAACAACTTACACTATCAGGCAGTGCATTCACAATTCTAACCTCGAGCTGCATAAAATGTTTTTCCTTTTGTCATCATTTGTTCTGAGTTTTACCTCGAATCCAAAAGAGGCAGAATAAGCGAATGCTTAAAATCAAAATCAGTGATAATTAATTCAAACTGATTTTGTTTCAGGTTTGCTCCCTCATCCTCCTTTTTCTTCTTCGGCAACTCCTCGGAATTGAGGATGACTTGTTTCCACATTAAAAATGAGTTTTCAGATGACTGAGGAGTCCAATGCGTGACCTACAGTCTCTGTCTCAGGTGGAGAAGATGGTGGATGGGTGCTCGGGTTGCCACTTGGCTTCCTTTTGCTGTCGACCCTTGGCTTCATCTTGCTCACGGCAGTGAAACCTGAGGTGTTCAGCCCCTTTTCCTTCACTTTGAGCGATCTTGGGCCAGGGATTCCCAGGTGTTGGTGAGGATGTATCACTTTTTCCAAGGAGGCTTTAGGGGTGTCCGTGAAGTGTTTCCCCTTCCCTCCTTGGGCACACTTGCTGTGTTAAAGCTCCAGGGAGAGCACTTGTTTCGGGAATATTGTGTCAGGTATGTGGATGATATGGCCCAACAAACGGAGATGATCAAATGTGGTCAATGTGTCGATGCTGGGGGCATTGTCCTGAGCGAGAACACTTGACACTGGTGCTCCCATCTTGCCAATGGGTTTGCAGGATTTTGCCAGGCGCCACTGGTGGCACTTCTCTCGGGTTTTGAGATGCCTGCAGTAGACAGTCAATGTCTCTGAGTCATATAGATGGGCGGGTATCAATACTGCTCTGTAGACCATGAGCTTGGTGTTGGGTCTGAGGTCCTGGTCTTCAAACAATGTCTTCCTCGGGCGACCAAAATCTGTACTGGAATGCTGAAGGCAGTGTTGAATCTTTTTGTCAATGTCTGCCCTTTTGACAGTAGGCTCCCAAGGTATGAAACCTAGTCCACGTTGTCCAAAGCCTTGTCATGGATTTTGATAATCGTTGGCAGAGGGGCAGTATTGTGTGGCGGGGGCAGATTGTAGAGGACCTTTGTCTTACGGATGTTTAGTGTAAGTCCCATGCTCTCGTACACCTCGGTGAAGGTGTTGATGATGGCTTGGAGCTTGGCCTCGTGTGTGCACAAATGCAAGTATCATCTGCATATTGTAGCTCAATGACAGACAATGGAATGACCTTGGATCTGACCTGCAGGTGACGGAGGTTGAACAGATTTTCATTTGTTCTGTAGTTTAGCTCCACTCCAGTGGGTAGTGGAGCCAAGGATGAGATGGAGTATTGCAGCAAAGAAGATCGAGAAGAGCATCAGTGCGATGACATAGCCTTTCTTGACCCCAGTCTGAACGTGAATTGGGTCTGTGGTAGATCCATTGGTCAGAATCACAACTTGCATTTCATCCTGGAACCGGTGAAGGATGGTGATAAACCTTTGGGGTCAGCCGAAATGGAGGAGGATGCTCCATAATCCCTCACGGTTGACAGAAGGTACCTGTAAGGAGAGATTGGGTAGACTAGGCCTATATTCCCTTGAGTTTAACAGAATGAGAGATGGTCTTGTTGCAACATATACATGTTTTTAGAGGACTTGATGGGTTAGATGCTGAGAACATATTTCCCCTGGTTGGGGAATCTGGATCATGTAGTCACAGTCTCAGAATAAAGTGTCGGCCATTTAAGATTGAGACGAGGAGAAATCTCTCTCTTCAAAGGGCTATGAAGCTTTAGAATTCTCTTCCCAAGAGGGCGAAGGATACTCAATCGTTGGAACATATTTGAGACAAATCCTTCAGTTCTAAGGGAATCTAGGGATATGGGGTAAAGGGCTATGAAACTTTAGAATTCTCTTCCCAAGAGGGCGAGGGATACTCAATCGTTGGAACATATTTGAGACAAATCTTTGAGTTCTAAGGAATCTAGGGATATAGAGTAAAGTGTGCAAGGGTAGAGTTTTAAATATTTTTTTTCGAGTACCCAATTCATTTTTTCCAATTAATGGCCAATCCACCTAGCTTGCACATTTTTGGGTTGTGGGGGCAAAACCCATGCAAACACGGGGAGAATGTGCAAACTCCACAAGGACAGTGACCCAGAGCCGGGATCGAACCTGGGACCTCGGCGCCCTGAGGCCGCAGTGCTAACCCACGCACAATGGTAGAGTTGAGGTAGAAGATCATCCATGATCCTGTTGAATGACAGAGGATTGAACGCCCAAATGGTCAACTCCTGCTCCAATTTACTTGCTTCTTCTATCTTTAAAACATTTGACAAATGCATGCTTCTCAGAATTGAGTGATCTGTAAAATCAGTGGTGTGACTGGTGGGCAGCTTGGGTGAACAACATCTTTCTCTGTTGCTTTTAAGTTTGGTGCAAAAATACCAATTGGACTTTGATCATTTCGGCCCCATTGCTAGTGGGTGGTTGAGCAAAACAAAAGTTTTACAAACAAAAATTCAAAAAGGATTAGAAGTAAGTTTGCAGCAGCACATCTGTTTCCTCTTGTTCCCAGCCACAGTTTGGATTACAGCCATTTATATTCTCGGTGTTAATTATCTGCCTGGTGATTTTGTCACCAGGCTGCTTGAGGGGTTGTTTGATTAGAAAGAAAAATGGAACCTTGTCCTTGGTGTCATGATATGCAGACATGCAGATAATGATATACAGACAGGCAACTAATGAACACCGAGAACAGGACATGACCAATGAGCAGGCAGGACACTCAGGGGTGGTATCTCACTATAAAAGGCACGAGGCACTCACACTCCGCCTCTTTCCACTGATGAACATCTACAGAGTGAGTCAGGATGTATGGACAGTATCACACCTCCAGCACGTGGCTAAGAGCTAGTCTGGTTCAGTCAGACAGAGTAACCACACTTAGGTTAGCAGAGAGTCGAACTCATAGAGAACTGTGCTAACTGTGCTACTGGTTCAATAAATCAGATTGAACTAACTTCAAGGCCTGGAGTATCTATTGGTTAAAGCTGCATCCAGCTGCAGCCTGTGTTATCCCAGAGTACATAACACAACACTTGGTACTTAAGGTTGTGATTCATTCTGTAGGTGAACAAAGAATTTGCAGCACAGAAATGGGCCATTCAGCCCAACTAGTCGTTGCTGCTGTTTATGCTCGCCCCATCCTGCATCATCTCACTCATATATCCTTCTACTCCTTTCTCCTTCATGTGTTCATTTAGCTTCTGCTAAATATATCTACACTATTAGCCTCAACTCCTCCTATGTGGTACCGAATTCCATATTTTGTCCATTCTCTGCAAATAAGTCTTCCCTGAATTCGTTGTTAGATTTGTCCACTTCCTTAAAAATCTTTATTTTTCCTTGCCTCAGCCATCCCTTTCCTGGAGAAAAAAAAGGTGTTAAACCCTTTCAAACCTTCCAGTAGTGAGAAGCTGTCAGTTCTGGACTGAAGCTAGGAACAGTGACAGACAGAAAAAGATCGTCTGGCCCATCCAGCCTGTCTCCCACAATGACAATAGCCTGCACATCATAGTGTGTATACTTCCCTATCAACCTAAAACAATGTAATCTACTGGGAGAGGGGGTCAAGCAAATATGAACATAGGAACAGGAATAGCGTTCCAAACCCAAGTAATACTTGCCACTTTTTTTGCTGTGCTCTCTCCAGAGCCTCGACATGCTTTTCAAAGTATGGAACCATTAGTAACTGAATTACGAGTCATTAATCCCATTCGCACGTTTATCTTTCCTATCTTGAGCAGATTGGTGTGGAGTGCTGTATCTGTGAAAGTGCCGAAGCTTGAAACTTGTGCATGGGAATGCTTTCTAACTGCTCACCCTAAATGTTGAATGTATTCTTTCCTTTTTTTTTTGGTGGCACAATAAAGAATTTGCAACGCACTGGTCTGCCATCATTGGAGCATCTCACTCCAAGTCTTACAGACTATGGGAGTATGGGGGATTTGCCAGCGATGGAGTGAAACAGGTTGCCGAGTGGGGTTCCCCTGTGAAAATGGAAGAAGAAATTCGGCAGAAGGTAAGACAAGAATGAGGTCAGGCTTACAATGTTCTCAAGACCGTAATTGTAAATACAACTGGATTGCTCAGATGCTATGAAAAAAAACTTTTGATGGAGTTGCAAATATTTGAGCAGCTGGTTTTATTAATGCAGCCACTCAGTAGATTTAATCTTGATATGGAATGTATTTGCACTTGGAATAAATGAATACTAGGGGGATCCCCTGCTGGGGGTATACATGAGGTGTAGTTTTTACTCCCCATGGTTTTCTCTTGTACTTCTGAATGTTTCTGAGGGTCTGGATAAAAGCAGCTTTGACACGTACCATGCCAATTTAAATGCTTATCAGCCATGGTGAGTGGCTTTACCTCGAGGCTTATCATTCTAGCTCTGTGAGTTAGAAACATGAAGATCAAATTTTTTTTTGGACTCCATTTCCATAGAGCCAGTGGTATTACCAGTCAGCTGTCACTGTTGACATGTGGTAGGGAGGGTTAATGAGGTGGGATGGTTTGATGCCAGCAATTTTGGAGAGTGAAGGCTAAATGTTGTAATCTCCAGATTCTGAGTGAAATCAGGAATGGAGACTTTGTTGGGTCAGCACAAAAACTGTATTTTAAGCAAAGCTGAATAGGAAACATTTCCTTCATCATGTGTTGCTTTTTACAGCAATTCAGCCGCTACATAGAACACTTCAAAAAGCAGAGCCTAGAAAACCCCTGTAACCAATATTGACAGATGTACATTGGATGACTTTGTACTGCAGTCCCATGTCTGTTTGCTTTGAGTGTAGAGATTATTGTGACCATAACAACCGATGATCAGTCAGTAAGATTCCAGGCCTTGGAGTCTTTGTTGTTACCCCACAGGGAAATGGAAAATTCTGAATAAATTTTGTCAAGTCACTTAAACACACCTTTATGTAAAACTAGTCACAGGTATACAGACATCTTTTTGATTTTACTTAATAGCTGTTTACCTACAAAATAATTGGTGCTGTGGAAGCAGATTCAATAAGAGCTTTCAAAGGGAATTGGATAAATAAGAGGTAACATTTGATGGACTACACGCAGGTGATTGAGGTATATAAGATGCTCAAGGTGATTGACAGGGTAGATGTAGAGCGGATGTTTCCTCTTGTTGGACATTCTAGAACGAGAGGTCATACTTTTCGGTTAAGGGGATAAAAACAAAAATGAGGAGGAATGACTTAACTCAAAGGGTCGTAAATCGGTGGAATTCTGTACTTCAGAATGTAGTGGATGCTGGAACATTCAAATAAAATTTAAGGAGGAGATAGATGGGTTTTTAATTTGAAGCGGGAGGAAGGATTATGGGGAGCAGGCAGGAAAGTAGCGATGATGCTGAGATGAGATCAGCCATGATCGTATTGAATGGTGGAGCAAGCTCAAGGGGCTGAATTGCCTACTCCTGCTCCTTGTTCTTATGTTCTTATGAGTGGGACTAATTGAACAGCTCCTTCAAAGCACAGACACAATGGGTTGAATGGCCTCCATCTTGCTGCACCATTTCTACTAGTGAATGATTCTTATTGACTGAAGCAATTTGGGATGTCTTACATAAGAACATAAGAACTAGGAGCAGGAGTAGGCCATCTGCCCCCTCGAGCCTGCTCCGCCATTCAATGAGATCATGGCTGATATTTTGTGGACTCAGCTCCACTTTCCGGCCCGAACACCATAAACCTTAATCCCTTTATTCTTCAAAAAACTATCTATCTTTATCTTAAAAACATTTAATGAAGGAGCCTCTACTGCTTCACTGGGCAAGGAATTCCATAGATCCACAACCCTTTGGGTGAAGAAGTTCCTCCTACACTCAGTCCTAAATCTACTTCCCTTTATTTTGAGGCTATGCCCCCTAGTTCTGCTTTCACCCGCCAGTGGAAACAACCTGCCTGCATCTATCCTATCTATTCCCTTCATAATCTTATGTTTCTATAAGATCCCCCCTCATCCTTCTAAATTCCAACGAGTACAGTTCCAGTCTACTCAACCTCTCCTCGTAATCCAACCCCTTCAGCTCTGGGATTAACCTAGTGAATCTCCTCTGCACACCCTCCAGTGCCAGTACGTCCTTTCTCAAGTAAGGAGACCAAAACTGAACACAATACTCCAGGTGTGGCCTCACTAACACCTTATACAATTGCAGCAGAACCTCCCTAGTCTTAAACTCCATCCCTCTAGCAATGAAGGACAACATTCCATTTGCCTTCTTGCAGATGTAAAAGTGCTCCTGAATAAAAGTTTCTTTCTAAGTCAACCCAAAGAGTTTCTAGTGTTTAGGCACTCCATGTACTGTGTTATGTGAAGTAAAAGGTAACCCTGGGTTAACTGTGGAGCTTGGAACAGATAGGTGACTTATCGCTTTAATTAATTCAAATATTCAAAGCCTAAATCGGAAGGCAGTGGATCCTGTGCCACCCATAAATCTAGTGGCTGAGAAATCCCAAATCGACCTTTAAGAGTCGAGAATTTATGGCAGACTTTCTGGCATTTATTCCCTACACAGTGAATAGAAATCCTGGGGTCATTTAAAGTCTGCATCTTCAATCTGAGTAACTTTGCAATTGAAGTCTTTAGAATTAAGGATAATTCTATTCTGAAATCCCAGCTAATCCTCCTATACTTGATTAATTTGAGCCACAGCAACACAGAGGCTTTCGTGCTTGGGACTCGGATGAAGTTGAATCAATATTAAAACAGTGGGCTCTTGTATCAGTGGCTTTTGAGATCTTTGCGGTTTGAATTGTGAGACGCACAAGATGTGATAGAATGGGCCTGGAATTCACTATAATCAGAGTACAGTGCTTAAAACTCTAATCTTTTGTCACTTGGATTGTGCTTGGCATCCTGGGACAGCCATGTGCTTTGAGTAATTTAGAAGCTTCAGTGCTGATTTTGACATGTTAATCATCTGGATATGTTGACCATTTGACCTGCTCTTAGTCTCTAACATGATTGAATTTTAGATTGGAACACTCGATTTACTAACTGGCTCCTGACCTAGTCTGTGCTCTTGGACTCGCAAGCCACCTTCCTTTCTCCCAGACTACTCTCTATACCTAGGCTAGCTTTATATCTAGCCTGACTAACTGAATTATGGTTCAAAGCTGGACTGCCATCCTCCCCTCTTCAACAACAGCAAATGGCATTTATGGGACACTTTGTACATAGTAAATCATCCCCAAGATGCTTCATGGGGAGGGTTATCATATAAAATCTGACAGCAAGCCAAATAAGGAGATATTGGTACAGGTGATCAAAAGCATGGTCAGAGATAGAGATTTAAAGGAACAGCTTAAAGGTGTAGGGAGAGATAAAGAGATAGTCAGGTTTGGATGGCTGAAGGTACGACACAAATAATAGGGAAATAGAAGTAAGAGATGGACAAGAGGCCAAAACTGAAGGAAAGCAGAGATCGTCAGCTCCTTGTCAACCATAGTACAGGAGGAGTGCGATGAGGAATTGCAACAATTAACTCAATTGTTGTCAATAACACAAGGTTTTCCTCTTTGAATTTGGAAAGACCAGTAGCCTAGGAAACATCTGAACTCAGTGTGACAACCTCGATGGGGCATTTGTCAACTGGCATCATATCCAAGAAGGATTCTATTCTTCAACATGGAGACCAATAGTTTGGGCTGGTTTTCAGTGTGATCAACAATCGCTTGAACGAGGCCTGACGATCAATGAACATTGGTTAGAATTTTTCGGGTGACTGTGTGGAGATTGCACTTTCTTCCCATGTCTGCGCGGGTTTCCTTCGGGTGCTGCGGTTTCCTCCCACAGTCCAAAGATATGCAGGTTAGGTGGATTGGCCATGATAAATTGCCCTTAGTGTCGAAAAAGGATATGTCGGGTTACGGGGATAGGCTGGAGGTGTGGGCTTAAGTAGGGTGCTCTTTCCAAAGGCCGGTGCAGCCTAAATGGGCCGAATGGCCTCCTTCTGCACTGTAAATTCTATGATTCTATGAAATGGATTAATATATGAGATTGATCTGGTAGATACAATCGCGCTTTCAAATCTCAGAATTTTACCGACTAGTTCAAAATGGCAGTTGTGGCAGCGGTTCTCTTTTGTTTTCCTTTTTTAAAAAATTTAGAGTACCCAATTATTTTTTTCCAATTAAGGGGCAATTTCATGTGGCCAATCCACCTAACCAGCACATCTTTGGGTTGTGGGGGTGAAACCCACGCAGAAATGGGGAGAATTCCACATGGACAGTGACCCAAGGCCAGGATTCGAACCCGGGTCTACAGTGCCGCAGTCCCAGTGCTAACTGTTGTGTTACCTGCGTGGTCGATAACATGTGTTACTCAATCCTTGGTTGATGGTGAGGTCCTCTGAATCTTGTTGAAGAAGACTCAAACTCGTCCAGTAACAACAAAGATTTATTGAGTAACTATAACTATTAATGCATGAGTTCTTTACCTTAACATGGAAACTAGGAATTGGTTAACAAGATTTAACAATAATAACTAAACGTAACTCCACTAACTATCTATGTGATTCTGATGTTACCCTGTTCACAGTGCACCCACGAGAGAGAGCACGAGAGACCCTGTGTGGCTGCTTTTTATACCCCTGTTGGTCCAGCCCTCTAGTGATCATGTGGTGCTGCTATTTACCCATTAACCCCTTGTGTGCATGCACCTACAGAGATCACTACATCTCCCCCTTTTTAATGTGTTACAGATTTTCTGTATGGTGTAACAAAAATTGAACAAACATAATGAATTAAGTCAACTGGGAACAGATAAAACAAGTAACGCTGTGTACAGAATGTGATGGTAATAATGACTGTACAAAGTCAATCAACGTTTAAAAAGTCCAATCCTAACGAAAAACTTTGTGAGTCCAGACTGTATGAGTTTGATCAGGTGGGTTGATCTTGACGCCTGTCATTGAGGTAGCAGTTGATGTCGTCATATCGTCGTGACCACCGTCGGTGTTGATTTGTGTACGTGAGGACACCACGAGACATCGGAATGGTGATGATTTATACTTTTTTTTAATGCTTGTGGTAGCGATTCTGTGTTGCATCTTTCTTGAAAGCTGGTTTGTTTGTTTGTTGTGGAGCAAATGCAAATTCGTGAGATTTGTTGCCATGCCATGGCATGTTTGTACTCTTGTTGTGCTCAATGTGTGTTCCGTGTGGATAATTTGAGTAATTGTCACAGTTATTGGTGTCAATTACTTTGAGCGTTTTTTTTTGAGAACTGTGAGAATGATCTGATGTCGTATTGATGTTGGTGACATCAGTCATTTGTGGTGGATTTGATTGTTCTTCTTTGCTGCCTCGGTGCTCCTCTGATGGAGACATTTCCGGTACATTTGAATCATCTGTGATCTCTTTATGCTCCTCTTCAGGAGTTAAAATCTTCAAGATTTCAATTGATGCGGTCTCACTGGACCCAAGAGTACTCTGTGCTCATTTCCCTTTTAAGTGGGCATGGGTCCGGATCCTCTGACATCATGACGCCCGTGACGTAACACGTAGGAATCGACTGCGCATGCACAGTCCGAGTTTCCTGTACTGTGCGCTCTTTTCGCAACTGTATTTTGCCCTTTTTTCTCTGTTTGAGAATTGCGCATGAGAGTACTGGCCGGAATGCTCTTGCTCAAGATGGCTGCCAAGCAGAAAATGCTGCCGCATCGAGCGAGATCCTGCCTCTGCCGCATGGTAAGTGTACCATTCTCCACTCCCGCGCCGGTTGGGAGAATCGCCTGGGCCGCCAAAATTTCCCGCAACGCCGGTCTAATGCCCTCCCGCGATTCTCCCAAGCGGCGGGAACGGCCCCATCGAGTTCTGCGGGCCACAGGCTGGAGAATCGCCCGAGACACCCAAAATGGCAATTCTCCGGCACCCCTGCTATTCTCAGGCCCGGATGGGCCGAACGGCCAGCCCAAAATGGCAGGTTCCCCCCGGCGCCGTCCACACCTGGTCGCTGCCATCGGGAACAGTGCGGGAACGCTGGGAGGGCGGCCTGCAGAGGGGGGGAGGGGGGATCCTGCACCGGGGGTACCTCAAATGTGGGGTGGCCCGCGATCGGTGCCCACCGATCGTCGGGCCATCCTCTCTGAAGGAGGACCTCCTTCCTTCCGCGGCCCCGCAAGATCCGTCCATCATCTTCTTGCGGGGCGGACTCGGAGAGGACGGCAACCGCGCATGTGTGGGTGACCCCAGTTATGCGGCGCCGGCCGCGTCATGTATGCGCCGCCGCCTTTACACGGCGACAAGGCCTGGCGCGTGTAGATGATGCGGCCCCGATCCCAGCCCATTATTGGGCCCTGAATCAGTCGGGATAGGGGCCGTTTCACGCCATTGTGAACCTCGACGGCGTTCACGACGGTGTGGGCACTTCGGCGCGGGAGTGGAGAATCCCGCCCTCTGTATGTCGAGTGTGATCACTTTGTCACTGTTTTCACATACAGTGGGTAGACATTCAGTGTCTTCTTGCTGATTAAATGAGCTGGGTAGACTTTCATAGTCTTCCTCGTTCACGGCTGTCGCTCCAGAGTCATTGCTTGCGGCCATTCTGGAGCCTGCCAACGAGCTCGCTATGGAGGTATCACTCCCTCAGTGGAGTCAATCTGTGCTCTCTGCATGGCGTTGCCTTCTGCTAGGATATGTGACATGTGGTTGTCATCCATTTTGTCGATGAGCTGCCATGTCATTATGGTACTGGATTCTCCCACCATGAGACTTGTATGGAACCTGGCACCCATGTTGCTGCTGCAATGACCATCAGATCCAGAGAACTGATCCATGGCTGATTGGCATTCATCAGCGAGCAAATCATCGCTTCTTGTCAAGGATGTGACATGGTGCTCTTTGTCCAATGAGGAACTCACCTCCTGAGTAATCATCGTCAATGATTAAAAATCTTTTGCTGTGGATTTGTCATTGTGCTCTTCTCTTTGGGTGTTGCAAACTGTATGTTTCAGGGTGCTGTGGAGGTAATCTTTAACTGTGGGTGGAGGCTCGGTCTTCATTTTGTCGTTCGAGGAAAAAATCTGTGGTTTGTCGCTTTAAATTTCTTATTTGCAATTTTCGGGCATTTCCCTTTTAAGTGGGCATGGTCCGGGTCCTCTGACATCATGACGCTCGTGACGTAAAACGTAGGAATCGACTGCGCATACACAGTCCGGGTTTCCTGTACTGTGCGCTCTTTTCGCAACTGTATTTTGCCCTTTTTTCTCTGTTTGAGAAGTGCGCATGTGCGTACTGGCCGGAACGCTCTCGCTCAAGATGGCGGCCAAGCAAAAAATGCTGCCGCATCGAGTGAGATCCTGCCTCTGCCGCGTGGTAAGTTTTGGCGCCGTTTTTTCTCTGGATAAATTGAAGGTACTGATTTTTTTTCTGTTCATGCACTATGCACTGTTTAATCGCAATTTCTAGAGTTAGATACTGTTGTTGTGAAAGTTTTTTTAATCAAATAGTCCATAAATTAATTGATCTATTATCATAGCATCTCTGAAATCAACATAATTACAGCCTTGTGCTAGTACCTGGAGGTCTGCAATAAAATCAGTGATTGACTCTCCGAATCTCTGGCACCTGTTACGAAATTTAAGTCTTTCCAGCGTCTCACCAGACTGGTTTTTACAGTGTTGTTCAAATTTTGCGATAATTACTTTAAATTTAGTTTTGTCTTCACCTTCCAAGAAATTGAATGAATTATAAATCTCCATGGCCTGTTTCCCCACCGCCAATAAGAGGTAGGCTATTTTTTTAGAATCTGGTGCAGTGGTTATTTCCTTAATTTGCAGAAATAGATTAAGGTGTTGAAGGAAAATTTTCCAATTATACTGGAGATTACCAGAGGTTCTGAGGGGCTCTGGAGTTGGAAGTGAGTCCATCTTACCGATTTGTTTTTGCCCAAGAGGTACAACTGCTGCGATGCCTTCCATGGTCGAATATCTATCCGAGTTTTTTTCTTGTCTGTCTAACCTAATCTAGCTAGTTTCTCTTTTTGTTGTTAAGGCCAACACTCCTTGGTACCATGTTGTGTTACCTGCGTGGTCGATAACACATGTTGCTCAATCCTTGGTTGATGGTGAGGTCCTCTGAATCATGTTGAAGAAGACTCACACTCGTCCAGTAACAACAAAGATTTATTGAGTAACTATAACTATTAATACATGAGTTCTTTACCTTAACATGGAAACTAGGAATTGGTTAACAAGATTTAACAATAATAACTAAACGTAACTCCACTAACTATCTATGTGATTCTGATGTTACCCTGTTCACAGTGCACCCACGAGAGACCCCGTGTGGCTACTTTTTAATACCCCTGTTGGTCCAGCCCTCTAGTGATCATGTGGTGCTGCTATTTACCCATTAACCCCTTGTGTGCATGCACCTACAGAGATCACTACACTAACCACTGCGCCACATGCCGCCCCATGGCATCGGTTCTCAAGAACAATTAGCTTTAGGCAGTTAATACTAGCCGAGCCAACCAAATTTGCACCCTGAAAAAAGACAAATTGATAATTTTTTTAAAATAGAGAACGAGGATTTAATTTTAAGATTAGAGGGTTTAAATAGGGTAATGTAATTGAAATGTCATAGAGGGCCTGACCTGGTAGGTGTTGAACATAGAACATACAGTGCAGAAGGAGGCCATTCGGCCCATCGAGTCTGCACCGACCCACTTAAGCCCTCACTTCCACCCTATCCCCGTAACCCAATAACCCCTCCTAATCTTTTTGGACACTAAGGGCAATTTAGCATGGCCCTTTTTGTGATATACATAAATGAGCTGGAAGAAGGTATAGGTGGTCTGATTAGCAAGTTTGCAGATGATACTAAGATTGGTGGAGTTGCAGATAGGGAGGAGGACTGTCAGAGAATACAGCAAAATATAAATAGATTGGAGAGTTGGGCAGAGAAATGGCAGATGGAGTTCAATCCAGGCAAATGCGAGGTGATGCATTTTGGAAGATCTAATTCAAGAGCGGACTATACGGTCAATGGAAGAGTCCTGGGGAAAATTGATGTACAGAGAGATCTGGGAGTTCAGGTCCATTGTACCCTGAAGGTGGCAACGCAGGTCGATAGAGTGGTCAAGAAGGCATACAGCATGCTTGCCTTCACCAGACGGGGTATTGAGTACAAGATTTGGCAGGTCATGTTACAGTTGTATAGGACTTTGGTTAGGCCACATTTGGAATACTGCGTGCAGTTCTGGTCACCACCTTACTAGAAGGATGTTGATGCTTTAGAGGGGGTGCAGAGGAGGTTCACCAGGATGTTGCCTGGTATGGAGGGTGCTAGCTATGAAGAAAGGTTGAGTAGATTAGGATTGTTTTCGTTGGAAAGACGGAGGTTGAGGGGGGACCTGATTGAGGTCTACAAAATTATGAGAGGTATGGACAGGGTGGATAGCAACAAGCTTTTTCCAAGAGTGGGGGTGTCAATTACAAGGGATCACGCTTTCAAGGTGAGAGGGGGAAAGTTTAAGGGAGATGTGCGTGGAAAGTTTTTTACGCAGAGGGTGGTGGGTGCCTGGAACGCTTTGCCAGTGGAGGTGGTAGAAGCGGGCACAATAGCATCATTTACGATGCATCTAGACAGATATATGAAGGGGCGGGGAACAGAGGGAAGTAGATCCTTGGAAAACAGGTGACAGGTTTAAATAAAGGATCTGGATCGGCGCAGGCTGGGTGGGCCGAAGGGCCTGTTCCTGTGCTGTAATTTTCTTTGTTATTTGTTGTTTTTTAATCCACCTCTGCTGCACGTCTTTGGACTGTGGGAGGAAACCGGAGCACCCGGAGGAACCCCACACAGACACTGGGGAACGTGCAGACTCCGCACAGACAGTGACCCAGCGGGGAATCAAGCCTGGGACCCTGGCGCTGTGAAGCCACAGTGCTAGTCACTTGTGCTACCGTGCTGTTGAGAGGCTATTTCCCTTGGTTGGAATAACTAGAGCTAGGACATACTCTCAGGTTGTGTATCAATCATTTCGGACTCAAAGGGCTGTGAATCTTTGGAAATGCCTATCCCACAGAATTGTGGATCCTCAGTCCATGAGAACATTCCAGACTGAGTTTGAAGGACTTTTGGGAACAAAGGGTGTGAAGAGAGATGGGGATAACTTGGGGAAATAAATCGAGATTAGCCATTGTCATATTAAATGGCAGAGCAGTTTCGAGCTGCCAGTGGATTTTGTCATTCTTTCATTTCTGTAGAAAGCTCCTTCAGGGTTTGATTTACCTGATCACACATTGACTGCTCATTTAAAACTGTTGATGGCTAAATAAAAGATTGCATAGGTTAGCAAAACTACTTCATGCATTAAACTCAACTCTTGATTGTTGTTTAGCTTTTATTGATCTGAGTAAAACATTTGCAAAACTGTGTGAACTTCATCAAAAAATCTATATCAACTAAAAGTCTAGTGACGGACCCGCATTCCTAATATCTCATCAATCAAAACTTCAGAGTTCTTCAGATAATTAGGGTGAGATCTACTAGCTCAGTCTCATGTATAATGTTCCTAACATCTCATCTGTCTTTGAAGATGGCAGGACAGGTTGAGAAGCCTGTTTTTAACAAAAGTACAGAATCCTCGGTTTTTTAAATAGAGGTGTCATTGAGCGAAATCCTGTGTCCTCCTCTGTGGTTGGGACTTTGAGGGTGGAGTATAATCAGGCAGGAGTGTGCCACCTTCCCACCTCCATCCTGACCAAGTCCATGCTGGGAAAGCCCATTGATGGCCTCCCTGCCCTGCTTCTAACTGAGCCACTAAAGTGGGCAATTAAGTGAGCGGGGAGCTCACCATACAAGGAACATTGACAGGCAAATCCATGATGTGTATGGTCAGTCATTCATACCCAGTGCCTGATCAACAATCCCAGCATCAGAAAGGGCGAGGTGCAGGGGGGAGGGTGCCACTGACAGCCACCTCCCTGCCATTGTTACTGATCCACCACCATAATCTACCTGTGCCTGGGTCCCATCTCAATTCAAGGCCTCACAATGGTGTAGCACCAGTACCTACCTCCTTAGTGGCACTGCTGAGTGTATAAGAGTTGCCAGCCTTTGATTGGTTAGCAGCTCTTGGCAGGTAAGACTTCCATCCATGGGGTCCTTGATCTTGGGAGAAGGCCCATTGCTGGCCTATTAGGTGCCTTAGTGGCACAAGATGTGGCAGGTCTTCTCGAAGTGAGGCAATGCAGACGTTTCACTTGCTCTCCAATCCACTGTTTCCACAAGGTTCTGCCCATGGAGTCATTTACGCACAGAAAAAATAGAATACCAAAGCAAGGAGGTTATCCTAAAACTTTATTCATCACTGGTTAGGCCTCAGCTGGAGCATTGTGTCCAATTATAGGCACCACACATAAAGAAAGGGTCTCAATTGGTGCAGAAAAATAGCAACACCAATTCTGTTTCAATGTAGTGAGTTGCAATGATCCAAATCACGCTGTGTGAAAGGGCAGTGGAAACAGATTCAATAGTAATTTCAAAAGGGAATTGGATAACTACATGAAGGGGAGGGACTTGCAGGCTATGGGCAAGAAGTGCAATTTATTGGATAGCGCCAGTCTAGGAATAATAGGTCAAATGACCTCCTCCTACACTGCATGATTCTCTTGTTTGGAGGAAGCGTGTTTGGAGGGGTGGCCTGCGTGCCTCAGAACATACTTTCGTATCAGAAAAGTAATAAAAAGACACCAGCACAACTGGATGTCTTTTTCAAGGCTAGAATGCAAAAATAACCAGCAGACCAAACTGGGATAAAAGTTAATGTGAGTTGATAACAGTGGAACAGAATATGTGGCAACAAAGAGATGTCCCTTACCAAAGTTGTCATGGTTGGAGTTGGAGGAGAAATCGAACTAGAGAAGAACTGATTGGTTTGGACATTGTTAATTTGATTTGATTCATTGTCACGTGTACCAAGGTACAGTGAAAAGTATTGTTCTGCATACAGTCTGAACAGATTGTTCCACACATGAAAAACATAGGGCAGGGATTTTCCGTCCAGCCAGCCCCGTTTTCCGGCACGGTATGCCCCCGCCAGCAGCGGGATTATCTGTTCCGGTAGCCAGCGAATGGGGTTTCCCATTGTGGACATCCACGCTGTCAGGAAACCCATGGACATGGGTGCGCTGCCGGAGAAGCGGAGGATCCCGCAGAGGACATACGATAAATTGTCCTTTCCCTTCTATTTTAGTTATAAAATCAACTTTGTTTGATTGTATTGGACCAGATGGTTCCATCAACAAGTCTATGAAATTCTTTCACTGCTGAACTTAGGATCATAGAATCTTGTAACATAGCAATAGGCTTTTCGGCCCAACATGACCATGTCTGCTCTTTGAAGCAGCTGTCTAAATATTCATACGCCCTGCATTTTCCCCATGGCTCTGAGAACATCTTTTTGAGAATTTTCTGATCACAACTTTAAGTTCTTCATTAATGTTTTCTTTGAACTCTTTGCTTTGGGGTATTTTTTCATTTAAATCAAACTTATTGCATTGTTTTCCAGGAATGGGGAAAAAAAATAATCTGAAATCCAAGTGTATGTAGTTAATGAATTACTCTGCATGAATTCTAATTGCTTCATTAAACTTTGCCAGCCTGATGATTTATTTTCCAGCTGTGTTTTGCTTCCGCAAGCAGGAGGGATGTTCTTTGCAGAACCACATCATTTGCAAACATCAGGGGTATAAATACAATTATCTCTTAACGTCTGTTCTTAATAATTGGTAATTCTTTGTTTTTGGGAAGTGGGTGACACTGCCAAGGCTGCAGTTACTGTTGCCATGAGAAGGTGGCACCTCATCTTTGTTCCACCTCTTTTGGCACTTATTCAACCTTCTGGTATTCTGCTGCACCCTCCCAAGTCCTAGCCTGAGCTTCTCACTGAGATATTTACTTTCCTTACTCGAAGACAGTCCTGTTCACCTATAGCCCCTCTGCCCAGTGTCCTACATTTGCTGTAACTCAAGAAGCACCTCAATTTACAAATTCTCATCCTTCTTTCCAAAATCCTCCATGGCCTCCCAATTTCATCCAGCCTCACACCCTCTGAGGTAATTCTGGCCTCTTTGAGTATCGCTGAATTCAATTACTCCACAAATATTGGCCGTGTCTTCATGTGCCTGGGCCCTAAGCTCAGAATTCCCTCTGTAAACCTCGCCACCTCTCTTTCTTCTTTCTTTTTTTATGAAATCATTTTATTGAAGCATTTATAATTTTAACATTTAAACATTCTGAACAGCAGAACTTCTCTTTCTTCTTTTAAGACACTCCTGAAGATATCTCTTTTACCAAGCTTTAGGTCATTCGCCCTAATATTGCCTTATGCAGCTCAGTACGTAATATTATTTGAGAATGCTCCTGTGAAACGCCTTGCAACATTTTCTTACAATAAAGGCACAGGCACGATTCAACGACCTTGTTGTGCCAGGCATGGAGCTGGGTGCAACGGGTGAATTGTGCGAAAGCCCAAAATCAGGCGCCATGCCGTGCGCTGAGTCGATCACGAGTCACCCGACTGGACGAGATCCAGATCTGAATATGTAAATAAACCTCACCAGGGTGCGTTTTGTACTGGTCCACGCATACGTTTCTTGGCACTGCAATCACTGAGGAACACCCCGCTAAACGTGCCCGACAGCGAACTTAATTTGAAGTCTGCTGAATCTCGCCCACTATATCATGGGCGGGATTCTCCGACCCACCGCCGGGTCGGAGAATCGCCGGGGGGGGGGCGGCGTGAATCCCGCCCCCGCCGGCTGCCAAATTCTCCGGCGCCGTGGATTTGGCAGGGGCGGGAATTGGGCCGCGCCAGTCGGCGGCCGCTGGCAGCGCCCCCCCGATGATTCTCCGGCCCGCGATGGTCCGTGTGGCCGCCCGTTGTTTTGCTGGTCCCGCCGGTGTAAATTAGAGTAGGTCCTTACCGGCAGGACCTGGCGGTGCGAGCGACCTCTAAGGTCCTCGGGGGGGGGGGGGGGGGGGGATTGGGGGGGGGCTAAATCTTGCCCTGGGAGATGCCCCCACGGTGGCTGGCCCGCGATCGAGGCCAACCAATCCGCCGGCGGGTTCTGTGCCATGGGGGCACTCTATTGTTCCGCGTCGGCCGCTGTAACAGTCCGCGATGGCCGAGGCGGAGATGAACCCCCCTGCGCATGCGCTGGGATGACGCCAGCACACGCTGGTGCTCCCGCGCATGCGCCAACTCGTGCCGGCCGGCAGAGGCCCTTCGACGCCGGTTGGCGTGGCGCCAAGCCCCTTCCCCGCCGGCCGGTGCGGCGCAAACCACTCTGGGGCCGGCCTAGCCCCTGAAGGTGCGGAGGATTCCACACCTTTGGGGCGGCCTGATGCCGGAGTGGTTCATGCCACTCTCCGGTGTCAGGACCCCCCGCCCCGCCGGGTAGGGGAGAATCCCACCGAAGATGTTTGGTCCACCGTCTAAATCACCAATGATGATTACAGTGTTTACCTTCACTCACCTTGCCCTTTCTTCTCTGATGTCACTGTCCTTCATATAAACTCTCCACTGGATATTTACAGCCACTCCCTTAACCTTACCATCTCCTATAGCCATTTGATCACAGACAAGGCTACTGTTGCATATTTTATATCTCAAAGCTCAGCAGAGATAACGCACCAGCTTTTCTGTGTGTAACAGGTTTTATTCACACTGCTTTAAAATGTCTGCTCCATACTTATGGCTGTAGCTTCCAGCAATTTCTAAAATTTGTTTACTTTTCTGTGAGCCCACACCCAGGCTAATTAATCAATCAGAGCCTGCGTTAGTTACAGACTCACATAATCAAACACAGAACAGTGGAACAATTGAATATGGGTGACTGAAAAATCACTAGTTTAATGGAAAAAACACAATTTGTTTCTACATGGTACATTTCTTGACCTCAGGATATCACAGTGGCTTCCAGTCAGAGAGGTACTTTTGAAATGTAGTTAGCACTGTTGTAGTTCTAGAATCACATAGGTTTTGTGTCACTCATTCTTTCATAACTCAGTACATGCTGATGGTAAGTTATCTCAGTCGTTGACAGGAATTAGATGTCACAGGTATTAACTTTATTTTGGTGATTCTGCATTATGTTGCCAAGATGCAGGCTGTTGCACTTTTGAAGAAATGATGCGATCAACTCCTAAAACTCAATAACCTGCTTAAAAAAAACAGAATCTGACTGCATTGAATTCCACCCCATTGCAATTTATAGTTAAAAATCCATTCACCCATCCAGTTACGAGGATGAGCTCTGCACCTTATAATGAAATTATCACCCATTTTCAGTGATTGTCTAAGTAGTACATATACTTAATGCAAGAGTTGACTCATACCTGCCAGAGCTGAGCAGATCTCCTTTAGTTCCAGTTGGAGACCTTTTTATTTCCTTTGAAAGTGTTCTTTTTTTAAATGGCTTTCCCTTACAATTTGGACCAGATTTTCAAGCCTCCATTTGGGTCTGAACAGAGGCAGAGGGATTTAGAAATGGTGGATGCCACTTGATTTGTATTCATAATGAGACCAGGTGGAGAAACAGATGACTGGCCATCATTTTCTGCTGATACATATCGCCATTTGAACTCATTATGAATGCTTGGCTGAGCTCCAAGGTTCACACATGCGGTTACGCAACATGGATTTGTTTTAACAACTTGAAATTGATTTTTGATGAGTGATTGAAATGGTTATAAAGTAATAATAAGTTATACTTTCTTTGAGCTCTTCCATCAATGTCTGGATGTTTATTTGGACAAGGGTAAGAGGGTTGAATTGAGGTAAAGCTTCTGGGATTGGCAGGCCTAACTCTATCCCGCACCCACCTCCCCAGAGTGAAAATTGGGTATAATCGGGTCCTTTAAACTGAGATTGAGGGGACAATCTATTTCGTGACTGACAAAATAAAAGGAGTGGAAAAAGTAGACAGGGTGGAATTATTTTCTCTGGTGCTAAAGCTAGAACAAAGGGAGTATATGCGTTAGAGCTCACTCTTTCAGGAATGAAAATTACAAACAATAATGGAACTACAGAATTTTCTTCACCACTAAAACAGTGCAAAAGCTGGATTGATTGAAGTTATGTTTTTGTTCATCGTTTCAATTCATCCTACCGATAGTTAACATCTGTATAGGATGTGGATTTTCTAACTGGGGTCAGATGATGTAGGTGCAAGAATGTCTCTCACAGTGCTTAGCAATTTGAGTCTGTGGAGTTTTCTTATCAACAACAACAATAGCATTTAGATAGTGCTATTAATATAGTTAAACATCCCTAAGAACTGCAAAGGGATATTATCAAACAAAATTTGATACTAAGCCGCATCCAGAGACAGGGTTTTTGAGACATTGACCGTTAAGATCAATTCTATAGTGTAGATGGGCTTTAGAGTGGTTTCACAGGTCGGCGCAACATCGAGGGCTGAAGGGCCTGTACTGCGCTGTAATGTTCTATGTTCTATGAGGCTGCTTTCTATAATTGCTGGGCTGGGCCTGGCAATATGTATCACCACTAACTCCAACCAAGTTTGCCAGCAAGAAACTGGAGTTATGAGAAGACATTGTCAGTTATTAAGGCTATTTCCACTTGAACAGAGAAGGCTAAGAAAATATACAACGGAGGTTATAAAAGCTAATGAAAATCTTTGATGGTGAAAAGGGAAAGTCTGCTCCCTCTGGCTGAGAAACCAATTTTGGGGCATTGGATTTCCCTAACAAAGAGCCTGGACAGGAACAATATTGGGCCAAATGGTGCCTTTCTGTGCTGCAAACATCTATGGTTCTAAAACTCTGTTGAACTTAGCTGGCCACATGATCTAATGATCTTCCCACCATTGGAAGGGGAAACAGTGGCAGTGCAATGAACCAACCCTTAAAGGAGAGAGCTGAAGGCGTCAGAGGTTTAAGTTCTTGGTTTCCTGTCTAAGTTTGTGACTCATCAATTTGCCACATGCTGCCTAATTAGTGAGAATAGTCCATTAGCAGAGTTGGAGTAATGTGTATTATTTTCAGGTCAAAAGGAATGTTAGGAAATTAACTGAAAACTGCCTTTGGTTCACCTATTCCCTATGCCTAAAAGAAACCAGCTTTCTTGGTTTACAATTGGCCTTGTCTCACCAGAGTGTTTATCGGTTCAGCTACCAGGCGCTGAGAAAATGGAAGAAATGAATTGCATCTATCTAGCTCCTGTCATAACTCAGGACATCCCAAATTACTTGACAGTCATTGCAGTACATTTTGTAGTGTAGTTACTGTAATAATGTAGGAAACACAGTCGCCCACCAACTTCAATGCAACAATTGCCAGGCAATCTGTTTTAGTGATGCTAATTGAGGAGTAAATGTTGGTTAGGACACTGGGGATAACTCTCTCACACTCCTTTGAAATAATGCCAACAGTCTTTTATGCCCACCTGAGAGAGAAGATGGGTACAGTGTTTGATTAGTCACTTGTTCTTTTTTTTATTATCTGAGTCTGGTAACTAATCTAAGCTCACTGTGCTTGATTGGTTAAACCTGGGTGTGGACTCAGAGCAAAGTGAACAGACACCACAGAGACTACGAAGAAACTGAGCAGTTCACATGCATGCAGACATTATGTGATTGCAGGGCCATTTAAAAACGCTTGTAAATAAAACTGTTGCAACACTTAGAAACTAGTTTCATTGCTCTGAGATATATAAAGTATACACAATGGGGCCATGATTTTAATGTGTCATCCAAAAGACAGCACCTCGAACTGTGCAGCACACCCTCAAACACTACATTTGTAATTTAGCCTAGATTATGTACTCAAGTTCTTGGGAGTGGGTTGTGAACCCACAATCTTCTAATTTGAGATCATGCCCAGAGAGCTAACCAGAGATGCAATGAGTGTATTGGCTGGAGTCCATGATTGAAGATATTGGATATGCTCTGTGGGAGGAATGAGTTTTGCTGAATATTTTCATTTCTCATTGCATCCAAACATGTAAACAAGAATTATTAATCTGCTTCGTCTGCATATCGCCTGGCTTATTGCATAAAGAGCTATATTATTTTTAGACTGATTATGGTGCCCAAATTCAAAATGTTTCTGATTCTAACATTTGCTCGGTAGATCTGGAGCCTGAAAGTTGGTAAAGAGTGCCGAGAGCTCAAATGTATTGCACTAGCCGTGACGTTACTTTTGGACCTCTGATGCTATGAAAGTTGCTACATAAACGCAAACCCGCATTCTCTCCAGTGTTTCATTGTCTGCCATTTTCATTCTTTTTCTCTTGTGCTGCCAAAGGACTTTGCCCCTTCAGCGAAGTATTTTTGGGAGGAACAAAATAAATCATTATTTGGCAAGTGTACAAATACAAATGAGTCTCTTGAACAAGTGAATGTTGTCGTCAAGCATTGAGTTGGAGCTCGATTAACTCTATCATGTGGTTTCAAGTCCCAATTGGCAGGCTACAGAAGAAGTGTACATTTGCAGAAAAAGCACAAAAGTGAGGAACATGTCTCTATTTTTCAGTTTGCAAGCATATGATTGTGGAGTGCATGGACCTTTAAATTAATTTTTAGAAGCCGCACATGCTTGGTAATTTAAGGGGGCCAGCTTTGCTAACCTTTGGTTTCGGCTGTGTGGCTTACAGGGAACTTTGTATGACAGCAACAAGATTGACCTCATGTGTGAAGGGGCTGAGCCGTGGGTCGGTTGGCAGAACTCTTGCCTCTGAGTTAGAAGGTTGTAGGTTCAGAGTTGAGTGCCAAATCTAGTCTGGGCAATGTGGTACTGAGGGATGGCTGCGCTGTTGATTGTGCCATTCTGAAGATGAGGTAATCAGCTAGGACCTATGTATTCAGCACTTTGGGAGCAAGAGCCTGCGAATTAGCAAGAGGTTGCAGCAAAGAAACCGGGGGCGGGATTCTCCGGTCTCCGACGCTGAGTTCGCGTTCTGCGATCGGCAGGAGAAACCTCATTTGTGACGAAATCGGGGCCGGCGCCGCTTTCGCAATGTTCCGCCCCCTCCGCGCATGCGAGGCCAAGGACCCAGTAATTCTCTGGCTATATCGGCAGCTAGAGCCGGGTGCTCTATGCTGCCTGCCTGCTAGCTCCCAACCAAACGGGGGTAGATGAACGTTTGCACCGATTTTCCGGTTGTAAAATGCCACCGCTCCCACGTCGGCATCAGGACATAGCCTGAAAATTGGAGAATCAAGCCCTCGATCATCAGCCCAATTGGTATCTCCTGGTGTTTATGCTCCACATGAACCTCCTCCCCTCTGACTCCATCTAACCCTATGTATATACCTTTATATAGGTACATACCTTTATATACCTTTATAAAAGTATATACCTTTATATACCTTTCGCTATCATGTACTTTTCTAACTTTCCCTTAAAAGTCGTAAGTTCCCCACTCTAACTGATCACTGAGTGAAGAATATTCTCTCAAATTCTTTGTCGGATTTATTCATGATTACCTTCTACTTATGGCTCTTGGTACAGGACTCCACCCCACAAATGGAAACATCTTTCCTGACCTATCCTATCAAGCCTATTAGGTTTAAAGGCCACTATTAACCCACTCTTCACCTTTCCCTTTTTCAAGAGAAAGGAACCTCCGGCTGTTAAGCCTTTTCAGGTAGGTCTCCCTTTCATTCTGGTATTGCAATTGCAAATCATTTCTGCACCTTTTCCATTGCCTCTAACTCCTGCTGAGGCCAATAGCACAGATAACGGACAATAGAGGGCCATTGTGACTAATCAATGTTTCGAGGTCATGAGAAATGTCTATCATAAGTTATACTTGGTACAATTTTATTCCCCAAATTCTGGGCGGGATTCTCTCAGGCCAGGGCCGCATGCTGCCCCGACGGGCCGAGCGACCGTAACAAAAACCCGAGTCCCGCCGGTGCCGTCCATGGGTGGTCTTACCCGGCGGGTCCTCAACGTGGAAGGGCTTGGGGCGGCCTGTCGGGGGGGGGGGGGGGGGGGGCGATTGGCAGTACGGCCTCTCGGGCTGGGGGCCTCCTTTCTTCCACGCATGCCCCTTTAGCCCTACGCCATGTTGCGTCGGGGCCGGTGTGGAGGAGGGTGCCACTGCGCATGCGCGCGTTGCCGCCGGTGCCACTGCACATGCACGCATTGGCGCCGGTGCCACTGCACATGCACCGTTACATGGACCCCGCAGCGCTCAGTTGAAGCCGGGATCGGCAGCTGGAGCGGCGTGGGTTGCTCCTGTGCCGTGCTGGGCCCCTGTAGGGGCCAGAATTGCTGATCCTGAGGCCATGTTGACGCCATCGGGAAACGCGACGGCATTTACGACGGTGTCAACACTTAGCTTCAGAATCAGAGAATCCCACCCTATGTGTGAGACTACTTTCCATTGCAATGCCCCCTCCCCATAACTTTATTAAAACTAATTCTCAGGACGTGAGCTTCACTGGCAATGTTAGCATTTACTGCCCATCCCTATTTACTCTTGAGTAGGTGGCACTGAACAACCTGGAATCAGTGGTTGCTTCTTTTCAAGAATCTAATTTCCATATACGTGCTTGCAATATTTCAAAGCACTGTGGAGCTTAAATGTCCTCCAGTAGGAATGTGAAGAAAGGGTGTTGGTTGGAGTATGCAGATAACTGCATTCCTTATTATCTCAACTTGTGTCAACAACATTCTATGCAGGGTCAATGATTTATTCCTCTTTTGCCTACTTTGAAAATGGCATGCTTCACCCAGCCACGTATCCATCTTAAAATAGAGTTGTTTTAAATTACGTTGCTTTTATCAATCCCGGCTGCGAATTCGAGCCTGGAAGATCAGAAAATAAAAACAGGAAAAGACAGCTTTAGAAAATGAGAGACACAGGCAGTCCCAATGTGCCAATGTAGATCCATCATCCTGATGTCTAACTTTCCAAATGAACTATTGAGGCTTGCTGGAAGTTAGTGAGGTGAAGGCATTCACAGCTGTTGAGTTTGAGGGCCACAGAGGAATCTTATAATGAGTCGAGGTTGATAGGTCTAATCAAGTTGCATTAAATCCTGAATTTTCAAGCAAGGTGCGGAAAAGTTTTATTTCCCCATTCCAAATGTTTACTTTAGTAGCTTTGACCATAAGAATGCCCTTCATCTCTTGCTTCCCACCAACTATCCAGTGGTTCTTTCTGACCAGTCATATTAAACTTAAGTTATAACATGTAATTGATCAAATGAGGAGTTAATAATCATTTTTAATCTGACAGAACAAAGACAAAACAACAAGTAAGTACACTTCACAGTTTTAGTGATTTCTGAACCAAAATACTTATTTTATTGTGATTTGCCAGCTAGCTCTATGCTGTTATTCTTCACATAGCCTCTGAACTTGAGTATTTATTGGGCACAGAACCTTTAATTCATTTAACGGATGTTGATTCAAGCCCCACTCCAGGGACTAGGGCACAGAGTCTAGGCTGACGCTCCCAGTCCAATACAGAGGGAATACTGCATCGTCAGAGGTGCCATTTCTCAGGACACTATTTTAAAACAAGGCCCTGTCAGTTCCCTCAAGTCCAGTATTTAGTCCACAAAAAGCATATCTCGTCATTGTGGAACATTGCTGTGCACAGAATTACTGCCAAGTTTCATTTTATTTATTCAGAGGCTGTGGGTGCTGTTGGCAAAGCCATTTATTGTCTATCCCTAATTGCCCTTGACAAGATAGTGGGGACAACAGAGTGTCCATTTCAGAGGGTAATTAAGAAGCAGACACAGTTTAATCAGTCTTGAATCACATAGAAGCCAGACTGTTCAAGGAGAGCAGGTTTCCTTCCATAAACATTGAAAATAGGAGGGTGGCACGGTGGCGCAGTGGTTAGCACTGCTGCCTACAACGCTGAGGATCCTGGTCCGATCCCAGCCCTTGGTCACTGTCAGTGTGGAGTTTGCACATTCTCCCCCTGTCTGCGTGTGTTTCACCCCCAAAACCCAAAGATGTGCAGGTTAGGTGGATTGGCCACACTACATTTCCCCCTTAATTGGAAAAAAAATTAGGGCACTCTAAATTTATTTCAAAAATATATTGAAAATAGGAGCAGGAGTAAGCTATTTGGCCTTTGTGCCTGTTCCGCCATTTAATATGGTTATGGCTGATCCACCCTCACAACACCATGCGCCCCCACTCTCCCCATACTCCTTGATGTTTTTTGGGTCGCGATATCTATCTATTTCCTTCTTAAGTATACCTAGTTACTTGGCCTCCACAACCTTCTGTAGTAGCGAATTCCACGGGTTCACCATCCTCTTGAGTGAAGGCATTTCTCCTCATTTCAGTCCTAAATGGCCTAACAGATATCCTGAGATTCTGACCCTTGTTCTGGAACTTTCAGCCAGAGGAAATAACATCCCTACATCCAGTTGGTTCAGCCCTGTCAGAATCTTTATACATTTCAAATGGATGCCCTCTCATTCTTCTAAATTCCAGTGAATACAGGCCGAGTCAACCCAATCCTGCCATCCCAGAAGTCAGTCTAGTGAACTTTTGCTGCACTCTCTCTATGGCAAGTATATCCTTTCAGAGATAAAGAGTTCAAAACTACACACAATACGCCAGGCGTGGCCTCACCAAGTCCCTGTATAGCTGCAGTAAGACATTCTTGCTCCTGTATTCAAGTCCTCTTGCAATGAAGGCCAATATACCATTCACCTTCTTAAATGCTTGCTATATTTGCATGTTTTCTTTCTATACATCCAGGCCCCTTTGTAAGCCAGCATTTCCCAATATCATCATTTAAATAATACTCTCATTCTGTTTCTCCGTCCGAAATGGATAACTTCACATTTATACACGTTACACTGTGTCTGCCACATATTCCCCCACGCAGTCAACTTGTCTAAATCACCTTGAAGCCTCTCAACATCCTCCTCACCACTTACCTTCCCATAAAGTTTCATGTCATCAGCAAACTTGGAAATGTTACTTATTTTTCCCCTTTGACAGATGTTGTGAACAGCTGGGACACAAGCACTGATCCCTGCCGGACCCCCATTAATCACCGCCTACCACTTTGAAAAAGACCCATTTTTTCCTGCTCTCTAGTCCCTCTCTGCTAACTAATTCTCAATTCATGCCAATATATTATCCCAATCCCACGTGCTTCGGTTTTGCACAATAACCTCTTTATGTGGGACTTTTTCAAAAGCTTTCTGAAAATGCAAATATACCATGTTCTCTGCTTTTCCCTTATCTATTTTACTAGATACATCCTCAAAAAACTCCAGTATGTTTGGCAAACAGGATTTCCCTTTCATAAATCCATGTTGACTTTGTCTAATCCCATCCCGTTGATATTTTCCAGGTGTCCTACTATCATATCCTTCATGATAGGCTATAATATTTTTCCTACAACTACATCAGGCTAACCGGTCTGCAATTCCCTCTTTTCTCACTCTCTCCTTTCTCAATAGTGGGATTTCATTTGCTATCCTCCAATCTGTTGGAACTGTTCCAGAATCTATAGAATTTTGGAAGATGACAACAAACACATGTAGTATTTCCACAGCCAACTTCTGTAATACCCTGGGAAATAGATTATCAGGCCCTGGGGATTTATTGGCTTTCAGTCCCATTAATTTCGCCAACATTATTTTTCAAGCAATAATAATTTCTTTCAATTCCTCCTTCTCAATAGACCCTTGATTCCTTAGCATTTCTGGGAAGTTATTTGTGTCTTCCTCCATGAATAGCTGTTTAATTGCTCTGCGATTTCTTTGTTCTGTATTATAAATTCTCCTCTTTCAGACTGTAAGGGGCCTATATTGTCTTTGCTAATCTTTTATATACATATAGAAGCTTTTGCAGTCCAATTTTATGTTCTTTGCAAGTTTACACTCATACCCTGTTTTCCCCATCTTAATCAAGCTTTTTGTCCTCCTTTGCTGAATACTGAACTTCCCCCAACCCTCAGTCTTGCTACATGTTTGAGCAACTTGGGAGGATTCCTCTTTGGACTTGATACTATCCCTATAATTTTTTTGTAAGCCATGGTTGGGCCGCTTTTCTTGTTTTGTTTTTGCACCAGAAAGGACTGTTGCAGTGCATATATTTGTTCATAAATATGGCTATTGCTTATCCACCATCTTGCTTTTTAATGAAGTTCCCCAATCTATCATAGCCAACTCACACCTCATGGGTGGGATTCTTTGTCCAGAGACGCCGGAATCCCGAAGCACAATCGGGCGCAAAATCATGTGTCAGCTGAAAACGAGGCTGGCGTATGGAATGCCATGCTCTGCTGCCTCGACAGCAGCGTGAATGTGTTCTACGCTGCACACCAGCATGGCCATGCGAATTATACAGTAAACGCCATTGGTGTATCATTAACAGGCCCGAACCGGAAAATTCCGGGGGCCCCGCGATGCTCTGTCTCTGCCAACAGGAATTGCTGATGGCGAGGTTCAATAATGGTATTTAAAATCGGGAAACCGGTGGCTTGGCTGCTGAGGGAGAGAGAGGGCGTACGTAAAGTGTCCAACATCATTATAATGTGCTGTCAGTTATGCCACAGGCCAGGGGGTTTCTGCCAGGGCTGGAGAAGTAGTGGGGGGTAGCCAGGAGGTGGACGATGGGGTTGGTGTGGATGGGCACGGACCACCATTTCCGCAGCCTGCAAGGCAGCTCTGCGACTGCCCCCGGCTGCTGACTGCCCACTCTAAACATTGCATCATGGGTTGTATGGGTATCTCCCCAGGCCACCCCCCCTAGGTACCCTCAGGCCCCAGCTGATCCATCAACAGGATGGATTCCTGCCTATATGCAGCGACTGTTTTGTCAGGTTTGCCAGTGCCAATCCGGACCCCGGCAAATTACACGCCAGCGTTCGTTGGAATTGCACTAGTTCCATGTGGCGCCTGTACTAGCCCATTAGGATGTTTCTGAAACGCTCCAGGATTGGCACCGTTTTTTTTATCAATGCAAAATTCTCGCGATTCAGTCCTGGCGTCAGCACTTAGTCACTTAGTTTCTCAAAAGAAGGTTCCACCCCCATATCTTTGCAGGTTCTTTGTTTAGATTTAGGACCCTAGTTCCAGATCGGCAGATTTTCCATCCCAATGAAGAATTCTTTCATGTTATGGTCGCAGTTCCCTCAAAAACCCTGCACAACAAAATTATCAATTAACCCCTTCTCATTGCGTAATACCAAATCAAGGCTAGCAGGAGTTTAATCCCGTAGGCTTTTCTGACAATCTGGTAATTTAATGGTCACTGTTTCTGAGATTAGATTTTCATTCCAGCTTTATTCACTGAGTGAATTTAAATTCTCCAGCTGCCATGGGGGAATTGAACTTTTGCCTATGCATCATTAATCCAAGCCTCAGGATTGCTGGAAATGTAATCTTACCACTATGTTATGTTCTCAATACTTTCTAATGTTACAACTGTGACTACACTTTAAAAGTACTTCATTAGCTCTAAAGCTCTCTGGGCAGAACAGACTTGAGGAGCCAACTGGCCTTTTCCTGTCCTCAGGGGTGCGATTTAATGAAATGGGAACAAAGTCCCATAGCGAGCGCGTTTAGCCAGGTGTTTCCCGACGCTCTCAGCATCGAGAAATACAACGCTATCGAAAGGCACCTGAGTTAGATAGGGGATCTCACTGGGGAACGGATGGCCGAGGCTGCATACAGCCCCGTTTCTGCACTGAGGAGCTCCGCTTGCTGGAATGCCTCAGTGTAGCGAGAGATCGGCCGTCCTGACACGACCCCAAACACTTCCCCCCCCTCCCGGCCGCAACTCGCTATGAGGGGGTCACCTTGGCCCCCCTACACTCGCCCAGCACCAACACAGGGCACCCATGGCCTGATTGCCACCACTCGCAAAAGCCAGCTTGGCAGTGCCAACCTGGTACCATGGCAGTGTCCCTGCCAGCTGGCTGTGCCACATGGGCACATTAGCAGTGCCAAGCTGGCACACAGGCAGCACTGCCAAGATGCCAGGGTACCTGCGTGACACTGGCATTACCAGGGTACCACCCTGCCCAAAGAGCATGCATTTGGAGACTCCCATGAGTGCCGTTCAGTTGGTCCCCATTTGTGGAGACCAGTACTGAACGGTGTTTGTCCGAGGTCTTTGAGGTGAAGGGATAAATCCCAACGCCTCGGGAAATTGCATATTGGAGTGAGGCTAGCTGTCTCTCTCTCTCGCTCTCTAATATGCCGATTTGCCAAAATGCGAACCCGCCCACGGTGGCAATTACATCATGCGAGCCGGATAGATCCCGGGACCTGGTCTCCCGGCTTCTATTGGACATGTTGCAGTGCAGCATGCTGCTTTTCGGGTGCAGCGTGGCTGTTCAATGCCCTAACGATTGTGGCAGCGAATTCCACATTCTCATCACTCTGTGGATAAAGGAAGGTTCTCCAGAATTCCCTGTTGAATTTATTAGTGACAGTTTTATATTAATGAACTCCAGTTACAGCCAAGCTTGCACGTATTCTGTGTCTATCCTATCAAACCTTTTTATAATCTTGAAGATCTGAGTTTGCACCTTTAGTTTTCCAGGGGAATGAGCCCCTGCCTGTTCATTACCTCCTGATAGCCTCTGTGTTCTCTAATACTTCAAGTTGCTCAGCGGTTTTGGCCAATAGGGAGGGATTTAATTAAATCTTTCCACGGCGATAAGCTTGCATGCTTGCTGTTTGTTTGGATTCATTGGCTGATCAGATTCATTGAAGCTTTTGCAGTTCTCTGCATCTGCCACACAGCATTTGCACTTCACGGTCTTTATTTAAAATAGAGACAGGGCGGCACAACCTTGTCAACTGAACAGTAGAAACAAGGGGAGAGTCCATCAGAAATACCTGCGAGAGAATAGTTACTTGTGTTTTACGTATTCGCTGTTGCAAAACAATGGTTCTCTCTCCAGTCAGCAGGGAACGGCCTATTTAATGTTATCTGCCAGCATTTTACTGAGAGACAAATGTTGCCATTCTTCAGTGAGTCTAGTTGACCATGTTTGGAGAGGATATTGGCCTGCCTGGTGGTGCCTGCAATTGAAGAATTGAATTTCAATAATAGGAAAAGAGAAATTACGTTTATGGCTCAATGGTTTAACTGAAAAAAGAAACAAATGAGGTAAGCCCTCGATTATGTCGGATAGCAGTGTATAGCACTTGGAGAAAATTGGGTTCTGTAGTCTGGAGTTAGCCAAGCAGCAAGTCAGCTCTTGTTCGAACTGCAGGTAGCCCATCACACATGACAGCAGTGATGCAATTAGCTAATGAGAAATCTTAATTTTCTGTCAGGCATTGCATTGCCAACTCAGAGGAGTGCATCGGGGTCCGAATAAGTTTTCTTCAAAAACATTTTCCACTGTATGTGAAGGAACCCTGTTGTGCAGCGCTGTGACGAAGGTTTCAAACATTGCCTGCTTTATTACTCAACCTAAATCACATGGCTTAAGGTCATATCTTGCATATTCACTGACTCAAGACACCTTAAAGATTTCTGCTTGCTATTTACAGTGGTGATAGTTAATCAGGTTCCACAGTATTTCTATTTTCTTTTTAATGCAGTTAATGTTATCAATGCATCAGTCCCTCTCAACGCTATGGCACAAATATTGCTTGCAGAATCTATATGGCCTTAATTTAAATCGACTACCACCCCAAACCCTCCCCACAAACATCCTTACCCCTCCACACCACCAAAAGGTAGGAAAGTGTTGATTAAGGGGACAGATCATGGAATACATAATCCCAAATGTATATCAATGTGGCAGAGGGATGTCTTAAGCCATTCACCTGGCCCTATCTAAATCAGGGGCTCTTCCATTGACCCCCCCCCCCCCCGATGGCTGGTGCTGTGGGATGCTGGGATCCCAAGAGGTGCAGCTTCACAGAGTGGCAAAAAAGCTCAGACAGTGGGGACTTGGTGAAAAGTGCAAGGAGCTGACTGAACATGCTGCCGTTGAGCTGCCTTTGCAGCTGGTGAGGAAATGCCAGAGGGAAAAAAACAACAGCTTATATTTATGAAGCATTTTTAATGTAAGGCTTCACAAGGACATTATCTAACAAAATACGGCACCGAGCCACATGAGGTTAGATGAGGAAGAGCTTGGTCAAAGAGTTAAGTTTTATAGAACATACAGTGCAGAAGGAGGCCATTTGGCCAATCGAGTCTGCACCGACCCTCACTTCCACCCTATCCCCGTAGCCCAATAACCCCTCCTATCCTTTTTGGTCACTAAGGGCAATTTATCATGGCTAATCCAACTAACCTGCACGTCTTTGGACTGGTTTTAAAGAATGGTTTAGTGGAGATGAACCATAAGAACATAATAAATAAAAGCAGGAGTTGGCAATTCGACCCTTTGAGTCTGATCCGCTAAGTGGCCTTAACTCAATTTTCCTGCCTGACCTCCAGGAAAGTGAAGTCATGAGACAGACTGGTGTACAGAAGGAATTCTATAGCTTAGGGCCCAGGCAACTAAAAGCACAGCTATTAATACTACAAGTTAGGAGTGGGAGTAGGCCACTAGGCCCCTTGAGCTTGCTCTGCCATTCAATAAAATCATGGTTGGCCTAATTGTAACTTCAAAGCCACATTCTTGCCAAAAATTGAACATTTAAAATCAGGATTGAGCAGAAGGCCAGAATTAGATGGGGACCGATAATTTGGATGGCTGTTGGAAAAGTCATTGATGGTTGTTGAAAAAGTCAAGATAGCCTAATAAAGCTCTTCCACAGCTCACATTTGTGGGCAGGATGTGGACATCACTGGCCGTCCACTTCTAGCTGGCCTGCAAAGGTGGTGGTAAATCTTCTTCCTTTCTCTTGAGTTGCTTCCGTGTGGTACTTATCACAGTTTGATAACTTTCTAGGCTTCTTCAGAGGAGATTTAAGAGTAAATCATGTTGGTGGGTGACTGGACTGCCATATAGGCCCAGATTAAGTAAGGGTAAGAACACTAGCAGCGCGATTCTCCCAAAAGGGAACAAAATCAGCGAGCGTGTTTAGCTCCGTGTTTCCCGGCACTTGCAGTGCCGAGAAACACATGGCTATTCAATGCGAATTGCGTTGAATGAGGGGCTTGAACGGGTAATGCGTGGCCAAGGCCGCACATCACCTGGTTTTGTACAGTGGGGAGCTCCGCTCGCTGAACTCCCCATCGTAGCGAGATAGCAGGACACCAATATTAAATGGCGTCCTGATCTCCGAGGCTCCCAAAATTATCCCCGACCATCCCCCCCAGCCCAAATGCAATACGGGAGGGCCCCCAGCCCCCCCTTCCCCAAAATGCCCACGCTGGGCAACCCCAGCCCGATCGCACAAGTGCAAAAACTACCAGCTTGGCACCTTGACAGGGCCAATTTGGCATCCAGGTGGCACTTCCAGGGTGCCAGGCTCTACTGCCTCACTCTAATATGCAGATTTGCTAAAAAGTGATCCCCCCCATTGTGGGCAGGATTCACATTGCAATATCTCGTGAGATTGTGTTGAATCTCGCAAGACGTTGCGAGCCGGGTAGATCCCGGGAGCAGGGACAACCAGCTTTCAAAGGCCACGCTGCACCACGGTGAGCAGCTTCTCAGGCGCGGCATGGCTGTTGGATCGTGCCATCGGTTTCCTTTCCTGAAATACATCAATGAACCAATGGGCTTTTAATAAAAATCCAACAACTTCCTGAGAGGTGAAATAATTTGAAACATATAAAATTCTTAAAGGCTTTGACAGCGTAGACGCTGAAAATATATTTTCCCTGGCTTGTGAAACCAGAACACGGGGTCACAGACTCAGAATAAGATATCGCCCACTTAGAATTGATACGGAGAGACATTTCTCCACTAAGAGAGCTGTGAATCTTTAAAATTATTTACTCCAGAGTGTGCTACATGCTCAGTGATTGAGGGCAAGACTCTCTGTTTCTGAGATAATGTTGATGCCGACACAGGATTTGTGAACTTGCAAAACTTGCGCCGGAGCTGGATCGATTCAGTAACTGGAGGAGCTAGCACTGGCTCCAAGTGGAACATAATCGATTCCAATTAAAAACTGTGCAGGATTCGCCTGGTCCGTGATTGACACTCGGGAGGCTGACAAGCTGCAGCAGCATATACACATTACAGTCCCCACACTCATCCCAGCCAACAAGATGACACTGGTTGTGCTGGAGTGCGCCCATACAACTGATGGGTCGGCTGGGGCCAGAAGACACCTAGGGGGGTGGCCTGGGAGGACACCTGTGCGACCTGTGACCCCAAATACAGTGGGTTGTCAGCGATGTGCGCAGCTGCATGGCTGCCTTTCCGGCTGCGGCAATGGTGTTCCATGCCTGTCGACCCTGACCCCGCAGTGCACCTCCTGGCTACCCCCCACTACTCCCACCCCTCCCCCCAGCCCTGGCAGAAGCCCCCCAGTCAGTGGAACAGCTGTCAGCAAACTATGACGATGTTGGACTCTTTCCGTAGCCCCTCTCTCTCCCTCAGCAACCACGACGCCAGTTTCACGATTTTTAAAACACCGGATCAGGCCCGCTAATGATATGCAAATGGTGTCTCCTGTATGTGCGTTCCGGACTGCATTTACGCCGCTGGCGAGGTGATGGAGAACAGGGATTTGCCGTCAAATCAGCGCCCGCCGCGGTTTTAGCGTCAAACCTATTCTCCAGCCAATCGCGTTTTGCGATTTCGGCGTGAGCCAACGCAGAATCCCGCCCTGAGTGTATTCAAGACAGATGTTGATATATTTTTGAGTACCAAGGGAATTAAGGGATAGGGGGCTGGAATGAGAAGATGGAGTTGAGTTAGAGGTTCTGCCATAATCTTGCTGAATGGTAGAACAGACTCAAAGGGCCAAATGGCTTAATCTTGCTCCTGGACCTGAGATTTGTGGTTACATTTTAATTGCGAATCAAAATTGAAAATCTCAATAGCCCATGGTCAGATTTGCAGTCACATTTTCTGGAGTATTAGGTCAATTTTCTGAGCCCAGTGATAAACCATACCATGCACATCTCTGGAGATAGGGGAGAGGTACAAAGAGTGGTAGGTGCAGGCTGATATCTTGGGGTGAAGGATTTGGGAGTGTGGAGAAAGACCATAGTGGAATTGGAAAATGTAGTTCAGGAACCTGACACTTTGGGAGATAGTAAGTGGATGCAAGAATGGTTAGGATGGGCGAGTGGGGCGTAAACTTTTGATAACCATGTAGCAGTTTGCGAACCTGACTCTGTGAAAGGTTAAGAAACTCCAGGAGAATTCCAAGAAAGGTTCAGAGAAGATATTTATTCATCTATTTAAAGATTATTCTGATTCACAATTATACTCTTCATTCTTTGTGACTCTATGTCATTATGTTGGAGCCCTACATGACAGGTTTTAAAAATGATTTTTGTGCAATTCACCTGCAGCAAGAACTCACGATTAGAAAGAACTTGCATTTATTAAGACGTGCAATGACCTCAGGATCTCTCAAAGCACTTTATACCCAACACTGTATTTTGAAGTTTTGTCACTGTTGTAATGTAGGGAATGTGACAGACAATTTGTGCTCCCATAAACAGCAGTGGGGTAATGACTTGATAATTTGTTTTAGAGATGTTGATTGAAGTTGAAATATTGGCCTAAGTTGATGAAAAATGCATTGTTAGCCACAGGATTCCCCGGAATACTTCGACAGCCACTGTCCATGTATAATCTGTTGCAGTGTAAGCAATGCAACAGGAGTTTATACACAAGGTTCTGCAGTTCATAATGGGGTGAATGCACAGATAATCTTGTTTAGTGCTAATGATTAAGAAGTGAATTTTGGCTGGGATGCTGGGAGTTCATCTTTGAATGGTGCTTGGATCTTCTAAACTTGGCAAACTAGGGCCGCAATTTTAACATCCCATTCAAAAATTGAGACTGTGTCCCAATATTGCAATCCAATATCAGCCGCAATTATCTGTTGAAATCTGCTTGAGCCCACAATCTCCAGACTCCAAGGCAAAAGAAAAATCCTAAATTGGTGTACAAGTACATTAAGGGTAAAAGGATAACTAGCGGAAGAGTATGGCCCATTAAGGACCACAGTATTACTTTCTGTGTGGAGCAGTTGGATGTAGGTTGGGTTCCAAATGAATACTTTGTCAGTGTCCACTCGTGAGAGGGTCAGTGTGGGTATAGAAATCAGGAAGCAGGGTTGTAATAAAATTAAAGAGATTAACATAGACAGAGAGGAGGTTCTGAGTGGTCTGGCAGGCTTAAAGGTAGACAAATCTCCAGGGTCCGATGAATTGTATCCCAGGCTACGGAGTGAGGGAAGGGAGGAAATAGCAGGGGCACTAGTAATAATTTTCAATTCATCTCTGGTTCAGCACAGGTGCTGGAGGGCTGGAGGATAGCCAATTTGGTACTATTATTCAAGAAGGGAGGAAGGGATAAACCAGGAAACTACAGGCCAGTCAGTCTAACCTCAGTGGTGGGGAAACTATTGGAAGTAATTCTGAGAGTCAGAATTAATCTGCATTTGGAGAGGCATGGACTAATCAAGAACAGTCAGCATGATTTTGTTAAGGGGAGGTCATGTCTGACCAACTTGATAGAGTTTTTTGAAGAGGTGACCAGGTGTGTAGATGAGGGAAATGCATTTGACGTTGTCTACTTGGACTTCAGCAAGACTTTTCAAAAGGTCCCACATGGGAGACTGATAGCGAAGTTAAGAGCCCATGGGATCCAAGGAAATTTGGCAAATTGGATCCAAAATTGTCTGAGTGGCAGGAAGCAGAAGGTGAAGGTCGAGGGGTGTTTTTCTGACTGAAAGCCTGTGTCCAGTGGGGTCCCTCAGGGATCAGTGTTGGGGCCTTGCTGTTAGTGGTTGATATAAATGATTTAGATATGAATGTAGGAGGGTTGATCACGAAGTTCACGGATGATATGAAAATTGGTGGGTTGGTAAATAGTGAGGAGGATAGCCTTTGATTACAGGAGGATATGGATGGGCTGGTCAGATGGACTAATCAGTAGCAAATGGAATTCAATCCTGATAAGTGTGAGGTGATGTACTTGGACAGGACAATCAAGGTAAAGGAATACATGATAAACAGCAGGACCTTGGGAAGCACCAAGGATCAGAGGGACCTTGGTGTGCATGTACACCAGTCCGTTAAGGTAGCAAAACAGTTGGATACAGTGGTTAAGAGGACATATGGTATTCTTGCCTTTATTAACTGAGGCATAGAGTTTAAGAGCAGGGAGGTTATGCTGGAACTATACAAAATGTTGGTTAGGTCACAGCTAGAATATTGTGTGCAGTTCTGAAATCCACATTACAGGAGGGATGCGATAGCACTAGAAAGGGTGCAGAGGAGACTTGCCAGGATATTGCCTGGGCTGGAGTGTGTTAGTTATGAAGAGAGATTGGATAGACTTGGATTGTTTTTTGGAGCCGAGGAGACTGAGGGGGGCATGAATGAGATGTATAAAATTATGAGGGTCATAGATAGTGTGGACTGGAACAAACCTTTCCCCTTGCTGGAGGGGTCAATGACCAAGGGGCATAGGTTTAGAGGGGATGTGAGGAAAACCTTTTTACCCAGAGGGGATTCGCTGCCGAAAAGGATGGTGGAGGCAGAGACCTCATAATATTTAAGAAGTATTTAGAAGCGTACTTACGATCCCAGGGCATACAAGGCTATGAGCCAGGTGCTGGAAAATGGAATTAGAATGGTTGGGTGCTTATTTTTGACTGGCATGGATGCGATGTGCCGAAGGGCCTTTTCTGTGTTGTATGATTCGATGACTCGATGACTAAGAGTGCCATCTATGCAATATGCTGGCATTTGACTCACTCCTGGCTTTCGGACCATTAATCAGCCAACTTGGTACATCATATATCTGACCCATTGGTTTGGCCTGCTTGGATTTAGTAGGTGCTGTGGTTTTTGGATAATGGGCTGTTTTTTATAATGTTGTTCCATTGGTGGGAAAATTTCTCGTACCAACAACTTGATTGCAATGAATTAAGTGATCTGAATCACACTGGAACATGGAGCAAATGAGAGATGGCCTATGAGCTTATATTGCATCCAAATAAACATCCCCCAGAGAATAAAATATTTTGACACTCATGATGTCCATTAAGTAGGGAAGGACACGCAGCATTGGGAAAGGAAGATGTGCATTTCTAGAGCACTTCAGGATACCACAAAACCCTTTGTAATGCAAAAAATGTGGCAGGCAATTTGTGCAGAGTCAAGGTCCCATGAACAGCAATGTGATAATGACCAGATAACCTCTTTGCTCAGTGGCATTCATTGACAGTTAAATACTGACCAGGGCACTCGGGAGAATTCCTTAAATTGGTGAGGTTGGATCTTTCATGACCACCAGTGGGTCCCTGGATTTTTCATCTCATCTGAAAGATGGTGCCTCTGACAGCGCAGCAACCCCTCAGAACATGAGAAGGGCAGAATAATAAAACAACAGGAGTACCAAATGTAAGAGCACATTTTCCTTCTGTGGTTAGCAGTTTTCTCTTCCCTGTCCTTGCACAGTTGGCAATGACCTTTTGCTTGAATGGATCTTCAGAAACTCTCTGCTCCTCTCTGAACTTAAAAAAAAAAGAGGTTGTGGAGCAAGCATTTAGCTTCCAAGTTGGAGGGGGGTGTAATTTACATTGGCCTATCTCATTGGTTTTTTTTTGTGCAAGCAGATGTTCAGAATGTAATGAGCCAAACATCTGCTCCTGCTTTGCTTCCAAATGCCAGAACAAAACGCAACTGTAAAAAGATCTACAGTGACATTCAATTTGAAATAGTTGGGATAAATCTACAGCTATGTACTAAACTTGCTCTTTCAGAGTGCACGCACAGTCATCAGCTGACCACAGCAGGATGTTTGAAATATGGTTTCCATAATGAAACTGATTGTTCTTGCATCAGCACAAATGAGATTAATTGAGGCAGGAGACGATATGCTCTTAAACAAAGCTCAGCACCTTGTACCGGTAAAGAAAATTTGGCAGTCATGCTGACAGTAAAAGGTCCTCTGGTCCATCCATCCAGTCTGAACAATGAAGTTGTGGTTACCATCACACATTCCCCCCCCCCACCCCGCCCTTCTACCCCTCCGAAAGCTAGGGATGTCCAGAGTGGAAAACGGAGACAATTTAAGATGGAATCAAATCTGAAAAAGTGCGCCACTGTTGACAGTAAAGCTGGGAAAATTAGAAATTATACTTTTCAAAAGAATTCTGTATGATAAAACTTGAATTGACTTGCTCGTAGTTACATGCTCATTAGTTCTAAACTCAATCCAGGAAAAGCTGATTTATCAGTTCAGACTCAGGCACATTCTGACCTGCGAACTTTGCCATTTTGCGTTCGCTAAGAAATAGTGGGCGACATGGTAGCACAGTGGTTAGCACTGTTGCTTCATAGCTACTGGGTCCCAGGTTCGATTCCCAGCTTTGGTCACTGTCTGTGTGGAGTCTGCATGTTCTTCCCGTGTCTGTGTGGGTTTCCTCTGGGGGCTCCGGTTTCCTCCCACAAGTCCGAAAGATGTGCTGTTAGGTGAATAGGACATTCTGAATTCTCCCTCTGTGTACCCGAACAGGCGCCGGAATGTGGTGACTAGGGGCTTTTCACAGTAACTTCATTGCAGTGTTAAAGTAAGCCTACTTGTGACAATAAAGATTATTATTATAAATGCAATGCAACAGCTTCTAGCGGCACCAGCAGATGTCCCTCTATTCTTCGGGGGCAGGCAGTGCTGAGGGATGTTATCTGCAAACCTTGGGCAGCAGCTGTCATTGAAATGGGTGGATGTAGCTATGTTCCTTACATGTGCTGAAACACATGAGGACTACACTATCCTGATCTCACACGGCTAACGTGGCATCAGGATGACAAAATTGGGCAATAGGTCCAGGGGACAACAACTGCAGTGTTCGGTCACGAAAAGAGAAGAATGGAGCCACAAGATGGCCCTAGCAAGTGTTATTTAAAAGACCAGTACCCAGCTTGTAATTAAGGAAAATGAATGGAACTTATCTATTTAGAAAGTCTCTGAAAATATATGTGGAGTGTTTTTCGAAGTGTTTTGGTAGATTGGCCAGAGAGAGTTGTTGCATATCCCCACAGCGATAGCAGAGGAGTGGGTCAACTATGCACACAAAGACTGCAACAGGTATTGGGCCAGGGGTGTCAGTGCCTCTGAGTCTGCAGCAGAGCAACAAAATGGAGTAGATGTTGTGTTGAGAGTAATCTCTAAGATTGGCAGGGTGGTTAACAGTGAGATTCGCTGTTTTAGGATGCAGGACGATTTAGATAGGATGATCAAATGAGCAGATAAGTGGCAGATGGAATTGGACTCTGAAAAGTGTGAGGCGATACACTTGGAAAGAATCATTTGACAAGGAAGTATTCAATGAACGGCATGACACTGGGAAGTTCCGGGGAACAAAGGGACCTTGGCGTGCTTGTCCATAGATCTCTGAATGTGGGGAGGGCAGGTTAATAGGATGGCGAAAACGACATATGGGACATATGAAGAGAGGTTGGATTGGCTTAGGTTGTTTTCGCTGGAGCAGAGAAGACTGAGGAGTGACCTGATCGAGGTGTACAAGATTATGAGGAGCATGGACAGGGTGGATAAGGAGCAGCTGTTCCCATTAGTTGAAGGCGCAGTCACAAGGAGACACAAGTTCAAAGTGAGGGGCAGGATGTTTAGGAGGGATTTCAAGAAAAACAGTTTTACCCAAAGGGTGGTGATGGTCTGAAATGTACTGCCTGTGAGGGTGGGAGAGGTGGGTTACCTCATATCCTTTAAAAGTACCTGGATGAGACTTGGAATGTCTTAACATTCAAGGCTTTGGGCCACGTGCTGGGAAATGGGATTAGATAGTTCGGTCAGGAGTTTTCCATGTGTCGGTGCAGGCTCGATGGGCCGAAGGGCCTCTTCTGCACTGTATTTTTCTGTGATTCTGTGTCATCCCCTTTGTCAACATGCAGGTGGACTCCTTCATTCTTCAACTGTAAGAGAAGGCAGGTCACCCGAAGCCCTCAGTAACTCAGTGCACATACCCATTCAATTTTGTGCTGCACTCTGCCCCATCAAGGTCCTTATCTGAGTCCTCTGAAGCAGAATTCATCTATCACTCACTCTCCAGAGAGCTGGTAAACACACCACCTCTTATCCACTGCCCTGGCTGCACTGTGTTCGGATAGCTCAAAGGTGCTGATTCTAACTCCAGGCTCGTACAGTAAAAATGTCAGAGTTGATGGCTTCAAGTGTCAGACCAAGTAACGTGTCCTCTTCATCAGCACTATGCTGTTCTTTTCCTTCTTCACAATGGGGCTGGGCAGGCAGAAGTTCTTAAGTGTCGAAATCAAGAAGTCAGAAGGGAATGGTTAAGGTAAGAGAAGAAGTTTGAGGTGAAAAGCAAGAGGCCCATGGTCAAACATCCTGTTCAATGTTTAAATAAGAAGAACAGCAAATACCTGCCTCTAAAAAAGCAAATTTGCATTTATTTCCTTTCTTTTACTCTAAGGGCTGAATCTATCCAGAAAATGGTCACGTGTCAGTTCCGGTAAGAAAATGGTGCAAATCTGTCAGTGGGATTTCTCAAGGAATTTTGAGCCTCTTTGCCACAAAAATGTTTGTGAGCATGGTTTTCACCATCACTCTGATGGGATGGGGCCTCTTAGAGCTGAGGTCCTACTCCAAACAGATTAGGACGGCGTCCCGACCAACACTGCAGCCTAACAGCCCCCAGCTCATATCGCGGAGCTCTCTGGAGCTCTGCCTCGCCACATGATATTCACCACCAACTCCCCCCCCCCCCCACTCAATGTCTGCTCTCCACCTCCCCACCCACCCTACTCATGGGGCTCCCACAAGGATCTGGCCCAGACACTGCCCCATGGCAAATGTTGGCACTGCCAGGTTGGCACCACCAGGTTGGCAATGCAGGTTAGCAGTGCAGGTTGGCACTGACAACCTGACAGTGCCAACCTGGCAGTGCCAACCTGGCAGTGCCAACCTGTGCCAGGTGAAAGTGCCAGGACACTGCCCGAACATGTCCCTCTAGCCCTCTGGGGGCTATACTTAACTCTGCAGACCCAGAGGGGTCCCCTCGACCGCCTCACGCCTGACCAAATCTGTTGAAAATGACGCCAGTGCGCCCGTGAAAATTCACTGAAGGTGGGTGGGGGGAGGTTTGGAGAGAACATTCACTAATGACATGCTAATGTATTAAAGTGAGATTCCAGGGCTCCTGTGGCACAATTTGCTCGACTCCACCGGAAGGAGGGGGGTGAAAATCCAAAACTTCAATAACAAATTTGAACCCAAGCCAGGTTTCCCATGAGCAGAGAGTGCCGGCTCTAAATCACTCCCTAGGATTTGACAATCTTTCGACCTACGACAACTGTGGTTCCACGGGTCGGACTCTCGCCTTGATTCAGATGGTTATGGGTTCAAGACTCACTAAACTCAAGGTGCACTAAACTCTTGGGAGATGCCACCTTTCGTATGAGTAAATCAAGGCTGTTTGTCCTCTGAGGTGGACATAAAATAACTCATGACACCCTATTGAAGAGAAGGGAAGTGCTCGCTCCTTTCATAGCCAATATTTATCAGTCAATTGATGTCACGAATACAGATGATCTTTTATCACATTGCTATTTGTGGGAATTTGCGGTGTGCAAAATTGGCTGCTGCATTTCCCATATCATAACAGTGGCTACACTTCTAAAGTACTTCATTGGCTGCAGAGCACTTTGGGTTGCCCTGAGGTCATGAAGAAAAGTCTTTCTTTTTGTGTTGGTACTATTATGAAGGTTTCCTTTGGGTATGCACAGGGAGGGGAACCTGGATCACAACCCAGGCTACTGGAAATATGCTGACTGGAATTCCCCTTCCGTTCCCACCGATGGGATTCTTCCATCTTGCTGCAGTGAATGGAGCTTTGGCAGAGCGCCACATTCTCCGTTCTCACTGGCAGCGGTGGTGAGGCGAGCACGGACCGGAAAACCCCAGTTGTTGTTTCTGAACTGCAGCAGAAAATAAGTGATTCATCACAGCACCAAACAGCTAGTGAGACACTCGGCTGGCAGAGCTAATTTGCCCTGAATCCATCAGGAGATAAGAAAGTGTTCCTCGGATTTAACTTAAACTTCAACTGATTTATTTTAATGTCATTTGTTTAAAATTAGCTGGCTGTATTTTCTGGGGTATACCACAACATTTGACTGCTCGCTGCAACTCCTCAGTGCAGGGAGAGATCGGGGGGTGCCATTTTTAAATCGTGTCCCAGTCTCTCAAGCCCCCAACGCGTCCCTCGAACCCGGCCCAAGTCCCAACTCACTGCAAGGGGGTTGCTGGGCCCCCTCCTCAACCCCCCCCCCCCACATCCACGCAGGGTTCCCCCCACCCAATCACCACCGCACAAAAAATGCCAGCTTGGCACCTTAGCACTGCCAACCTGATACCCTGGCAGTGCCTCCACCAACTGGCAGTGCCACCTGGGCACCATGTCAGTGCCAGTTTGGCACCCAGGGTGCCATGCTGGCAGTGCCAAGGTGCCCAGGTGGTGACAGGGTAACACCCTGCCAAGAGGGCATGCACCTGGGGGCCTCCAGTCTCCTGGGAAACCCCCACGAGCGTTGTTCTGTCTGGTCCCCATTTGTGGAGACCAGTACTGAACGCCGCTTGCCTGAGGTCTCCAAGGTGAAGGGGATAGATCCCAACGCCTTGGTTACCTCTGGGAAATGCATGGTAGAGTGAAACTCGCAAGCCGGGTAAATCCAGGGAGCGGAGTCTCCCGTTATTTACCGGCCATGTTGTGCCACAGCGCATTGCTTTTTGGTCGCAGCGTGGCCAGTTGATAGCGTCCTTAGAAATTTTTTCAACAGTGAGGAGTTGAACTCGTTGATGAGACAGGCTCCTCTGATATTGGGTCGCCATTTTGGAAGGTTGCCCTGATCTCAAAGTGAGTTTGAGGGTCCCCACACCGGCTATCCATGGACAATATCACGCCCTGCACACATGGGCATTACACCCCACCCCACCCCCACAAGTGAGGACACTAGGCTATGCGTTCACTAACGCCCCATTTTCTGGGCTACTTACCCTCTCTTTTGGGCCTGCCCTTTTAGGACCCCCACCCTTCACACCTCCCAACCATTTATGGGGCCCCTTCATACTCGCTCTCACCCCCTCACACCCTTCATACCCCCCAGTCCTCCCTTTCATGGGCATGGCCCCCCTCAGACCCCAACCCCTGGCAATGCCACCCTGGCACCCTGACTGTGTCAAAGTGCCAGGCTGGCAGTGGCAAGATGCCCTGGTGGCAGAGGGAGAGCTAGAGCCACTCTGCCATGTCAGCGACTACCTGGGTCTCCAATGGCCTGGGAAAACCCCCCAGGAGCCGTAACGCCTGGTCCCCGTTTGTGTGGACCAGTACTAAATGGAGCCCTGACAAGGCCTCGCTGGGGAGGCCATTAGTTCCCGGGCGCTGGGAGAATCCGGTGCATGCATATTTAAATATGCTGATCTAGATCTCGCCCAGTGCAGATGCGATCCAGATTCCGATGTCTCATGAGGTTTGGGTGAATCTCGTGATACATCTCGAGCGGCATGAATCTCACGAGAGGCTTCTCGCGAGGTTCAACATCCTCAATGCGACACCAAGTTGGGCGCGACGAAGCCAGTAAATTCAGCTCAGTATTTCCGGTGTTGTAAATCATTTGAATGATTGCATTAACTTGCATTGATATTACATAGAATATGCAGCTCAGGAACATACCACTCGTCCCAATGGTGCTGCTGCCCACATTCCATGAGAGTTCCTTCCCATTCCATTTCCCTCATCTCAGCCTTTCATCATGTGTTTGTATTTTTTATTATTTGGGATGTGGGCATCACTGGCTGAGCCAGCATATATTGCCAATTTTAGAGGGCATTTAAGGGTCAAGCATACTGCTGTGGATCTGGAGTCACATGTACGTCAAACCGGATAAACCTGGCAGACTTACATCCCTAAAGGACATTAGTGAACTACATGGCTTTTTTGCGATAATTTCCAATGGTTCCATTGTCATCATTAGACTTTTAATTTTATACTTTTATTGAATTCAAATGTCATCATCTACTGTGGTGAGAAATGAGACCTGTGCCCCCAGAGCATTACCCTGGGTCTCTGGATTGCTAGTCCAGTGACACCACCTTCTCCCCTTTTCTCTCATGTACTCATCTAGCTTCCTTTGAAAGTGTGGTAGTGTGGCACCTTTAAGGGGTGATACTTTGTGGGAACATGACAGGCCCAAAGCCTATTGGGACAGAATGTGTGGTCATTAGCCTGTCAGATGTTTAAGCGCAGATCTGGCTGCTGTGGTTTGATCAGAGTTAGCCTGGGAGTCATGGGAACAAGACCTGTGTTGTAGTTGTACTGTTCTGTGTATATAGTTCTTCTTAGTTAAATCACCGTTGTGATTTAATGCTGCCTCGCTTGCCTTGCAATACAACAGAAAGCATCAAAGTTCTTGGTCTCAACTATTTCCTGTGATATTCCACATCCTAACAACTATGGGAGTGAAGAGGTTTCTCTCTATTTCCCTGTTGGATTAATTAATAACTATCTTGCATTTATGACCCTTACATTACACCTTTTGTGACTTCAAGGCCTATCAAAACCATTTACAGCCAATTATGATACTTTAAAAAAACGTTTTGTCACTGTTACAGAGTAGGAAACATTTCATTTGCATAATTAAAACAGTTTAACAATTCCCTTGCAATGCCAGATATTAAATATCGCCTGCTGAATTGCAGGAGAGCGCTCCAGTCAAATGACTTGGACATGATAATATTTGAACAACGTTATTTTTATGAATATCAAGTCACTTTTATCAGACAAGGCTTCCAATATTAAAGTTATCTTTGATAATGAATATTTTGATAATTAGCTACAGTGTATATTATATGAATGTGTTCAGTATAATTTAAATTTTAAGTAGGTCATCAGGAAGAAGAGAATTACCTCAAGATTATTGCATATTCAAAGACATTAAAAATAGAGGCAAAATGTAATCACATTTTAGCCTTGGTGAATTAATCTGAATTAATCTAAGCACCATTTACTTTTTTAATGTCTGTTTGATTCCTCACTTTAGTCTCAAAACTGGGTGTTGTAGGGACAGATTTCCAGGGGCTGCAATCCATGCTACGTCTGTTTTTGGAAGGGCACTGTCCACTATATTGGGTAAGGTCAAATGAGAGACATTTGTTGCTGATGGAGGGACCTAGTGCTTGCGGCAACATAGGTTTGTATTGTGGCGGCAAGCACCAGTATGGGCTGCACTCATGGAACGCAACCCAAAATACTACCTACCACACCCCATCACCAACCTCCAGGCTCCTTGGCCTCCTACCCCCTCCCTTCCATCCAATTTCACTCCCCACTTCATACCTCTCCAACCACTGATTGCACCTCCACGTATGCCAGCCACGTTTCCCTCCCAAAGAGCCATGATACCATTGAAGCCACCAACCACTTACCTCAGACTCAAATCTCATTGTTTGTGTTTCATGTTAAGCGCATTGCCTAGGGGCTTCACTCATAAATGGGCCTATGGTAACATGCGGTAAAGTGGATTTATTCACCCCTCCATCAGCTAAGTGTCACACCTCTGTCTAGAGATGCTCACTGTCTTCAAAAGGCAGGGAGCACGCTCAACAGGGAAAGTTGGAATTCTAAGCCCTTGTGTTTATTTTTGGAGAGACTGACAACTAATCTGAGAACACTTGGCTGCACAGAAGAAGAATAATTCTAAAGTATTAAATGGGATGGAATCATCAGATTGGGTTTGAGATTAAGCTGCATACCTGGAGCATACCTTAGGTGCTGAAAAAAGTTCTTAAAATTTGAGATCGCCTCCTGCAATATGTTTACCTCAGATAAACATAATCTCTCACTCAGACATGGTGGATTGAAGTCGAAATGCATTATTTTCACTCCGTGCTAATGTATGTTTTAGCCTTGCTCTCACCACCCTCAGAGATATATGAAGCTCTTTTCTTTCTCTCATGTTTGCTCAAGCTGTGGGGGGGTTGGGATGGGTTTTCCTTTCAGATTCTTTTTTTTTTGTGTGTAATAAATGGTCTTGTTGACTGGCCGTCCTCATTGTTTTGTGCAGACATTGAGACCGGGGGGAATAAATTCTCTCCGTCCCCAATGGATGCAGCTCAAAACACATTCCTGCTAAATAGAGTAAAGCTCTGCTGCTCTGCTTGAACATTTCCATTCAAGAACTCAGCCGGGAAATGAGCAACAATTTGGAAGCGGTCCTGCCCATACTTAAAACCATTTGGACAATTGAGGAGCACATCATCGCTATTATAAATCACTTTTAAGATTTTAGTTTTTACCTAATTGTCATATCTAGGATGTCTGTCGTTCAGCTTTGTGCAATCTTTCATAGATCTGAGCGCGTGTGTCTATTTCCGAACAGCGTGCAGATCTGTGTTTTGTTCTTCACTCAAAGGTTTTCAAGCCCGATCTACTCAGAGGCATTATGTTATTCACTGGTTCCCCCATCTCTGTCCCAACATGGTCACGAGGTAGGTTTTAAGATGTGTCTTAATGGAGGTAATCAAGTCTCCTTGAAGGTGAGATCCCAGCAAGTGAGATTATTGGTCTAAATATAAAAGAATTCTGCAATTTCAAGGAACAACCTCATGCCCAACTTTCCAATTCCGATGGCCTAAAATAACCAAAAGCTAGAAGTTACTGGGCGGGGTTCTCCATTTGGGAGACTATGGGCATGATTTACTGGCTGTTCACGCCAACTGGAAATTCCGGTCCCATGCTGGCACGTGTTTCCCAGCGACGAGGGGTGCTGTCACTGGGAATTCTCATTGACAATGGCAGGATCAGTAGATCCCGCCAGCAGGCCGCCTCTGCCTTCGACAAAAACGTGGCGGGGTGGTTGGTATATCCCACCCTATGTTCTCCCACCGGAGATGAATCACATGTGATTTGTGCTCCCAGCACGGAGCAATTCCACTCCCTTGCCGTGCAAATTTATGCATGGTGAGGAATATGAGAGATTCTTGATATAAGCAGATGGCCGCAGAGCGAAGTCCTGCAGCCGGCCAACCCCCACCCCACATTACAAATCAGCCCTCCCTCACAGGGACCTCATAACTAAAGAAACCCCCTAACTACCCCACAGGGACTACCTAAATAGAGGGACCCACAGACCTGCCCCCCGGACAGACTGCAGTCCAGACAGGGGCAGTGAAAAGAATTACAGTTCTAACACTTACCTGGAAGCACGATGTGTCCAATCCTGGAAAAAGAACAGCTGTAACCTGTGTTTAAGCCCCTCAGATCCATTAGCTGCAAGCCATTCATTCATTTCTGGTAGCGGCCCGTGAGTGACAGTTCTCACAAAACAGCTGTGAAGCTTACTCCCTTCATCTTCTTCATGGATAAATAAGTCTAATTTCTGAGCCACAATGTTTACAAACGTTCACCACATCACAGGGAGTTAAGTGCATTCCGTTCACTCCCCTTCACGCTTGAGTGACGTTGAAGTGCTGAGCTGTAAATTAACTACGAGGTCCACCACACCAGATTCACGTCTGGTGAGGCCTGTTGTAAATCCTGCCTATGTTTTTCTTGGTCCAGAGGACTGGAGAATCAAGCATGGCTGGAGAATGCAGTGCCCAGACCCCTAAGTGGATGCAAATGGGTCATCAAGACGGGCACAAACCCCAATCCCGCCACCAGCAGGGGGTAGGAGCAGAGCACTCAGTTCAACGCTCAGTGGGAATCCCGATTTTGTCCGGACGCTCGATTCTCTGCCCGATCATGATACGCGATTCTGAAGCCAAGGGGCGGAGAATTTAGCCCACTACCTAATGATATTGGAAAGCAAAAACATCAAGCATATTCCAATCACATCCAATGGTCAACACTTTAATTGGAGTGATTTCAGCTCGTCTTGAAATGGAATAAGGCCAGAAGTATGTCATATAAATTTGAAGTTTTGGTTAATCGGTTAATATCACATTGATATTTGCGAGCCACCCAGATTATCTTGTTATTACCGAGGCAGAAATCGAAACTTGCTTTCTCTAGATAGGTGTTGTGAAATCAGGGGCGCAATTCTCCCGAAACGGCGCGATGTCCGCCGACTGGCGCCCAAAACGGCACCAATCAGACGGGCATCGCGCCGCCCCAAAGGTGGGGAATGCTCCGCATCTTTGGGGGCCGAGCCCCAACATTGAGGGGCTAGGCCGGCGCCGGAGGAATTTCCACCCCGCCAGCTGGCGGAAACGGCCTTTGTTGCCCCGCCAGCTGGCGCGGAAATGACATCCCCGGGCGGCGCATGCGCAGGAGCATCAGCGGCCGCTGACAGTTTCCCACGCATGCGCAGTGGAGGGAGTCTCTTCCGCCTCCGCCATGGTGGAGACCGTGGCGGAGGCGGAAGGGAAAGAGTGCCCCCACGTCACAGGCCCGCCCGCAGATCGGTGGGCCCCGATCGCGGGCCAGGCCACTGTGGGGGCACCCCCCGGGGCCAGATCGCCCCGCGCCCCCCCAGGACCCCGGAGCCCGCCCACGCCGCCTTGTCCCGCCGTTCAAAAGGTGGTTTAATCCACGCCGGCGGGACAGGCAATTTATCGGCGGGACTTCGGCCCATCCGGGCTGGAGAATCGAGCGGGGGGGGGGGCGCCCGCCAACTGGCGCGGCCCGATTCCCACCCCCGCCGAATATCCGGTGCCGGAGACTTCGGCAACCGGCGGGGGCGGGATTCACGGCAGCCCCCGGCGATTCTTCGACCCGCTGGGGGGTCAGAGAATGACGCCCCAGATTCTTAAAATAGAAAACCGAGACCCATTTCATGCGACTAAAAATAGATGCAGAACTACGCTTTAATTTAGTCATCCTTAATTGGTTATAAGCCTCTGTTATCAACAGCAAGACAACCATGCAGCTCCATGTTTCTGTTCTTCCATTCAATTAGGTCATAGCTGATCTGTACCTTAACTCTACCTGCCTTGACTCCTGTTGGATATATTAGGAGATGTGTGGCAAGGCCTGTACTACAGGTACGAGGGTAGTCCCTGCCTGCTGGCTCCGCCCAGTAGACAGAGTATAAATATGTGTGCTCCCCATACAGCAGCCATTTCGCCAGCTGCTGTAGGAGGCCACACATCTTAGTGTAATAAAGCCTCAGTTGTATTCAACTCTCGTCTTTGTGCAATTGGTCGTGCATCAATACCTTAACCGTACAAAAATCTCTAATCTCAGTTTGGCCATTTTCAATAGTCCTCCAGCCTCAACAGCTTTCTGAGGGAGAGAGTTCTGGAGATCCACTCCCCTTTTTTGTGAAGGGCGTTTCTGACACAATGGTCGGAATTCTCTGGCCACTGGGATTCTCTGTTCCTAACCGCAGTGCACCCTGCCACGGGAGTCCCAAAACAGCTTTTACGCTGCTGGCATTTCCCAAATTGATTGTCCTCTGCCCCCCACCAATGATGTAATGGGAACCCCAACTTTAGAAGCCGGGATCCCCATTGACTTTCATAAAAACATCATTATCAGGCCTTTACGCCTGATAATCTCTCATCATTAAATTATCCATTCACAGGCGGCATGTGGCGCAGTGGTTAGCACTGGAACTACGGCACTGAGGACCCAGGTTCGAATCCCGTCCTTGGGTCACTGTCCTTGTGGAGTTTGCACATTCTCCCCGTGTCTGCGTGGGTTTCACCCCCACATCCCAATGATGTGCTGGTTAGGTGGATTGGCCATGCTAAATTGCCCCTTAATTGGAAAAAAGATAATTGGGTACTTTAAATCTATTTTAAAAAAATTATCCATTCACATTGGCATTAGGGCACCCTGACCTGATTCATGACAGGTCCCCCACGACGTGCAGCTGGTGAACAGAATCCACCGGAGGCACACAGGTGTGTACAACCCACAGTGGGGAAAGGGTCATTCCCCAACAGTATCTTTGCACTTTCCCCTGGCATTGCCTGGGTACTGAAGGGATTCCCGTGGTGAGGGGGTGGGCGAGTTCTGTGATGGGGTTTGGGAAAGGTGCGGAGTTCCGTGGTGAGGTGTTGGTGAGGGCGGTGGGGGGTGGGGGGGGGGGGCGGTGGGGGGGTTGTGTTGGGGAAAGGGTGACATTACTTTTGCTCATTAAAAAAAAAAGCAGGAAAACCCACCAATACCTCCGATGGACTAATCCCTACTTTTCCCTCCCAAATGACACAGCCAAAAAATGGCAAACTATCGCTCTAAGTAGCTGCACGACTTTCAAACCTTTCCCATGAAGGCTCTTCTTTTCTGAGAGCAATCAAAAGAGAACAATTCTCTTTTGTGAAGACTAAAGCTTTTGTATTTTTGCTTTATAGCTCCAGTGGGCTAACTGCAGATATTTGTGACAGTATATTCTGGAGTGTTTGCTGATATGCAAGCTTTGTTTCCTCCAATGCAGAATTGTAATTACTATACTCAACATCTCTCCCTCACTTGCCATAAGATGCTGCTTCTGGGATACATGGCAGGGCAGTTAGTGCATAGGATGGTAAGCAGGGGGATTAACATATAATCCCTTATTTGTTTGGCGCGGACTATATTTCTCTTTGTCTCCCGTCCCACCTCTCAATCTCAAATTGTGTCACCATCGGTTTAGCTCACTGGGCTAAATTGCTGGCTTTTAAAGCAGACCAAGGCAGGCCAGCAGCACGGTTCAATTCCCGTACCAGCCTCCCCGAACAGGCGCCGGAATGTGGCGACCAGGGGCTTTCACAGTAACTTCATTGAAGCCTATTCGTGACAATAAGCGATTTTCATTTCATTTCATTTCATCTTTGCCAACTATGTACATGTGTGGTTGTGACTTCACATTGTTTTATCTTCCAGAGTATTTTCTCAGCTTTTCCCTTAATGTTCTGTGGATTTCATCTAACTATTATCTAAGTGTCTTAACTTTTTGGGACTCTCAGAGCAGCAGAGGCTAGGATTAAACCGTCTTTTGAACCATACTTGCTTTTCGGAAAGATCATTGCTGAACCGTTTGCCAACTCCATTTAGCCACCTCGATACCCTTAACCATGGTAAATCTGTTGATCTCGGCCTTAAATTAACCATTGGCTTCTCCAGTCTTTTGCAGGACTGAGTTCCACATTTCCACTGTTTTCTGTGGAAAAAAATGATTAATTTCTCTCCTAATTGGTCTAGCTCTCATACATTTGTTCTTGATTCCCCCACCAGAGGAAATCATTTCTCTCTTATCTACCCTTCTGACGCCTTTGAACTTGTCAAACATCTCGATCAGGCCACCTCTCAACCTTTTAATACAAGGGAATAATGAGTTTCAGCAAGTGCATGGGACTCCTGAGTAAACCCATGACCTGCCACCATCATTCAGTTCTGACTGTGTACCCCATGGACAATGATCCATTGAAATCAGAAACACGTATGGGATTTGAATAAATCTCTGCTGGCACATGGAAGTGCTGAACATCACTTGCAGTGAAAGAATTTGAGACAACAGGAAAAATAAGAGAAGTAATAAGTTCTCTAAACCTGATACACTTTTGTCAGAGGTGATGATTAATGAGGTGGTATTGTTATGGGCCAGGGTTTAGAAAACTCCCAACGTATATCCTGGAGTTCACCTGCCCCACGACTTTTAATAGATTTTGGTTATGGGAACACAAGGGCCCACTCTCCAGGTGTTATGCAACAGAGACCTTAAGTATTTTTAAAACAAAAAAATGTTTATTCTATGAACCCAGTTAACGTTTTGTAAACATACAGTAAACATCTCATCAAACACTAACACACGTAACCCCACAGATACAATACTCTATAGGTAACCCTCAATACCTTTCTTCGCAACATCCATAAGTTAAACCCTTTTTTAACAAAGACAGCAGGTTTAAATTCTCTACAGAAACAGGTATTACTTTGAAATCATCAATGAGCTGAAGACTTTCTTTAGCTTGCAGAGAGAAAGATCATTTTACATATCTGCTTGCTTTGAATACAGCTCTCCAACTCTGAAAACAAAGCCAAAAACAGAGCCACAAAGCAGCTTTACAGCTCAAAGCTAAAGTAAAAGACAGACAGCCCAGCTCCACCACACATTGACATCACTGCAGCTATTTGATAAACACCCATTTCTTAATCCACCTGACAGTATTGAGTCCACAGATATTTCATGGTTGGTAGCCCTTCCAAGGTGACTCGCGATTTGAAATGAAATGAAATGAAAATGAAAATCGCTTATTGTCACAAGTAGGCTTCAATGAAGTTACTGTGAAAAGCCCCTAGTCGCCACATTCCAGCGCCTGTTCGGGGAGGCTGTTACGGGAATTGAACCATGCTGCTGGCCTGCCTTGGTCTGCTCTCAAAGCCAGTGATTTAGCCCTGTGCTAAACAGCCCCTATTTGCAGTTAGAGTTTCTTTAGCACAATATTGGGCTACTTCTTGTGATTCCCAATAGAGTCATGCAATGGCTCAGTGGGTAACACTCCTGCTGCGAGATTAGAAAGCTTTGGTTTCAAGTCCCACTCCAGGTACTTGAGGATCCAATCCAGACAGACTCTCTTTTGGATTAGACTTTAATCCCTGAGCTCCTCCTCCTGCACTCTCAATTGGTGGGAAATATCCCACAGCAGTATTCTGCAGCAGAACAGGAGTGGGATTTTCAGGCTCTTCCCGTGAGCCGGAGAGGTGGGTTCCCCGGCAGCGGAGTGGGCGAGCCATACAAAATGTTGTCGTTTTTGACGGAACAGGAAGATTCCACCGACCGCCTATGGCAAACTGCCACCTCCGCCTGATATAACGCCTGAAAACCCCACCCCAGGCGAGTTCCCCTCTGAGATGCACAAGTGGCTAAAATATGGAACAGCTCAGGGCACTATAAGAGAATAGAGAATTAGAAACCTCAGTGCTGACACCACTTTGTGGGAGGCACAAAAACATGATAGAAAAGATAATCCTGACAATTTAAACTTCCGCAGCTTCAGGCTTTCATTCCCCTAACAGTACAGGCTGTGGAACTTGCCATCATTTGGCTGCTAATTGCATTGCCTGACCCAAGCTTCTGTCATCATTACCAGTTGAACTATGAAGGGTTTCACTGGTATTCGACTGGAAGTATATGAGGATGTGTGCATGTGCCAGATCTCACATGGAACATGCAATTGCATGAGAAATACATCTGGAAACGCACACAAGATTGTGGCTTTCCATTGCTGGCCTGAAATGGCTCATGAGGTTGGATCGAGGCATTTGTTTTTCATTGAAATATAAAAAGTAAAATTGGAGTAAGATTTGCTCTTGCTGTGAGGTGTTGTCAACTGAATGTTCAGACCTTTATGTTTAAGTCTCAACTGACAAGCCCCACAATGGCTTAGCTAATAAGTATACTTCTTGTTTCAAATAGCTCCATGACCTTGCCCTCTCTATCTCTGTAATCTCTTCCAGTACTCTGACTCTCCGAGGTATCTGCAGGGAAAATCTCTCCACACAAACAAAAGCTTGCGAGCATGTGGAATTCACTGTCACTGAAGCCTATAAATAGAAAAGCAATGGAGGTGTTTAAAAACAAGATAGATGCTCAGGTTGATACAGTACAGAAGGAGGCTGTTCAGCCCATCCTGGCGACACAAGGCTACTGAGGCTTATAGAAAAATGGTTAAAACGTTAAAGCTGCCAAGTTTCCCATTCCCATATTCACAACTCTCACTTTTCAATTGCCAGCTTTGAAGCAAATGTCTCCATTCTTTGGGAATTTCACCGGGTCACAAAATTAGGCCAGGTTCAGTCAAGTATGCAGCTTCTTGATATAACGTATACTGAATCGAATTGACTGAAGATTGGCATCAGTGATACTCGGGACCTCCGGAGGAGGCCAAGGTGGAGCATCCACTCGGCACGTCCGGCTGAAAATGGTTTCATATACTTCATCCTTGTCTTGGCACTGATGCATTGGGCTAACCTATTATTACTGAGGACAGAGATGTTTGTGCACTCTCTTCCTCCTGTTAGTTCTTTAATTGTCCAGCACCATTCAGGATTGTAAGTGACAGGGCTGCAGAGCTGAGATCTAATCCGCCGGTTGTGGGATCACTTAACTGTGCCTATTGTATGCTGCTATCGCTGTTTGACATGTAAGTAGTCCTGTGTTATAGCTTCATCAGGTTGGCACCTCATTTTTAGCCATGTCACGTGCCCACCTGGCATGCCCTCCAACACTGTTCATTGAACCAGGGTCTATCACCCTGCCGATGGTAATGGTAGAGTGAGAGATATGCCGGTGCATAGGGTTACAGTTTGCAGTTGAGTAAAGGTGCCTTAGAACACATTGAACAATAGCAACAGATTGCATTTATATAGCACCTTTAGCATAGTAAAACATCCCAAGACCCTTCACAGGAGTATTATCAACCAAAATGTGACACTGACCAATATGAGGCAATATTAGGGCAGGTGACCAAATTGGTTTTAATAGTCTCCAAAAGGAGGAGGGGGAGGTAGAGAGGCCAAGAGGTTTAGGGAGGGAATTCTGGAGATTAGGCCCTCAGTACTGGCAAGCAGAGGTGGAGCGAATACATTCAATAATGCGCAAGATGCCAGAATTGGGGAGAGTGCTGAGATTTCAGAGGGTCGTAGGTCTGGAGACGGTTACAGGGCTTGGGAGGGTTAAGGTCGTGCAGTGATTTAAAAATTATTATCTCGCAAGCTACATTGCAGAGAATTTACTTTCTGAGAAACAAAGTTTTATGGGAGAAAACTCTCAAAAGTTCATGGCATGCGAAGCCAGAATGACTTACACACGAACATCCCAGCCTGGCAGTGGGGACCTTTTGTGAGGCTGTGAGGAGACAGCTGGAAGCTGACAACATACTGGAACACAGCCATTCTATGGTGCTATAAAAACACTACATATTCTACTGTGGGGCCTGTTCAAGATTCACTGATGCCTAAATCTCACAGTTTGAAAGAGTTGATTGACGATTTAGTGAGATAATTTCAGGAAGAAATCAAAACAGCCTCAAAAAGAGTGACTGAAAACAACATTGTATCTTTTTCAATTATCTTTTTAACATATTGGGAAGGTGAGTATAAAAGAGTATCTTGAACAATTTCCCAAAATGTGCCTTATTTATAAAAGTACAACCACATTAAGATTGCCTCACAGCTGATGAGCAGGTTCTTACCTGCAATGGAGAGGAAGTGCTTAATTTTTGTTTCACTATGGATACCCTTGCCTTCCAGTTTTTGGTGTATGTCCTCACTCTCCTGAACCATATCCCAAGTATTTCAGGTACTCTGCTTTGAAAGGATATTTGAAATGGAGCAGGAGGATCCAGTCATTGTGATCATTATTGGGGCAAACAACATTGAGAATAATAGACAAGATTCTGTTTGGATAGTGCCAGGAACAAGGAACTAATTTCAAGTACAGGGTGGCATGGTAGCATAGTGGTTAGCATTGTTGCTTCACAGCTCCAGGGTCCCAGGTTCGATTCCTGGCTTGGGCCACTGTCTCTGCGGAGCCCGCACGTTCTCCCCGTGGCTGCGTGGGTCTCCTCCGGGTGCTCCGGTTTCCTCCCACAGTCCAAAGATCTGTAGGTTAGGTGGATTGGTCATGCTTAATTGCCCCTTGTGTCCAAAAATGTTAGGTGGGGTTAAGGGGAGAGGGTGGAGGTGTGGGCTTAAGTGGGGAGATCTAATAGAAACTTACAAGATAATGAATGGCTTAGATAGGGTGGATGTAGGGAAGTTGTTTCCATTAACAGGGTAGACTAGGACCCGGGGGCACAGCCTTAGAATAAAAGGGAGTCACTTTAGAACAGAGATGAGGAGAAATTTCTTCAGCCAGAGAGTGGTGGGTCTGTGGAATTCATTGCCACAGAGGGCGGTGGAGGCCGGGACGTTGAGTGTCTTTAAGACAGAAGTTGATAAATTCTTGATTTCTCGAGGAATTAAGGGCTATGGAGAGAGAGCGGGTAAATGGAGTTGAAATCAGCCATGATTGAATGGTGGAGTGGACTCGATGGGCCGAATGGCCTTACTTCCACTCCTATGTCTTATGGTCTTATGAGTACTCTTTCCAAGGGCAGGTGCAGATACGATGGGCCAAATGGTCTCCTTCTGCACTGTGAATTCTATGATTCTATGATACAAGGCCACTAGGATTATCGGGCGGGATTCTCCAATAATGGGGCTATAATCCCTGATCCACGAAGAAACGCACGCGAATCACTCTGGACTTACCTGGAGAAAGTCCAGGGTGATCCTCCGATTTGCAGGGGGCTAGCAGTGCCCCAGAGTAGTCCTCGCAGCACCAGCTGCCCATACGGGGCCCTGCGCTTCCGGTCGGGGGTCAGCACATGCGCATGGCGGCAGCCTGCATTGGGCGCCCTGCACGATGTGGCCGATCCACACCGTGGACCAGCACCAAAAACATAGCCCCCCCCCCCCCCCAGATTGTGCGCACCTGCAGATCGGTGGCCCCTGATCAGTAGCCTGGTCATCCTGGAGGCCCACCCCACTGGTGAATGATCCCCCCGGCCCCCACCAGGGCGGCCACGGACTGAGTCCGCAGCCGCCACGCCGAGTTCCCGATGGGTGGAACCATGAGAGAACCATGCCGTCGGGAACTTGGCCAGCTGCACTCTGTGAATAGCCAGGGGGGCCTCTTTCAATGGCCCCCGACCGGCAGCGTGTTGACCGCGCGCACCCAATTGGTGGCAATTCTCCGGGGACGGAGAATCGCGGAAACAGCGTTGGACCCGATCTCGGATTTGACGCCCATTCTTCGCCCCCGCGCCGATCGCAACTTCGGCGTGGAGGCTCGGAGAATCCTGTCCAGGATCTCTGGATTATTATCCCAACAATATGCAAATTGATATTGGAAGTAGCAAATTAGGGAGGAGAACTTGTGGTTAACGGAGTGGTGTCGGAAAAAAGGGTTCCATGTCGTGGGACTCGGACACTAGTCCCACCACCCCCACCCCTGAACTGGGTTTGGAACAGAAAGGAAATATAGGGCTTTCACAATGACTTGAAATTACTCATTTGAGGGAGTGCTCAGGTGGAAAAGTTAGGATAGATAATAGTTGGAACCAAACAAAAGGGAGGAAAGTGAAGTAACAGTCACAAAATGTGCTTTAGGCAAAACAGGGAAACTAAAAGATTGAAAGGAATTAATTCAGGAGTGAGAAATAAGGGTCCTGAACATTTGTTACCCGGCGGTTCATACCCAGGCGGTCCCCTCGAAGATGTGCTGGGGTGCCACCCGCACCTTGCCCAGTAGTCTCCACACAAGGCAAGGACTGCACAGGAATTGGGTGGTAAGTTGAAACTTCCAATGAGCAATTACTTTGCATGAGGAACCATCTGAAACTCAGATTTAACTTGGAGATTTTGTAAGTTCCAACTCTCTTCGCAGAATAGTTACCCAGGAAAAGTTTGAAGAAATAGAACAACTTCTAACACCTGGGGAACTAGTACTGACCCCACCCTCTGGCAATGTCCCCACTACCCTCCACACTCCTCCCCAACTATTCCCTTCTGCCGACTGACTACAATCCCCACCCCCAACTAAACCAATCTCAACAAACAAACAAAGAACAAAGAAATGTACAGCACAGGAACAGGCCCTTCGGCCCTCCAAGCCCGTGCCGACCATGCTGCCCGACTAAACTACAATCTTCTACACTTCCTGGGACCATATCCCTCTATTCCCATCCTATTTATGTATTTGTCAAGATGCCCCTTAAATGTCACTATCGTCCCTGCTTCCACCACCTCCTCCGGTAGCGAGTTCCAGGCACCCACTACCCTCTGCGTAAAAAACTTGCCTCGTACATCTACTCTAAACCTTGCCCCTCTCACCTTAAACCTATGCCCCCTAGTAATTGACCCCTCTACCCTGGGGAAAAGCCTCTGACTATCCACTCTGTCTATGCCCCTCATAATTTTGTATACCTCTATCAGGTCTCCCCTCAACCTCCTTCGTTCCAGTGAGAACAAACCGAGTTTATTCAACCGCTCCTCATAGCTAATGCCCTCCATACCAGGCAACATTCTGGTAAATCTCTTCTGCACCCTCTCTAAAGCCTCCACATCCTTCTGGTAGTGTGGCGACCAGAATTGAACACTATACTCCAAGTGTGGCCTAACTAAGGTTCTATACAGCTGCAACATGACTTGCCAATTCTTATACTCAATGCCCCGGCCAATGAAGGCAAGCATGCCGTATGCCTTCTTGACTACCTTCTCCACTTGTGTTGCCCCTTTCAATGACCTGTGGACCTGTACTCCTAGATCTCTTTGACTTTCAATACTCTTGAGGGTTCTACCGTTCACTGTATATTCCCTACCTGCATTAGACCTTCCAAAATGCATTACCTCACATTTGTCCGGATTAAACTCCATCTGCCATCTCTCCGCCCAAGTCTCCAAACAATCTAAATCCTGCTGTATCCTCCGACAGTCCTCATCGCTATCCGCAATTCCACCAACCTTTGTGTCGTCTGCAAACTTACTAATCAGACCAGTTACATTTTCCTCCAAATCATTTATATATACTACAAAGAGCAAAGGTCCCAGCACTGATCCCTGTGGAACACCATTGGTCACAGCCCTCCAATTAGAAAAGCATCCTTCCATTGCTACTCTCTGCCTTCTACGGCCTAGCCATTTCTGTATCCACCTTGCCAGCTCACCCCTGATCCCGTGTGACTTCACCTTTTCTACTAGTCTACCATGAGGGACCTTGTCAAAGGCCTTACTGAAGTCCATATAGACAACATCCACTGCCCTACCTGCATCAATCATCTTAGTGACCTCCTCGAAAAACTCTCTCAAGTTAGTGAGACACGACCTCCCCTTCACAAAACCGTGCTGCCTCTCACTAATATGTCCATTTGCTTCCAAATGGGAGTACATCCTGTCTCGAAGAATTCTCTCCAGTAATTTCCCTACCACTGAAGTAAGGCTCACCGGCCTGTAGTTCCCGGGATTATCCTTGCTACCCTTCTTAAACAGAGGAACAACATTGGCTATTCTCCAGTCCTCCGGGACATCCCCTGAAGACAGCGAGGATCCAAAGATTTCTGTCAAGGCCTCAGCAATTTCCTCTCCAGCCTCCTTCATTATTCTGGGGTAGATCCCATCAGGCCCTGGGGACTTATCTACCTTAATATTTTTTAAGACACCCAACACCTCGTCTTTTTGGATCTCAATGTGACCCGGGCTATCTACACACCCTTCTCCAGACTCAACATCTACCAATTTCTTCTCTTTGGTGAATACTGATGCAAAGTATTCATTTAGTACCTCGCCTATTTCCTCTGGCTCCACACATAGATTCCCTTGCCTATCCTTCAGTGGGCCAACCCTTTCCCTGGCTACCCTCTTGCTTTTTATGTACGTGTAAAAAGCCTTGGGATTTTCCTTAACCCTATTTGCCAATGACTTTTCGTGACCCCTTCTAGCCCTCCTGACTCCTTGCTTAAGTTCCTTCCTACTTTCCTTATATTCCACGCAGGCTTTGTCTGTTCCCAGCCTTTTAGCCCTGGCTATCTCCTGCCTATACTCCCAGCTACCCGACTACAGCAACATCCCAAATACTCGCCCACCCCTGAGTGAACCACGCTCACACATCCTACACCCCTGGCTCGACCTCCCAACCCCTGACTACCCGATCCCCCCATTCCCCTCACCCCCCTACTCCCCCACCACTGGAGACTGACAACTGGACTGCGGCCCAACCTCCCCTCACCCCACCTCCCAACTTTAACCACACCCCCAAGTACCCTCTCACCCCTGACTACTCCACCGCCACCTGCTGACCACACCCCAATGCATTCCACACCACTCCCCCAAGTGACCACCCATTGCTCCTTCTGACTCATCCTACCCATTACCTTCTCGCTAGCTTCTTAAAATGGCTGGGACTTTTGAACCAACTTAATTTATTAACAGTACCATAAAAGGGGAGCACGGCGTGATTTTTCGGATCCATTACGGCCTCAAATCCTGTTCTGGCCTCTAATTCTCAAGAGAGGGCATAATAGGATTTGTGCCGGTGAGAACTCGGTTTGAGATCTTCGCCTCGCCCCGCCTGTGACGTGATCAGGATCATGCCCAGGAAGGGTGGAAACCTGATTTCCATAAATATGCATGCATTAAAATATACAAAAATCAGTCCTGATGACCATGCCTGAAGGCCCTGGGGTTGAGGACGAGGCTTGGCATTGCCCACGACATCCTGGCAGTGCAATTCTCTTCCAATAGGGAATGGGGACCTCCTGTGGTTGGGGGGGGAGAGAGAGGTGAACACTGATCAACCTGCAGGAGAGAGGGGGGGGGACCCCGATACTTCCGCATTGGGGAGGGGGGGGACACCCTAAATCTCAGTGGGGGGGGGTGCTTTATGGTCGTGGTGGGTGGGAGGGAGTTTATATTTCTCACAGATCGGGAAGCCCCTTAAAGACGGTGCCCCAATTTATGTGGAGCCTTTCTTGTGGGCTCTATCAGGCCCCGCCCCACCAGAGTGACAGCCCAGGCTGTGCCCCCCGATTTTTCGTTAATGGAGTGTCAGAAAATCTGCTCACAAAACTTGGTTGTCTTTCTGTAGTGAAACTCATCGGTTTTCAGTCATAACCTGAGACTGCCATTTTTCGGAAAACTCCACCCAAGGTGTTCAGTCCTGAAACATGGCTGCAAGACATTCGGAACAGGGAACTACAGATACCGGGTTACAAGGTCTGCAGGAAACATGGGTGGAATGGCAGAGCGGGAGGATTTGCCTTAGTGAAGAAAGATGAAACTACGTTCATGGTGAGAGACGCTGGATTCTCCGCACCCCCGATGCCGAAATCGCGGCCGGCGCCCGGGCAGAGAATCCAGTTTGACGTGGAAATCGGGACCGTTGCCTGTTCGCCAATTCTCCGGGCACTGAAAAGCGGTGTCACCGGGGAGTACACCGTGCCGCCCGGGGCCATTGCCAGAGGCCCTCTCCGACATTCTCCACCCCGACCGGCGGAAGTCCCGGCAGCGTGGAAATAACCTGGTCCAGCTGGTTGGGATACTCACGTGGCGGCTGTGCACTAAGTCCACAGCCGCCCTGGTCTGGGGCGGGCGTATCGGAGGCCGGCAGGGGCCTTAAAGGTGGCCGGGGAATGATTGTGCCTGGTTTAAGAGTCGCGCGCGCGGCCAATTGGGGGATCTCCTTTGTGGGTCTACTACCGCGGTACAAGTGCGCACGCACGGCCTCTGATCCGGAAGTGCAGGGGGGCCATATCTGCAGCAAAAGCTGCGAGATTTACTCTGGGTCCCTGCTAGCCCCCTGCAGGGCTATGAATTCGTGTCCCTTTAATCTAGGATTTCCAAGAGTAAAATCCAACTGTTTTGATGCCGGCGTGGAGACGGAGAACCCAGCCCATTGTATGTGAGATAAGCAAGCAATTGAGTTTTTAAGGGTACAAGTTTTTATGGGTACAATTAAGAAGAAAAGATTTTAAGGCAAAAGTGGGGGTTGTGCATGCACTTGCAGCTGCAACTGTGAAATGGTAGATTGTATAAACACAGAGATTAGAAATACATGTGGAAAAACCATTGTGGTTTCAAGAGTGCATTTTAACTTTCCTGTAAGATTATGATAATCAGATATGTACATGTCAGGAAAGCAATCAATTTATTGAATGTGTTCAGGACAGATTTCTGCAGCAATATATCTTAGGTTGGGAATTTCTGCCCCTGTGCTCCCCACTCCTCATGGCAGGTTTTCCCATGGTGAACTTTCCTGTGACAGATCCAGGAACCATTGGCCACCAGCAGGATCTTCTGTTCCCACTAAAGTCTACAGGCCTTTGCTTGGCTTGCCTATTGCTCTGCCGGGGAACCTGCCATGGGATCCAATTTGGCAGGACTGGAAGATCCACCTGGGGGGAGGGACCAGAAAGGCCCCACCCTTGGAACCAACTAGAAGGAATTCCATATTGGTTTTATTAATGAACAATGAGCCAGATTCAACTTACAACCTAATGGTGAATGAACATTTTTCTAATAGCAATAATGCCAAGTTCAACAGTGTTTGAAAGACAAAAACACAACACAGGAATTAGATTTAGCTCTTGGGGCTAAGGGATCAAGGGGGAAGGCAGAATCAGAGTATTGAACTCAATGATCAGCCATGATCATAATGAATGGTGGAGTAGGCTCGAAGGTCCAAATGGCCTCCTCCTGCTTCTATTTTCCATGTACGTTTCTGTCATGATATTCAAACACACACATCATGATAGACACACCAACAGACAAATCAGAACACACAACACCACAACCAATGACAGAAAGATATAAAAGCACAGACACGACCCCCGGTGGTCAGTATTAGCTGCAGAGGAGGACCAGGACAGATCTGTTACCAAGCACACTCAGGGAGACAGCACGTGCAGAGTATCCAGAACGAACTGTATTATAAGAGTTAAAATAAAATAGAGTTGTACCACATACAACTGTGTTGGCTCATCTGTGCACCAGAGCACCCAACACCACAGTTTCTATGTAAAAACACAAAACAACTACTAAATTCCAGGAACACTTGGCTGATGGACCGGAGAAGCGCACCCCTGGTGTTTGAGAGCGCACAGAGGGAATTTACTGGAATAGTATAACAGAAGATGGACTTCTGTTACGTTGTGAGATGGAGAAGCTGAGCTGTTTTTCTCAGAGCACAAAACGGTTAAAGGGTGAATAAAGAGAGGTGCTCAAGTCATGAATGATTTTGATAGAGTAAATAATGAACAACTGTTTCAGCAGCAGAAAGATAAGGGGCGGGATTCTCCCCTACCTGGCGGGGCGGGCGGTCCCGGTGCCGAGGAGTGACGTGAACCCCTCCGGCGTCGGGCTGCCCAGAAGGTGCGGAATCCTCCTCACCTTCAGGGGCTAGGCCGGCGCCAGCGGGGTTGGTGCCGCACCAACCGACGCGGAAGGTGCTTGGCGCCACGCCAACCGGCACGGAAGGGGCCTGGCGCCACGCCAACCGGCGCCGAAGAGCCTCCGCCGGCCGGCGCGAGTTGGCCCGGCAGGGTGTCGGAGAATCCCGCCCAAGTAACCCGAGGACGCAGAATTAAGGTAATTGGCAAAAGGAACAGAGATCACAGGGATTGGTTTTTTTCTCACTTCCTGAGTTGTTGTGGATCTGAAATGGTGGTGGAACCAGCAATTGGATGGATACTTGAAGGGAACTCATTTACAGGGCGATAGGGAAAGGACAATGGGGAATGTACGAAGTGATTTGAAGGAACAAGCACAGGAACAATGGGCTGGAAGGCCTCCTCCAATGCCAGGACACCCCTTGATTGCGTGTGATGCATTTTTCCTGCAGCACTTAGGTTGTGCTCTGGCTGCATTTGTTTGAACGCCAACAATCTGTAAAGACGAGACTGTCGGTGGATGAAAGCTTTTGTGTCAGTAGAATTAATGTTCCCCATTCCTATTGATTTCACGAACATAAGTGATGTGGGCACTGATTAACGAGCCATCTCTATGCAATCTATTGTTGTTAATAGTTTTAACTGGAGGACATATTAATTTTATATGACTGATCCATATTCATTCATTTATAAAGTGAAGGTATGTTACCATTTTCCTTTTCTTTATTTCAAATGGTGCGAGACTTTTAGCATTTGACTCCTAAACCTGGTGAGGTTACAAATCGATTAAAAGGCTGACCGATGCACATAAACTAACGTTAAAACAAAACATCATCTCTGTAGTTCTTAACAGCGGAAGCACTAAAATAACCTTTACATTGTCTTCATGATAAGGTTAAGACATGGATTATCACAGTGATGCCTGCCCTACGTGAGCTGCATTCAACATGAACAAGGGCATGATAGTAGCTTTAATCAGTGAGGGAAGAAAAAATGGAGGTAAATATTTGATACTCATGAATAACTTATTATGTTTAAAGGACATATACATCCGTGTAACACTTTTAATCTGCTCATTAACAGCTTTATGTCAATAGGTGTTAGGCATACCTGTTGTGGGATGATATCAGGAAGAAAATGGGTAAGACTCGACAATTATATCTGTCTCTCTGGGTTCATTTAAAGATAAAGGTTAGAACAAGTGCATGGCTGTATTATGGAATCAATATGACGGCGGGGGGGGGATTTCTGGCCGTTCTCGCCAGTGGAATCTTCCGGTCCCGCTGATGGCGAACCTCCTCCACGTGTTTCCCAAGAGCAGGGGGTGGGTGGATTCATGGAAATTCCCATTGACAGCGGCGGGACCGGAAGACTCCGCTACCAGCCAACGGCAGGGCGGGCTACCACCTGTCACCAAGAAACATGCCCTGGAGTGTGTGGAAAATCCCCCCATGTAATTTCTTCTGCATTAAGAAAGTTCCTATTGAGTCTTCTAGCGCAGAAGTAGGCTGCTCTTCCCAGCATGCCTCTGTCAGTTCTTGGACAACGTTGTCATGTTAGTCCAACGGACCATTTTTGTTGCTGAAGAGAAATAATCTTGAGGTTGAGGAAATAATGTTCTGCCCCGTTGACACAAGTCCTCTAGTTCAGGCATTTTCAAAGTGGGGGTCGCGATCCGCAGGGGGGTCGGGCGCGGGTGTCGGGAGGGTCGCGGAGCTATCCATTCCCGTTCCCGATCGCGGGAATTCACGTACAACAGCCGCAGCAGCCGTCTTTTAACAATGCCGGCTGCGAGCGGCTTTAAAAATGACGGCCACGAACAGCTAAAAAAATGTGGGCACACTGCGCATGCGTAGCCGCTCATCAGTGCGCATATCCGGGGCCCAAAAAGAGGCACTGCCTCCTCCTGACATCAGCGCGCTGACCCAGGAGAAGATGTTTTTTTTAATTCAATGCAATCTTCCTGCCTGAAGTGAGGCAGAGAGCAGGTCACGCGCCCTGAACGCTGAGATCACGTGCTTTGGGCACGATTGCGATTCCTCCATTTTGTCAGCAACAACCTACATGTGCGAGGTTGAATTTTCCGTCCTCACAAAGATGAAGACGGCACAAAGGAACCGGCTGAATCCTGCAACCGATCTGTCCATAGCCCTCTCCTCCTGTGAACCTGATTGGAGTGAGATTGTGAGGACCAAGCTGGCTCACCTCTCGCATTAAAGCTAAGAGAAAATGGTGGGTCGCGAAGGTCGGCCGGCGTGGGTCCCGAAGGTCGACTGGCGTGGGTCCCGAAGGTTGGCCGGTTGGTAAAAATGGGCCCCCGGTAAAAAAGTTTGATAAACAATGCTCTAGTTAAAGGAGTAAAAGGTTAAAATTAGCTCTGTTCCTCTCATTTGACACAAATAGAGAACTTACTGTTGGCTCTTTGGATGTAGCCAATGGTACTTAGCACCCAGATAGCAAATGGTGACATAAGGTTAGAAAGAGACAGAAACTGTTGTGTCAGGATTGTCCTGAGTGGAACAAGGTGATGATCTGGAAATTATTATTGCCTCTTCTCCCTGACCAGGTATTTTTGTCTGTTAATTTAGAACTGAAAACATTGGAAATCAACACAACAGTCTATTGGAACATGGAAATGGAAGTACCTCATTTGCATTCAGGGGTAGCAAATATAAAATGGAGTTGAGGAGAAGCTACTTCTCCCAAAGGATTGCAAATCTGTGGAATTTGTTACCTCAGATGCAGGGACAGTGAGTAAATTTAAGGAGGAGTTAGACAGATTTTTAATTGGTAACGGGTTGAAGGGTTATGGAAAGTAGGCAGGATGGCAGAGTTAAGGCCAGGATGAGATCAGCCATGATTGAATGGTGGAGCAGACTTGGTGGGCCAAATGGCCTAATTCTGCTCCTATATCTTATGAACTTATGAATTATTTAGCCCGTTCTTCCAAACCCCTTCTCTTTCTTTAAGTCACCTCACATTATTATATTATGACACTTTTGGCCTTAAAATGATTTCCAGCCAAATACCACTGAAACGCCCCCCCATCTCCACCACAGACCCCCCATAAAAAACATTTCTTGTTCACTGCTAAACCCATCGTTTGTTCTTTCCTAATGGTGAAATTGTATACTGCGTCTTGTACTCTTAAAATTGGTCGGGCTCTAATCTTCAAGTCCTGTTAATTAATGTTTTCAAAATAAAATACAGCTGTGAATTGCATTCCTGTTCGATACTCAGAAAAAGGAGGCCATCACACAACTCCATGAAACCTGTTGTCCATTCAGGTATATCCAGCTGCTTTGTGTTCTAACTCCATTTACCTGCCTTCGTTCTATATCCCTTCGGTGGAATTCAGTCACCAAGCTGCACCCAGCACGGAACCAGGCATGATAGGTGAATCCTGGGAGAGCCCCAAACCGGGCTTTATGCCGGGCGCCAGGCCAATCGCGAGTCAAATCTCATTAAAATGTCCTGATGCTGCATTCACCCTGTGCCTGGGAGTCAACTGCCTCACCTGTGACGCCTCAACCGGGCTCCAATTAGCCCTGGTTTCCACAAGTGTGGATCAGGCCAAAACTGGCTAGGTCATAGAAGGCAGAGAGTAGCAATGGAAAGGTGCTTTTCTGATTGGAGGGCTGTGACGAGTGGTGTTACGCAGGGATCAGTGCTGGGACCTTTGCTGTTAGTAGTATATATAAATGATTTGGAGGAAAATGTAACTGGTCTGATTAGTAAGTTTGCGGACAACACAAAGGTTGGTGGAATTGCAGAGAGCGATGAGGACTGTCAGAGGATACAGCAGGATTTAGATCATTTGGAGACTTGGGTGGAGGGATGGCAGATGGAGTTTAATCCGGACAAATGTGAGGTAATGCATTTTGGAAGGTCTAATACAGGTAGGGAATATACAGTGAATGGTATAGAGTATTGACAGTCAGAGAGCTCTAGGTGTACAGGTCCCCAGGTCACTGAAAGGGGCAACACAGGTGGAGAAGGTCGTCAAGAAGGCATACAACATGCTTGCTTTCATTGGCCGGGGCATTGAGTATAAGAATTGGCAAGTCATGTTGCAGCTGTATAGAACCTTAGTTAGGCTAGCCTTGGAGTATAGTGTTCAATTCTGGTCGCCACACTACCAGAAGGGTGTGGAGGCTTTAGAAAGAATGCAGAAGAGATTTGCCAGGATGTTGCAAGGTATGGAGGGCATTAGCCAAGAGGAGAGGTTGAATAAACTCTGTTTGTTCTCACTGGAATGACGGAGGTTGAGGGGCAACCTGATAGAGGTCTACAAAATTATGAGGGGCATAGACAGGGTGGATAGTCAGAGACTTTTTCCCAGAGGAGCGGGGTTAGTTACTAGGCGGCAGAGGTTTAAGGTGCAAAGGGCAAGGTTTAGAGGAGATGTACGAGGCAAGTATTTTACACAGAGGGTAGTGGGTACCTGGATCTTGCTGCCACAGGAGGTGGTGGAAGCAGGGACGATAGTGACATTTAAGGGGCATCGTGACAAATACATGAATAGGATGGGATTAGAGGGATGCGGACCCCCGAAGTGTAGAAAATTTTAGTTTAGAGGGCAGCATGGTCGGCGCAGGCTTGGAGGGCCAAAGGGCCTGTTCCTGTGCTGTACTTTTGTTTGTTCTTTGTTCAGGATGACACTTCGCGGGGGTTCTAGAGGCCATTAGAGCTCCCGGGGTGGCAGGGGATAGGGCAGGGTAGTACACTGGCACTCCCATGGCACCTGAGAACTTTCGCTGTGCCACCCAGGCACCCGGACAGTGCCATCCTGGCACTGCCAGTATGCCCAGTTGACACTGCCAGGGTGCCAGACTGGCAGTGCCAAGGTGCCCAGGTGCCAGGTTGGCACTTTAAGGGTCAGGGTATGGGGTGGGCCATGTCCATGAAAGGGGGAATGAGGGGGGGTTTTAGGGGGCAGCAGAAAGGATCCCCGGTGAAGGGGGATCCTGAAAAAAGGGGTTGTAAAGATTGGGGCAGCCTTTCAAAATGGCATCCTGAACTGATGAGGAGCTGCACCTGCTGGTGAGGTCAGCACCGGAAGGATTTCAAAGTATTGCCCTGATGGGGAGAAGCTTCCTGAGAGTCAAAAAATGGCAAAGTTCCATTGAATAGCGGTCTCCATCTCGGCATTGCAGCCATCATAAAACACGCCACCAATCGCACCCAAAACTGGACTTTGACATTTTTCCGTTGAATCATGCTTTCATTATGAAAATCCATCTGCGGGATTCTCCGTCAGCGGAATATTGTGCTCCACCAGCTGCGCCAATATCCTGACGGGTTGGGGTGGCCCCAATGGGAATTCCCTTTGGCCGGCTGTGGGAACAGAGAATCCTGCTGCCGGCAGGGACACACCGTGCCGGAAAACAGGGCTGGCGGGAAGGAGAATCCCGTCCCAATACATCTCAGTTTTGAAACTTTCAAGCAAACCCCCAAATCAACAGCTTTTAGAGAGAGATTGTTCCAGGTTTCCATTATCTTTAGTGCAAAGAAATGTTTCCCGACATCATTCCTGACCAGCATTTTAACGTTATGTCCTGCGGTTTTTGCCACTGACTTCCCCCCCCCCCCCCACAAAAATAGGGGAAATAATTTACCTCTATCAACCCTGTCAGGTTATTTAATCATCTTAAACACATCAATTACATCAGTCCTTTAATCATTAATCGACATTTTTTTTCAGTAGCAATACCTAATATTTATTGTTGTCTTGGTTCCCTGTTGATTTAGTGACGATGTCAACATCTTGTAAAATAATTTGGGGTCCAGCTGTTCTCTGCAGATCAACAATAGATCAACAATGGAAATATAATGAAGTCTCAGCTGACATGATTTGATTTTGTTCTATTCATTCACAAAGTGGGGGTGATTCTGTCAAAGTCTACATTTCCTCCTCGTGCCCAGCTGTTTCTTGAGAAGCTGGTGCTGAGTTGCCTTCTTGAACAGCTGCTGTCTTGTGTAGGTATACCCACAATGCCATTTGGGAGCAATTTCTAGGATGTTGATCCAGTGACGATGAAGTAACAACCAATATATTTCCAAATTGGGAAAGTGTGTGACTTGGAGGGAAACTTGCACTAGGTGCCCTTGTTCTTCTAGGTGGTAGAGATTACTGGTTTGGGAGGTACTGTCGAAGGAGACGTGGTAAGTTGCTGCAATGCATCTTGTCGATGATACACATTGCAGCCATGGTGTGCTGGTGGTAAAGGGAATTAATTTTTGTGGATGGCGTGTCAATCAAGTGGGCTGACTTGTTTTGGATGGCGATATGCTTCTTGAATGTTCTTGATGCTGCACTCACCCAGGCAAGTAGAGGAGGATTTAAAGGAGGAGAGTAATGTAGGGAGGACAAACTAGAGCTTAGAGCCAATGAGGGAATGACTACATGATCTGTAGAGTTATTGGTTGAGAGCTAAATGTTAGTTAGATGGTCACTAGGGAGAGTTCCCCTGCTCTTTTTCAAAATAGTGCCACGTAATCTTTTACATCCACCTGAGCGGGTAGATATGACCCTACTTGATCCTATCTCATCTGAAAGATGGCAGCTCTTCACCTAAGTGTCAGCCTAGACTTTCTGCTCAATCTCTTAGAGTAGAGACTTGGATCCAGTATTTTCTGATTCAGACACAAGGATGTTACTTATGATGACAAGCTACCCGCAATGCAGTACCTTGGTGACAGTCAAATTTAACTTGCCTTGTAAGGTCTCAAAATCCTTTTCACAAATCATTGTCTGTAGCCTCTGTCATGGCTGCCTTCTTTGGCTCTGTGTTACTTGCAACTTTGACTGGTTTACAGATGGAGTGGGTTTTCCTGGTCATTTATGCAGGTTAGAAGCAATTGGAATGTATGCGCTACTCTTTGTAACTTCTGACACATCTTCCATTCCAATCTGATACTTCCAGAGGTCGGCTAAGTTTTCAGCCAATTTCTTTTTGCGTCGCATGGTTTAGTGTATGTAGCCTGTCATATGGAACGTTTTCAAAAGCTTTTTGAAAGCCAATGTAAACCACATACAGTGTCAACAACATTCTTAAAAATGACATGGAGCATTGTCACAGCAACATATTCCACTTCTTAATGCATACTTGTTTTTTTACTAAGTTATTTGTATTACAATACATTCCTCGAGCCTTTCCTTTCAGACAGTTTGCATTATTCATATTTTGCAGATCTGAGACAAGAGGCTGTGGTAGCTTAGATTCGCTTTGTGAACTGTTTCTGAATACACCTAGTTACTTCTAGTCCTTATCAATGCCAATGCTAATAAGCAGAGCCTCAGAAATATCCTTGTGTCTAATTATGGTATGTACAGCCTATAATTGGGTTTGTCTTAATCCCCCTTAGATTGTTGAACACTGACTTCAAAATCCACCAGGATACAGAGGGTAATACCGGAAATGAATAGCAATTCACTATTATCCTCTCTTGCGAATATTTCTGGAAAATATTATTTTCATATTTATCTTGAACTTTGCTGACACTTTTACCTTCTGACTTGTTTTGTACCTGTAACAAAACATGATATTGATATCTTTTCCCTGTTGAAAGAATTTTGTGAATGGGTTGTGATTACAGCATGTAAGACGTATGTCATGTCTTACAGCAAAGTGAATATGTACTTTTTTTTTTAAAAGCAAGAAACCCCAGGCTGCTGAATATGAAAACATGCATTGAAGCCAGATGAGCCAGTTTGTGGAATATTGCAACTGATGCAAGATGGGTCAATTGTGGCAACCCAAATCATAATTATCAGGCTAGTCCATGTTAGACAAAAGAAGCTGCACTCTTGAAATAATCAAGAGGAGGACTGTCCATTGGTTCTAATGGTGAATCACTGACAAGAGAGGAAGTGAGATGACACACGCCCCTGCTGCGATGAAGAACACACACAAGAAAGAAGCAAAAGGGCAGATGGACAATGAGGATTTAAACAAAAGATTGAGACCCAGAGTTAGAAACAAAAATGGATAAAGTAGGGTTTTTTTTTTCCACATAGAAGTAAGATAAAAGGGACAGGGTGCGCTTTAATAGACCCCATGAAATTCTTTGAAGAGCAACGGAGTTCTTCCTGGTGCCCTGACCAATATTTATTCCTGAATCGCTATTGCAAAAAGCAAATTGCATAGACATTATCACATTGCTGTTTGTGGGAGCTTCCTTTATGTAACCTGGTTCACATGTTCACTACATTACACAGTATTATTATTATTAACAGTACTCCATTGATGAAATGAATTGGATGCAAACTGGGTGAGTTATGTAATAGCAGAGCAATTGGATTCAGCTCATTTCTGCCTCACTGTTGAAGGTGAAAATTATTTCCATTATGTTCATTTACTATCACTATCTGAACTGCGTATAGACAGTTACATATCCTATATGATTCCTATCTTGATATTTCAGTTGTGCAAAGCCTTGATCCAACCTCATGTGGAGTAACTGTGTTCAGTTGTGGGCATGTAACCTCAGGAGGCATATATTGACCTTAAAGAGAGTGCAGTGCAGATTCCCAGAATGATATCAGGGTTTAAGGGATTAAATTATGAGGACAAATTGTATAGGCTGGGCTTGTATTCACTTGAGGTTAGAAGTCTGAGTGGTGATGGATATGGTTTGATAGGGAAATGTAATTGTGAAGCCTTGGTCGGAGAATCCAGAAGAAGGAAACATAGGGCGAGTTTTTTGACCCTTCCCTTCCTGTCTAAGGCCCCCTCCCCCACCCCACCCCCATCCACCACACTCCCAAACCCCGTGGCGGATTCCCTGGCGGCCGCACGGGCAAGCCACCCAAAACACCGTACACATTAGCGGGACTGGAAGATCCCTCCAGAGGCCAATGGCATGCCACATCTGCCATAAAAAAAAAACACCATGGAGGGCAGAAATCCCGCCTATAATCTCCAAATTACAACAAAGGCTATTTGGAAGTGAAATCAGGAGGCACTTTTCCATAGTGGCCATCTGGAACACCCTCCCCCAAAAGGGTTGTGGGCCAAAAGCAGGTAAATGGAGTTAAGTACAAGTCATCTTGACTGTAATAAAATGACGGAAAAGACTCGAGCGCTAAGTGGCTAACTCCTGTTTTCACGTTCACAGAACATAGAATATACAGTGCAGAAGGAGGCCATTCGGCCCATCGAGTCTGCACTGACCCACTTAAGTCCTCACTTCCGCCCTAACCCCGTAACCCAATAACCTTTTTGGACACGAAGGGCAATTTATCATGGCCAATCCACCTAACCTGCACATTTTGGACTGTGGGAGGAAACCGGAGCACCCGGAGGAAACCCACGCAAACATGGGGAGAACGTGCAGACTCCGTACTGACAGTGACCCAGCGGGGAATCAAACCTGGGACCCTGGCGCTGTGAAGCCACAGTGCTATCCACTTGTGCTACCGTGCTGCCCCACTTGGATTAAGTGTCAATTGTTCTCTCTTACAGTTCAAAACGAACAACAAGAAATGTAGTGTCATTTGGCAGCTAAAAGTATCCAGTTAGATTAGAAGATTACCTACTGTGACAATCCAAGGCTGCAATTCAGGCAGAAAATATGAAGTTAATTAGTGTGCCACAGGGTCAATGGAGTGGTGATTCCACGGAGCAGATTGAGGGGAAACTGATAGAGTGAGGCAGAGAACAAGTGTGAAGCTGCTGAGAACTCAGAGAAGAAAACCTTTCTTTAAATCATTGTAATATGGTAATATGGCTGCTAGGATGAATGATGCCATAATGGATGTGGACAATCACTTAGCCTGTGCACCAGGCGGCGGGGTGAAATCTGTAAGCCAGCTGTTGGGTCAGAATGGGAGTACTGGTCCAAACTAACTGCTCCTTAAACCCTGTTAAAATGGTTTCCATTTGCTCTTCTATTTGTGGGGAAAACTGTGGCAGATGAGGTTGAATGTACAGAAGTGTGTGGTCATCCACTTTGGACCTAAGGAAGATACATCAGGGAACCTAGGAACTGCGGAGGAGGGAAGGCATTTGGGAGTTCAAGTATGGAAATCACTGAGATTGATACATTTTTATTGGGCGAGGGTAGTAAAGAGGTGCCGAACCTAAGATGGAGTTAAGATGTAGGTCAGCCATGGTCTGATTGAATGACAAAATAGGCTCAAGGGGCTGAATGACCTGCTCCTCTTCCTATATTTCTTAGATTTGCTTCTTTGAATTCCTGGCAGTTTGGAGAAAGTCAGTTCTCAGTAACACAACCTCGTTGGTGTATCATTTACTCGATTCATCTGTAATTTAGCTTGGGGTGGTTCTTTTATGTGAATTTAATGACACAAAATGTGTTTTTAATGTGACAGTGATAGTTGGTGGGTGTTTATATTGTTTATATGAGGCTGCCGACCTCTGCAGTTTTCGGCTAAGTGGCCCGAAAGATAAAAAGCCTCTGATCACTGGTTCCTCAGATCAGCACAGCCTTACTGTATTTCGTCGGCTTTTAAGATGCTTAGCTTTTATATAAACCATGAAGAGGCAGAGCACGAGTTTTATTATGCTTCACATCCTGCTTCCCAAACAGTGGACAGTTTTATTTCAGGTATTGATTTAATTAACAACGCTCCCCTTAAAATAAAGATCCACTTCAGTTTTGGGGATTCCACCAGCCTTAGGGGAAGGTCGTGGTCTGTCTGGAAATGATGCAAACATGCTCGAAGTAATATGAGTGAATCGCATATTTTCATACTTATCCTCGAGATGTTAACATGGACACTGCTGCCACGTTCAGCAATTATTGCCCATTTCTGGTCTACCACCAAGAGGGTGGTTGTGAACCACCTTCCTGGAACATAGCAGCCTGTGGGGTGAAGGTATTTCCTGTGCACTGTTCTTTGATGCGGTTTTGATATTTGTCAGAGGGCATTTAAGCGTCAACTTCATTAGTGCAGGAGAGTCACATCTGGGCCCAGACTGGGTAAGGCCAGCATGTATCGTTCCCTAAAGGGACATTAATGAACCAATTGTGTTGTACAACAATCCAACCACTTCATGGTTACTTTTACCTCCAGAATTCTTTTACAACTAAAAATAAAATTCTCAGGCAGCCCTGGCAAAATTTTAACTCGTGTTCTCTGAATTATTAGCCCTGTGCCATTACATAGAATGTGTAACACAAGAATAGATCAGCCTGTCTGTGACTGGAGCCTATGCTCCATCTATGCTTCACCATCCCCCCTCCCCCTGCACCCTACTCCACCCCCCTCTTCATCTCAATCTAGCTATTATTATTCTTCGTGTTGATCAAGTTACCTTTAAATGCAAACATGTTGTTCAGCTCAGTTTCTGCTGTTGGGTGAGTTCCACATTCTCACCAATCCCTAGATACAGAAGTTTCTCCTGAATTTGCGACTGGATTTATTGGTGATTACTGTACCAGTAACATATCCACTACTCTTGGTTCTTAAGTAACGTTTATGAAATTGGAGCAAATTTACATGTTTGAATCTCACAGATGCCGTGATTAACTCTCATTCTCTGATCTACCCAGAGTATAAATGAGACCGATTTAGCAGCTAAGAAAATTAGATTAATATAAATAGGTTTGAGACTATGTTGTCTCTCTGGGCAGACTTGCTTTCAGTTCGTACTGTGACTCAGAAATAAATATTAATATTACAATATTAATATGATTCAAGTTCTATTACTTCAATATTAAACTTGAACTACAGCATTAAACATGTCGAATCTAATTTTACTAAATATAAAAAGTAAACATTCAACCTGTCATCGCGTGGCTTTTCTTTGCACGCTTCTATTGATTTCCAATTTTCAACTTACTGAGCTATGTCAACATAGGCACACAGTGACGCGGTGGTTGGCTCTGCAGTATCACAGCGCCAGGGACCCGGGTTCGATTCGCGCACCGGGCCGCCCCCCCGCAACATGAATGCCGAGGTCCCGCCGGGTAGGACCACACGTGGACGGCGCCGGCGGGACTTGGCCTAACACGGCGGGCACTCGGCCCATCATGCGCATACAATCGCGAGGGGCCGCGTAGGACCGGCGCCGCGCCAATGCCGCCGATTCCCCCGGTGCAGGGTCGGAGAATCCCGCCCTCTATGTTTTCACCAGTCCAATATTTTTTTTTAACAAAGGTTTGAATTGTTTTCCTCACATTTCATCATTTATGCTGCAGTCACCTGCTTTCAACACAGTAAAATGTCCCAAGGTCCTTCATGTGAGCACTGTCAAACAAAATGTGATAGCAAGCCACACAAGGAGCAAATAGAGTAGATGGCCACAAGTTTGGCCAACATATAGGTTTCAAAGAACAACCTAAAAGAAAAGAGAGAGTTCGAGAGGGAGGAAGGTTTAGGAGAGGGATCTCCAGAGCTTTGGGCCCAGGCAACTGAAGGCACAACTGCCATTGGTGGAGCTATCTTTGGCTTCTTTCTATTTCTCATCTGCATGCTCTCCCTCAGTGACATCATTCAAAATCATAATCAAATGTACACAGATGACGTCCAGCTCTAGCTCACCACCACCTCTCTGGACTCCTCCACTGCCGTTGAGTTATCAGACTGCATATCTGACAACCAGCACTGGATGAGCAGAAATTTCGTCCAATTAAATATTGAGAAGCCTGGAGCCATTGTTTTCCTGTTCCTGCTTCAAACTCCATTGCCTTGCTACCAACCCTGTCCCTCTCCTAGAAACAACCTGAGATTAAGCCAGTCTGTTCGCAATCTTTTTTTTGTAATAAACATTTTATTGAGGTATTTTTGGTATAGTAACAACAACAAAATAAACAATATACATGAAACCATAAACATAGTGCAAAAGCCATTTATCTTTCGTATAGGTCCCACCCTTATTGACCCCCTACTCTCATCTAAACTACTCCGCCACTACCGGGCCACTGTCATGTGAGCCCGGTGAACAATCTTATATTGTATCAGGCTGAGCCTGGCACATATTGCAGACGTGTTGACTCTACTCAACGCGTCTGCCCATGGACCATCCTCTATCTCACCTCCCAGCTCCTCTTCCCACTTGCGCTTCAGCTCCTCAGTCTGCGTCTCCTCTGACCCCATAAGCTCCTTATAAATGTCCGAGACGCTCCCTTCTCCTACCCACCCTCTGGAAACTACCCTCTCCTGAATCCCCCTTAGCGGTAGGAGGGGGAAGGTTGACACCTGTTTACGAAGGAAGTCACAAACCTGCAGAAACCTGAATTTGTTTCCCCTCGCCAACCCAAACTTTTCCTCCAACGCCCTCATCCTAGGAAAGCTCTCCCCTATGAACATATCCCCCATCCTCTCAAACCCCGCTCTCCGCCATACCCGGAACCCCCCCATCCATACTCCCCGGGGCAAACCGGTGATTATCACAGATTGGGGCCCAGACCGATGCTCCCACATGCCGCCTCCACTGGCCCCAAACTCTCAGGGCTGCCACCACCACAGGACTGGTGGAGTACCGTGCCGGCAGGAACGGCAGAGGCGCAGTTACCAACGCCCCCAAACTGGTGACCATACATGAAGCCGCCTCCATACGCACCCATGCCGACCCTTCCCCCGCCATCCACTTCCTGATCATGGCTATATTAGCCGCCCAGTAATAGTTGCTAAAATTTGGCAGCGTCAGTCCGCCCTCTCCCCGACTCCGCTCAAGCATTACCTTCCTTACTCGCGGGGTCTTGACCGCCCAGACGAAGCCCGTGATTACTCTGTTGACCTGCTTAAAAAAGGACCGCGGAATAAAGATGGGGAGACACTGAAATACAAATAGGAATCTCGGGAGGACCGTCATCTTCACCATTTGCACCCTCCCAGCCAGAGAAAACGGAAGCGCGTCCCATCCACGAAAATCGTCCTTCATTTGGTCCACTAGCTGGGCCAGATTCAATTTATACAGCTGGTCCCATTCCCACGCCACTTGGATGCCTAGGTATCTAAAGCTTCCCTCTACCTAAATGTCAGCTCTCCCAGTCGCCTCTCCTGTCCCCTCGCTCGTACCATAAACATCTCACTTTTCCCATATTAAGCTTATACCCCGAAAACCGGCCAAATTCCCCTATCTATTGGATCTGAAATGTACAGAAGGAGGTCATCCGCATAGAGCGAAACCCTATGCTCCAACACCCCCCCGGACCAATCCTCTCCAGCCCCTCGAGGCTCTCAGGGCAATTGCCAATGGCTCTGTAGCCAGCGCAAACAACAGTAGGGAGAGGGGGCTGTGATATGAATCACCGTATATACACAAGGGGTTAATGTAAATACACTACAGCTAAGTAAACACTAGAGGGAGCACCGGAGATGTCATGAGATGCAAACATGCAGCTAATGAACACTTAGAATAGGACACAACCAATGAGCATTCAAGACACCCAGAGGTGGCATTACCACAAGGGGGCATTACACAACCCATATAAAAGGACAGGGCACACATGCTCTGTCTCTTTCCAGAGGCGACACTTCGAGATTAGGACAGGGGCAGATCAGAAGCATCACACCCAACACATGGCTTAGAGCAGACTGGTTAGTTAGACTGAGTTACTATAGCAAGATTAGTAGGAGAGTCGAACTCATAGAGAACTGTGCGAAAAGTTCAATAAATCACATTGAAATTATTTCAAAGTCTGGAGTATCTTTTGGTCAAAGCTGCATCGAGTTGCGGTCTGTCTTATCCGAGAGTACATAACACATTGTGGTACCAGTAGTGCCTGTTGAATCTATATAGTTCAACTCAGCAAGATCCGTGACTACCAGTAACAGCACCCAGGCAAGGTGATCGAGATTTCGGTTCCTCAGCAGCTCAGGTACCACGGCAATCTGAGTGCCAACTGGCGTGCATTTAAGCAGAGATTTGAGATTTACATGGTAGCATCCGACCAAAATGGCGTGGCCGATGCTGAGAAGATAGGTCTTCTACCCACCATTGCGGGTAAAAGTGCAACAGAAATCTTCAACTCCTTCAAGTACTCGAAAGGGCAGGATAAGAGAGACTTCCAGACAGTCCTGGACAAGTTTGAAAACTACTGCGAGGTAAACACAAAAGAAATCGGTAAAACTGATGCCTATACTCACCATGAGGCAAAGGTAGGCTTGCAGCAGAGGCAAACGGCAGTTTAGATTGGCAGTCATCTTGCGCAAGGAGCCACACATGCGCAGTTCCCAAGGAGACGCAAACCGGCAAACAGTGGTTTGCGCATGAACGAGAAGCCACGCATGTGCAGTTGAGAAAGGAGCGCACAGTGAAGGAAAAGCGATCTGCGCATGCGCAATCCGTTCCTACGCTCTACGTCACAAGCGTCATGACGTCAGAGGCCGGGGACCGCGCCCACTTAATGGGGAAATGTCCCAAAATAGTGAAAAAACATTTTAAAGCCAGAAAACACAATTCTTTCACCTGGAACGACAGCACAATGCCTGAACTTCGACCAGTAGCTGAAAGTAACCTCCGCAGAACCCTGCAACAAGCGGTTAGCACCGCCTTAAAAGATGATTTAGTCCTTGAAGACTACGACTCTGACGATGATTTCATCATTGGACGTGGTGACCTCAGTACCAAATTTGAACCGCAACGAGATGTGTTGTACATTGAAGCATCCGACACAGTCATGGGCGAGTTCTTCGGATTTGAGGATCCTCAGCCCAGCACAGACAACATCCCGACCCATGAGTACAGGATTCTGCTGCGGCCTGACGCCAAGAGACAGAGAGCGGTACAAGCCCACAGAGAGCGGCCTGACGCCAAGAGAGTGGTCCACGCACCACGAAGAGTCCCCGACTCTGCACAGAAAGCAATGACAAGACTCCACAGCGAGACCACTGCATGACTCCACACAGGGAACGATGCCAGACTCCACAGAGGCAGCGACACAAGCCTCCACAGCAAGCTCGTTGACAGACTTCACGATGGAAGCAACGCAAGACTGCAGAGCGCAGTCCTTGCATGAACAAGACCATGAAGGTCTAGCAACCTTATCTGAGCAACCAGCAGCAGACGATGCAAGTCTGCCACGCTCAAGTGCACAGCAGGAAGACTATGACAGTCTACCACGCTCACGTGAACAACAAAAAGACTGTGACACTCTACCCAGATTATTTGAGCCACCAGAAGAAGACTCTGACAGTCTACCCAGCTCATCTAACCGACAAGAAGACACTGAAGGTCTACCCCCTGTATGTGCGACAAGTGACAAAAGCTTCACAATTCCCATTCAAGATGTTCAACATCACAGCGAGACTGACAGATCTCAGCTCGTATGTACAGAGGCACTCGACAATCAAAGTGAGACTACTAGTGCATCCAGTGCGACAACGTCAATTGACACCTCATCCACTCGAGCCTCTCCACGAGAAAATGAAATCTTGAACATTTTGACTCCAGACGAGGAGCATCACAAAACCAAAAGTGATTCAAGTGAACCTGAAATGACTCCGACAGAGGACCATCAAGAAACCAAAGATGATTCCAGTGAACCGGACATGACTCCAGACGGAGAGCGCCGAGGAATCAAAGATGAAACGCTCAATGAAACAGCAAATGCCACAAAGGACACTGACACAAGTAACTTTGTGAAGGACTCAAATTCTCCACTCGGTGTGGTCATTGAGCGCAACAAACACAACAACAAAACCTACAAAAACAACAACAAGAAGCGTACCAAAGGCACCAACGGCAACAACAAGCACGAAAAAACCAACAACACTGGAATAACGACTGGTACGACATGGTACAACTCTGCCAATGCAGGACACTGTGACAGCACAGCTCAAGACCATGGCCAGTGTGATGACATACCATGGCATGATAACGCATCTTACAAATTCACATTTGCTCCACTATAAACAAGCAGACCAGCTTTCAAGGCAGCTGACATATGGCATCAATACCACAAACACAGACACCAGTCCAGGTCAAACAGGAAAGATGACATCAAGAATTGCTACCACAAGTATCGAAAAAAAAATGAGTCCAAATCAGACAATGAAGTAATTTGACCATTTGAACACCTCCTGATGACTTCTTGGTTCCTTAAGCACAGGCACGTTGACGGCGTTCACAAGGACATGACAACATCAACATCGACACTTCAGTAACAAAACAAGAAAGCCACTCGACCATATAAATTCATGAACTTTGGACTCATATATATTATTTGGTAATGTATAATCATCACTGTCATCATGACTTGTACATGTCGTCACTTATTTACCTATTTTGTTCAATTTTCTTTAACCAAGTACAGAAAATATGTAACACGACAAAAGGGGGGATGTGGCGATATGCATCACTGTAAATACACAAGGGGTTAATGTAAATACACTACAACTAAGTAAACACTAGAGGGAGCACCGGAGATGTCATGATATGCAAACATGCAGTTAAGGAACACTTCGAATAGGACACAACCAATGAGCAGTCAAGACACCCAGAGGTGGCATTACCACAAGGGGGCATTACACAAACCATATATAAGGACAGGGCACACATGCTCTGTCTCTTTCCACAGACAGACACTTAGAGAGTAGGACAGGGGCAGATCAGAAGCATCACATCCACCGTGTGGCTTAGAGCAGACTGGTTAGTTAGCCTGAGTTACTATAGCAAGATTAGCAGGAGAGTTAAACTCATAGAGAACTGTGCTAATGGTTCAATAAATCACATTGAACTTACTTCAAAGTCTGGAGTATCTTTTGGTCAAAGCTGCATCGAGTTGCAGCCTGGGTTATCCCAGAGTACATAACACACCAGGGGCATCCCTGTCTCGTCCCCCGGTGCAGTCTAAAATAGTCCTATTCGTCCGTACACTTGCCACAGGAGCCTGATACAGCAACCTGACCCAGTCAATAAAGCCCCTCCCAAATCCGAACCATCCCAGTACCTCCCACAGATAATCCCATTCTACCCAATCAAAAGCCTTTTCTTCATCCATTGCGATCACTACCTCCAACTCCCTACCTTCTGGGGGCATCATGATCACATTTAACAGCCTTCTTACATTGGCCACCAACTGCCTGCCCTTAACAAACCCCGTCTGGTCCTCCCCAATAACGTCCGGAACACAATCCTTGATTCTGGAGGACATGATTTTGGCCAGCAACTTGGCATCTACATTCAACAGGGACATCGGCCTGTAGGACCCACACAGCTCCGGGTTCTTGTCCCGCTTAAGAATCAGCAAAACCATTGCCTGTGACATCGTCGGGGGCAGCACCCCTCTTTCCCTTGCCTCATTGAACATCCTCAACAACACCGGCCCTAATAATCCCGAGAACTTTTTATAAAACTCCACTGGGTACCCCTCCAGACCCGGGGCCTTACCCGCCTGCATGAGCTTCAAGCCTTCCACTATCTCTTCCAGCCCGATTGGGGCCCCAGCCCTTCTACCCACTCCCCGTCCACCTTTGAGAAATTCAGCCCCTCCAAGAAGTGCCGCATCCCCTCCGGCCCCGTAGGGGGTTCCGACCTGTACAGCCTGCTGTAGAAATCCCTAAACGCCTTATTCACCCCTACTGAATCACCAACCAGGTTCCCCTCACCGTCCTTTACTTTCCCTATCTCCCTAGCTGCCTCTCTCTTCCTAAGCTGCTGTGCAAGCATTCTGCTGGCCTTCTCTCCATGTTCATAGATCGTCCCCCCTTGTATTCTCAGCTGCTCCACCGCCCTCCCTGTGTTCAGCAAGCTAAACTCCGCCTGTAATCTCCACCGTTCCCTCAAAAGCCCTGCCTCTGGTGTCTCTGCATACATCCTATCAATCTGTAGTGTCTCCTTTACCAGTCGGTCCGTCTCTGCCCTATCCACCTTCTCTCTATGAGCCCGGATCGAGATCAGCTCCCCTCTTACCACCGCCTTCAGTGCTTCCCACACCACCGCTGCTGAAATTTCCCCCGTGTCATTGACCTGCAGGTAGCTCTGAATACATTTCCTCAGCCGTTCGCACACCCCTTCATCCGCCAAGAGTCCCACATCCAATCTCCAATGCGGGCGCTGGTTACTGTCTTTACTAACCTGCAGGTCAACCCAGTGCGGAGCATGGTCTGAGATTATAATCGCCGAGTACCCCGTGTCCACCACCCCAGCCAGCAAGGCCCTGCTCAAATAAAGAAATCAATCCGGGAGTACACTTTATGCACGTGTGAGTAGAAGGAGAACTCCTTCACCCTCAGCTGCCCAAATCTCCATGGATCCCCCCCCCCCTCGCCCCCATCGCCCCATCTGCTCCATGAACCCTCTTACCTCTTAGTTCCTTTGCCATTGCTAGCACACTGCCCTTTTTTGAGCTTCACCGGTCCAAGCCACGATCCATAACTATGTTGAAGTCCCCTCCCATGACCAACCTGTGCGAGTCCAGGTCCGGTATCTTCCCCAGCATCCTCTTTATAAATTCCACATCATCCCAATTTGGCGCATACACATTTACTAATACCACGTGCACCCCCTCCAGTTTCCCACTGACCATAATGTACGACCTCCCCCACCCGAGATTATTCTACCCGCCTCAAACACCACCCGCTTATTGATCAGGATCGCGACCCCTCTAGTCTTTGAATCCAGTCCCGAGTGAAAGACCTGACTGACCCAGCCTTTCCTCAGTTTAACCTGGTCCACTACTCTAAGGTGCGTCTCCTGCAACATTACCGCGTCTGCCTTCAATCCCCAAAGATGCGCGAACACACGTGCCCTTCTGACTGGCCCATTTAACCCTCGATCATTCCAGGTGATCAGCCTAGTTGGGAGGCTCATTGCCACTCCCCCCTCCGCCGACCAGCCATCCCCTTTTTTAGGCCCGCCTCCAGGTGTGCTCCGTGCCTCCACCGGTCCATCCCTAGGCAGCCCCCGCCCCAACCTCCTCTCTGTCCCTCAGCTCAAGTCCCTCCTTCATCAGCAGAACATTCACAACCCCCCCACCCCCCCAGTAGCAACACCCTGTAACCCAACCCCTTTACTAAACCAAACATATGCACACACCCCACTGCGCTTCCGTGAGCTAGCTCATCCAGCTAGCTTGGTGGCCCCATCCCCGGCCCCAGATATTCTCCCACCGATTGTTCCCGCCCCCCCCCTCCCCCCCCCAACGCTCATACAAACAGACTCCCACATCAAACAATCCCCACACAATTGCCCAACAGAAAAACACCAAGATCAACACAGGCACACCTCCATCCCCCAACAGTGCAAATGAAAACCTTAACTCGCTCACCTCTACCGCTGGTTCCAAATCAACGCAAACGGCATCACAAACATCTTCCATGAAACGCAAAACGAGAAACTTTTTACAAAACAGAGAAACAAAAAGAAGAAACAAAAACATGAACGTTGCAATCAAGTTCAAAAGTTCTCAATCCATCACCAGCCCTTTCTTTTTCGCAAAGTCCTCAGGCAACTCGAAGTAGAAGTGCTGATCCTCATGCGTGACCCAGAGACGGACTGGGTATAACAGTCCAAACTTCACCTTTTTCTTAGAAAGGATCGACCTGATCTGGTTGAAGCCTGCTCTCCTCCTGGCCACCTCTGCACTCAGGTCCTGGTAAACCCGCAGGATGCTATTGCCCCATTTACAGCTCTGTGTCTGTTTGGTCCACTGTAGAATGCGCTACTTATCCGAGAATCTCACCACCATTGCCCTCGGGGGGGTTTCCCATTCACGGCTTCTCACTGGTGCTCTGTGAGCCCTATCCACCTTCAATGGTCGGGAGAATGCCCCATCCCCCAGCAGCTTCACAAACATGTCTGCGATGTATGCCCCAGCGTCCCTTCCTTCGGACCCCTCCGGGAGCCCGACGATTCTTAGGTTCTGCCGGCGGACCTATTCTCTAGGTCCTCCCCCTTCTCCAGGAGCTTCTTCTGCTGGTCCCTCAGCATCCCCACCTCCAGCTCCACCACAATCTGATGTTCCTCCTGCTCAGCCAGCGCCTTCTCCACCTTCTGGATCGCCCGATTTTGGGCGTCCAATCTATGCTCCAACCGCTCAATCGACTCTTTTATCGGGTCCAAGCAGTCCCGTTTCTGCATAGCAAAGCCTTCCTGATGACTTGCATCAGCTGCTCCATAGACTGTTGGGTCGACAAGCCAGGGGACTGAATCTCCGCCACGCTGTCTTCTGCTGCAGCTACAGCCCAAGCCTTCTCTATCTTTTTGTTCCTGCCCTTACGAACACTTCTAGTCCTTCTCTCCATGCACCAAAGTGGGAATTCAGTAAACAATTGCCACTAACATCCATTTTACAATTCAAGTCCGGTAGAAAAACGGGGGAAAGATCCAAAAGTCCGACCAGAGCGGGAGCCACCAAATGTGCAACTTACTCCTTCATAGCCGCCACCGGAAGTCCGTCTGTTCGCAATCTTGGCGTCGCATTTGATCTTGAGATGTGCTTCCTGCATCATATTCCTGCAACCACTAAGACCGTCTATTTCCACCTCCGTAACATCACCCAACTTCACGCCTGTCTCAGCTCATCTGCCGTTGAATCCCTCATTGGAGTCTTTGTTACCTCTGGACTCCAACACGCTCCTAGATGGCCTTCCACATTCTGCCTTCCGTCGACTTGAGGTCGTCCAAAATGCTGCTGTACCCGTCTTAACTCACAGCAAGTCCCATTCCCCTATTGCCCGTGCTCTCTAACCCAGATTGCCATCCAGTCAACCAACACTTTATTTCAAAATTCTCGTCCTTGATTTCAAATCCCTCCGCAGTCATCCCCAACTCCTCCACCCAATCTGCCTTCGCTTCCAGTCGCACAACCCCTTGAGGTATCTTCCCTCTTCTAATTCTGGCATTCTGTACATCCCCAATTTTAATTGTTCAACTATTGGTGTTTGTGTCTTGAGTTGACCCAAGCTCTGGAATTCCCTGCCTACACCACTCCACTTCCCTACCCCACTTTTCTCCTTTCGGATACTGTAACCTGTGCCTTAGATCAAGCTTTTGGTCATCTGACACAATATCTCTTTCTGTGGCTCAGTGTAATACTTTGTCTTATAAAGCTCCTTTGAAGTGCTTCGGAACATTTCATTACATTAAAGGCGCTACATAAAAATAACTTTTATTGAGTGGAGAAAATCAGGGATGCGCCAAAGTTCAGAATATATTACTGAGTTGTAGGGCCGAGGTCATGGAGAATGAACATTTAAAAATTGAGACGTTACTAAACTAAGAGCAGAGGGGAAGATAGATTTATGATATGGGCAGTTTTGACTGGCTGGACAGAATTTAATTTCCCTCCCCAAGGCAAGTACATAGGAACATAGGAGTTGGGAATATAGGACTGATACACTCTCAAGCCTCCCGCAGCTGCTGCCGAAATGGCTGCAGCTCGGAGACCCCACACATTTATACTCTGCTGAGTGGGTGGAGCCAGCAGGCAGGGATCTACCCCCGTACCTGTAGTACAGGGGCCTTACCATATTACTCCTCGTATGCGGTATACACAATACAACAGTGGTGACTACCACAGGGACATAGGAACATAGGAGTTAGGAGCAGAAGAAGGCAATTTAGCCCTTTGAGCCTGCTCCGCCATTTGATCAGATCATGGCTGATCACTTCCTGGTCTGAAAGTCACCTCTCTAACTGTTCCCCATATCCCTTTAACCCATTTTTAAAATCAGAAATATATCTATCTCCTTCTTGAAACCATTTAAGGACTCCGACTCCACTGCACCATGTTCCACAAATTCACCATATCCTGCAAGTATTTCCTTCTCATCTCAGTTTTAAAGCCACCGCCTCTCAACCCAAATCAGTGACCTCTCACTCTAGATTGCTCAACAAGGGAGAACATTTGGTCTACGTTTACTTTATCGATCCCTTTTAGTATTTTATATACCTCGATCAGATCCTCTCTCATCCTTCTAAACTCCAGCGAGTATAAACCCAAACTATTTAATCTCTCCTCATGTGTCACTCCTTTCAACCCCAGAATCAATCTGGTGAATCTCCTCTGAACTGCCTGCAATGCCACCACATCCTTCCTCAAATAAGGAGACCAAAACTGGGCACAATACTCCAGATGTGGTCTCACCAATACCCTATACAATTGCAACAATACTTCTCTACTTTTATACTCCTGTCCTTTTGCAATAAACATTAACATTCCATTTGTCTTTTTAATTAAATACTGTACCTGCTTACCCACTTTCTGCTTTTCATGAACAAAGGCATCCAGATCCCTCTGCCCAGATGCATTTTGAATCTGCTTTCCATTTAGACATTAATTTGCCTTTCTATTTTTTGAGCCAATATGGATAACCTCATACTTACTTACATTAAACTCCATCTGCCAAATTATGGCCCAATCTCCTAGTCTATCTATATCAGCCTGTAAAATCGTTATCATCTCTTCAATGTTTGCTTTCCCATCCATTTTAGCATTATCCACAAATTTTGCTATGTTACACTCCGTCCCTGCTTGCAGATCATTTACAAACAAAGAACAAAGAAATGTACAGCACAGGAACAGGCCCTTCGGCCCTCCAAGCCCGTGCCGACCATACTGCCCGACTAAACTACAATCTTCTACACTTCCTGGGTCCGTATCCTTCTATTCCCATCCTATTCATATATTTGTCAAGATGCCCCTTAAATGTCCCTATCGTCCCTGCCTCCACTACCTCCTCCGGTAGTGAGTTCCAGGCACCCACTACCCTCTGCGTAAAAAACTTGCCTCGTACATCTACTCTAAACTTTGCCCCTCTCACCTTAAACCTATGCCCCCTAGTAATTGACCCCTCTACCCTGGGGAAAAGCCTCTGACTATCCACTCTGTCTATGCCCCTCATAATTTTGTATACCTCTATCAGGTCGCCCCTCAACCTCCTTCGTTCCAGTGAGAACAAACCGAGTTTATTCAATCGCTCCTCGTAGCTTATGCCCTCCATACCAGGCAACATTCTGGTAAATCTCTTCTGCACCCTCTCTAAAGCCTCCACATCCTTCTGGTAGTGTGGCGACCAGAATTGAACACTATACTCCAAGTGTGGCCTAACTAAGGTTCTATACAGCTGCAACATGACTTGCCAATTCTTATACTCAATGCCCCGGCCAATGAAGGCAAGCATGCCGTATGCCTTCTTGACTACCTTCTCCACCTGTGTAGCCCCTTTCAGTGATCTGTGGACCTGTACTCCTAGATCTCTTTGACTTTCAATACTCTTGAGGGTTCTACCATTCACTGTATATTCCCTACCTGCATTAGCCCTTCCAAAATGCATTACCTCACATTTGTCCAGGTTAAACTCCATCTGCCATCTCTCCGCCCAAGTCTCCAGACAATCTAAATCCTGCTGTATCCTCAGACAGTCCTCATCGCTATCCGCAATTCCACCAACCTTTGTGTCGTCTGCAAACTTACTAATCAGACCAGTTACATTTTCCTCCAAATCATTTATATATACTACAAAGAGCAAAGGTCCCAGCACTGATCCCTGTGGAACACCACTGGTCACAGCCCTCCAATTAGAAAAGCATCCCTCCATTGCTACCCTCTGCCTTCTATGGCCTAGCCAGTTCTGTATCCACCTTGCCAGTTCACCCCTGATCCCGTGTGACTTCACCTTTTGTACCAGTCTACCATGAGGGACCTTGTCAAAGGCCTTACTGAAGTCCATATAGACAACATCTACTGCCCTACCTGCATCAATCATCTTAGTGACCTCCTCGAAAAACTCTATCAAGTTAGTGAGACACGACCTCCCCTTCACAAAACCGTGCTGCCTCTCACTAATACGTCCATTTGCTTCCAAATGGGAGTAGATCCTGTCTCGAAGAATTCTCTCCAGTAATTTCCCTACCACTGAAGTAAGGCTCACCGGCCTGTAGTTCCCGGGATTATCCCTGCCACCCTTCTTAAACAGAGGAACAACATTGGCTATTCTCCAGTCCTCCGGGACATCCCCTGAAGACAGCGAGGATCCAAAGATTTCTGTCAAGGCCTCAGCAATTTCCTCTCCAGCCTCCTTCAGTATTCTGGGGTAGATCCCATCCGGCCCTGGGGACTTATCTACCTTAATATTTTTTAAGACACCCAACACCTCGTCTTTTTGGATCACAATGTGACCCAGGCTATCTACACCCCCTTCTCCAGACTCAACATCTACCAATTCCTTCTCTTTGGTGAATACTGATGCAAAGTATTCATTTAGTACCTCGCCCATTTCCTCTGGCTCCACACATAGATTCCCTTGCCTATCCTTCAGTGGGCCAACCCTTTCCCTGGCTACCCTCTTACTTTTTATGTAAGTGTAAAAAGCCTTGGGATTTTCCTTAACCCTATTTGCCAATGCCTTTTCATGACCCCTTCTAGCCCTCCTGACTCCTTGCTTAAGTTCCTTCCTACTTTCCTTATATGCCACACAGGCTTCGTCTGTTCCCAGCCTTTTAGCCCTGACAAATGCCTCCTTTTTCTTTTTGACGAGGCCTACAATATCACTCGTCATCCAAGGTTCCCGAAAATTGCCGTATTTGTCTTTCTTCCTCACAGGAACATGCCTGTCCTGTATTCCTTTCAACTGACACTTGAAAGCCTCCCACATGTCAGATGTTGATTTGCCCTCAAACATCCGCCCCCAATCTATGTTCTTCAGTTCCCGCCTAATATTGTTATAATTAGCCTTCCCCCAATTTAGCACATTCATCCTCGGACCACTCTTATCCTTGTCCACCAGTACTTTAAAACTTACTGAATTGTGGTCACTGTTACCGAAATGCTCCCCTACTGAAACATCTACCACCTGGCCGGGCTCATTCCCCAATACCAGGTCCAGTACCGCCCCTTCCCTAGTTGGACTGTTTACATATTGTTTTAAGAAGCCCTCCTGGATGCTCCTTACAAACTCTGCCCCGTCTAAGCCCCTGGCACTAAGTGAGTCCCAGTCAATATTGGGGAAGTTGAAGTCTCCCATCACCACAACCCTGTTGTTTTTACTCTTTTCCAAAATCTGTCTACCTATCTGCTCCTCTATCTCCCGCTGGCTGTTGGGAGGCCTGTAGTATACCCCCAACATTGTGACTGCACCCTTCTTATTCCTGATCTCTACCCATATAGCCTCACTGCCCTCTGAGGTGTCCTCTCGCTGTATAGCTGTGATACTCTCCTGAACAAGTAGCGCAACTCCGCCTCCCCTTTTACATCCCCCTCTATCCCGCCTGAAACATCTAAATCCTGGAACGTTTAGCTGCCAATCCTGCCCTTCCCTCAACCAGGTCTCTGTAATGGCAACAACATCATAGTTCCAAGTAGTAATCCAAGCTCTAAGTTCATCTGCCTTACCCGTAATGCTCCTTGCATTAAAACATATGCACTTCAGGCCACCAGACCCGCTGTGTTCAGCAACTTCTCCCAGTCTGCGCTGCCTCAGAGCCACACTGTCCCTATTCCCTAGTTCTCCCTCAATGCTCTCACCTTCTGACCTATTGCTCCCGTGCCCACCCCCCTGCCATACTAGTTTAAACCCTCCCGTGTGACACTAGCAAACCTCGCGGCCAGGATATTTAAGCCTCTCCGGTTTAGATGCAACCCGTCCATCTTATACAGGTCACACCTGCCCCGGAAGAGCTCCCAGTGGTCCAGATAACAGAAACCCTCCCTCCTACACCAGCTGTTTAGCCACGTGTTTGTCTGCTCTATCTTCCTATTTCTAGCCTCACTGGCACGTGGCACAGGGAGTAATCCCGAGATTACAACCCTCGAGGTCCTGTCTTTTAACTTTCTGCCTAGCTCCCTGAACTCCTGCTGCAGGACCTCATGCCCCTTCCTGCCTATGTCGTTAGTACCAATATGTACAACGACCTCTGCCTGTTTGCCCTCCCCCTTCAGGATTCCCTCTACCCGTTCGGAGACATCCTGGACCCTGGCACCAGGGAGGCAACATACCATCCTGGAGTCTCTTTCACGTCCACAGAAGCGCCTATCTGTGCCCCTGACTATAGAGTCCCCTATAACTATTACTCTTCTGCGCTTTGACCCTCCCTTCTGAACATCAGAGCCAGCCGTGGTGCCACTGCTCTGGCTGCTGCTGTTTTCCCCTGATAGGCTATCCCCCCCGACAGTATCCAAAGGGGTATATCTGTTCGAGAGGGGGACAACCACAGGGGATTCCTGCACTGACTGCCTGCCCTTTCTGGTGGTCACCCATTTCTCTGCCTGCACCTTGGGTGTGACCACACTTACATAACTGCGATCTATGACGCTTTCCGCCACCTGCATGCTCCTAAGTGCATCCAATTGCTGCTCCAACCGAACCATGCGGTCTGTGAGGAGCTGCAGTTGGGTGCACTTTCTGCAGATGAAGCCATCCGGGACACTGGAAGCCTCCCGGACCTGCCACATCTCACAGTCAGAGCACAGCACCCCTCTAACTGACATTGCGTCAATTAATTAAAATTAAAATTTGTCTTTTTTTTTTTTTTAATACTTTTTTTAAATTTCAAAGTTACTGTCAACTATCTGTTTCCTAGCACTAGATTTCTAATAGAAATGCGATAGCTAACTATAATATTCTCCGATCTCTGGCTTAGATATCCTCTAAATTATAATTAAGTTATTATGTTTAATTAGATCCCAAATACTCAAAAAAATTTAGGTTAGAATCCCAACCAGCCACTCAGGTCACAGCTTTTCTGTGATGTCACTTCAGTTTCCCCCCGACACACACAATTTGAAAAACAGGTATAAAAGTAAAAATCACTTGCTTACCTTCTGAGATGTTCTCAGGTTCCCTCGCTGACAGAGACTGCTCCTCCACCTCCAATCCTTGACCTGCACAATGCTAATAATATAATAATATAATATGGCACTTACCTTACACCAATGGGTCTTATTATTAGGTTAGAGGAGGAGGGCGGGTGGGAGACACTACACGTGTAGTGTCTCGGGTTTCCTCTCCACCAGAATTTGTTGGGGGGGGGGGGGGGGGGGCACTTGCCAGAGGTCGAACTTCCGGTTCCCGCCGAAATCCAAAGGGCTGCTCCTGCAAAGGTAAGTGCTTTTAAACTAACTACTCACCTCCCAGAAGGCCCCTGCGCACCGCTGCCGCCGAAATCCAAAGGGCTGCTCCTGCAAAGGTAAGTGCTTTTAAACTAACTACTCACCTCCCAGAAGGCCCCTGCGCACCGCTGCCGCCGAAATCCAAAGGGCTGCTCCTGCAAAGGTAAGTGCTTTTAAACTAACTACTCACCTCCCAGAAGGCCCCTGCGCACCGCTGCCGCCGAAATCCAATGGGCTGCTCCTGCAAAGGTAAGTGCTTTTAAACTAACTACTCACCTCCCAGAAGGCCCCTGCGCACCGCTGCCGCCGAAATCCAAAGGGCTGCTCCTGTAAAGGTAAGTGCTTTTAATTTATATAGATTGGAAATGGATGTGGTCTGAGGACTGACCCCTGCGGCACCCCGTTAGTTACAGTTTGCCAGCCAGAGAAGGACCCATTTATCCCGATCCTCTGCTTTCTGTCAGTCAGCCAATCCACAATCCAATCTCGTACTCAACCCCAATCGCCTGCGATCTCACAAGTACGGAGGTTGGGGTGTCGTGGGAGGGAGGGGGGTTAATTGGACCGGAGGCAAGATAAATACCCCCACCAGCCTGTCTCTCTGCTGTTAAGTCTGGGCAGATTCATTCCCTTTTAGGGACCTCATCCCAATTCCTGCCGCTATTTAACCAGCAGCAGCTGGAAGGTTTGCCATGCATAACAACAGAATAAACCGTGTCAGGCTTATTTACAGCCTAGTTGAAGGGGGGGGGGTGAGAGTGATGAGGTGGATGGTGGGATAGTCTTATATTCAAAAACACCTAGTGCCTGCTAGGAGATGCAGTGATGGGAAGGTGGGATGGGGGTGGGGGATTATGGCCCACTGAGAGCCAAGCCCCCGTGTTTTAAGAACATAAGAACTAGGAGCAGGAGTAGGCAATTCAGCCCCTCGAGCTTGCTCCACCATTCAATACGATCATGGCTGACCTCATCGGGGCCCCATCTCCACCTTCCTGCCTGCTCCCCATAACCCTTCATCCCTCTACTAATTAAAAACCTATCAAACTCCCCCTTAAATTTGATTAGTGTTCCGGCGTCCACTGTACTCTGGGGTAGAGAACTCCACAAATTCACGACCCTTTGAGTGAACTAATTCCTCCTCATTTATGTTTTAAATCTGCCACCCCTTAGTCGAAAACTATGGCCTCTTGTTCTAGAATGTCCAACAAGGAGAAACATCTGTTCTAAATCTACCCTGTCAATCCCATTGAGCACCTTATATACCTCAATTAGATCTCCTCTCATTCTTCTAAACTCCAGCGAGTATAGGATTAAACTGCGTAATCCCTAACATGTCTGACAGTATCTGTGGAGAGAGAAGGGAGCTAACATTTTGAGTTTGGATGACTCTTTATCAAAGCTTTGACAAAGAGTCATCCAGACTCGAAATGTTAGCTCCCTTCTCTCTCCACAGATGCTGTCAGACCCGCTGAGCTTGCCCAGATTTTTCTATTTTTAACCGTAGAACCATAGAATTCCTGCAGTGCAGAAGGAGTCCATTTGGCCCATTGAGTCGGCACTGACTCCCTGAACGGGCATCCTAACTAGGCCCACTCCCCCGCCCTAACCCCAAAACCCCACCTAGCTTGCACATCTTTGGACACTAAGGGCAATTTTAGCATTGTGAATCCACCTAACCCACACATTTTTGGACTGTGGGGGGAAACCTGAGCACCCAGAGGAAACTCACACAGACAAGGGGAGAACGTGCAAACTCCACACAGCCAGTCACCCAAGGCTGGAATTGCAGCCGGGTCCCTGGTGCTGTGAGGCAGCAGTGCAGTAATTTGCTTTAATTTTTCCTTCATCCCTAGAATCAATCTAGTCCATCTTTCCCAGAGACTCCCCCCCTCGCTCTCCCTCCCACCTCATCTAGCCCCTCAGGGGTGATACCTTCCTGCCACTCCCACTATCAATAACTTTTCTTCAGGGATCCCATGATGATGGCAAACACCAAAATTGTCACTATCAATGAGGTCTTTTGGTGCATCAGCATTGTAGTGCCGGAAGGTTTCCTCCATCTGATATTCATTAAGAAATATTTGATTCTTTTGGAAAATAGTTTGCATTTATAAAGCACCTATCACATCACAAGATGTTTAAAAATAAAATGAAATCATTTTTGAAGCCTTTGTCATGGAGGAAAAGCAGCAGCTAATTTGTCCCAAAACAACAATGCGATGTTCCCCAGATCATCTGTTTTGAGATGGAGGGCGGAACTTTCCCCCAAAAATGGCAGTGTCAGATTCAGTCAGAAAATCAGCGTGTTTCTCCCCAGCGAAACAGACAGGTTTTCCGACAAGATCTTCCCAGCTGTCCCATTTTTTGAAGGGTGGTCGTGTTTTCAATCGTCATTAGGAGAGGCAAGGCCTTATCACGCCGGCAAGCACGGCTTCACAGAGAGCGGGGTGCTCTCCCAAGCCACACCCCCAGTGATGGACATCGATATTTTCCCTTGCAGCAATGAAAATTAATCGTCATGCTAATCTTTAATCTCTCCCTCCATGTGCCATACAATGATCACCGGCCCGAAATTCCCCAGCGCGTACCCGTCTCCCCCCCACCCCCTCTTTATTCAGGCCCCCCGTGTTATTCAGATCCCTCCCCTTGACTGTCCCTGGCACACTGGTAGTCTCAACCTGGCAGTGTCAGGGTGCCAGGGCCATGTACCCGACCACCGAGGGGCTAACAATGGCCTCCGAGACCCCGGCGTGGTCAGTACATCTGGTTTGCATTTGTGTCAGACCTGTCATGATTCCCACTGGTGCCACAGCACGCCTTAACCTTAAAACATTCCCAGAAGATTTAGCGTCAAGCCGACTTTGCATATAAGAACATAAGAACTAGGAGCAGGAGTAGGCCATCTGGCCCTTCGATCCTGCTCCGCCATTCAATGAGATCATGGCTGATCTTTTGTGGACTCCGCTCCACTTTCCCGCCCGAACACCATGGGCGGGATTCTCCGACCCCCCGCCGAGTCGGAGAATTGCCGGGGGGGGCGGCGAGAATCCCGCCCTCGCCGGCTGCCGAATTCTCCGATGCCGGGGTTTTCATGGGGGTGGGAATCGCGGCACGCCGGTCGGCAGCTGCTGGCAGCGCCCCCCCCCCCCCCCGGTGATTCTCCGGACCACGATGGGCCGAGTGGATGCCCGTTTACGGTCGGTCCCGCCAGCGTAAATCACAACAGGTCCTTACCAGCGGGACCTGGCTCCACGGGCGGCCTGCAGAGTCCTTGGGGGGGGCGCGGGGGGATCTGGCCCTGGGGGGGTGACCCCACTATGGCCTGGCCTGCGATCGGGGCCCACCAATCCACGGGCGGGCCTGTGCCGTGGGGGCACTGTTTCCCTCCGCACCGGCCGCTGTCACGTCCGCCATGGCCGGTGCGGAGAAGAATCCCCAATGCGCATGCGCTGGGATGACGCCAGCACACACCAGCACCGAAGGGCCGGCGGAGGCCCTTCGGTGCCGGTTGGCGTGGCGCCAAGCCCTTCCGTGCCGGCTGGCACGGCGCCAAACACTCCGGTGCTGGCCTAGCCCCTGAAGATGCAGAGGATTCCGCACCTTTGGGGCGGCCCGATGCCGGAGTGGTTCACGCCATTCCTCGGCAGCGGAGTGGCCCGCCCTGCCGGTTCGCAGAGAATCCCGCCCCATAACACTTTATTCCTTTATTCTTCAAAAAACTACCTCTTTCTCGTGAAAACATTTAATGAAGGAGCCTCAATTGCTTCACTGGGCAGGGAGTTCCATGGATTCACAACCCCTTGGGTGAAGAAGTTCCTCCGAAGCTCAGTCCTAAATCTACTTCCCCTTATTTTGAGGCTATTCCCCCTAGTTCAATCTGTTTAAATCCACAGTGATCAAGTTCACACACTCGCTGGGAGTGAATCTGATTACGTCTGCTGGGAGTGCCCGAGAAATTGCCAACTGGCTGGCGGCCAGTGCAAATCCTGTTTCAGGGCTCTCCCGGTATTTTCCCAACATAATAGGATTTGCACTGGGCTTAAGTCGGCTGGAAAATCGCTCCCATAATGTATGGGCTAAATGATGGAGAAAACCCCCCTGCTCCTCTTAAAATAATACCATGGGATCCTTACATCCACCTGAGAGCAAGGCAGGGCCTCAATTTCATTTTTAAAAAAAATTTTAGAGTACCCAATTAATTTTATTTTCCAATTAAGGGACAATTTAGCATGGCCAATCCACCTACCCTGCACATTTTTAGGTTGTGGGGGCGAAACCCATGCAAACACGGGGAGAATGTGCAAACTCCACACGGACAGTGACCCAGAGCCGGGATCGAACCTGGGATCTCCGCGCCGTGAGGCAGCAGGGCTAACCCACTGTGCCACCGTGCTGTGCAGGGCCTCAATGTAACATCTCATCTAAAAGACAGCACCATTATTCCTCCAGTACTGCTGGGATTATTATCCTGGATTTGGCATCTGGATTTGACCTCATTAACACTACACCCTGTATGCTTCATCCGATGCCAGTGCTTATGTAGTTACATTGTACATGTTGTGTTGCCCTATTATGTATTTTCTTTTATTTCCTTTTCATGTATTTAATGATCTGTTGAGCTGCTCGCAGAAAAATACTTTTCACTGTACCTCGGTACACGTGACAATAAACAAATCCAATCCAATCCAATCCATTTCATTCTGCGGAGGGGACTTGAACCCACAACCTTCTGATTCAGAGGCAAAAAAGCTACCCATTGAGCCATGGCAATTTGTAAAAGAGCCTTAATGATGTGACATGGGGAGGAAATCTCCACAATCCTGAATAATAAATTCTGCCGTTGTAATACTGGTGCGTTTGATAAATTAGCATCACTCTGGGAAAAGATTAAATATTGGTTGGCTGCAGTAACCAACAGTAATTTCTGGGCAACAAAGAAAAGAAAAGCATCACTGTGTATGTAATATAATTCACAAAAAACTTTTTGGTCCCAAGGTAACATTGGCTAGAATCTAGTTGTTGAATTTTCTAATTACCTGTTCAAATTCTGAATAACAGTGGCACTGTATTGATAGCAGTAAGTCTGTCATATATCCACTGCTTAAGTGGTTATAGGTTGCTAAACCATACAATTCGAATGAGATTACTCTTATTCCTGTAGTAAACAAAGTAATTTGTTTGGAGGCATACTGCTTTATTCTTCAATATAATAGGGTGTTTAGGATAGCTTAAGGAATTTGGACCATTAATCTGGTTGTCAGCTACCCATTCCGTGTATGGACTGAAAAATGTGACTGCTTCAATATTCCATGCTGTTAAACCCAAAGAATCTTCTTGCACAACGAGTTCCTGTATGCAGAAACAGGGTCCATTCGGGCCATCCAGCTGATGTTTGCATTTAAACTCCATGCCCTAATCACAGTCACTCATCTTGTTCCCATTTACCCCTTCAATGCCACTTCTTTCATCCATTTGAAAAAAGTACCAAGTTTTGCATTTATATAGCACCTTTCATGACCATGAGATGTTCCAAAATACTCCATCTAATGAAGTAATTTTTGATGTATAATCACTGTTGTAATTCAGAAAATATGGCAAGATCTCACAAATGGTGAATTAAATGACTCGAGAATCTACAAATGTTGGTCTGATCAAGGGAAGGGAGCAGCGGATCTCCTCTGCTCTTCTTTGAAACATTGCCTTGGGATTTTTTACATTTCAAGAGGACAGACGAGGCCTCGGTTTAATATTTCATCCAATCGATAACACCTTCAACAATGCAGCATTCCTTTTGTACTGCACTTGTCGTGCCAACCTTGATTTGCGCTAACGTCTCTGGAGAGGAGCTTGTACCTTTGACTCTGAGGTGAGAGTGCCACCAACTGAACCAAGCTGACACATTTGTATTTGTTCGTTTGTTATGTATTTCATCTTTCAAAGCGATGCAGAGATGATACATTCCAGGTTATATATGCGCAGGAAATATATTTACAAGACTTCTAAAATATATCTGTAGTCACAAAATGTCTGCTGTCATGCTGCAGGTCTGATTTCAAGCACCTTCTACAGTTTGTTTGCTTTGCTCTGAGTCCACACCCAGCCTTTACCAATCGAGCACAGTGAACATAGATCAGTCAATAGACTCACCTAAACACATAACAGTTGAATGCTCCATGTGTGACGCCGCTCTCATTGTAAAATAGCATCTCCCCTCCATTGCAATCTGCCATTCTGGAAAGCTACTCAGCTTTTCATTGCATAGTCACATTGACTCTGAAGAAAGGGATGAAAGGAGATACACCAGCTATTAAATTCCTTGTGAAGAAAGCAAGGGCCGTGTGTTCAAAATCAACACCTTCATACTGAAGAAGGGCGGCATGGTGGCACAATGGTTAGCACGGATGCCTCACAGCACCAGGGACTCAGTTTCAGTTCCGGCCTCGGGTGACTGTATGTGTGGAGTTTGCACTCCCCCCCCCCCCCCCCCCCCCCCCCCGTGTCTGCGTGGGGTTCCTCCGGGTGCTCCAGTTTCCTCCCACAGTCCAAAGATGTGCAGGTTAGGTGGAATGGCCACGCTAAATTGCCCCTTATTGTCCAAAAGGTTAGGTGCGGTTACTAGGTTATGATGATAGGGCCTGGTTTGGGCCTAAGTAGAGTACTCGTTCCAAGAGTCGGTGCAGACTCGTTAGACTGAATGGCCTCCTTCTGCACTGTAAATTCTATGATTCTATGTCTTGTGATATTGATGGGAGAATTGTCAAATAATTGTGAGAAGCCAATGGAAAAGGTAGAGTGTACTGGGTTTGCACAGAAATGAAATGTATTAACAGACAACGAAGATAATGAAGTTTAGCTGAATGGACTGCCACAGTGAATGAGCTTCTCATCCATGAAGCAATAATAAAAAGCCATTTGAAAAGATTACCTTGTATAAAGGGGACTCAGAAATAAATGTTAATTGTGTGATATTTAGTGGACTTTTGTAAGAAAGAAAGCAATATATTTGTCTTTCTTGACCTCACAATATCAAACATTACAGCCAATGAAGTACTTTTTGAAGTGCAGTCACTGTTGTAATGTCAGAAATGCCGCAGCCAATTTGCGCACGGTAAGACCTTGGTCAGTCAATCTTTTTTTTTAGTGATGTTGGCTGAGGAATAAATATTGACCAGAGCACCATGGAAAACCCCTCAACATTTCTTCAAAATAATGTCTTGTGATGTTTCACACCCCTCAGCTATAATTTAATGACTCGTCTGAAATATAGCACCTCCAAACAATGCAGTACTTCTTCTCTGGAACAACAGCTTAAATTTTATATCCTAATCTCTGGATAGGGGTTTAAATCAACAAATTTCTGTCTTGGAGATAGGAGTGCTGCCTGCTGAGTCCCCGATGACAAGATAATGGCGTTCAAGCAAATGATCTGTTTCCACCCCCATACTAAATAGGAAAAAAACATCATATCTCTCAGAACTGCCCCAATACACTTTAAGATACTTTTGAATTGCAGCCTTTTGTCTTCTCTGGAACATCCTTGCCACAGTTTATCCCTCAACCAACATTGCTGAAAAAAGACCTAGATTATTTGGTCATTATCTCATTCCTGTTTGTGGGAGCTTGCTGTGTGAATATTGATTTCCACTGAGACAACCAAAACGTTCACAGTGTCTTTTTCAGTGTACAAAATGACAGATGTGTAACAAAGCCAGATTGCAAAATAATTTAGTCAAGTGGATTTTAAAATCTTCAGTGAGTGGTGAAAGCCAAGCAGGTAACTTACGAATAAAGCAACGCTGGGCCACTTCTCTAGCTTTTATTGATTTTACAGCACCGTAAAGTTCTGCATTCTTAACTAAAGGTGATTCATGACAACGATCGCTCAGAATTCAGCTTTTAAGCACCTGAGTTTTGCTAAAAAAAAAGACATTTTGTCAAAGCTTTATGTCTTGCACTCATCAGGACAATCACAAGAATATCAATGTTAGGGGAAACAACTTTATGTTGTTTGAAAAGAGTGTGCTGATTGGTTGGCATATGGACTCTGATTGGTAGAACTTGGCGAATGGCTTTCACTTATTTTGTTTAGCTGAAACAGGTGCAATGTGAGCACATGTTCTTTTTCTTCTTCTTCCCGGTTCATTCCACAGGGCAATGCTTTGACCAATCTGAATCAAGCTGCCTGGTTTAAAAGTCAAAAAATACTTGGCAGTTAATCGTCAGTTGCTATCAACTGGTGCATTCTCTGTGGCAAAGCCTCTACCAATCAGAGTCCATTTGTCAATGAATCAGTACTCTCTTCCCATACAACAGAAAGTTGTTGTTTTCCCTGACGTTGGTATTCTTGTGATTGTTATGACGAGTGCAAGATGACAAAATGTCTTTTTCAGCAACACTCAAATTCCGAAATGCAAAAAGACTACTTTTTAGTAGTGCTGGTTTTGGTGCTATGGGAACAAGATGATGAAAAAACATGCCAATGGTGTTTATGTTTCAAAAAGCACTTCATTGATTGTAAAGCACTTTGGACCATCCTGAATTCAGAAAAGTGCAATATAAATGCAGACTTTGTTTTGTTGGTGGTACTGGTTGACAAGAGAAAGCTGGCCCGGACAGCAAGAAAGTTCCCTGCTTTTCTTCGAATAGTGCCGTTGGATTTTTGATATCAGAGTATAAGCTTGAGGTCTGACCCAAAAGCTGGTGCAGTCAACCATGCAGCATCCCTTCAGTTATTCACTTTGTGTTCACGTATTGAACATGTGCTTGAATCTATGGAATCTAAAATGCTTTGAGATATTCAGTGGCAGTGAGAAACACTATATAAATGTAAGCTTTTGTTTCCTTCAGCTCAAATGTTAATAACCTTTATTGCAAAACTAACATTGATGTAAATTCAGTTGTTGTTTCACAATTAAACAGCTACTGATATTTATTAAGAAAGGAAAGACTTTCATTTTTGTTGTGCATTGTGCAATGTCAGGAAGTCCCAAAGTGCTTTATAACCAATGCACTGGAGGGAATGAATTTCCCAGGAGATGGCCAATTAAGAGGCTGCCTCTGCATTTGCCATCAAGTTAAAGAGAGTAGGTAGGTTCCCAAGGTGGGAGCACTGTGAGACCAGTGGGAGAGCTGCTGAGGATTGGACTGATGGATTAGCAGGCAGACACTGCAGCCTCCATTAACCTCTGTGGGGAGCTTGCAAGGTTCAGCATGTTGCCATAGGAGATATTCATTTGTCAAGTTTTGTCACTTAATAGCACGGCTGTGACATGGGGTGACAACAGCTTTGTCATTTGCTGCCAATGAGCCTCAAAAGTAATGAGGATGGGGGTGAGCACAGTGGGGGTTCCACAAATTAGGGGTCCACAAAGTGGGCTCCTGTGCACAACCTGCAAGCCCAGCTGTGTGCATAAATAGGGGCTAATTGCCCTTTTACTCACCTTGTGTGGGAACCTGCTGCTACCAGGCTGGAAGCCACTGGGATCTCCTGGAACTGGAAAGAGATTGGAGGGCTGACCCAACATCTGGCAGTCCAAATTTCCACAACTCTCACCCCTGTCTCCAAAACCTCCTCTGTGGGTTGCCCCAAGGCCACAAGGAATGCCAGGTCTGAAATGAAGTTGGCATACTACAAACATTGTATTAAGACTGACTGCATCTTCCCTGATTGCTGCACTTCCTGATGTCAAGATGCATCATTAGTTCAAAGGTTTAGATGCTGGAAATCTAAACTGAAATGCTGCAACTTCTAAGCATAATGTTTTGCTTTTGTTTCTGGTGTTAGGGTTAATCTGTTGCACCTGACCTGGGCCCATCTTTTGTTTCTTCACCCAACCACATCACTCCTCTTTGCATTTAATCGCTCTCACCTTCCTTTTTAGCACAGACATTCCCTTTTGTCTGTTCTACCCTCTCTTCTGTCCTTTCTGTCTCTCCATTTGCACAAAACCTGTTTAATCTCTAGCTGCATCCCAGTCTGATGAAATGCCGCAATCTGAAATGATAACCTGTTACACTCACTAGTTTCTAACAGTTTCTGTGTCATTATTTCCTCCGCTTTTTACTTCAGGGGACATTAATTTGGTTGGATCTATCTCAGGGAAATTGTTAAAAGATTTCCCATTCCTGAGACTAAGAGCGGGATTCTCCTGCAACTGGCCGAATGGCCCGACACCGGCGCCAAGAGCGGCGCAAACCACTCCGGCATCGGGCCGACCGGAAGGTGTGGAATCCTCCGCACTTCCGGGGGCTAGGCCGGCGGCGGATGGGTTGGCGCCGCACCAACCGGCGGCAAAGGGCCGCCGCAAGTTGCCGGATGCGCAGAATCCCCAGCGTGTTTCCTGCGCATGCGCAGGGGGGGTTCTTCTCTGCCCCGGCCATGGCGGAGGCCTACTGAGGCCGGCGTGGAAGGAAAGAGTGCCCCCACGGCACAGTCCCGCCCGCAGATCGGTGGGTCCTGATCGCGGGCCAGGCCACTATGGGGGCCCCCCCGGGGTCGGATCCCTCCGCGCACCACCGAGGACTCACCTAGCCGGCCTACAAGCCCGGTCCCGCCGTGATGGACCATGTCCATTTCATGCCGGTGGGACTGGCCAGGAAACGACAGCGGCTCGGCTCATCGGGGCCCGGAGAATTTCCTGGGGGGGCGCCTGCCAACGGCATCTGACCGGCACGGCGTAAACCCCGCCCCTGCCCGAAAAACGTCGCCAGAGAATACGGCAGCCGGTGCGGAGCAGCGGGGCAGGATTTGCGCCGCCCCCCGGGGATTCTCTGACCCGGCGGGAAGTCGGAGAATCCTTCCCTAAGTGTTGACACCGGGGCAGGATTCGTGGACGTCTATGACAGCAAAACTGGCACCGCACCTGGACCTATTCAGCAATTGTTGAGGGGCTAGCCCCGCCACCACTTGGAACAGAATTGATTCCAATGGGAAATGGTGCCGGATTCACTGGGTCCATGATTGACACTCCGGAGGCTGACAACCTGCAGCCGCATATACATATTTCACTCCCCACTCAAACGTAGCCCAGTCAACAAGATGGCAATGGTTGCGCTGGAGCATGTCCATCCTGTAGATGGGCCGTCTGGGGCCAGAGGGCCTTGGGATGGCCTGGGGGGACATACATATGACCTACAGCACTAATGTCATGGGAGTGTCCCTTTAAGAAATGTTTTTGTCTTATCACATGGCTACAGTGATGTCATTGGGTGGGTGGAGCTGGGCTGTGGCACTGAGTTTTACTTTTGCTTTGAGTTTGATCTGGTTTTGTATTGCACATGTTGGAAAGAAGTGTCTCTCTATGTTCAGTTTTAAAACTGTTTCCAGATTACTTGATAACTTAAAAGTGATAACTGTTTTCTGGAAGGAGATCAAACCTGCTGTTTTGGAAAGGTAACAGTCTATCCATACCAAGTATTAAAGATAGTAAGAGTGCCATGTGTTGGGCCACACCTTTGAAAAGGGGTTCCTGGTTTATGGGATCTTGTTATTAAATTGGAACAGTTAAAGGGGGAAATTTATTATGGGTGATACATAGATTACTGTAGCTGTGTGGGGTATTTATCTTTGTAGTTGATAAAAATACTCTGTGTGTATAAAAATGTTAACTAAATTCGTAGAATAAAGCTTGTTTTTGATTAAAAGTGCTTAAGGCCTCTGTTGAATAACACTTGAAAGGCAGGTCCTTGTGCTCATCGATAAACAGTTGTATGTCAGGTAAACTCCATGATATAGTTTGGAGTTTTCTAAACCCTGGCCCATAACACTAAGTCCACAATGGATAATTGGCAACGTGCGCAGCTGCAGGGCTGCCTTGCTGGTTGCAGAAATGGTGTTCTTTTCATCCTCACCCTGTCCCCACGGCCCAATTCTTGGCCACCCTCCGCTACTCCCCCGTCCCTGTCAGAAGCCCCCTGGCAACCGGCACAACTGTTAGCAAACTATGGCAATGTTGGACACTGCTCGAAACCCATCTCTCCCACTCAGCATCCACGGTGCCTGTCTCATGATTTTTGAAAGTACAAGCGAACCTCGCCATTGGGAATTCCCCCCAGTGGAGGTATAGAATCGCGAGACACCGGAGAATACCGAGTCAGACCTGCTACTGATATGCAAACGGCGTTTACTGTACATGAGGAGTGGATTGCATTGATGTCACTGTCGAGGCAGTGAAGAATTCTGATTTGGCGTGAACCCAGTGTCCGACACAATTTCCAAATCAAAACAGATTCTCCGTCCACTTGCCTTTCCTGATTTTGGTGTCAGCCAGAAGAGCAATGGTTGCCTGGAATGATCCAAAGTAGCCTTATTCGGATTAATTGAAACTGGTGGACTCAATATCTTCAATCCATGTAAAACGTATTCTGGTATTTCACATTCAGCAACATTTGCTTTCATCAATGAAAGAACATAATGGAGGGTCTGTAAGGGAGATGTTGGCATGTTGGCAATGTCACTGAACTAGCAATCCAGAGGCAATCCCAGGTTGATGTCCAGGGACATGGGGTCAAACCCCATCATGGCAGCTGGTGGAATTTAAATTCAGTTAATAAAAAAGAAAATCTGAAATTAAAAGCTAACCTTAGTAATAGTAACCTTGAAGTAACCATTGATTACTTTAAAAATCCATCTGATTTATTCATGTCCTTTAATGAGGAGAATGTTCGAGTATGGCATTCAGATAGAAGATCAGACATGAACGACTCCTGCTCCTATTTTCTGTGTTTCAAATCTCCATGATGTTTCTGTTTAAATGTTCCTTGCACATCCTTTGTTACTTCATTTCCGCAAAAACAAATTAAGCAGATAGTGGACATATTGGCGCAAATTCTCCATTTGGGAGACTAAGTGCTGATGTTGGGACTGAATCGCGAGTGTAGATAAAAACGGTGCCGGTCCCAGAGTGTTACAGGTCCTGTTAATGGGCTAGCACCTGTGCCACGTAGAACTTGTGCAATTCCAAAGCATGCTAGCCCTCATCCCAGCCAAGATGATGGCACTGGTTGCGCTGGAGCAGACCCATCCCATTGATAGGTCAGCTGGGGCCAGAGGGTACCTCGGGGGATGACCTGGGGGGACACCCATACTGCCCGAGGTGCTAGGTTCCCAGTGGGCAGTCAGTGGTGTGCGCAGATGCTGCCTTGCAGGCTGCGGCAATAGCGGTCCATGCCCGGCAACCCCGATCCCATGGACCACCCCCTAGCAACCCCCGCTACTCCCACAGCCCTGGCAGATGCACCCCAGCCAGCAGCACAACTGTCAGCTAAAATGCCCCTTTGTATCCAAAGTTTAGATGGGGTTGCTGGGTTATAGGGATAGAGTGGGCGCATGGCCTAGGTAGGGTGCTCTTTCCAAGGATCGGTACAGGCTCAATGAGCTGAATGGCCTCTGTCTGCACTGTAGAGACTCTATGAATCGATGATAAGATCCCTCTTGACTGATTTTCCATCTCAGCTACACCTTCCTGCTTATCCCCACATCCATTGATCCTTCAGTGCCAAAAATCTATCTATCTCATCCTTGAATGGTCTCACTGAGCGAGCAACCACAGCTCTCTGGGCGAGAAAATTCCAATGGTTCGCAATGTGTTGAGCAAAGAAATTTATCCTCCTCCTCGTCCTAAATTACTTGCTTAAGACTATGACACATAGTTGACTTGGCTTTACTTTCCACCACAGTCCTCTGCTCTACAGGCTGAGGTATCACAGGAAAAGATCTTCTGACACCATTTGCAAAAGAGTAGCTGCTTCTCCTGTTGTTCCAGCCAATATTTTCTCCTTTAACCACTTACAAAACAACTAATCTTATTTGCCATTTTTGTGATCTTGTGACACATTGGCTGTTCGGCACTTAGGTGCTTCCAAGGGAGTTCATTAGCTCTGTGTCCTTTTGGGAGACCGTGGGAGCACGAATGACAAAATGGAGCCAGGGCATTTTTAAAATATATCCAGTGGAGTCAGTCGGGTGATTGGCAAAGGGACCAGAGGCAATCTGAGGAAAACATTTTTCCCAGTGAGTTGTATCAATTTTAAATGCAAGACTGGTGGAAAATACCTGAAGGGGAAATCTTTGCAGGGTTGGGGAAAAATACAGTTGGCGCTTGAGGAATTAATTGGATAGTTCATTCAATGAGCAATACAGGGACAATGGATTGAATTGCCTCCTTCACAGCCGTATCATGCTATGATTCTGTGATGAGAGAGATGCAACTCTAGCTGATTTGTTAACCAGAACATTAAGATCTATCCACAATTCAGATGGTCTATTAATAGCGCAATGCAACTTCCCTCAGCCTTTCTTTCTTCAATTTTTCTTTCCTTTCTCCAACAGGCTTGTTAAGATCGATGTTTATCGTCAGCCAGCCACTGTCTTATCTCTTAATTCTTTTAATCAATTCTGGTGGCAAAGCTTCAGGATAAGGTTGCTCCCTTTGTCTGTCAGGAAAAGTGCTCCAACCCTTTGTAGACTTATCTGCATCAGGTATCGTCATAAATTTAATTAGCGTTCCAGGGCTCTGCGGTTTCAGAATGTGCACAGATAATTGGCAGGAGGTGGAGGCTCTTATAATTTGATTATGGACTAATTCCATTTTGTTGGTCTGTGGAGCTGTTGCGATTCTATATGCATGCTAATCTGTGGGGGCACATTCCCAAGTGGATAGTAAAAGACAAGATTCATCAAAGGTTCCACAGCCCAGTAAGTTCTCTTCCTACGTGACTTGAGAAAATACCAGACCTTTGCAAATGCACTTTTACAGGATTTATTTTTGTGAAAAACTAAGTGGAATCTACCAAAATGTTTTAGGTAACGTCACAGTCATCAACAATGTAGGTTATAGAATCTTACACCATTAGTACTGAATGTAAACTGTACTGGATTGCAATGATTGGTGACCAAGGTTTGTTGATAACACCAAGCAGCTCTTACATGCTGTGTGGCTGCCCGCACTCCAGGAGAACATCCTCGTTCCTGACAATGTGACCCCTTTTGTACTCCGCGTCCATGTCACCACCCAGTCTACATCTTCTCTCTTTAGGTTGGGACAACCGGTAGTGTGGAGGTGTTACACGGTAAGAGAACAGTCACCGGATGTGAACTATTTACAACATGTAACTGTTTACAAAGTGCAAAATACAGATTGGGCTTCTGCAACTGGTGCATAGACCATGGCATCTCCTGTGTGCCCCCCCCACACACAAACAAAGTAAATTTGTAAAGTAGTTCATCACATCATCCTTGAACCTTGTATCACTCAAGCACCTTGAGTGTGTGATTGTACCAGTTGGCTGTGCTTGAGATGCCCTTGGATTGATGTCCTCAGTGTGGATGGCATTAGGCTTCCTTTCGGTATACTAAGTGGCTGCAGTGCTTGCTGCGTAGGCCTCTGGAGGAGCCCCCATTTTCACTGGTGCAGGGGACCTTGATTGCAGGCTGGATTCGTGGTGGTTGATGGTGTTGGTTCAGATATCTTCAATAAGTGACACAAATTTTGTAAATAATGGGCACCGTTGGAGGCAACCACATAGCTGTTTATCTGTGGGCCATGGCTTTGTACCACTGCCACTTTGTCATGGCCGTGTGTGGTCTGGTTGTTTGACCAGGTGCTAACAGGCAAGGTCTCTGAGCATTTTGATCATAATACAACTCACCCCTTCCTTGCCACTCCATGAGGGAGCCACTCACATTGGTTTTGATGTTCAGCTGCAAGAGGGCTTTGGCAATAGGGCTTGAGGTCCGAGTGCACCTGGAGAAGAGTCTCTGTGCTGATGAGGACAGACGTTTCACAGATTGAGGAGAGCAGCATAGCAATCTGTGTGATCTCGGGCACATTTTTCAAGTAGCGGTGTGGCTGAGCGCACCGCCTGTTCTGCCAGGCCATTGAACTTTGGGTATAGGGGGCTACACATAATGTGCTCAAAGTCCCATGTGTGTGCAAAGTTCCTGAACCCACTGGAAATGAAGTGCCGAGCATTATCTGTCATTATCCTTTGAGAGATTTTGTGTGTGGCAAAATGTCTCTTGAGCTTGTGTATGACCATGTCTGGCAGGTGGGCAATTTTGAACTCAACAGAGTACAAGTCGACTAGGACCAAGTGCTGTTTACCATTCCATTCAAAGGTATCAGCCACTGTGAGTGACCATGAGAGGTCCAGGACCTCATATAAGTGCAGTGGTTCATTGGCTTGAGTGCGTTGCATGGTGCATATCTGGATACTCCCTTCTTCATGTCTGCATACATGGAGGGCCAGTATAGGGATTCCTTTGCCTTATATCTGGCTGCTTCCAGTCCTGGCTGCCCTTGGTGGAGTTGCTGGGTTTGATATCTCTGCAGAGAGGCGGGGATGACAAATCACTGGCGACATAGTCCGGCTTATACGGTTAGTTTGTCTCCTATGGAGAAGAATGTGCAGAGCTCATGGTGAAGCTCATTTCAGGACTTGTGCCAGCCTTTCATGATGACATTGTGGAGCTGCCTGCATGTGACATCCTTGACTCAACGAGAGAAAAGTTCCTCTCTAATAATAATGTTGATTTCCTCATCACGATCTGCCTGGTCAGTGGTAGGTAGGAAGGCTCTGGAAAGGGCATCAGCCAAGTACAGCCCCTTACCATGTTTGCAGACGACATTGAGATTGTAGCACTGCAGCTTGGGCATCACACGCTACAGTCGTGCAGACGCAATGTGAAGAGGCCCTTTTAGAATAGTTATAGATCAATTTCAATACTTACAGGATGACCATATATAAAGTCGTGAAATTTCTGACAAGTTAAGACTAGGGCAAAAAGTTCCTCCTCGATCTGGGCTCAATGAGTCTCAGTGCCAGTGAGGGCCCTTAATGCAAAGGCTACTCTCTGCCATTTTGGATGTAGACTGCACCAAGTCCGTGCTCTGAGGCATCTACTGATATGAGTACAGGTACTCGAATGTTGAAGTATTGTAGCACCAAAGGGTCTGAGAGTGCCTGCTTGAGTTTGTTGAGTGCAATAGTATGTTGCCCTTGCTAACACTATTGGACATCTTGGTGGTAGAGTTTTCAAAGAGGTCTGGTGGCCTCACTGTACCAAGAAATGAACTTGGAAAGATAATTCGTCATACCAAGGAAGCGCTGCAAAGCATGCTTGTCCTCAAGAATGGCCATCTGTCGTATAGCTGTTATTTTGTGTGGATCTGGCTTCACACCATTGGCTGTGAGTAAGTGACCCATGCAGGGAACCTGGTTGACCCTGAATCTGCATTTAGCAGGGTTGAGCTTGAATTGTATGGTCCTGATTCTGTCGAGGACCAAACGCAAATGTGCACCATGTTCTTGCATTGTACGACCCCAGACCCCAGACCATCATTAATGATGATTTTGCAGAGTTGTCCTGCAAAGAACTGTTCCAAGCATCATTGAAAGACCTCATTGCCAGAGGAGATCCCATTGGGCCGACAAAGGAAACAAAATTTGCCTATCAGAGATATGAGTATAGTGAATTTAGAGGATTCTTCATCCAGTGGGATTTGCCAGAACTGTCACTTTGTATCCAAGATGCTGAAAACCTTGGCATTGGGCATGTCATCTGTCAACTGTTCAACTGTCTTCCGTAGGTGATGAGGTTGAGTGGGTCGATGCAGATCCTGACCGTGCTGTGTTTCTTTACTGCAGCCACCATTGCTGAAACCCACTCTGTGGCCTTGTCTATGGGGGCTATGATAACCAATGTTATCATCTGATTCCAGCTCGGCTATTTTCTGCTTCATCCTAAGGGCACTCTTCTCAGTGCACAGATCGCTGGTGGTACCGAGTCATCTAGCCTCGTCTGGTACATTACTGTTAGCTTCCCAATGACATCGCAGCTGAATAGGTCTTTATATTCTATCATTCATGAGGTATGGTGCTGCAGAGTAGTTACATCTGAACTAAGGTGGATTAAACCCAGTTTGATCCTGTTCTGAAGACTCAATAGCGGCTTTACGTTTTGGTCAACAATATGAAGCTGGTAACTGCCCTGCGTGCAATGGAGAGTGACCACGCATTTTGTTTGTCTGCAATATGCCACAAGGTCCACCTGAGCATTAGGATCTGGTGCAACATATCTCTCTATTTCCCACAACACCTGCTCAGGGAGGACATTGCATTTTGCTTTCAGTTTTGCATTGCGGCAGACATGTGTCAAGTGATGAAAATCTCACCATTCTCCATGATGGTGTTGAGCTCTCACAGCCGAGTGTTGGAGGCTCAATGGCTTGGTTGCTCTGATTGAGCTCCACTTTGTTTACCCGGTTCGTGCTCTAAATCATGGATCAGTGACTGGCTGCGATGGGACTGGTGGCATGAGCAGGCTGTTGTGGTGTGGATCTGCAGCATTTCGCATCATGGTTCCATTTGCCACGTTTGTTGCAGCATTTACCATCCGCCAAACATGCAGTTCTGTTCTGTGAGTAATGGCCGCCGCTCTTGGGGCAGGGCACGCCCTGTACTGTGAAAACTTTTTCCTCCCACCTTAACTCTTTGCTGCTTCTTTCTGACTGCTCATTCAGCATACAGATGCTGATAGCAGATTCCAGCGCTAAATCTTTCTCGTGAAGAAGGTGCTAGCGGACAAATTCACTGTGGACCCACTCACAATGCAATTTTTCACAATCTCATTGATGAGGGAGCCATAAGCACATTTTTTGGTAAAGATTTTTAAAGTCCCAGTGTATTACTGAATTGATGCATCAAAAGGTTTCAGTTGGTAATATTGAGTGCATGTCTATCCAATATAATGTTCTTTACTGGCATGCATATTGCTCAAACCTTTTCACCAATATGAAAAATGAAATGAAAATCGCTTATTGTCACAAGTAGGCTTCAAATGAAGTTACTGTGAAAAGCCCCTAGTCGCCACAGTCCGGCGCCTGTTCGGGGAGGCTGGTACGGGATATATATCAGGGTCCTCGTTCTCTTCCTCCATTAATCAAAAACAAAAGACTCAAATTTCCCAGTACGTGTTGACTTTAATGTGCCTGTACCTTCTTGGATAGACCAGCGCTGCAGTTGATACATGGCGGATATAGGGGAGGCATTGGTATTGTCGCTGGACTAGTAATCCAGAGATCCAGAATCATGCTCTAGGGACCTGGGTTCGAATCCCACCAGGGCAGATGGTGAGATTGGAAATCATGAAAGAAATCTGAAATTATAAGTCTAAAGGTGACCGTGAAACGATTGTCGATTGTCGTTAAAAAAAAACGGTAATGTCCTTTAGGGAAGGAAATCTGTCACCCTTACCCGGTCTGGCCTCCATGTGACACCAGACCCACAGCAATGTGGTTGACTCTTAAAATGCCCTCAGGGATTGACAATAAATGCTGGCTCAGTCAGCGACACCCAAGTCCCATGAACAAATAAAAAATAACTCTTTCTCAAATTGTGTCCTGTTGTCTGTGACGATTTTGCCAAACATGAGCAAATCGATGGGACATCCGTAAGCGATTATGCCAAATCCTGATTCCATGTAGAATGTACTGGGTTGCAATGACTGGCAACTAGGAACTTACAACAATAAAGTTTTATTGTGAACACTGAGGAACTCTTACATGCTGTGTGTCGGCTGTGCTCTGGGAAGAGCTCCCCCATCCAGCCTACAAGGGACACTTATCTATAAAGCATAGAATGAGGCTCCTCAAACCATTATCCCTGTCTCCAGCTCTCCATAAAGAGCAAATCGTTCATTGCCATTTCCCTTTTCTTCATTTGTCACTTGTTGGCTCGGAATATTTTGCAGAATGGGGAATCTCTGTGCACAGATAGGGCACATTCCTGTCACACATGACTGGAGGACTAAATGGCAGAATTTACTCCATTGCATCTGAAATGGATCAGGTTATTTGCTCCATAACGCAACTGATTAATTAGCCCAGATCGTGCTGGAGTGAGGCATCTTGCGCAATTGCCTTTTCTCTCATCTCTCACTTTTCTCTCATCTTTCAGCTCAAATTTCCTTTGGGCCGCAACTTGCTGGGAATGGGAGCTGATAACAGTGCACTGAGGGGGCAATGGGACATCTGGAACCTCAGCGATCGATGGGACCAAGAGTCTATCTCCTTCACCAATGAGATCTAAGAATTCCGAAAGAAACCGGGCTGACAGAGAAGGAAGTTGGCTTAGTTAGAATCAAATCAAGTGCAGAAAAGGAAAGAAAGTTTGGCATATAATAAACATTATAATAATCTTTATTGTCACAAGTAGGCTTACATTAACACTGCAATGAAGTTACTGTGATGGCATTCGACAATGTTAATGCCATTGAATATCGAAAGGGCGTTGGTTAGATGTGCTCTCATGGGAGATGATCATTGCCTGGCACATGTGCGGCACGAATGTTACTTGCCACCTGTCAGCCCAAGCCTGGATATTGTCCAGATCTTGCTGCATTTGGACATGGACTGCCTTAGTATCTGAGGAGTCACGAATAGTGCTGAAGACTGTGCAGTCATCAGTGAACATCCCCACTTCTTACGATAGATATTGATGAAGTAGCTGAAGATGGTTGGGCCTGTAACACCATTAAACACATTAGTAATGATCTGCATTGTGAACCGATGCTACCAATTGAGCCAAGGCAACAAGGTGTCTGCCCTTGGTGCCATGCGAAATGCGGGACCAGAAAGCACATGTATACAAAGAGGTTGTGTTCTAGTAAGTTGACACAAGTTTGCACATTGTAGCTGACTTGAGTGATATTTAGAGTGGGGGTCTGGGTGGGATGCTTTTATGAACAAGCTGATTTAAAAAGAAAATGCTTATGAGAGTGGACTGATTCAAAAAAAGAATAATAAATGCACGCGGATGAGAAATTTGTATTGGCTGAGTTAATGAATAGTAAAATAGTCAGACTTTATAGCTCCTTCAAGCAAGAACTTAATTTCATTGATGCACTATTATGCTAGCAATGGGGGGTACTGGGGAGGTGGAAAGAAGGGATCAGTCCTAATCAAAGTAGTTATTGCTGCATAATAAACAGACAGGACAAAAGAACCAGGGGCTGTCACTTCAAGCCCAGGAGATTGAGCGTTCAGCTAAAAATGTAATGCAAAATTTATTGAGAATGCTGGTGCAATTATTGGTGTCAGCACACATTACACGAGACATACATTTAAAGCTTCAATGTGTTTCCAAAGAATGCAAGGATATTCTCAAGCTAAAATGATCAGCTAACATCCCAGTTGGAATTGTGAATAGAAAGGTTGCCCTTCCTTGCTTCTGACCAATTTCCAAGCTAACAATTGTAACACTTCATTGGCTACAGGCTCAGTTCTGTTGGTGAGGTTGGCTTACCAAAGGAAAATCATTTCTCAGCACCAGAGACACTGGAACATACTTGAAATGTAATGCAAGATGATTGAACGCAAATACAAAAGCCGGAGAAGTTCCAAGCTCCACATTGTTTAACTTGGCTCCTCTATCTCTGCAGGTGGTGAAAGGAAAGTGAACACTAAGAGTTCTTCAGTATTTTTCCCAGTAAGTCAATTAGCTTCTTGACATTGGTACTCAAACAATTGTTATAGCTGTGAATTTAAGAGAACAGGCTATAGCTAGGCATTCAGGGTACTCTTTGCATTGGCATGTCAGATCAAAGAATGATACAGCACAGAATGAGCCCATTTGGCCAATAGTCTATGCTGTCTCTTTTAAAGAACTATCTAATTGGACTCTCTCTTTCCCCATAGCCATGTCATTTGTCCAATTCCCTACTGAAAGTTTCTGTTAAATCTACGACCCCAGCATTGATGCAGATCGGCAGACACTGGGCTGTTTAGCACAGGGCTAAATCGCTGGCTTTGAAAGCAGACCAAGGCAGGCCAGCAGCACGGTTCAATTCCCGTAACAGCCTCCCCGAACAGGCGCCGGAATGTGGCGACTAGGGGCTTTTCGCAGTAACTTCATTTGAAGCCTACTTGTGACAATAAGCGATTTTCATTTCATTTCTTGAATGGCGGAACAGGTTTGAATGGCCTCGCCCTGTCCCTATGATTCGTCAACCCGTCCCTTGTAAGGTACCGCTGCAGAAAGTTCTGCTGTCTCTTCAAATTTTCAACCCTTCCAATCAGAAAGCAAGGTTGCCAACTTTGGTTACGTCACTGCCTCCAACCACCCAACCTCCACTCTTCACCGTTAGTCCACTTAAAAAAAAACATGCAATGAATACAGTGGCCTCATCAGCACTCAGGACTGTGGGTATTATAGACACTGACCGGGATTCTCCAACCTGGCGCCGGGTCGGAGAATCGCTGCGGGGGGGGGTGCGAGAGTTGCGCTCCGCCGCCCGATGCCGGCTTCCCCATTCTCCGGCGCTGATTCTCGGACGCCCGCAGGATTCCCGCCGCGCAGGTCGGGGGCGTTGACAGCGGCCCACCCCGGCAATTCTCTGGGCCCTGTTGGGCCGAGTGGCCGACAAGTCCCGCTGGCGTGGGTTACTCAGGTCCCACACGGCGGGACTTGGAAAATGAGTGTGCGGCAGCCATCCTGGAGGAGGGGGGCGGGGGGCCGACGGTGACCTTGCCCGCAATCGGGGCCTACCGATCGGAGGGCGGGCTGGTTCCGTGGGGGCCTACTTTACTCCACGTCGAGCGCTGTAGGGCTCCGCCATATTGCCCGGGGGCTGGCGCGGAGAAGGGAACCCCCACGCATGCGCGGACATACGCCAGCAATTCCACGCATGCGCGAACTCACGCCGGCCGTTCCGCGCCAGCTGGAGTTGCGGGGACCACTCCGGCGCCAACCTAGCCCCCTAGGAAGGGGAGAATTTCGGGAACCGTTGACACCAGAGTGGTTGGCGCCGGTTTCCACTCCGGCGTGGGGACATAGCCCCATTATTAGAGAATCCCGCCCACTATTTTCGACCACTGCGAATGTCGCGCTGTGGAATATTGAGGACGGAAAGGACACAACACTGTGGAAAGAGTATGTCAGTGAGAGTGGCGCTCATGTAAAAGGTTAATGTTCGGGAAGACCCATTTGAAGCCTGTTCGTTTTCACATCACACTTCAGTTAAAGTGAAACGGCTGACTGAATAACTGTAATTCACTACAGCAAGGCGCCTGTGTCAAGGACGTCAAGACTTAAGAGTGGCTGTCATGGCGATTTATCAGAATGGCACAGGAAACTGGACGACACGGTGGTGCAGCGGGTAACACTGCTGCCTCATGCCACTGAGGACCCGGGTTTGATCCCGGCCCCAGGTCACTGTCCGTGTGTAGTTTGCACATCCTTCTCATGTCTGCGTGGGCCTTACCCCCACAACCCAAAGATGTGCAGGGTAGGTGGGATTGGCCACACTAAATTGCCCCTTCGTGTAAAAAAAAAAGAATGGCACCAGGAATGAAAGATTTCAGCTGCATGGAGATCCGAGAGAAGCAGGGATTGTTCTACCGAGAGCAGAGAAGGTTAAGGGAAAATGGGTTAAGGGAAAATTTAATAGAGGCATTCAAAATCATGGAAAGGTTTTCATCGAGGAAATAAAGAGAAACTGTTTTCAGTAACAAACGAGTTGGTAACAAGAGGATGCAGATTTGAGGTAATGGCAAAAGAACCAAAGATGATGTGAGACAGTAAAAGTTACCACTGAGGGCTGTGGAGACTGGGTCGTTAAGTATGTTCAAGCCTGAGATAAACAGATTTTTGATCAGTAAGGGAATCAAGAGGTTGTGGGGATACGGTGGGAAAGCGGAATTGAGGATTATCGTGTCAGATCAATCATGATCTCATTGAATGGCAGAGCAGACTTGATGGGCCAAATGACCTACTTCTGCTCCTATGTCTTATGGTCTTGTAGTCTAAGGAAAATACTTCAATGCAGAGAATTGGTACATCTGTAATGCACTGCCTCATAGGTGACAGAACCAATAACAACTTTCATAAGGACGTATTTGGTTGGTCATGGGGAAAGAGCAACACAGTAGGATTAACTGGATAACTCTGTAAAAGAACAGCACTATTACAATGGGCCTAATGGCCTTCTTTTGTGCTACATTTTACTATGTTTCTATGTTTTTCTCCTGAATGGCGCCTGGCTGAGGCTGCTAAATCCCGGAGGCCATTAATTCGCAGGTAAGTAGCCTTAAGTAGATTTAAAACCGACTTCAGCCCGTGCAGCTTGGTCCTGCCTATTGTCTGCGAGATTCTGGTTGTACTGCCTTTCGAGATCTGGGTAGATTCTGCGAGACATCATGGCTGCCAGGAATCCCCTGGTTGGACGCGACATGGTCGCTACATAGAGCCCCAATTATTATTTGGTGAGTTCTCAACTCACAAATGCTATTTTGTGAACCAAATGAATAATCCATTTTTATCGATCAGTTGCAGTACACCGATTCCATTCGCTGCGGAGGGATTCTACAAAAAGGGCATTAAGGAATTCTAATATTCTATTGTGTACAAGACTTTCATTAACTCGCCACACACTCTCCTATTTAACCTCTCACCCACCACCTACCATGAACGTGAACTCATTCAAAATGCTAATGTCTACATGCTAGCTCATAAAGTCGTGTTCGCCCATCTGCCAGTTGTGCTCTGACCCACATTGGCTCCTGTTTCTGCAGTCCCTCCAATGTAAAATTCTCATCCTTATTTTCAGTTCCCTTCTTGCCCTCATCCTTCCCTAGCTCTGCAATCTCCTTTAACCTCATGACCCTTTGAGATATCTGCATTCTTCCCATTCTGAACTGGTGAACATCCCCCAGCCATTGGTGACTGTGCCGTCAGCTGCCTCTGGAACCTAAGATCTGGTATTTCTTCCCAAAATCTCTCCATTTCTTTGCCTTTGAGACATTCCTTAAAGCTATCTTTCCCAATGAGCTTTGTCTTCCTATCTCGTTATGTTGCTTTGTGTCAAATTTTGTTTGATCATGTTCCTGTGAAGCACCTTGGAACATGTCACTCAGTTCAAACGTTCTATATAAATGCAAGTTGTTTTCCTTGATTTATTGATAATGGAGAGTGTGGCTGAAAGATTAATTCTAGGTGTACTGAACTCATGACCAAGATATTGGGCATGTTTTGAATCTTGCTACAGCCTTATCTTTTAACAGGTGCAAAAACCCTCAGGCTCAATATAAAGGCAAACATATCAGTTTAGAATAATATAAACTAATCTGAGCGAGTTCTGCAGGTAAGAGTTTAAATTTTTCGCCAACGTGAAGAGACTTTCTATTAAGCCAATGTGCAGATTTATGGATCCAAGCAATATTCCAAAGAAAATCAAACTTCAGCCAAAATTGAACGGATACAAAATGTCTACATTCCCAAGCAATACCTGATTTCACTGAATATAGTTAATAAGTGTTTAGCTAAGCAGTTCTTTTTTTTAGAAATTTAGAGTACCAAATTTCTTTTTTTACAATTGAGGAGCAATTTAGCATGGCCAGTCTACCTACCTTACTCATCTTTGTCTTTGTGGGGGTGAGACCCATGCAGACACGGGGAGAATGTGCAAACTGCATACAAACAGTTACCCAGGGCCGCGATCGATCCCGAGTCCTCGGCACCGTGAGACAGCAGTACTAACCATTGTGTCACCGTGCCACCCCTAGCTAAGCATTTCTAACGCTATGTGGACAAAGTGTTTATTAATTATCTAAAAGGCAATGTAGGTTCAGAAACTCCAGAATTACACATGACATTCTTGTAGGGTCTGAACCATTCTGAACACATATTACAAATTGGTGAGTTTGATGTCCTGGTGTATTAAAATTTCCAGGTTACGTAATGCTGTTGTTCGGTGTGCATGTGGCTGTTGGGCATTGCATCACATTCAGCAGAGATAGAATCTGCCAAGCGACAATTATTACAGTCATTTATTATATACAGTGTTCAAAATTCTTCTTCAAGATTATAAGGTTGTTGAAAAGGCGTACAGAATCCTCAGCTTTATTGACAGAGACACACAGTAATAAAAGAAAGGAAGCTCTGGCAAACATTTATAAAGCACTGATTCTAAGAAGGATGCCAAGGCCGTGAAGGGGCTACAGAGTAGATTTACTATAATGGTTTGATGAAGAGTGCAGGAGGGCATGCCAGGAACAGCACCAGGCAAACCAAAAAGTGAGTTGTCAACCTGGTAAAGCCACAGCACAGGGCGATTTGCATGGCAAATGACATGAGCAGCAAGCGATAGACACAGCTAAGCGATCCCACAATCAACGAATCGGATCTAAGCTCTGTAGACCTGCCACATCCAGCCGTGAATGGTGGTGGACAACTAAGAACTTCACTGGGCAGCATTTGACCGAGTATGCCATCAAGGGGACCTAGCAAAACTGGAGTCAATTGGAATCATGGGGGAAACTCTATATTGGTTGGAGTCATAACTGGCACAATAGAAGATGGTTATGATCATAGATCATAGAATTTACAGTGCAGAAGGAAGCCATTCGGCCCATCGAGTCTGCACCGGCTCTTGGAAAGAGCACCCTACCCAAGATCAACACCTCCACCCTATCCCCATAACCCAGTAACCCCACCCAACACTAAGGGCAATTTTGGACACTAAGGGCAATTTATCATGGCCAATCCACCTAACCTGCACATCTTTGGGCTGTGGGAGGAAACCGGAGCACCCGGAGGAAACCCACGCACACACGGGGAGGATGTGCAGATTCCGCACAGACAGTGACCCAAGTCGGAATCGAACCTGGGACCCTGGAGCTGTGAAGCAATTGTGCTATTCACAATGCTACCGTGCTGCCCAGATAGTTGGAGGTCAATCATCTCAACTCCAGGGCTTCACTGCAGGAGTTTCTCAGGTAGTGTGCTGGGCCCAACCCTCTTCAGCTGCTTCATCAATGATCTTCCTTCCAACATAAGGTCAGAAGTGGGGATGTTTGCTGATGACCGCACAATGTTCAGGACCATTTACAACTCCTCAGACACTGATGCAGCAAGACCTGGACTGTCCCCAGGTTTGGGCTGACAAGTGGCAAGTAATATTCATGCCACACAAGTGCCAGGCAATGACTATCTCAAATAAGAGAGAATCAAACCATCGCCCCTTGACATTCAATGGCATTACCATCACTGAATCCCCAAAATCATCATCCTGGGGGTTACCATTGACCACAAACTGAACTGAACGAACCAGATAAATACTGTGGCTACCAGAGCTGGTCAGAGGCTAGGAATCCTGCAGCAAGTAATTCACCTCTTGACTCCCCAAAGCCTGTCCACCACCTACAAGGCACAAGTCAGGAGTGTGATGGAATACTCACCACTTGCCTGGGTGACTGCAGCTCCAAGAACAGTCAAGAAACTCGACACCATCCAGGAGAAAGCAACCTACTTTTTGGCACCCCTTCCACAAACATCCACTCCCCCCACCATCGACGCACAGTAGCAGCTGTGTGTACCGTCTACAAGCCGCACTGCAGGAACTCACCAAGGCCTTTCAAATCGACGACCACTACCATCTAGATGGATAAGAGCAACAGGTACATGGAAACACCGCCACCTGGAAGTCGCATCCAAGTCGCTCACCATGCTGACTCGGAAATATATCGCCGTTCCTTCACTGTTGCTGGTTCAAAATCCTGGAATTCCCTCACTAATAGCATAATGGATGTACCTACACCACATGGACTGCAGCAGTTCAAGAAGGTGGCTCACCACTCCCTTCTCAAGGGCATTTAGGGATGGGCAACGAATGCTGGCCTAGCCACCAAAGCCCACATCCTGTAAAAATGAATGGAGATGAGGAGACCCTTTTGTGGAGGGACAGAAGAAACAGGAATTACTGCACTTGGAGAAGATAAGATGAGATTTAATAGAGGGTCCCAAAATTATAAGTTTTGATAAAGTCATTAAGGAGAAACTGCTCCCGCTGACAGGAGAGTTGGTAGCCAGAGGACAGAGGTTCCTGAAAATTGGCAAAAGAAATAGGAAAAATGAGGAACTGTTTGTTTTCAAGCAATGTGTTGTTATGATTTGGATTTTTATGCCTAAAAGGATGGTGGAAGCAGATTTACTGGTAACTTTCAAAGGCAATTGGAGAAATATTTTCCTTGGTGTGTTGTGCAATCAGTTGATGAGTAAAGGGGGGGAGGGGGGCGCGGGTAGAGCCAAGTGTGACTCAGTTCTGCCTAGAACCAACAGCCCACTCTGTTAATACTTCAGATTGAGCTGTGTTTTAAGTGTGGTTTGGTATTCTGTCCCTGCCAGTCGCTTGCGGTTTTGAGAAAGAATGTTTTTATCTGAAAAATATTTCACTTATCTCACACATTAATAAGAAAACAAAACTTCATTTTTTTCCAATGCTTTCATCCCTTTTTGAGATTACATCACAAACCACCTTTAATGAGTTGCAATATCCCACAGTTGTACTATATAAAAGTGTTTTGGGGTTAGATTTTATGGGTGGGGGGGTTTGGGATTGTTCGGCAAAAGAAAAGTTGGTTGGCAGCCGACGACCTCGAAGGAAGTCCACACGGCAGCCATTACTCGCTGAGTGTGGTCTAAACAAGGTGACTTCCGTCCCTCCAAGGGAGGAGGTCTTCCCTCAAATCTGCTTGGCCAGTAAGTAGCTCCAGCACCCCTGGCCATGCCAGAGCAGAGTAGTGGGTGCTACCAGGATTGCAGGCTCAAGAAGAAGGGATGGATGCTGACCTGGTGGGTTGGGCCTTTTTGAGTGGAGAGAGATCAGGTAGCCTGGCAGGGAGGAGGGGTGGTTTTGGAGGCTGGGTGGGAAGGAAGGAATGAAGGAGTAAAACATGTGGGAGAGTGTGTCCTTGATGCACACTGGGCATCCCCCCAAAGGAAACAGCCTCTTCCTTCTAAACAGTTATGTTAACCCATAATTATTGATTTAAAAATGCTGATTCTGGTGCCCACCCACCTACCGTGCAGCTCACGGGTGGCTGAGAAGGTGGGAGGCTTGCAACCCCCACAAGCCCAGTGAGCGGCCATAATATCCACCCCTTGGTTCTCCAGAACAGCACAGAAATAGACGGGAAGACAAAATCAAGTCAAATTGCATGTAAGATTGACTTTTCTCACATGGCAGATGTGCCATATTTGACATAGGCTAATTTCCCGCATTAATGATTTCAACTTCTGATGTTGTTCTCCATAAAACTGGAAGGGGTTGCTGAATAGAGGGGCAAAAGGAAGTAAATTGGGGTGAATTTAACCAACAGGGTTTCCATGCAGGGTCTGATCCATCAGGAGCTGATATCAGGATATAGTGGAAAGGGCTTCCCATAGTTTTCCATCTATTATCATTTTGTGCATAGTTTGAACATCGATTGCAACATGGAAGGAGGCCATTTGGCTCATTGGATGGGTGCTGACTCTTTGTTAAACCAATCCTAAAACAACCCCATTGTCCCATGTTCTCAACACGGTTTGCAGCAATCCAAATCTGATCTCCCCGTAGCCCAGTAACAATTCAAACTAATCCGACTGTCCCCTCCCCCTATTACCCTTCTTTAATTCAAACTAATCCCACTGACCCATTCTCTCCCCATAGCCCTGCATCAATTCAAACTAATCTCTCTGTCCCATTCGCCCCATAGCCCAGTAACAATTCAATCTAATCCCATTCTCCCCATAGCCCAGTCACAATTGAAACTAATCCCACTGTCCCACTCTCCCCATAGTCCAGTAACAATTCAAACTAATCCCACTCTCCCTTTAGACCTGAGTCAATTCAAACTAATCCCACTTTCCCACTCTCTCCTCATAGCCCTGCATCAATCCCAAAACTAATCCCACTTCCTCTTCTTTTGTTATGCTCTTGTCGTAGCATAAGCTGCTTCCTTGATGTGCACTCTGACAAAGGAAGGTTCAGACTTGGAGATAGCTTCAACACGTTTATTGAACTATTAACAATTTTCCTACTTGGATTCGACGCTACTGTTAATCCTGCTATAGCTACTCAGACTGACTAACCAGTCTGCTACAATCCACGTGGTGGGAGTGATGTGTTTCAATCAACCCTGTGACTGTACTCACTGAGAGTCTCCACTGGAAAGAGACTGAGCATGTGTGACGTGTCCTTTTATATGGGTTGGTGTAATGCCCTCCTGTGGTCGTCTCACCTCTGTGTGTATCGTGACTGCCCATTGGTCGTGTCCTATCTTACTGACCTATTGGTTGACTGTCTGTGTGTCATGTCTCTGGTGTTCCCTCTAGTGTCTAGCTAGGTGTAGTGTATGTACATTAACCCTTTGTGTACTTACAGCGATATATATCACCACACCTCTCTCCCTCCCCATAGCCCTGCATCAATCCCAAACTAATCCTACTGTTACACTCCCTTTCCATAGTCTGTATCAATCCCAAACTAATCCTACTGGTACACTCCCTTTCCTTAGTCTGCATTAATCCCAGTGTCCCCTGTGCATAGCCCTGTATTTCCCTGTTACAAGTATTTATTTAAAATGTAAATGCTTTAGGATCACTCATCTATTAAGTGATATCACATGACTGACTCAGATGGAGGAGGGGTCTCGGTCCATTTTAATAATCCATTGAGTAAGGTCCTATAGCCACTTTATCACCAGAGTCCATTTGTTTCTTGAACAATTTTAGCTTTTGTATCTAAAAGTCCATTCCATGCATTGAAAAAAAGATCTTTCAGATAACTAACAAAAGAACCAGAAGGGAGCTGAGGAGAATTTCTTTACACGTCGAGTTGTTGTGATCAGGAATACATTGCTTCGGGAAAACAGATACAATAGTAACTTTCAAAATGGAATTGGATAACTGCTTGGAAAGGCAACAACCCAAAGATGTCCAGTTTAGGTAGATTGGCCATATTAAATTGCCCCTTAATGTCCAAGGTTCGATGGAATTATGGGGAAAGGGCAGGGGAGTGTTCTCTTTTGGAGGGTCAATGCAGACTCGATGGGCTGAATGGCCTCCTTCTGCACTGTAGGGATTCTATGATTTGCAGGGTTATGGGAAAAGAGTTGGACCCATTGTATAGCCTCCTTTTGTATCATGTAAGATTCTACGACTTCTGAAAACTGTTTTAAATCTACCTGTTGGTAGTTTGAACCTGTGGCCATTATTCCTACTCTTCTACTTCAGTTGGGAGTGATCTTCTGGATTCACCATTTGTCCAGGACATTTGCTACTCTCAGTGATTGTGGGAGTCACTCTGGTGGCTCTTTACTGCCTCCAGAGCTTGAATGAGTACTTTGCACCTCAATGGCTAGAATTGGACACAGTACCCAAAGTGTGCTCAGACTATGACATTGTACAGGTTTCCTATTAGCTGGGTCTTAAAGCTGAAAATGTTTCCTTTCCCAGTAGTTATCCAATTCTCTTTTGAAAGTTACTATTGTATCTGTTCATTGTTTTGCGCATGACATGAAATTTTGCGATGCTGCAAGTGGCCCTTTTGGGGTTTGTATCTCCCCCTCAGCTCCCAGATATAGATTTCAGCCCACAGGGTATGTGCATCCGATAGTTCTACTGTGTGTGTGTGTGGGGGGGGGGGGGGGGGGCAGTGCATTTTGGGTTGCCATGAAACCATTTTGACCAGAGGACCACAGATGAAAAATCAGGGCCTCCCCGAGCAACCCTGAGATCCCTGCCCTCCATGGTGTCTTGAAACTTGGCTGCCCTAGAGGCTGAGGGTAGAGGATTCACTTAGAACTGGGGCCATTGTAATGGGAGATTCAGCGGTGCAACCAAAAGACTTTTGGCGGGGACCGAATGATCTCGATGGCGGGTGACGTTTGCAGTAGGTACTTGAGTGAGTGTGCCTGTTTTTCAGAAGTGCATTAAGATTCAAAATGGGGGCCATAAATATTAGAGAATCACTCATAATTCCAACAGGTAGTTCAGCAGAAACCTCCTTACCCAAGGAACAGTGAGAATGTTGACTACCACACTGAGATGAATAGCGTAGCAAAGTTTAAAAGGAAGTTAAATAAGCACAGAGGGAGAAAGGAACAGAGGGGTTTGTTGATAGGCTGTAGTGAAATAGAGTAGGAGGAGACTCATGTGGATCATAAAACATTGGCATAGGCCAACGTAGAAGGATCATTTAGATTTGAAATGTTAACTCCTTCTGTCCACAAATATTAATATGCTATGCGTATCCAGCATTTTCTGTTTTATTTGCATAGATGGTTGGGCCAAATAACCTGTGGAATAAATAATATGCTATAGAGTCATAGAATCAAACAGCACAGAATAGGCCCTTCGACCCATTGCATTTGCGCCAGTCAAAAACAACCACCTACCCATTCTCATCCCATTTTCCAGCACTTGGCCCATAGCCTTGTGTGCCCTGGGATCGCAAGTGCACATCTTTTTTTAAATGTAAATTTAGAGTACCCAATTAAGTTTTTCCAATTAAGTGGCAATCCACCTACCCTGCATATTTTTGGGTTGTGGGGGCGAAACCCTCGCAAACACGGGGAGAATGTGCAAACTCCACACGGACAGTGACCTAGAGCCGGGATCGAACCTGGGTCCTCGGCGCCATGAGGCAACAGGGCTAACCCACTGCGCCACCATGCTGCCCTGCAAGTGCACATCTAAATACTTCTTAAATGTTATGTGGGGCTCTGCCTCCACCACCCTTTCAGGCAGAGAGTTCCAAACTCCCATCACCCTCTGGGTAAAAAGATTTCCCCTCACATCCCCTCTAAACCTTCTGCCCCTTATCTTCAATCTATGCCTCCTGGTCATTGATCCCTCCACCAAGGGGAAAAGCTTCTTCCTGTCTACTCTATCCATGCCCCTCATAATTTTATACATCTCAATCTTGTCTCAGTATCCTCTGCTCCAAGGAAAACAATCCAAGTCTATCCAATCTCTCTTCATAACTAACATTCTCCAGCCCAGGCAACACCTGCACCCTTTCCAGTGCTATCACATCCCTCCTGTAACGTGGATTCCAGAACTCTAGCTGTGGCCTAAACCAACGTTTTATACAGTTCCAGCATAACTGCTCTCCTCTTAAACTCTATGCCTCGGCTAATAAAGGCAAGTATGCCATATGCCTTCTGAACCACTTTGTTCACCTGCTCTGCTACCTTAAGAACCAGTATACACTCATACCAAGATCCCTCTGATCCACAGTGCTTTCTAAGTACTGCCCAAGTACATCACCTCACGCTTATCCGGAGTGAATTCCATTTGCTACTGATTAGTCCACCTGACCAGCCCATCCATATCCTCCTGTAATCAAAGGCCATCCTCCTCACTATTTACCAACCCACCAATTTTCATATCATCCGGAAATTTACTGATCAATCCTCCTACATTCATATCTAAATCATTTATATGAACCACAAACAGCAAGGAACCCAACACTGATCCCTGCGGGATCCCACTGGATACAGGCTTCCAGTCGGGAAAACACCTCTTGACCATCACTCTCTGCTTCCTGCCACTCAGCCAATTTTGGATCCAATTTGCCAAATTTCCTTGAATCCCATGGGCTCTTATCTTCACTATCAGTCTCTCATGTGGGACCTTATCAAAAGCCTTGTTGAAGTCCAAAAAGACGATGGCAAAATGCGTTTCCCTCATCTACACACCTGGTCAGCTCTTCAAAAAAGTTGGTCAGATGTGGCCTTCCCTTAACAAAACCATGCTGACTGTGCTGGATTGATCCCTGCCTCTCCAAATGCAGGTTAATTCTGTCTCTTCGAATTGCTTCCAATCGTTTCCCCACCACTGAGATTAGACTAACTGCCCTGTATTTTGCTGGTTTATCCCTTCCTCCCTTCTTAAATAATGGTACCACATTGGCTATTCTCCAGTCCTCCAGCACCTCTCCTGTGGCAGAGAGGAATTGAAAATTATTGCGAGCGGGGAGGTCATTCGGCCTATCGCACCTGTGCTGTCTCGTTGACAGAGCTATTCAGTGAGCCCCACTTCCCCTGCATTTTTCCGATAGCCCTGGCACTGCCACATGTGAAACATTTTTCCATTAATATTAGCAACACAATTTCTGTCTTTAAGTCTACACATGTTTCTCTGTAACAGTGATTCACTTCATTTAAAGTGCCCAATTCTTTTTTCCAATTTAATGTGGCCAATGCACCTATCCTACATCTTTGGGTTGTGGGATTTAGACCCACGCAGACACGGGGAGAATGTGCAAACTCCACACGGACAGTGACTCAGAGCCGGGATCGAACCTGGGATCTTGGCGCAATGAGGCAACAGGGCTAACCCATTGCGCCACTGTGCCGCCAAGCAACATCCTTAAATGAATCTGAATACCCAAGTGTATGACGTATCTTTCCAATACAGATGATGGGGCTCAGAGATTCAGAGAAAAATTACGGGTAACAGTAAGTGGTAACAGTAATTGGTTATGATCACATTTATGGCTGATGCCATGGATTATAGAATCTTGCAGTACAAAAAGAGGTCACTTGGCCCATCTCCCCTGTGCTGGCTCTTTGGAAGAGCTATTTGGTAAGTCCCACTTACCCAGCATTTTTCCGATAGTCCTTTCTTTTTGAAGTATTTATCCAATTCCTTTTGAAAGTCACATATAACAAATATTAAACCATTTCAGACTGTAGGGTAAGTACATTTCAGTAAAGCACGATGAAGGTAGCTGTCGAGAGGAGCAGTTCTTGACCTTCTATGCTGTTCCAATGAAACTCTTTCAATGAGGCAATTTGACATTGAGTTCAACAATTTCAGGCCTCTACTTCTGTTCCCAATTTTTATTCAGAAAAATTATTGTTGCTTCTCTCCACTGATGCTGCCTGACCTGCTGAGTATTTGCAGCATGTTCAGTATTTATTTCAGATTTCCATCATCTGCAGCATCTTGCTTTTGTTATCCTGGGCACTTGATTTACCACGCAGATTGAATGGAATACATGCGGAGAGTGACAGAAAATAAAATTGAAAACTGAAAATGTTATACTCGCCGATTTGATTTTTAAGTGAGTAAACCCAACAGCTGAGACCAAGAGTCAGCAAATCATCTAGGAGTCTGTTGCTGTAGATGTAGAGTTATACATGCACTATCAACCTCTCTTAAAGGGAGGGCCCCGATAAATACCAATTGAACGGGTTTTTTCTTCAAAATTTGAATTGAAAATAAACTTTGTCTTCAGCTCTGAGCACATCCCTAGTGCAACAAAGGCGTTTTGCAAGCTTCTTAGGTAGTTTTCATCTTGATGAATGCAGTCAAACTCCGCCAAAGCGATCAGTAAAACAAAGGCTTTATAGAGTGCCTTTTAAATCGCAGGATGTGCCAGCCCCAATGGCGTACTTTTGAAGTGTAGTCGCTATTGTAGTGTAGAACTGCAAGCTTCCACAAACAGTAATGCAATAATGTCTCAATAATCTTTTTATTTATTGATATTTGTTGAAGAATAATTATTGGCCAGGTCACTGGGTAGAACTCCCCTGCTTTTCTTCGAAATAGTGTCATGGGATGCACCGGCGAGTACAGCTCTGGTTTCAATTCCCCATCTTACAGTTCAAACTGCGGCTCAGTTGGTAGCATTCTTACATTGGAGTCAGGAGGTTGGAGGTTCATGTACCTCACCAGGGCAAAAGTCCCAGCTGGTGCTCTAGTGCAGGACTGATGGCATGATGTACATCACAAAAATAGATTAGCTGGTCATTATTCAAATGTTGTATGTGGGAGCTTTCTGTGTGCAAATTGGCTGTTGCGTTTTCTATGTTACCACAGTTTATACTTCCTCAACTATGATGTGCTTTGGGGTATCTTTTGGGCATGAATGTTGCTTTAAAAAAAATACAAGACTATGGTCTGAATTTCATAATTCTCTGTTGGCGGGTTTTCTTTGGGGGGAGCAGGTGTACATGACATTGTAGGGCCGGGACTCCCTCTTGTTCCTGACCTCTGCGGTGGGCAAGGCCTTGGATAGGATGCTCTTCTTGCCCCACTTGAGGCCCTCAAGTGGCTAATTATTGACCACTTAAGGGTTGTTTCCCACCCAACCTTAATTTTTAGGCTGGCAGGAGGATTCACCATGCGTGGGAGTAACCCAAAAATGAATGGGCTTAGGTTTCAGGTGAGAAGGCAGAATGGGCCCTCTATCAATAGCCCCCTTCTGACTTTGGACGCATTGCCCCTTAAGGTCTGGTGTCCTCTGGTCCTCCCTCCCGACCCTGGCCTCTGCCCTAACATCGAGATTGTCCACTTGTACACCCGACCCCTCCCTCCACCACATCCCACCCCTCCAAGGCCTTTCCTGCCCTCCCATAAATCTGCTCTGCCATACGGTTCCAGGACTTAAGCTCAGGCATCTTCCTAAAGGTTCTTGTCTGTCCATTGCAGTTCATATCACTGCAGGGACTAGAGAGGTGCCGCCTATAATAATAATAGTCATCTTTATTGTCACAAGTAGGCTTACATTAACACTGCAATGAAGTTACTGTGAAAAGCCCCGAATCACCACATTCCAGCACCTGTTCAGGTACACAGAGGGAGAATTCAGAATGTCCAAATTACCTAACAGCACGTCTTTCGGGACTTGTGGGAGGAAACCGGAGCACCTGGAGGAACCCCACGCAGACACAGGGAGAACATGCAGACTCCGCACAGACAGTGACCCAAGCCGGGAATCGGACCTGGGTCCCTGGCACTGTGAAGCAACAGTGCTAACCACTATGCTACCGTGTCGCACCGCAGCCAATTGCTGCTCATTTCAAAATGAAATGGCTGTGGGGCAGTCGGAATTGGCTGGAACCTTTCGGATGGTGAGAAGGGAAACCCCGCCATCTGAAAAATCCAGACCTATGTTTTGAAATCCTGTACCTCTGACAGTGCAGTGCTCCCTCAGTAAGCCTTTACATTAGGTGCTCACACACCTTCTGGCTCAGAGGTGAGAATGCTACCCATTGTGTTAAGGACTTTTTAACTGCTCCATATGAAGGTATCTCATCTTGCTGCTAGCATCTTTCAAAGCACAGCTGTGAATGTTCCACACACCAGCCCACAACTGACTGATCAATTCCCATACCGGTCTTTCCTTTTTCTCATTCAGTCAATTTGTTTTTGTTACCTCAATACTTTGTTCCAAAAGTGGTTACTCACATGCCTTTACGGGTCTCCTCCTCATGTGTATTTGCTTTACATTTACTTGGCTTTTTGCCAAAGTATTGATTTGTGGCCTAATAGCTTAGCACTACCTTGATCTCTTCTAAAACAATTACAAGGCAGCTGGAGGGTTTAACAATTGAGAGAGCTATAATATTTTTTAACAAGATTATGCACCCTTTGCCACACAAATCATATAGTGGACTCAGTTTTCAAGTGTGCTCGGTTATGACAATGGTTATAAAATGATCAACCACAGAATCATACAGCATCGAAGGAGGGCATTTCGTCTATTGTGCCTGTGCTGGCTCTTTGAAAGAGCTACTCAATGAGTCCCTCTCCCCTTTGTTCTTTCCCCATAGCTCTGCAAATTTTCCCCTTTCACGCACACCAGTTATTGTTGAATCAGCTGCCCCCGCCCTTTGAGGCAGTGCTCTCCAGACGATAACACGTTCTGCAGGCACGGGGGGCTTTGTCAGGGGATGGGGGCATTGGTGGGGGGGGGGGACTGCTTCGGGGGTGGCGAGGGTGGTTACAGGGGGGCAGTTTATGGCACGCCGGGTCCGCGCGCGGCCGGCGCCATGTTGCATGGCGCAGCTGCTGCAGGCCACTGCCGTATGCATGCGCGGCCACGGACCCGGCCAATCATTGGCCGTATCCACAGGTAAAGCCGGGGGCTTTACTCTGCGTGGCTGCTAGCCCCCCACCAGATGGAGGATCGGTGCAGCTTTTGTGCCGTTTTTTCTGGCGTTAAACACCACTGTTCCCACGCCAGCGTCATCACTTACTCTTCAAATCGGAGAATCCAGCCCTTTACCTTTAACCACCTTATCAACTTCCTTAACCATCTGAAAGACACCAATTTGATCACCCCTTAAACTTCTATACTCGAGGGAATACCTTTGCGACTGATCCACATAATTTAATATCGCTTATTTGTTTGTCCTTGGATATTACCAAAATTGAAGAAGATATAATTTGCACTAGTAATCCTAAAGGTGGGATTTACCGGCTGTTCACGTCGGCGGGTAATTCCCGTCTCACGCTGGGGATTCCACGCGGTGAAATGGTCGGTAAATCCCACCTTCAGTATTTTCCTCTCTATTGCTACTAACAATTGGTTTTCAATGGGATTTTGTTCACTTTCCAGACTAAAGGATGTTTGATGTTATTTGTTCCCAAAAGAATCTCACAAACTGCTGCTAAGATCTATGGGCCTTTGTAATGGGCAATTGAATGGCATATCAAAATGTCATCTACATGTAGTGGAATGGTATTTATTTTACTGGACTAGCTATTCAACGACCTAGATTAACAATCCGCAGACACAAGTTCAAATCCCACACAGCTTGGTAATTGGGAAATTTAAATTAAATTGATTGGCTATATCCGGAATGAAAGGTTTGGGTAGTCACGGTGACCGTGCAACTGCCATATTATTTTCACAACCCATCTGGTTCACTAATGTCCTTCAGGGAAGGGAATCTGCCATCCTTACCTGGCCTGGGCTATATGTGACTCCAGTCCCACTGAAATGTGGCTGATGTCTAACTATGGAATGTTCGAGCTAGCCACTCTGTTGCATTCAAGAAGGTGGCTCACCTCCACCTTCTCAAGTACTTTAGGAATGGGCAATGAATGACACCCTTGCTAGCAATTCCAGATTCCATAAAAAAATAGAAAAATAATATCTCACTATATTAACCATGGCTCTTTCCTCTGGGTCAGAATTGGTCAAATTATAGCCTTGCTCCAGAGACTTTAGCACAGAATCTGTGCTGAAAATCCCAGTGAGGCACTGTCAGAGGTGTCATCTTTCAGGTGAGACACTAAACTGAGGCCCTGCTTGCCTCTTGGGTGGATGCAAGAGGTCCCATAGCTGTCTTCAAAAGAGACCAGGACTTTCTCCCCCAGTGCCCTGGCTAATATTTGTCTCTCATCTAATGGCATTTTAAAGATGAACAGATTGCCTGATCATTTGTCACATTGTGGAACTTTGCTCAAATTTACAACCACGTTTCTTATATTACAAAAATTAGTATACTTAAAAAATGTGTTATGGGGTGCCTTGAGGCTTTGAAAGATACAATTTAAGGTTTTTTTCAAAGCTTCAAGCAGTTTTATTCAGCCGAGTGTACACTTTGTCTGTGTAAAGCATAACTGTAGGTGATGTATATTTATCTGAGCTGCATTGAAGCCATTGGACTTCATAATAACTTTATAATCCCAAAAGAGTGCCACAGCTGAGTGCTAACATCTGCACAGAGATTGATCTGGAACTAGGTTGTTAATAGAGACTAAGAAGAATGCCTTGGGAAACTCCAGCATTGATGCATCGTGTAGTTGTGGATCTCTGGAGGATTATTATCTGCCATTACCAACTTGCTTTGAATTCTAATGGTGATCCAAACAGTCACTTCAGCTCTCCCCATTATTGCGAAAGTGCTGTTGGTATTAATAGTTATTCTTATACCCCTCAAGAGTGGTTCCCAACCTGTGGTCCACAGTCCACTGGTGGTCCGCGAGAATACAGTAGATGGGCTGTGGGAAAAGAATACAATTAAGTGTACCTTGCGTGTATCATAATCAACGTTACACCATTATTCACAATGTAATTTGCTTTACAAACATCCTTGTGTAATATAATCTGCAATGTATTGGCGAGTGTACATCATAAACTATTAGAAATAGCTGCGTTTTTATTACCCGTTGATATATAAGTTTGACTCCCGTCAGCTGTAGGCTATGTAAAAAATAATGTTTAAAATGGCCTGTGTCTGTTGCGGTCCGCAAAAGCTTCCGATGACTATCTATGGTCCGCATAAAGGAAAAGGTTGGTAACACCTGTGAAGATGATGAATGCATTATGCAAGCAAACTGTACTGAAGCTATAAGAGAGACCTCTGTTTATATAGTACCCTCCATGACCTCAGAACATCCCAAAGTGCTTTAGAAACAAGAAGCTACATTTGGAGCATAGGCCATGTCGTAATGTAGGAAACCTGGGAATTAGCACACAGCAAGCTCCCACTAACAGCAGTGGAGTGAATGATCAGATAATCTGTTTTGTTTTATTGGTATTAGTTGAGCGATAAATGTTGGCTCAGGACACTGGGAAAAACTGCACTGTTCTTCTTCAAAATAGTTGCTTGGGATCTTTTACATCCATCCAAGAATGCGGGCGGGGCCCTCATCTGAACGATGGCACCTCAGATAGTCCAGCACTGGGATTGCCATGCTTGGATATGGAGCTGGCTGGGTCCATGGAGCAGCTCAAGAAACATGGCAGGTCCTCATTTTCTCTTGCCTATATTGCAGCCCATTATACTATTGTAAGGAGCGTAATAGGTGTTTTCTGTGGCTTCACTCCAAAGGCATACACTTAATGAAATGTGAAGTGCAGTTTGCAGCCATGTGTTCTAACATTTGTGTAGCCTTGCCTTCAAAACAGTTCTAGAAAACAGGCAAAGGAAAAAAATAAATATTTGCCATTTGTATGGTGCCTTTTTGTATGCTTCAGCACATGGAATATTGAGTTGTTCTGAAAGTAAGCAGTCATAGTTTTGCATACGGCGCTTTCACATATACATCAATGAGGTAAACCATAGAATTTAACAACACAGAAGTAGCAATTTCACCCCATCATATCCATGAAAGATCTATCCAAACAGTTCCACTTCCCTGTTTATTTCCCATAGACATGTAAACGTTCCCCTCTTCAAGTATTTATCTAATTCCCATTGGAAATTCACAATCAAGTCTGTTTCCACCCTATTTTCAGGCAGTGCATTCCATGTCCCAACAACTTGTTGTTTGAAATAAAATTCGCATCCCCCCCTCTTGTGGTTTTTTTGCCAATTACCATAAATCTGTATCCTCTGGTTACTGACTATCCCGCCAGTTGTTACGAATATGAACCTATATAAGATTGTTAAGGTTTACAACTGTCCCTTTAATTTAGATCAAAATAGAGGAATGAGGGGCATCATGTGAGTTGTTCTGAATTATGCTTTACAACAAGCCTGGACAACTTATTTATTACAAATTAAAGGGAGGCTGAGGTAGATTTACAAGAAGAATGTATGAGATATTCACACCTGTAGATAATAATCTTAGCTTTGGATAGATTGGCAGTTCTGACATCACATGAAAGTGTTAGGAACGTCAGGTTTTGCAAATGGCTATACTTCAAACTGTCTATTTAATTCCATGATGTGGAGATGCCGGCGTTGGTCTGGGGTGAGCACAGTAAGAAGTCGTGCAAAACCAGGTTAAAGTCCAGCAGGTTTGTTTTGAATCACTAGCTTTTGGAGCACTGCTCCTTCCTCAGGTGAATCATTCACCTGAAGAAGGAGCAGTACTCCGAAAGCTAGTGATTCGAAACAAACCTGTTGGACTTTAACCTGGTGCTGTAAGACTTCTTACTGTATTTAATTCCAAGATAGAATGCAATTAGGCATTAAGAGGTTAACTAATTAGCTTTTCTACTTCAATAAAAGTTCCATTCCATTCACATTGTCATGTAGATGGACTTTGAGAGGGGAAGATTCCAAAGCAAGTCATTGTAGGATTGGGTCACATGTTATATTTTTATTGGCAAACTTAAGAAATACTTTTAAATGGGTTTAGTCTAATGTCTCTGTGCCTATAGTTGGATTCATGTTGGACAAAGGAGTTTGTATGTGTGGGGGTCGTTTAAGTTCCAATTGTGTTCCTATTGTGCTTAGAGAGGGCTATGGCATGAAGAATAAATAAACTAGCAGTGTTTCTTAGAAATTGGGGCCTTGTAAAATAGACAACATCTTACATTTTAGTGCAGATAATTTGATTATAGTTGAAGATAAGTAGTGAGAGAGAAGGCAGCTCTCATAGCTCTGATATAAGCAGTTGGTTTAGAAGATAGAGAGGGAACATCTCTCACAGCTTTGCTTGAAGAAAAACCATACTCTTGAGTAATGCTGAAGAAAACAGATGTCAAAAATCTGAAGTCCAGCTAGTTACGGAGACTAGCAAAATTACGAGAAGTGTCTAAGAATTCTGGAATTTAGTGAACAGAGACCAAGACTTTATCGAAAAGAATTCAAGCAAGAGCAAACAAAGTATCCTGAGTTAAGAGACAGTTTCAGTAAACAAATTTAAAGTGGGATAGCAGGCTTCAAAGGTAAAACAAACATTTGATGCCATAGTCTGAAAATCAAGGATTAAAGCAATTAGGAGCAGTTTGCACAGCAGTCAATACAAAGAAATCCTCAAGGGGTTGATGTATAATCCTGGACTGTATTTGCTGTTAAAAATAGAGCAGAAGCTTTGTTTTAAATGTGTAATTTGAAAAACCTGGTCTTGATTTTGGAATGCATACCGCTAAGGGAAATTATTATTATGAAAGAAGATTTTAACGTGTGCTTTCAGGAGTGGAGTTTGGAAACTCCCATGTGCCAATCATTTGGGGGGCTTCTGAGAAGAAATCCAGAGACACTAACTTGGGTTCAGAGTGGAGTGTGTACATTTGACCACAGTCATCTTGAGTGCTTAAAAGGGATTTGGAGTTAATCATAGATAGAATTTACAGTGCAGAGGGAGGCCATTCGGCCCATCGAGTCTGCACCGGCTCTTGTAAAGAGCACCCTACCCAAGGTCCACATCTCCACCCTATCCCCATAACCCAGTAACCCCACCCAACACTAAGGGCAATTTTGGACACTAAGGGCAATTTTGCATGGCCAATCCACCCAACCTGCACATCTTTGGACTGTGGGAGGAAACCGGAGCACCCGGAGGAAACCCACGCACCACACGGGGAGAATGTGCAGACTCCGCACAGACAGTGACCCAAGCGGGAATCGAACCTGGGACCCTGGAGCTGTGAAGCAATTGTGCTATCCACAATGCTACTGTGCTGCCCTTAATGAGTTAATGAGACCATTGGAATTTAAGATGTATTTTGTAATCCGTGTTAATCTTTAAATCTGTGTGTATTTGTTAAGCTAAAGAGGAATAAAGGAATATTGTATCATAATCCATTTTTTCATGTTTAATACATGTTTTTGTTCTTGTTGTTAAAAATAATTAGGTATCGAGTGACTCTGTTCCTCCATGATTCATAAAAAAAAGAATAAATGTTATGGTCTTTTGAGCCAGGGTTCCATTCTGGGATCTTCCCATCTCATTAGAAGATCAACTGGAATCGTAACACATAGGGTTCTTCTTAAGATATCCCTGAACCTCCCAGATAAGTTCATCCAGAAGAATCTGAAAGAGGAAGAGCAGAGAGATAGAGACAGCCAGTCTTAATTGTTCACCAATCAGAGTATGGGTGAGAGCTCATGCTTCGAATAAAGAGATCACATTTGTGAGGAATTGAACAAGACTGGAAGATTTGCGTAGCTTTGGCTGTGGAGAAAGATGCCCAGGGTAATCCTCACCTTGATAATCACCGGGTAATCCATACCCTGACCAATATTGTCCCTTCAACTAGCATTACAAAAACAGTCATCATCACGTGGCTTTTGGTTGGAGTTGGATGTGAACAAATTGGCTGTTGAATTTTCCACATTACTACAACAGTGATTATACTTCAAAAATACTTCAATGCTTGTGAAACGTTTTGGGATGGCCTGATTTTGTGAAAGGCGCTATATTATTGCAATTCTTTCTTTTCTGTCTTTTTTCTGGAATATAATCACACGTATATACAACCGCTCTGATAATTTGATTTTCTCACTTTATTTTTAATTGCAAAATGTGTGTATGACAACAGAACAATCACCGAAGAAAAATTAATTAACAAAACTTGTACAGCCTGGAATACGAAAGCTTTAGTCTTAATAATGTGTTCCTTTAACTTTATTCATGATAATTAATTGTTGACATAGTCATCATTGATTTGTCAATAGCCTTTTCAGTAAATCCCATCTCTTTGTGCAGAGAGATCAAAGAAAATGCAGCTCATTAAAGTTTGTCTTCTTATTAGCGAGAGCGCCTGTTCTTTGATTAGATTTTCACCATTTGTTCTGCGTTCTTCATTCTCTACAGTGGCTGGGTGTTGCCAAATTTAATTGACTTGATTTAAATATTTGCAAATCAAAGTTTCATTTCAAAAGCAGGCAGTTATAGAGTCAGAGTTAGAGTTTTACAAGACAAAGGATGCCCTTCGGTCCATCATGTCTGTGCTGGCCATCAAGCAGCTAACTTTTGGTTTTAAAAAATAAATTTAGAGTGCCCAATTATTTTTTTCCAATTAAAGGGCAATTCAGCATCGACAGTCCACCTACTCTGCACATTTTTGCGTTGTGGGGATGAGACCCACGCAAACATGGGGAGAATGTGCAAACTCCGCGTGGACAGTGAGCCGGGGCTGGGATCGAAACTGGGTCCTCAGTGCCATGAGGCAGCAGTGCTAACCACTGCACTACCATGTCTCCCGAGCAACTATCTATTCTAATCCAATTTTCCAACACTTGGTCCGTAGCCTTGTATGCTATGATGTTTCAAATGCTCATCTGAATGCTTCTTAAATGTTGTGAGGGTTCCTGTCTCTACCACCCTTTCAGGCAGTGAATTCCAGATTCCCACCACCCTCTGGGTGAAAAAGTTTTTCCTCACATCCCCTTTCAATCTCTTGCCCCTTACCGGGAATTTCTGCCCCTTTGTTTATTGACCCCACTACAAAGTGGAAAAGCTGCTTTCTATTTACCCTATCTATGTCCCTCATAATTTTGTACATGTTGATCATATCCCCGTTCAGCCTTCTGTTGGCAATTGTTGTTAGCAGTCTGTAGGACCCACACAGCTCTGGGTTCTTGTCCCACTTCAGAATCAGCAAAATTGTGGCCTGTAACATCGTCGGGGGCAGCACCCCTATTCCCTTGCCCCATTGAACATCCTCATCAACACCGGCCCCAATATCCCAGAGAACTTTTTATAAAACTCCATTGGGTACCCATCCAGCCCCGGGGCTCTACCCGACTGCATGGCCTTCAGACCCTCCACTATCTCTTCCAACCCAATCGGGGCCCCCAGCCCTTCCACCAGCTCCCCATCCATCTTTGGGAAACTCAGCCCCTCCAAGAAGTGCCTCATCCCCTCCGGCCCCATAGGGGGTTCCGACCTATATAACCTACTGTAGAAATCCCTAAACGCCTTATTCACCCCTGCTGAATCTCCAACCAGGTTCCCATCTCCGTCATTCACTTTCCCTTTCTCCCTGGCTGCCTCCCTCTTTCTAAGCTGCTGTGCAAGCATTCTGCTGGCCTTCTCTCCATACTCATAGATTGCCCCCCTCGTCTTTCTCAGCTGCTCCACCGCCCTCCCTGTGGTTAACAAGCCGAACTCCGCCTGTAGCCTCTGCCGTTCCCTTAAAAGCCCTGCCTCTAGGGTCTCTGCATACCTCCTATCGATCTGTAGTATCTCCTTAACCAGTCGGTCCATCTCTGCCCTGTCCACCTTGTCCCTATGGGCCCGTATCGAGATCAGCTCCCCTCTGACCACCGCCTTCAGTGCTTCCCAGACTACCGCTGCTGAAATTTCCCCCGTGTTGTTGACCTGCAGGTATTTCTGAATACATTTCCTCAGCCGCTTGCACACCCTTTCGTCAGCCAAAAGTCCCACATCTAACCTCCAGTGCGGGCGCTGGTTACTTTCTTTACCAACCTGCAGGTCAACCCAGTGCGGAGCATGGTCTGAGATTGTGATCGCTGAGTACCCCGTGTCCACCACCCCTGCCAGTAAGGCCCTGCTCAAAGTAAATAAATCAATCCGGGAGTACACTTTATGTACGTGTGAGTAGAAGGAGAACTCCTTCACCCTCGGCTGCCCAATTCTCCATGGATCCACCCCCCCCCCGTCAATAACTGTGTTGAAATCCACTCCCATGACTAACTGTGTGAATCCAGGTCCTGTATCTTCCCCAGCATCCTCTTTATAAACTCCACATCATCCCAATTTGGCGCATACACACTTACTAATACCACCTGCACCCCCTCCAGTTTCCCACTGACCATAATGTACGACCTCCCACATCCGAGACTATTCTACCCGCCTCAAACACCACCCGCTTATTGATCAGGATCGCGACCACTCTAGTCTTTGAATCCAGTCCCGAGTGAAAGACCTGACTGACCCAGCCTTTCCTCAATCTAATCTGGTCAGTTACTCTAAGGTGCATCTCCTGCAACATTACCACGTTTCCCTAAGATGCGCAAACACACGTGTCCTCTTGACTGGCCCATTTAACCCTCAAATATTCCAGTTGATCAGCCTAGTTGGGGGGCTCATTGCCCCCCCCACATCGCTGATCAGCCACCCCCTTTATTAGGCCCACCTCCAGCTCATGCTCCGTGCCTTCACCGGCCCGCCCCTCGGCAGCCTCCACCCCAATATCTTCTCTATCCCTTAGCCCAAGCCCCTCCCTCATCAGCAGAACATTTACCCCCTCCCCCCCTCGTAAAAACACTCTGTAATCCAACCCCTTTACTAAAACAAACCTATGCACACCCCCCACTGCGATTCCGTGAACCAGCCCGCCCAGCTAGCTTGGTGGCCCCCATCCCTGGCGCCGGATATACTCCCACCTGTTGTTCCCTCCCCATCCTCCCCCCAGCTTATACAAACATACTCCAACATTAAACAATCCCCACACAATTGCCTGCGAGTGCTCTGTGAGCCCTGTCCACCTCCAAGGGCCGGGAGAATGCCCCATCCCCCAGCAGCTTCTCAAACATATCTGCGATGTATGCCCCAGCGTCCGCTCATTCGGATCCCTCCGGGAGCCCTACGATTCCCAAGTTCTGCCAGCAGGACCTATTCGCTAGGTCCTCCACCTTCTCCAGGAACTTCTTCTGCTGGTCTCTCAGCATCCCCACTTCCAACTCCACCGCAGTTTGATGTTCCTCCTGCTCAGCCAGCGCCTTCTCTACCTTCTGGATCGCCCGATCTTGGGCGTCCAATCTAAGCTCCAGCCGCTCAATTGACTCTTTTATCGGGTCCAAGCAGTCCCATTTCTGCTTAGCGAAGCCTTCCTGAATAACTTGCATCAGCTGCTCCGTTGACCCCTGGGTCGACAAACCAGAGGTCCGGTCCTCCGCCATGCTGTCTCCCGCTGCAGCTTCAGCCCAAGCCTTCCCTGTCTTTCTGTTTCTGCCTTTACGAGCACTTCTAGTCCTTCTCTCCATGCACCGATGTGGGAATTCAGTACACAATTGCCTCGATCATCAGTTTTACAATTCAAGTCCGGTAGAAAATCGAGAGAAAAGGTCCAAAGTCCGACACGAGTGGGAGCCACCAAATGTGTGACTTGCTCCTTCACAGCCGCCACCGGAAGTCCTTCAACTATTAATGTTAATAGTAGGTAGGATAACCTAGTAGATAAGGGAAGAAGTGTCTAGTCCTGACTCTCTGGAGTTGATTTTTTGTGACTTGAGATGGAACCATAATCCTTGGGTGGGATTCTCTGCTGGCAACGCTGAAATCTTGAAACACGATTGGGCGGAGAATAGGTTCTGACGTTACAATCGCAGCAGGCGTTGATTTGACGCCAAATCGCAATTCTCCGTCACCTCGACAGCGACGTCAATGCGGTCCAGAACGCACGTACAGTAGACACCGTTTGCATGTCATTAGCGGGCCTGACCCGTATTCTCCGGGGCCACCGCAATGCTCCGCCTCCGATTGGCCGAGTTCACTTGTGCTTTTAAACATCATGAAACTGGCGTGGTGGCTGCTGAGGGAGGGGGGGAGGGGGGTGGGGGGAGTACAGAAAGTGTCCAACATCGCCATAGTTTGCTGCCAGTTGTGCTGCTGGCCGGGGGGGGCTTCTGCCAGGGCCGGGGGAAGAAGCGGGGGGCTGGCCTGGATGTGGGCTGTGGGGTCGGGGTCTACGGACACGGAACACTATTGCCACAGCCGGAAAAGCAGCCATGCAGCTGCGCACGACGCTAACAGCCTACTGTGAACTTAGGGTCACAGGACATATAGGTGTCCCCAGACCAACCAGGAGTCTCTAATGGCCTGGGTGACCCCCCCCCCCCAGGTGCCATTATGACTGGCGAGGCCTCACAGGCTCAGCCGTTAGGTCTCGGGCACCAGGGGAATCCTGCAAACGCAGATTAAAATACATCTAATGGATCATTTAAATATGCAGATCTGGATTATGCCCAGTGAGGGCAAGGTTCCGATCGCGATGTCTGGTATGGCTCCGTTAAATCTCGTGAGGCATTTTGAGTCGGGCGCGTTAAAGTATGCTCTTAATTTTCTCATCGAACTCCAATTCTTTCACTTTTCCTCCCAGCTGCTTTCTCTCTCTCAAGGTTTAAACCCTGTAGCAGTCAGTTGGTGAGTTTTTCTCCTGTTTAAATAGTTATTTTAGTACATTGCCCTGTTCATCCAAGCCTGACAGACAGTTCAAACTTTTAAGCTTTAAGAGGAATGATGAAAATGCAACGGTTGAATGGAAGGATGACCTTGCTTGGGCATTGAAGAGGAAGAACTTTCACAAATCCAGTCAGTTTGCTCTCAGCAGTTTACCAGAAAGCTATGAGACTGAGAAATGCACTGAACAAAGAACAAAAACATTGATGCATGAAAATTGATGGGCAGTAAAAGTTCAGCTGATCCATCAAATGTGCCCAACAGGGATGGGGGAGCTCAATGACTAGACATTTCCTCTTCTACTCCCACACAGCATCCTGTTCACTCCCTCTTTAGTAGCCACATAATCCAATTATAAAACAATAATAATTCAAGGCTAATAAAGGAAACCAATCCCTGGAAGGATTTATCTCCGTAGGCAATCAAAACCACTCCAAAAGGTCGTAATTACTGTGTGTATGTTAACTGTAAATTCATCTGTCTATGATGCTATCAATGCTGTCACACTCCAGGGGCTTACTGCTCTCTGGGCAAAGAGGAACATCATCTGCTCCAACAGATGACAATCAAGTCTTACGAACATGCGAGCAATAATGTAGAGAATAGGACGCCATGGCCATCCAACCTGTCCGTACAATTGTGATATCCTATCCATCACAATCTTCCTCCATCTCAACCTCATATGGTCTCCTCAGAGAGGTGAAAAATCAGATTGAAACTCAGGCCAATTTGGGGAGGGGGATTATTTGGCAAATTCTTGACAGTTCGCCCTCCCCCTGCCAATCAAAACTGTTTGTACAGGATGGTCTCCATCCCAGCCAATAATCACTCATCCACATGTATATTCAGATAATATAAAACATATCAGAATTTCTGAATCTAAAACAAAAGACCATTCTGATGAAAGAAAGATTTCAGTCTGATTCACATTCTAATTGAAATCTGAGGATTGTAATTGCTTTTTAAAAAAATATTTTTATTTGCAGTTCTCATATTTATAAACAATTGTTTATCTTCATCACATTTTTCTTACTCGCGTAAATTTACTTTATTGTACAGAAGAGGTTTATTTTGTCTTTCTTTTAATTGGTTCTATATACATTTTGCCGCCTCTGGGTCGGTCTATGTTCCCCCCCCCCTCCCTTGCATACTCCCCCTGTCCCTTCCCCCCTCCCCGCCCCATTGGCTTGATCTGTGCTTTGTTTTTATTTTCAAGGAGAGGGGGTTACCCCCTCCCTCCTCTTCTCTTCTTTTCACCTGGGGAAGGAGCAGTGCTCCGAAAGCTAGCGATTTGAAACAAACCTGTTGGACTTCAACCTGGTGTTGTAAGACCGCTTACTGTACTTTGTAAGTAATTGTACTTCCCCTGTAATAAGGGGATCCCCCAGGATGCATGCACGTTCCCTGCATGCACGTGCCTCAATGTTCAGACCGGTCTGTTATCAGGCTCTGATTGGTGCCCACAGATACTGGCTGGTGCTCCCCTTTTGGGGGTGGCCCTGTGCCTAGGCATGTATTTCATGATATATCCGCCTCTGCCTCCTCAGAGGGCAAGGTATAGTGTCAGGTAAAGTATAAATCAGGACATTAAAGATGCATGTAGCAAGGGTAATAAAGTAATCATGGGGGACTTCATCTCAAGTGGACGCAACCAAATTTGCAATAAAGTGTGGAGGGTGTGTTCACTAAATGATGAAAAGATAGTTTGCTGGATCAGCATGTTGGTCTACCAGTTAGGGAATAGGCTATTTCATATTGTGCAATGAGAAAGGGGGAATAAACCATTTTGTCATGAAGAATCCTGAGGAATCAGTGATTGTAATATGATTGAATATTATGTTGAGTTCAGGAATTATTTAGTTCTGTCCAAAACTAGGGATTTATATCTAAACAAAGCAAAGGATGTAGGTATGAGGGGTGACGGTAGATTGGGAAGCTGCATTGTAAGATCTGTTGCTGGATAAGCAATGGTCGACATGTATAAAAAATACATTCATAATTTGCACACAAGTATATATTCCTTTAAAAATAAAAGTCTCATTGGGAACAGTGGCCTAACTATGGTTAACAAGAGAAGTTAATGAAAGGATTAGACTGAAGAAAGAGGCCTATAATATTGCCAAAAGAGTGGGAAGCCTGAGGATGGGAAGATTTTACAGTTCAGCAAAGGATGGCCAAGAAATTGGTATAGAAAAAGAAAAAAAATGTGTAAGTAAACTTGCAAAGGACATAAAACAGATTGTAAAAGTTTATAGAGGTATGTAAATGGAAAGGGATTATTGAAAGTGAACATGGGTGCCTTGGAGGCAAAGCCAGGAGAAATTATAACTGGGAATAAAGAAATTCCAGAGACATTAAACAAATATTTTGGGCCGGATTTTAGTTGTGCGGTCGGGACACCAAAGTCACATGCATTGCCAGGTCCAAAGCATGCATTCCATTAGCACCTGATGTGTTCTTCTATTTACAAGCTGCCAATTAGTGGCCAAGAAACACATTTGCCATCCAATTAAGGATAGAGGGAGGGCTCCTGAGGCTGGAAAATTCCAGTTGGCAGTGGCAGAATGGCAATAATAAGCCTGTGTGTTTACTTACTGCTTCTGGGTGGGTAGCCATTTCCCTCATGAGAAAGGCCTGGAGGTGAGAACGTGTCAGCAAGCCAACATGGCGGCGAGTGGCAGGAAACTGTGGGTTCATTGGCCTCTGATCTTGCCTCCATCGCCATTTAAAAATTCATCCCTTTGCATTGCCTTCCCAGCAGAAGACACAAACCGCTCTCCCCCCCCACCCCCATAAATAATGAGAAACCAAGAATCCAGTGAGAATACGAATATCATGGGAATCTTTATTATTGTGGTGGCTCGAGATAATATATTGGAGACTTCCAGTAACAACAGAAGGCAAAGACAACTACAGACAGGCACAGAATAATAATGAATAGGTCTTGATCATCCAGCTCCAGGTCCACACTGCCTAGGCCCCTGCTCACTGGGCCCCGTGCTTTCTCTATTGATCGGGGATCTGACACTCCTGCGCGATTTGTCCCCAGCCAGTCACATAGACTGCAAAGGGGGCCATGCTAACACAACTGGTGAAAAAAAAGTACTGGAGAAATTAATGGGTCAATTCCTTTGAACTTGATGATCTGCATTTTAGGGTTTTGAAATTAGCAGCTGCAGAGATAGTGGATGTATAGCTTTCAATCTTCCAGAGTTCACAGGATTCTAGAACGTTCCCCATGGATTGGAATGTGGCCAACAGAATCCCGCTATTTACGAAAGTAGGAAGGGAGACAACAGGGAAGGTCGGTTAACCTGGCATCAGTAGTAGGGAAATGTTGGAAATAATAGTGCACAAATCACAGATAGTTAACATGGTGGTACAGCAAGCAACTAAAGTAAAATGGTATGTTAACATTTATTACAGAGACTGAACTTTAAGAGTAAGTAATTCATACAACAATTATGGAGGCCCTTAGATGGTTGCAACAAAGGTTCACTGGACTGAATCCTAGAATGACGGAATTTTCCTCTGAGGGGGGATTGAGTAGACAAGTAAGGCCTACATATCCTAGAATTTACAAAAGAGAGTCGTGATTTAATTGAAACTTAAAAATCATAAATGACTTGATGCAATAAATGCTGGGAGAATATTTCCTCTGACTCTAGAGTCTAGAACTAGGGGCGGTCACAGTCTCAGAATAAAGAGTAGGAATGTGATGAAGAGACATTACATCACTCAGAGGGTTGTGAATCTTTGGACTAATTTACCCCGGAAAGCTGTGAATGCTTAGTTACTGAGTATATTAAAGTACAAAGTCTTACAACACCAGGTTAAAGTCCAACAGGTTTGTTTCTCTGTCACTAGCTTTCGGAGCGCTGCTCCTTCCTCAGGTGAATGAAGAGGTCTGTTCCAGAAACATATATATAGACAAATTCAAAGATGCCAAACAATGCTTGGAATGCGACCATTAGCAGGTGATTAAATCTTTACAGATCCAGAGATGGGGGTAACCCCAGGTTAAAGAGGTGTGAATTGTGTCAAGCCAGGACAGTTGGTAGGATTTTGCAGTCCAGATGGTGGGGGATGAATGTAATGCGACATGAATCCCAGGTCCCAGTTGAGGCCGCACTCAAGTGTGCGGAACTTGGCTATAAGTTTCTGCTCGGCGATTCTGCGTTGTCGCGCGTCCTGAAGGCCGCCTTGGAGAACGCTTACCCAGAGATCAGAGGCTGAATGCCCTTGACTGCTGAAGTGTTCCCCGACTGGAAGGGAACATTCCTGCCTGGTGATTGTCGCGCGTTGTCTGTTCATTCGTTGTCGCAGCGTCTGCATGGTCTCGCCAATGTACCACGCTTCGGGACATCCTTTCCTGCAGCGTATGAGGTAGACAACGTTGGTCGAGTCGCACGAGTATGTACCGCGTACCTGGTGGGTGGTGTTCTCACGTGTAATAGTGGTATCCATGTCGATGATCTGGCACGTCTTGCAGAGATTGCCATGGCAGGGTTGTGTGGTGCCGTGGTCACTGTTCTGAAGACTGGGTAGTTTGCTGCAAACAATGGTTTGTTTGAGGTTGCGCGGTTGTTTGAAGGCAAGTAGTGGGGGTGTGGGGATGACCTTGGCAAGATGTTCATCGTCATCAATGACTTGTTGAAGGCTGTGAAGAAGGTGACGTAGTTTCTCCGCTCCGGGGATGTACTGGGCGACGAAGGGTATTCTGTTGGTTGTGTCCCATGTTTGTCTTCTGAGGAGGTCGGTGCGGTTTTTCGCTGTGGCGCGTTGGAACTGTCGATCGATGAGTCGAGTGCCATATCCCGTTCGTACGAGGACATCTTTCAACGTCTGTAGATGTCTGTTACGCTCCTCCTCGTCTGAGCAGATCCACACCATGAGTATATTAAAGACAGATGTTGGTAGATGTTTGAATAATATGGGAATGAAGGGATTGGGCATAGTTCGGAAAGTGGATTGGGGTTATTGAATTCTTGTTGAATGGCAGGACAGATTTGAAGGACTGAATAGTCCTCTTATTTCTTACGTTTTCATGTTCTTAAACTATATGAAACCATGGGCAAAATTCTCCGCCTCATGCCACCAGTAGCGGAGTTCCCGATGAGGTGAAGAATCCAATGGTTGTGAAGAAAATGGAATCAGCATTTCAGATGATCTGACTCCCCACTGGCATTGGGATCAAGGTTGTTAAGACCCTTTTGCATCCTCTTCGCGGGCCAGGCACCATATTCTCTGAACTTGCATGATTCTTCAGTCCTCTGGGCCGGGAATCACGTGGGTGAGGATCACTGCAGGTCTTGACAGGCTTGGTCCTGATGCGGCGGACCTCCTGGTGGACCAAGGGGGTACCTCTTTAAGGGAGTTGTCCAAAGTGCATCAGAGGGCCACCCTCCCCCTCCCCCCCCACACACACACACAATACAAGACCTGCCAACCCCACTCTCACCAGACCTCCCACCCCACCACCTCCCACACTAAATAAGGAACCCAGACACCCTCTAAATAAAGAGATCACCCACAAAAAAAACCTAAATAAGGAGTCTCCCAGAGAGCCCTGAAATAAAGATACCCACTAAGGAAGGAAATCCCCCACAGAGGTCCCCTAAATAAAGAGACCCTCCCCCAGAAAAGAGACCCCTATCAGAAAGCCCTGGAGAAGAGAGGCCCCTGTCTAGAAACTAGAGAGCAGTCCTGACAGATGCAGTGAACAAAATACTGCTTTAAAGCTCACCTGGACAATACACCTGCTGGCTCAGGCAAAAGAAGCAACACCTGTCAGTTACTGTCAAGAGAAAACCAGACAGCTGTGTTTAAACCCTCACAGATCTTTGCAAACCATTCATTCACGTTTCTTTGATATTGTTTTCACTAAGCTGTGATTGGCAGCTTCCACACACCCACACAGCTGTTAGCATTGCTCCATTCATCTCCCTTCATGGTTAAATAAGGCTGAACTGCTCTAATTATAAACTGAAATGTTTATAAAGATCAAGCTTTGATTGACAGCTCCTGGACCACTTCAAACAGAATGAAGTGCTTTCCAATCACCTCCCTTCACCCTTGCGTCATTTTGAAGTAGTCATCTGGAAATTGACAGCACTTGACACTTTATTTAGGGGTTCTCTGTGGGGGTCTCTTTCAGAGGTGTCCTTATTTAGGGGATCTCTTTGGAGGGTCTCTGTATTTAGGGGATTTCTTTGGGGAGTCTACTTATTTAAGGGGCTTGGTGGGAGGGTCTCTTTATTTAGGCGGTTTCTATGGGAGGGGTGCAAGCCAGGTCATCCTGTACTGGGGGGGGGAACCCAGAAAATCCGTGGGTGGGGGCTGAATTGTGCTGTGGGGGAGGGGGGCTGAATTGCGATTCATGGGGTGGGGTTGGCTAGATGTGGGACATCGCTATTGGGCCACACACTCAAAATGGTGACCTGATAGCAGGATTCCCTAGGGAATCCCTCGCTATCCTTGCCATGCATAAATGTGCCTGGCTAATGATTGGCAACCACTTCCTCACTGGCTTTCCCGGCAGGAGCACACATTATGTACAATCCAGCTCCAGTGGGAGAACATAGGCTGGATTCTCCATCGGCGGGATCCTCCATTTCGTTGGCAGCACACTCTCACCTGCAGATTTCCCAACGGTGTGGGGGTGCCCACAATGGGAAACCCCATTGTCCGACTGCCGGGACGGTGAATCCCGCTGCCGGCATGGTCACACCACACCAGCAAACGGGTGCTGCGAGACGGAGAATAACGCCCACGGCCTCCTAAATGGAGAATTCTGCCCCATTTGATGCACCATTTCAGAGGTTGAGACGAATCATTGCCATTATGGCATATTTCAGGTAAAATGTCTGCAACGGCATTCATCTTGATTATTAACCTGGAAAATGTACATCTGTTGGCCAATGGTGTTAAGGGAGGAGGCCATTCGGCCCCTCTGACCTGTTCAACCATTCAATTAGATCTTTGTTGATCTGTATCTGAAATCCATCTGCTTGCCTTGGTTTCGTAACTCTTAGATTCTTGTTAGACAAGAGAAGTATCAATCTCATTTTCAGTTGACCTCAAGCCCCAACAGCTTTTTGGAGTGGGAGAATTCCGATTTGCACAGCACTTTGTGTGAAGAGCAGTACTGCTGAATGGCCTAGCTATAATTTTAAACTTACTTCCCCCACTGTCATTGAGAAAACTGGGCCCACACGCATTCTGGTCCCGCTCAGTTTCAAATGTGGCTTCTTCTTTACTTAAATTTATTTTTATTGTTGGGGTCATTTGATTTGAACTTATTTGGCCCTTTGGACGGAATTGTTGCTTCCAGGTTTCCTACAGGGATTCCTACTGGGGCTGGTTTAGCACAGTGGGCTAAACAGCTGGCTTGTAATGCAGAACAATGCCAGAAATGCGGGATCAATTCCCGTACTGGCCTTCCCGAACAGGCGCTGGAATGTGGCGTCTAGGGGCTTTTCACAGTAATTTCATTGAAGCCTACTTGTGACAATAAGCTATTATTATTATTCCCTTCTTGAGAACCTGAACCAGCTTTAAGGCAATTGCAAAAAGGTTTCTGGGCAAAAGAAAACAAAGTACAAAAGCAAGAATATTATGGCAAACCTTTATAAATCACCAGTTAGGCCTTGGCTGGAGTAATGTTTCAGTTCTGGGCACTGAACTTTATTGAGGGTGTCAAGGCGGAGAGATTGGAGAGGAGATTGACTGGAATAGAGCAAGGGTGAGGAACTTTAGTTACGTGGAGAGACTAGAGAAGCTGGGGGTGTTTTTTTTAAAGCAGCAAAGGTTAAGGGAAGATTTAAATAGCCGTGCTCAAATCATCAAGGGTTTTGATTGAGTAGATAGGGGGAAACTGTTTCTGTTAGCAGGACGGTCAATAACCAGAGGTAACAGCTTTAAGGTTCATTGGCTGAAGAAACATTTTTAGGTAGTGAGTTCTGATGATCTGGAAGGCATTACCAGAAAGGATGTTTGAAACAGATTCAACGGTAAATCTTAAAATGTACTTGGATAAATACTTGATGGGAAATAATATGCAGGGCCAGGGGGAAGTGGAGTGGATTTAATTCAATAACATTTTCAAAGAGCTGTCACAAGCACAATGGGCCAAATGGTCTTTTTCTATGCTGTAAGCTTTGAGAAGCCTTTGAGTGCAATCCTCACTTTTAATTAGCGTCCAGCCTTGTTTGACACATCATGAATCCTAATGGAAATTCCTTCCCCACCTATAACTCCTATTTGCCTCGCCCAACATCCAGTGTCAGCTGCTGGATCTCGGAAGCAGTGTTGACATCTGACAAAGCGATTGGGCTGTCAAGGAAGTGTCCGACTTAAAAGCTGAATTGGGTCCCGAAAGGATCAGCACGGGGAGCATCTTGCACTGAAACAAACACGTTATTTCATCCACTTAATTTTCTTTCAGTGTCATTTCAAAGCTATTGCATGCAGCTGAAATAACGCTTAATTAGACCATTGTACCAACTGTGCAGATAAATATTGCAACAGGATCTGTAGAACATCTCACTGTGATATCCCACAGTCCTGACCTCAGCTACAAATTAGCACAGATCTGCCCTTCTCGTGAATAATAATTCACACATTTTTAAGGATCTGAATGGGATTGAGGAGAGAAAGGGATCTTGGGGTACAGAATCACAAACTATTGAAAATAGCAATGCAGATTAACAGGGTCACAAAAGAATGCTGCCAAACGCTGGACTTCAATTCTCGAGGGATAGGATTGAAAATCTTTGGGGTGATGCTAAATTTGAATAGAATCAAACTTGAAATATTGAGCATAGCTCTGTCATCTTTATCTTACAATAGGGATATATCAGCACTGGAAAAAAGGTCCTGAAATTGCCTCCAACTATGTGGGCAGACACTATGATAGTGGTGCTGAAGGTCACAGTAGCCCTCAACTTCTACATTTTGGGTTCATTTTAGGGCTCAGTGGGGGATCTGTGGAGTGTTTCTCAAACAGCTGCACACAGTTGCTTCAAGCTAGTGACTGATGCCATATTCAAACATGTCCACACTTTTGTCAACCATCAGGCGGACGAGGGCAGTCAGATGGAGAGAGCATGAGGGTCACTGCAGTGGTTGGGTTTCCTCACATCCAGGGTGCTATAGGCTGCACATATGGTGCCACCAGGGTGCCAGCAGCAGATCGGGAACTTTTATCAACAGAAAGGAGTACTACTTGATGAACACGCAGATCATCTGTGACCACTGACGGCATCAACACGGCCCCAGGATCAGCAATTCTGGCCCCTACAGGGGGCTCCAGCTGCTGATCCGGCTGTGGAATGGGCGACATGGGATGCGCATGTGCGCAGTGGGTCCGGCGCAAACCCGCGCATGCGCAGTCCCACCGGCGCGATTGCCGTGCATGCCCAACATGCGCAAGAGTACAGGGGCTGGCGCGGAATAAAGGAGGGCGGGAGACAGCGAGCCCAGCCGGCCGATCGGTGGGTACGATCACGGGCCAGGCCACATTGTAGTCCCCCCCCCCCCCCCCCCGGGGTCGGACACCCCCTCCTCCCCCACAGGCCGCCACCCGACCCTTCAACGCCGAGGCCCCGCCGGCTCAGAGCAGGTTAGAAAGGCGCAGGCGGGACTCGTTTTCTTTTTTATGGCCGCTCGGCCCATTCGGGCCGGAGAATCGCGGGGGTGCCCCGTAGAGCAGCCCCCCGACCGGCGCCGCACCGGCCCTATTGGCGAGAGCGGAGAATCGTGTCCCGACATCGGGGCGGTGTGGCGCGATTCGCCCGGCCCGCTGGCGATTCTCCGACCCGATGCGGTGTCGGAAAATCCCGCCCAGGTTCTCTAAGTCTGTGCCCATTATCCAGGCAGCTCACATGATTCACAGGGCAGTGGCATAGTGGTGGGGAGGCAGTGGCACAGTGGTATTATTGCTGGACGAGTTATCCAGAGACCCCGGGGACCTGGGTTCGAATCCTGCCAGGGCAGATGGTGGAATTCAAATTCAATAAAAAAATCTGGAATTAAAAGTCGAATGATGACCATGACACCACTGTCGATTGTCATAAAAACCTATCTGGTTCACTAATGTCCTTTTGGGAAGGAAATTTGTCATCCTTACCCGGTCTGGCCTTATTGTGACTTCAGACCCACAGCAATGTGGTTGACTCTTAAATGCCCTCAGGGACGGACAACAAATGCTGGACCAGCCAATGATGCCCACATCCCTTAAACGAATAAAAAAAAATTCATACATCCCAATTACCAAGGTTATTTGTGGATTCTACGCGATTGGATGGATGGTTCCTGGGTGATAAGGGCTATCTATACCTTGAAGACATGGCTGACGACCCTGCTCCGTCACCCTGAATTGTGGCAGAGGACAGATATAACAGGACTCCAGCATCCATAGGAATTGTGATGGAAATAACCATCTGTCTGCTCAAGATGGAATCTTAACCGATCTAGGGACCATTGCAGTACCCACTGGAGCATGTCTCCCTCATAGTGGCCACATGCTGCGCACTGCATAATCTAGCTCTGATGAGGTGGGACCCAGAGGAGGCTGAGGAGAGTGAGGCAGGACCACAGGCTGGGGAGGATGACTCCAGTGATGGATCAGAGGATGAGTCTAAGATCACACAGGGTGAGGACTTCGAGCCAGACAACATGAATCTTCAAGGAAGCAGGGACATAAGGGAAGCATTGATCCAGTGAACCTTTAGCTAGGCATCAAAGGCATGGAGGATAACCGACACCAATGGCAATGTCTCACTCGCAATAAAACTTTCCTTAAGGGCCCAACCCAGCAATCCTGTAACATGCAAAATCCTCAATTGAAAAGTCTGTACAAAGCATGCAGCCAACTCACAGAGGAACAGCATATACATGTGCAAACCTCACAGAAAACTCAAAGTAATGAATGCAAATAATGTCATCCATAACACATCCCTGTTGTGCTTAAGGAGTCTTAAAGCTAATGTCTGCAGGTGCTGTGTCTTGATGCCCCCTCCATTAGTCACAGTGGCATTGGAGGCAGTTTGCTGACATTGCTGTTTTGGTGGTCATGATGACCTTGGTGGGTGTCCTCTGGCCACTGGTACTTGAGTTGGCTCTGGCTGGAAAGGAGAATCCAGCCCCATGGTTGGGCATTCCTCAGATGTTGCAGCATCATCAGATGCAGCGGCCACTGGCAGAGAAGCAGAGGAGCTGCTGCTCTCATCCAGAACGTCCTGCGAGGATCCCAGCATCAGGAGCATTCAGCTTCACCATTGATAGATGGGAATCAGGTAGAGAGACAAGGTGCCTCATCCAATTGTTACACTGGCAGTGACCTCCAAAGATTACAGCCGGTGTGCTGGCTTGCAGGTCCAAGTGCAACACCTGAGGGTGACCCTGAAATGGCCTCTCCACAAGAGTCACCATTCTCTCAATGGAAGAAACTGTGCCCTTGGAGCTCAGGGTCACCGCAGTGCTCATGTTCCATGTGGAATCATCAATGATGGAAGTCATTGCTCGCAGACCCTCAAAGATCTCTGCCAGATCTCCCCCGAGCATCCCGCTGGACATCCAGCATCTGCTGCCTGACAAACATCTCCAGAGGCTCGTCATCTGCCTTGGTCTCCGGCAGTGTTCCCACTGTCAGCACCCTGGGTCCTCTTTGCCTTTGCCACTTCCTCGCCAGTGTGATGTGCCGTCACCACTGTTCCCTACCCACGGAGATGACAACCTAATGCCCTTCGACATGTGAGTGTCTGCGCAGGTGCCTGGTTCCGAGAGACAGCATGACGCGGATACAGGAGTGGTGTCCTCTTGGGTGCCTGACAGGGGGTCCTCGGGCTGCCGACACCTGGTGTGGCTGACTCATCAGCGGAAGGAAGGCACAACATCAGTGAATTCAATCACCGCCATCACTGTACACCCTAGGTGTCCTGCTGAGATAATGGAACGATGCTGCATGGTGCTATCTGCATTGGAGCTCCAATGGTCATTACCAGCAGATTTTGGACTCCTCCAGTGGTTTGGCGGGGTTCCACATTAATTAGACTTGTCTTCTTCTGACAGGGGATAATAGAAAGGCTCATTAGGGTTCCATCCTCTTTATGGCCCAATTCAGATTACCCCTCCCACCTCATGAACATGGTGCGAGCCATTTCACTGTTGCACACCTCACCCCTCCAATGCTCTGTGGTCTATTGTGCTGAGAGTCCAGTCTTGACATGGCTGGCTTCAGTGTCAGTTGCATACGCACTCAGATCCTTGAGTGCAAGGGGAAGCTGATGGCACCTCTCCACACAGGTCCATGCCATCCCTTAACCTTGCCGGCCACAGAAGATCATTAAACCTTTGGCAATGCTGCAGCCAGATGCGGCGCACAGCGTCGTGCTCACTGACCACGGCAGCCACCTTGGTCTAGGCCTCCTTTGTCAGGTGGGGCAACATTCTCTTTCTGTCCCTGATTTTAGGATATTGCACCTGACACTGACCTCCTGCGCCAGTACAAGATTTGTAAGTGAACCAGCTTAGAAAGCTAGCGCAATAAAGAGAAAATCTGACAAAACTCAGAAACATAACAGCAGCAAAATCACAAATAAATGAAAGCGCGTGTGCTCCTTGGCCTTTTATCCCACCCTTGAATGACAAATTGCTAAAATCCGAATGCCCGCCTGCCCTTTTTGCCCATGCGACGACTGCAAGATTGCTCAGGCAGCGTGAAATCTGTGATAAAAGCAAATTACTGCAAAAGCTGGAATCTGAAACAGAAATAGAAAGACTGGACAATCTCAGCAGGTCTGACAGCGTCTGTGGAGAGAGAAGGGAGCTAACGTTTTGAGTCTGGATAACTCTTTGTCAAAGTGTTTGTGTTAAAGGCCTTTTAATTGTGGGCAGCACGGTAGCACAGTGGTTAGCACTGTGGCTTCACAGCTCCAGGGTCCCAGGTTCAATTCCCGGCTGGATCACTGTCTGTGCGGAGTCTGCACGTTCTCCCCGTGGCTGCGTGGGTTTCCTCCGGGTGTTCCGGTTTCCTCCCACTAGTCCCGAAAGATGTGCTGTTAGGTAATTTGGACATTCTGAATTCTCATTCTGTGTACCCGAACAGGCGCCGGAATGCGGACTAGGGGCTTTTCACAGTAACATCATTGCAATGTAAGCCTACTTGTGACAATAAAGACTATTATTATTATTATTATTATTAATTGACCCTTTAATTGTTGGCGAGCATAGCTCCAATTCCATCTTGTGTCCTCCTACCTCAGTATTTCATGTGTTCACGGTTACATCTGAATGCACGGCCAGTGTCATCTCGTGCAATTTTATTCACAATCAGGTTAGGCGCAAGCCCAGTGGAGGGCCATAGAATTCTGACCACGATGTCCGTGGTCACCTCCTTTAGTACCCTGGGATGTGGATTATCAGGCTGGGGATTTATTTGCTTTCAGGCTCATTAATTTCTCCAACACTACTTATTTTAATAATTTCCATCAATTCCTCCTTCTAGCTGGACACTCGGTTCGCTAGCATTTCTGGGAAGTTATTTGTGTCTTCTTCCATGAAGACAGAACAAAAGCAGTTGTTTAAGAGCTCTGCCATTTCCTTGTTCTCCATTATAAATTCTCCCATTTCGGACTGTAACGGATCTATATTTGTCTTCAGTAATCTTTATTATTAAAAAAAATGCAGACACTTTGACAGTTTGCTTTTATATTTCTTGGAAGCTTACTTACATACTCGATTTTCCCCCGCTTAATCAATCTCTTGGTCCTCCTTTGCTGAATTGTAAACTGCTCCCAATCCTCTGTCTTCGTACTTTTTCAAGTAATTTTATATGATTTCTCTTTGGATCAAATACTCTCCTCAATCTATTTTGTTGGTCATGGTTGGCTGCTTTTCAAAGGAATGTATAACTTGATGCAATCGATCGTTCCTTAACTATTAGCCACTGCCTGTCCACTGTTGTGCCTTTTAATAAAGTTCTCCAATTTATCATAGCCAACTCACCCTTCATACCTTCATAGTTTCCTTTGGCAAGATTTAGGACCATAGTTTTGGATTGCACTACTTCACTTTCCATCATAATAAAGAATTCCATCACATTATGGTAACTTGTCCCAAAGGACATTTCTCAACAGGATTATTAATTGACCCCTTCTTATTGCACAATACCAAATCTAGGATAACATGTTCTCAAATTGGTTCCTCAAAGTACTAGTCGAAATAACCATCTTGTACACACTCCAGGGATTCACAGGGTTATTGCTAAGAAGGCTGAGAAGATTAAGGGTTGATTTGACAGAGGTCTTCAAAGTAATGAAGAGATTCAGATAGGTAGATGTAGAGAAGATGCCTCAAGTAACGAAACACCAGAAATACAGGTTCTTAATAAAATATAATCACCAAGCAGTCCAATAGGAAATTAAGGAAAAATGTTTTGACCAAAACTGGATATTTTAAGAAATCATTAATGAGATGTGGGTATCATTGCAAGGCCCATCTAATTATCCATCAACTTAGATTCATTACTCACTAAGCCTGTCCCATTATAGATCATGCCCAGCCCATTATCTGTCAAGCCTTTCCCAATGATACATCAAACTTAGCCCAATTATCCATCCAATCTGTCCCAATAATCCAATAAAATCTGTCCCAATGATCCATCAAGTCTGCCCCAGTGATGGATTAAGTCTGTCCCAATGATCCATCAAGTCTGTCCCAATCATCCATCAAGTCTGTCCCAATGATCCATCAAGTCTATCCCAATGATCCGTCAAGTCTGTCCCAATGATCCATCAAGTCTATCCCAATGATCCGTCAAGTCTGTCCCAATGATCCGTCAAGTCTGTCCCAACAAACCCTCAAGTCTGTCCCAATGGATCCATCAAGTCTTCCCAATGGATCCATCAAATCTGTCCCAATGGATCCATCAAGTCTGTCCCAATGATCCGTCAAACCATTCCATTACGCATCAAGCCTGTCCCAGAGATTCATTCTGCCTGCTTTAGGATGTGCCAACTTGTGAGAAATTAAGTATACACTAACCAGCCCTTTTTTCAATATATCTCAGATCAATTTTATTTCAATATATGTGTCATGAATTATAACCACTCTTTAATTGCTGTTGGCTGAACTGTGTTTTTGAATATTTGCATAATAATTTGCATGGTGTTTTCTATTCCTGTTGGCATGCTTGATTTTTAATCGCTAAATGTGCAATATTGCAATTTTTGTCCAATAAAATGCTGTCAGCTGGCATCTGCTAGGCTGATAAATCTTGATGTCTGAAACCTACTTGAAATTCCGTTGACTTCCAATCCCATTTACTGTTTTCTTGGGTTGTCATTCAACTTGTATTGTTTCATATCAGTCAGTATGATTCCCACATTGATTTGAGGCTGACTATAAGGACAGGCCAGAGAAAAATGTTTATTTAACCATTTAGATAGGCCATTAAACATATGCTAGCAAATCACACTCGGCTGTGTAATGGGTAGAATAAATAATTATTTTACTCATTTACATGCTAAAATTTGCTAATGAACATATTAGCATAGTAATTAACATGCAATTAGCATAATAGTTCTGTAATGTGCCATTTCGTAAGAGGTGCAGCTTCCACACCAGATGTTTTCATTTGGTGTAATCCTACTTTTAATGTTGAATAATTTGTAGGAGTTGTTACTTTAATTTTGCTTTTAATACTTTAAAAATAATCTCAGTGTTGAAACAATAACCATTAATATGAAAGTGTTACAGACTTGAGAAAAAGCATAATATCAAATAGGTTTATACACTAAGAACCTCTGATCAATCCACTCAGTTAGATATTTCCAATGGCCTGAAGCTGGGCAAATATTTGGCAAATGAATTTCAACATGGTTAAGTTTGAGGTATTATATTTTGGCAAGAAAAATGTGGAGGTTGCACATTACTTAAAAATAAAAATCTAAATCGGTAGAGGAACAAAGAGGTCTTTGAGTAAAGATGCACAAATTGCTAAAAGTGGCGTCACAATTCAACAAGGGCATCAAAACACAAACCAATCACTCGGTTTTTATTCTAGAGGGATAGATTTCAAGAGAGAAGTAGTTATGCTAAACTTTGGTTGGGTGATATCTGGAAGACCACATTTAATTTTGGTCTCCGTGTTCGAGAAATATAGAGTCACTGGAAAGGATGCGAAAGGATTTATAAGGATGATACAAGGAGTATGCGGGTCAGCCTATCAGAAGAAGATGACCAGCTGGGTCCCTTTACTCTTGAGAAGAGATGTCTGAGGAATGACCTATTGAAAATGTATAGAACAATGAAAAGTTTTGAGATACTAGATACAGAAAGAATGTTTCCATTTATGGGGAAGAGCAAATCTAGAGGCCATCAATATATAATAGTCACCCAAAAGATCCAATATGGAGTTCAGGAGAAACTTCCTTACTCAAAGAATGGTAAGAAATTGGAACTTGTTACACAGAGTTTAATTGAAGTAAATAGTTTAGCTATATTTCATAGAAGGCTAGTTATTCCTCCAGGAATGGTAGATTAATCTCCAGGACACTGTTGTAAGCAACAGAAGGGAGAAAAATCATAAGATCATTTGAAAAAGTCTTGTTTTCATTTCAGCTGAACAATTTGGCTTAGTTTATATCAAAATATTGGTGTTGGGAATAAAGTGAGTTGGACAGACAAGAATCATCCACTTGAGTCAAGAAGAGGCTATTTGCTTGGCAAAGGGTGGGGCGGCAGAATGATGACCGTGTCAAACAGTCAATGGTGGAGTTGTGAGAATGGGACAATGCAAAGTCATAGGCCACGTGATGAACTCTTGGAATATGTGTGTACCTGCCTGTGTGTGCACGTTTGAACATACTGAGATCGGCAGTGGCTTCCAAAACTGCTGATATGGACATATAAAATGAAAAGCCATCTCTATGAGAACTTGAGGAGAACCTATGGCTATGCAGAAGTGCAGTGATTGTCCAAACATTTAACATGGGTAGGTCTAAATGACTAATTTATCATATTACATATTTTCAAAGATATTACCCCTTGCATTCCAAGAATACATGATTGGAAAAGAGGAATTTGACCCTGGCAGTTCAAGTATAACCAGAATACAGCCAATAGTCATTTTCATCCTCACTTGAGCAAAAGCGATGGTGAAATCATACCTCTGCTTTTTATTAGAGACAGATTTTCAGCCAGTTGACCAGCTGTAAATCTGACATTGCAGATCACAGCCCATTATAGAAATCACCCAATTATCATTGCAACAGAAATAAAGGGCAGAATTTTCTGGCCCCCGGGGTGGAGATGCAAAAGGTCAAAAGGTCCAGTGACTTCACCGGGACCAGAGGATCCCCGCCAGCGGTCGGGGCCGGGATATTCTGGTCAAAGATTGGTCTGATTCTGTAATGGGAGGGCAATTTATAAGTTGAAATCTATCCTAATGCACAGCAGGAAGCCATTTGCATGTCTGTGCCATCTCTTTGCTATTGTTATTTTATACTACACAAGAATAAAATAAATATGAAAAGGCCACTCAAACCTATTACATGATTCAATGTGATCAAGGCTAATCTTCTACCTCAACACTGTGATGAATATAGGAATTTCAGATATATTGCATTATATGTATTTGATGCAGTAAGGTTTAAAAGCCTTGGTTAGACTGCTGCAATAGTGTTTTTAAAGGACCCTGGTTTGAAACTTTTGGAAGCCAGAGGTGCAATTAAGGCATCATAAAAGCTTTGACTAATGGAGTTTTGTTTGGTTTAATGGCATTCCCTGTGGCGTTAAATTAGATTTCAGCTTGGTAAGATGATGTAATTAATGGGAGGAACTAAGGTATGAGGCATTTTTCAGTAAAGCAGTTTAGTTTGAGATGTAGATTGGAAGGTGAGCGGAAACAAGCTGAGAAGTAGCGGGCGGGATTTAACGGGAAAAAAGAGTCTTGTGTCATGCGTGTTTAGCGGGTTGTTTGCCATCGCTAGCAGCGCCAAGAACAACCCCATTATTAAACGGACACTATTCTTTTTTCGGGCCTCGGCGAGTAAGACCACTTACCTTAATTTCCTGCACTAAGGAGCTCAGCACTCTTGACTTCCCAACACAACCCCCGGACCCTCGCACCATCCCAGTTTATCGATTAGGTCCTTCAGCCTCCTCATCCTACCTCATAAGTACAAGGCACCCCTGGGCCTGATCCTCATCATGGGCAAGATGTCACCTTGGTACCTTGGCATTGCCAGCCTGGTAGTTCCACCTGGGCACCCTGGCAGTGTCAGGCTGGCACTCAGGTGGCACCTCCAGGATGCCTGGATGGCATCAGCAGTGCCTAGTTCCACACTGCCCAGAAACTGATCACCTGGGGGCCCCCTCATTGCCTGGGAGACTCCCCAAATGCTGTTCCGCCTGTCCTACGCTTGCAGAGACCAGTGCTAACCAGCGTCAGTTCAGGGTCTTGGAGGCAAGGGGTTTTGATGCAAGACAATGGGTAGATCTGGCTTAGACATATTCTAGTGAGGCCAACTACTCACTTGAATATGCAAATCTGGATCCGCTTATTGTAGGGGGATTCAGATTGTGACGCCTCGCGAGATCCCGTTAGATTCAAGTCTAACTCTAATAACAGTCTCAACAGTATCCAGACATCTCTGTACAGCAAGTATTCCTGAGTGCTAACTGTATTTGGAAGTGGATTGAGAGCTATGATGGTTTTGTTATTTGAGTGTGAAGAAGATAGCAGTTAAAGGTTATTGTACCACTGTACACATTAGCATTGTTTTAAGAAATAATTATAAACTATTTTCTGGTGTGACGTTAAAGATATTTTAACACTGTGTTAGTAATAATGTTTGTTTTAATATACCATATCCCTATTTCTCTGTGAAATCACTCCTGGAGCGAAGTATCCTTTCCTCACAGTCTAACAAAATTTCCATAAAATATTGGGGTTTCTGTCCAGTATCCTAGCTACTGTTGTGGTCTGGTCTGGGATCATAATAATACCACCTTCCCACATTATCAATCCCTTCGTATCCAAAAAAACTATTATAGAATATAGAACATACAGTGCAGAAGGAGGCCATTCGGCCCATCGAGTCTGCATCGACCCACTTAAGCCCTCACTTTCACCCTATCCCCGTAACCCAATAACCCCTCCTAACCTTTTTGGACACTAAGGGCAATTTAGCATGGCCAATCCACCTAACCTGCACGTCATTAGATTGTGGGAGGAAACCAGAGCACCCGGAGGAAACCCACGCAGACACGGGGAGAACGTGCAGACTCCGCACAGACAGTGACCCAGCGGCGAATCGAACCTGGGACCCTGGCGCTGTGAAGCCACAGTGCTAGCCACTTGTGCTACCTTGCTGCCCCTATTGATCTCAGTTTTGAATATACTTGATGACTGAGCATCCACAATACCCTGGGGTAGAGAATTCCCAAGATTTACACCCCTTTGAGCACAGAAATGTCTTCTCATCTCAGTCCTAAATGACAGACTCTTTATTCTGAACCTTTGCCTCATGTTCAGATTCACCAGTCAGGGGAAACACCCTTCCAGTATTTACCCTCTCAAGCCCTTGAAGAATGTTGCATTATACAATGAGATCACCTTTCATTCTTCTAAACTCCAGGAAGACATTCCTAATATTACTATGTGGTCCGGTGCCAAGTTACCATTGAATTTGCTTCCACCATCCTTTTAGCCAATGTCTGTTCCAGATCTCACAACCGCTCACTGTGTTAAAACAAAATTCTCTTCATGTTCCCTCTGGGACTTTGGCAGTTACCTTAAATCTGTGTCTTCTGGTTACTAACTCTCCTGCCCTGGGAAACAACTTCTCCCTACCTTTCCTCTCTTACATCTCTCATTGATCCTCTCTGCTTGAAGGAGAACACGCTCAGCTTCTCTGCTGTCTCCACTCCATGATGTGGAACTTTCCTGAAGCGCATGTCATTCAGCACCCAACCTTTGCATATCAGCTCAGTGTTTTCTCCATACATGTATAATGTTGCACTGAGGAAGTCTGCAGATAGCAACTTTCCATGAGTATGTCTGAGAGTTTTACCATTTCATTTGTGTTCAAATGTACCAGTACAAACTACAGGATCTTGTTTTTGCAAGACTAACTTTGTAAAATATGTCCAGTGCTTCAGCGACTCTGTTCCCTTTCCAGCAACACTACTTGACAGGTTGTTTTCTATTGTGTTCATTATGCTTGGCACGATTTTTCCCACCATCCTCCCAAAGAAACCAATCATAATGAATACAAAGTATGCACTTTCGGAACTAATTAAAATCAATGCGATGTGGTCTGCTGTGGATATTTTGTGCTTCAGTGCATTTTTTTCTTCAACTGTCTCCAAATTTTGACATTTATAATGAGCTTGTGAATTTGTACTGGGACTGACTGGATGTCATCCTATGATTTGCCTTGGGGTGGGTGTACAAGGCAGCATGATTGAAAACCGGACAAGTAAGTCAGCTTATTGAAAATCCAGGGTGAGATTATAATTGTGTCATTGATAGACTGTCCAAATGGTGCTTCCAAACTGCCTAATTTTGCGAGGAAGATTGGCAAGCCTGTAATTGTCAAACGTTGTCACGAGTGTGCAGAGGAAGACATATGTCATCCTCTAATCAAAGAGTGAGAAAAGACTGCAGTTGGGACACAGGTGATATCATGCTAATAGTGAGGCATGATAGGACTCTGCCATTGAAGGGAAGAACTTGCATGGATATGCAGCACTTACCACATCTTAGAAACCTTCCACAGGGATTTGACATTCAATTAATTACCTTGAAATGCAATTGCTGTCATGTCGATGGATGTAGGAATCTTTCAGCATGCAAAAATGTCCAACAGCAACACACATGGATAGATTGAAAAACCCCTGGTGGTATTTTCCTTAGAGAAGGGAAGGGTGAGAAGAAATTTGACAAATGTTGAGTTGTCTAGACTGAGTAGATAGAGGTAAACCGTTTCTATTGAGGCAAGAGTTGAGAACCAGAGGATACAGATTTAAAGTGATTAGCAAAAGAACCAAAAGTGGAAAATGGAAAAACATTTTCCTGCAGAGTGTTTAGGTCTGCATTCTTCGCTTGAGAGTGTGATGGAGGCAGATTCAACTGGGGCTGACAAAAGGGAATTGGATGAGCACCTAAAGGGTAAAAAAAATGCAGGGCAAGGGTGGGAGAGTGGGACAAGGTAAATTGCTCATGCGGAGTGCCAGCACTGACTCAATGCACCAAATGGCCTCCTACAGTGCTGTCGCCATTCTATGATTTTCAATCATCATCATAGAATCCCTACAGTGCAGAAGGAGGCTATTCAGCCCATTGAGTCTCCACTGACCCCTGAAAGAGCACCCCACCCAGGCCCACTCCTCCACCCCAACCCCGTAACCCCAACTGACCTGCACATCTTTGGACACTAAGGGACAATTTAGCATGGCTAATCCACCTACCCTGCACATCTTTGGACTTTTGGACTTTAATGATCAATAAAAGAATTTGAGGGGAAGCTAGTCAATACCAAGACTATGCAGCATAGAAATCGCCACTCGGTCTAACTTGTCCATGCTCCACAAGCCTCATCATACTTATCTTTATCTCATCCCTTCAAAATAACCTTCCATTCCTTTTCCCCTCTAGTGTTTATCTAGCTTCCTCTAAGATGCTATTCACCTCAACATCTCAAGTGTGTGAGATTGAAAGGAATATATGGAAACTGTATTCTGATAGAGTAAAATAAAGTGGGAGGAAGCACCTGTGGAGCATAAAAGGCAGATGTGCTGTAAATTCTATGTAAACATGGCCTGCAGATGTGATTACGGAAGATAGTTGGTCTCCACAATGGGAGAACATAATGTACTGCAGGGTTTATATCTCAATATGTCAAATAGAAAATGGGTGGCAGGATTCTCCGATCCTGGGGCTAAGTGTTGACGCCGTCGTAAACGGCGGAGCGTTTACGACGGCGTCAACGGGCCCCTAGGACCAGCGATCCTATGCCGCACGGGGCCAGCACGGCACTGGAGCGACTCACGCTGCACCAGCTGCCGATACGTTGGCAACATGGTGGAGACCTACAGGGGCCTGGCGGGGAGGAACATAGGCCCCCACCGGGATAAGCCCGCTCGCCAATCGGTAGGCCCTAATCGTGGGCCAGGCCACCGTGGAGGCCCCCCCGGGGTCGGATTCCCCATCCCCCCCCACCAGGCCGCCACCCGCAACTTGAACGCCGAGGTCCCGCCGGGTAGGACGACACGAGAATGACGCCGGCGGAACTCGGCCTAACTCAGCGGGCACTCGGCCCATCGCACGCGGAGAATCGCCGGGGGGGGGGCCGCGTTGAGCGGCCCGCGATTGGGGCCTCATCGGAGAATCGCTGGAGGGGCGTCGGAGCGGCGCGGGGTCGGAGAATCTCGCCCGGCATCTCAGTCGCTTGGTTCAGTTCCAACCTTGGGTGGCAGTCTGTGTGGAGGTTGCATATTCTCCCTGTGTCTGCATGGGTTTCTTCCAATTGCTACGGTTACCTCCCACAATCCAAAGATGGGCAGGTTTGGTGAGGTTACAGGGATAGTACAAAGGAGTGGGGCTAGGCCGGATGCTCCTTCAGAGGGTCGGTGCAGACTCGATGGGCCGAACAGCCACCTTCTACACTGTAGGGGTTCTATGAATTCTATGGACTTGAGTGCATACTCTACTTTGTCTCTTCAGCACAGAACTGAGGGTGTGTCAGAGGTGCTGTATTTTGGGCGAGAGGGTAAAATCAAGGTTCTATCTGCCCTAAAAGAGCCAATTGAAACTATTTACAAGAGCAAGGGAGTTCTCCATGCTGTGTTGGTCGACATTTATCCCTCAATCAGCATAACCCAATAACCAATTTACTTGGCCATCAAAAGACATAGGAGCATAAGTAGGCCATTTGGTCCATCGAGTCTGCTCCACCATTGAATGAGATCATGACTGATCTGATATGATAATCCTCACCTCCACATTCCTTCCTTATCCCAATAGCCCTTGATTCCCATTCTGATTAAAAATCTGTTTATCTCAGACTCGAACATACTTAACAACCCACATTTGGGGGAGCTCAAATATTGCTCCTTTATCACAAGGGACTAATCTTTGAAAAAGTAGTCAATTGACTGTAAAGTGCTTTCAGACAGTGCGAGCTTACAAACGGTGCTGCAGAAATATAAGTTTTTCTTTTATTACGCCCATTCGCACGTCCAGTTCATGTTACATCTATTCTGATGGCCAGTGTAACTGACGGTCTGTTATGACTGGGGCAGCTCTGTATAGATGAACTGATGGGCCACACTACCATTTGAATCCATTTGACCTGCATCGTTAAGGGCGCACATATTTGCTGAAGGGATAACTTGTCCTTAGTTCAGCTGGTTTCTGCGGTCAGACTAAAACTTTAATGAGGGATTTTGACAGATCAGCCAAAATAAGTCTTGTGATTCAAAGGTAAAAGCAGATAAAAGCCAATTCCCTTGCCCCTTCCCAAATCCCCAGGCCTGCAGGGATTTCCTTTATTCCCTTCATCAATTTAGTGAATTGGCTGCTCCCGGTGCCTGACATTTACTTGGCCATCCATCACTTCTGTCAGGTCTCCGTGTCAGTAATGAAACCTGCTATACTGCTTCCATACATCACACCGAAGGCACCATTTCTCAATGCGCTGCCCTGTGTTTAAAAAATCCAATGGGAATGATCTGCTGTTATTGCTCCCTGTCATAGGAATGGATGGCTGCACCAAGTCTATGTTGAGCATTGAATGTAGCCTATCACTGGGCAATGAGCACAGATGAAACAGGAATTACTGATCCCTTGGAGTGCAGGAGACAAGGCAACTTCTCTTTATTTCTTGTTTGCTCTTTGTTTTCCTCATCCCTGTGGTTTATGTTGGCCCTAAGCAAATAGGTTTTTAAAATTGCTGTATCCTGTAATCTGGACCTGTCGAACATAAGATGGAACTGCCTTATAATCTTTTAATAAGTGGAAGTTTACTTCTGCAGGTTGCCAAGGAGGTGACTGAGGTGTTGGGTGCTCTGAGGTACAGACGAACCAACACGGTTGCGATTGGTACAACGCAGTTTTATTCTAAACAGCTATTTATACATCAGACTTGGTACTCAGCACGTTGTGACTGTGTGAGTGTCTTGCTATGAGGTCCTGGCCCTTTTGACGGTAGGTGTCGATTCACTCCTGGTATCATGAGGTGTTGGGTGCTCTGAGGTACAGACGAACCAATACGGTTGCGATTGGTACAACGCAGTTTTATTCCATCTAACTATTTATACATCAGACTTGGTACTCAGCACGTGGTGACTGTGTGAGTGTCTTACTGTGAGGTCCTGGCCCTGTGCTGTCTCCAGATGGACTGCCCAGGAAGTGTTGTGTTTCTTGTCTTATACTGTGTCTGCTCTTGTCTGTGATTGGCTGTCGTGTTATGTGTGCTAATTGGTCCATTGGCCTGTCTATCATTATGTATGTGTTATGATGTATGTTTGAATATCATGACATCCCCCCTTTTTTACAAGATTATGTGCCTACGTGGATATAAACATAAATGTGTCCTGAGTGCAGCTAAAGGTGTGTGTGTGTGCGTAATATTTACATCATGTACATGGGGCTTAACTATATACAAGGGGCGATGTCAGGTGTGACAGCCTAACGAGGTTGTACCATAACAAAAGAAGAACAACGTGGAAATTTGGAACTATCAAACGAGGCCTGTAATGATAAAACAGTGACATGTTATAAAACAGTGGTTGCAAAAGTTTGACGTGTGAACAGTCTCATAAGTCCAGTCTAGTAGGTGGGCGATGAATTCAGGTTGACCGCCTCAAGGGTGGGTCGAGAACCACCGGCTGAGGTGCGAGCCTGGCCACGGGCGGCGACAGAAGGGGCATGGTATATGGCAGCTCCACGAAGTCGCTATCAGGAACCAGTGGAGGACACGGCGTCTGTGTAGGGTCCTGTTGCGAGCGTGGAAGTAAGCAAAGGGTTCGGCGATTGCGCCTACGCACGGATCCATCCGGCATGCGTACCAGGAACGAGCGGGGAGCCACTCGTCAGAGAACTTTGGCAGGTGCTGACCAGCCACCGTCTGGTAGGTGGATGCGGACGTTGTCTCCAGGGGCCAGGGAGGGAAGATCAGTTGCCCGTATGTCGTACGATCTCTTCTGGCGATCGCGCTGCAGTTGCATCCTATGCAGTACCGGAGCATGGTCTATTGTTGGTGCCAGGATGGAAGGCACAGTGGTTCTGAGGGCGCGACCCATCAGCAGCTGTGCTGGTGAGAGACCAGTGGCTAGTGTGGCCGAGCGATAGGCCAGCAGGGCGAGGTAGAAGTCCGACCCGGCAGCAGCAGCCTTGCAGAGGAGCCGCTTGGCAATGTGAACGCCCTTCTCCGCCTTTCCATTGGACTGGGGATGCAGAGGGCTGGACGTCACGTGTGTGAAGCCATACGAAGCAGCAAAGGATGACCATTCATGGCTGGCAAAACAGGGCCCATTGTCCGACATGACAGTCATTGGAATGCCGTGGCGAGCAAAGGTGTCTTTGCAGGCCCTGATGACAGCAGACGACGTCAAATCGTGCAGGCGTATGAATTCTGGATAGTTTGAGAAGTAGTCAACTATGATGACATAGTCCATGCCGAGCGTGTGAAATAGGTCGACACCCACTTTCGCCCAGGGGGACGTCACCAGCTCACGGGGCAGAAGTATCTCAGGAGGTTGCGCCGGCTGAAAACTTTGGCAGGTTGTACAGTTGAGCACCATGTTGGCAATATCGTCACTGATGCCCGGCCAGTATACCGCCCCTCGAGCCCTCCATCTGCACTTCTCAACCCCCAAGTGGCCTTCATGTAGTTGGTCGAGAACCAGCTGGCGCATACTGTGCGGAATCACAACCCGGTCCAGCTTCAGAAGGACACCATCAATGATGGCTAGGTCATCTCGTACATTGTAGAACTGTGGGCACTGCCCCTTGAGCCATCCTTCCGTCATGTGGCGCATCACACGTTGTAGAAGGGGGTCAGCCGCAGTCTCACGGCAAATGTGGGCCAGACGTGCATCAGTAGCTGGCAGATTGGCCAATGTGAAAACCACCTGTTCCTCGACCTGACATACGAACCCCTCCGCATCTGGCAGCGTGCTCACTGCTCTGGATAGGGCATCCGCCACGATGAGGTCCTTCCCTGGAGTGTAGACCAGTTGGAAGACGTACCTCCTGAGTTTAAGTAGGATGCGCTGGAGGCGAGGGGTCATCTCGTTCAGGTCCTTGTTTATTATGCTGACCAGGGGGCGGTGGTCAGTTTCGACCGTGAACCGTGGAAGACCATCGACGTAATCGTGGAACTTGTCTAAACCGGTTAGCAAGCCCAGGCATTCTTTTTCGATTTGCGCGTAGCGCTACTCTGTGGGGGCCATGGCCCGCGATGCATAGGCCACTGGGGCCCATGATGCCGTGTCAGCCCTCTGCAGGAGCACTGCTCCAATGCCAGATTGGCTGGCATCAATTGAGATTTTGGTGGCATGAGACGTGTCAAAAAACGCCAACACTGGTGCCGTAGTGAGTTTGCGTTTGAGCTCCTCCCATTCCAGCTGGTGCGTGTGTTGCCACTGGAACTCTGTGGGTTTTCTGACGAGGTGGCGCAGAGTCGTCGTGTGGGAGGCAAGGTTGGGAATGAACTTCCCCAGGAAATTGACCATGCCAAGGAAGCGTAGGACAGCCTTCTTGTCGGCCGGCTGCAGCATGGCTGTGATGGCGCTCACATTGTCTGCATCCGGACGGAGTCCTGACCGGGAAATATGGTCCCCCAGGAACTTCAACTCGTTCTGGCCAAAGGAGCACTTGGCTGGGTTGAGGCGCAGGCCGTTTTCCCGTATGCGGGCAAAAACACGTTGGAGACGATAAATGTGCTCCTGATGATGACATCGTCCACATATAGGCGCACCCTTCGATGCCTTCCATCATCTGCTCCATGATTCTATGGAAGACCTCGGATGCCGAGATGATGCCAAATGGCATCCGGTTGTAGCAGAACCTGCCGAAAGGGGTGTTGAAGGTACATAGCTTTCGGCTGGACGGGTCCAGTTGGATCTGCCAAAATCCTTTCGAAGCATCCAGTTTCGTGAATATCTTCACCTGGGCCATTTCACTGGTGATCGGCTCCCGTTTGGGTATGGGATAATGTTCCCTCATAATATTATTATTGAGGTCTTTGGGGTCAATACAGATGCAGAGCTCGCCAGAGGGCTTCTTGACACACACCATGGAGCTGACCCCATGGCGTGGGCTCCGTGACCCTGGATAGGACCCCTTGGTCCTGGTGGTCCTGCAGCTGCTGCTTGAGGCCGTCTTTAAGTGGCGCAGGAACCCTGCGATGTGCGTGAACGACCGGGATGGCGTCCGGTTTGAGGCAAATTCGGTAGGTGTATGGCAGTGTTCCCATGCCTTCGAATGCCTCCTGGTTGTGGGCGAGGAGCGATTGGAGCTGGGCGTAGAACTCTGCATCCGGGAAGTCAGACGTGCCGTCTGGAGAGAGAGAGAGGATTCGTTGCACAAGGTGGAGAGCCTTGCATGCCTGTGCGCCCAGCAGGGAGTCCTTCGATGAGCCAACTATCTCGAACGAGATTGTGGCCGTGTGTGTGTTGTGTGTCACCTGAAGCTGGCAGGATCCCATGGCCGGGATAACGTTCCCGTTGTAGTCGACCATCTTGCACCGGGATGGCTGGATTTGTGGTCTGACCTTTATGGCATAGAATGCTGACCATGCTATGAGGTTGGTGGAGGCGCCAGTGACAAGGCGGAAAGTGATCGGCGATCGGTTGACCGTTAGGGTGGCACTCCATTCATCGTCCGGATTGATGGTGTTGACCCGGTTCGTATCAATGACCGCAACCCGGAAGGCGTCTTGGTTATCTGTGTCGTCGGTTTGGATGTCGTGATGCGGAGGCTGAATGGTCCGCACGTTCCTGCCAGGTTGTCGGAGGTGTGGAAGATCAAAGGTTGAGCCGCTCGACAGTAGGCAGCGTCGTGGCCCATCTTGCCACAGCGTAGGCATTGTCGGGTTTTTGCAGGACATTGCCCTTTTAAATGTGCAGCTCCACAGTTGCCGCACGTCATGACGTCATGGCATTCGTTATGCCACTGCGCATGCGCAGTTCGGTCTTGCGTCGGGCACGCCTGCGCAGCACGTCCCTCAGTGTTGCCGTAGGTTTTGGCGCACACAAACGCGGGAGGCCTTAAAAAGCGCGCGAAACAGCCGCCCTCGTCCGGGCCGCGGGCCGGGAGAAACTCGATTGCCTGGACGCGTTCGGCCTTGTGGGCGGCCTGGCTTGCCGATTCGATCGTGTGGGAGCCCTCCGTGCCGATTCGGTCGCCTGAATTTGGGCATATCGTCTAGTCGCATTCTCATGCAGGACACAGGCTTCAACTGCAGATGCTAAGGTCAGGCCTTTAATTTTTAGAAGCTGCTGGCGTGGGCCACTGGAGGCAACGCCAAAACGATCTGGTCCCGGATCATGGACTCTGAGGTGGTGTCGTAACCGCAGGACTGTGCGAGTATGCGGAGGTGCGTCAGGAAGGACTGAAAGAGCTCATCCTTACCTTGCAGGCGCTGCTGAAAGACATACCTCTCAAAGCTTTCGTTGACCTCAACGTTGAAGTGCTTGTCGAGCTTGAGGAGGACCGTGTCATATTTAGATTTGTTCTCGCCCTCCGCGAACACCAAGGAGTTGTATACATCGATGGCGTGCTGACCTGCATCAGTGAGGAACATGGCAATCTTTGTTTCGTCCGAGGCGCCCTGTTTTTCATTGGCTTGCATGAAGAGTTCGAAGCGCTGCTTGAAGAGCTTCCAATTTGTGCCCAGGTTCCCAGCGACTTGCAACGGCTGCGGTTTGTTGCGGGTGTCCATGGCTCACGATGGCAGATTTGACGGTAGGTGTCGATTCACTCCTGGTATCATGAGGTGTTGGGTGCTCTGAGGTACAGACGAACCAATACGGTTGCGATTGGTACAACGCAGTTTTATTCCATCTAACTATTTATACATCAGACTTGGTACTCAGCACGTGGTGACTGTGTGAGTGTCTTACTGTGAGGTCCTGGCCCTGTGCTGTCTCCAGATGGACTGCCCAGGAAGTGTCGTGTTTCTTGTCTTATACTGTGTCTGCTCTTGTCTGTGATTGGCTGTCGTGTTATGTGTGCTAATTGGTCCGTTGGTCTGTCTATCATTATGTCTGTGTTATGATGTATGTTTGAATATCATGACTGTGACCTTACCCAAGCAGTTGGCTGGTTGGCTTTCAGCATCTCATGCAAACACTGAATGTAGGAATAGGAGCAGGAGGTCAATCAGCTCCTTGAGCCTGTTCCCCTACTCAATGAGATCTTAGCTAAACTGTATCTTAACTTCACTTAGTTCCATAACCCTCAATATCCTTACCGAACAAAAATCTATCAATTTTAGTTTAAAAATACTCAAATGACATGGTCTCAACAGAATTTGCGGGAAGTTCCAGATTTTCACTTCACTTTGTGTGAAGACCTCACTCTAAGTGGCCTATTCACCCTCACTGGTGAAGTCACTTAATCCAGTGCTTCCAAAACTTTTTCCCAGTGTGACCCCATTTTAATGCCTCAGATTTCATGTGACGCACCTGGGGTTGGAGGTGTGGCAGTGTAATGGCTCGGCCCACACACTGGAAGCTTCCAGGAATAAACAAAAGGGTATATTGATGAAAGGCAAAGGTAGTTAGATAGCAGGCACAGAACATGATACAACTGGGGCTGGATTCTCCGATTCTGAGGCTATGTCCTCATGCCAGTGTGGGAAAGTTGCCGTTTTACGACCGAATATTCGCCGCAAAAGGGCCACCGATTCTTTGTTTCGCTGGGGGCTAAAATGCCGGTAGCATAGAGCACCTGGCACTAGCTGCTGATAAGGCTCGGAGAATTACCGGTCCGTGGCCGCACATGCACATGGCGGCGGCCTGCAGCCACGGCGGCGTGCAACATGGCGCCGGCAGCGCGCGGATCTGGCCTGCAAAGTAGCGCCCCCCCGTTTGCCCGGCTCGCAAGCCCTGGACCAACGCCCAATAGTGCCCCCCGCCCCTAACAAAGTGCCCCCTGCCTGCGGACCGGCCCTCCCCCGACTGTGGCGGCGCTGGACTGAGTCCGCAGCCGCCACACCGAGTTCCCGGGGGATGATAGCACACGCGGCCGATGGTGTTGGGAATTCGGCCGATCGGGGGGGGGGGGGTGGGGGGGGAGCATTCGGGGGGGGGGGGGGGGATGTCAATACGGCATGCGGCGTACTCTGCGAGTACACTGCTTTGGAGGGGGCGGAGCATCGCGAAAGTGGCGCCGCCCTCGATTTCGTCGGAAACGGGTATTGCCCGGCTAATCGGCAAACGCAATTTTGGCGTCGCCGACCGGAGAATTCCGCCCCAGGTATTTGCCCTTCAGCTCTCTGGTCCACGCTGCTTGGGATCATGCTCCCAGGCCCCCGCACAAGTTCCACATTGGCCGGCGCTTGAACACTCCCGCGCAATTGGCCCTGGGCTCGTGGAACCCCCCTCCTTACAGGGACCACGCTACCACTTCTCTCCCCCCGTTAGATCCCTTAGCACACTGCCCCAAAACTAAGTATAAAAGTTACAATGGTTAACAGGGACAACCAAGGAAAAAGAGTCCATCAAAATGTCTGTCAGTCCGGAGACCTCCGGGTCCTCCCGGGGCTCCATATCCCAGCCATAAGTTCGAGACTCTTTTGGGCTGGTGCATGGTCCACAGGCGATGCCACCTTAGGAAGGCCCAGTTCAATAACAGGTGAGTTGGCCTCACTGGCCTAGACAGATGCAGCAGGTTGAACAGAAATGAGACTTCCTGGCATCCCTTAGCTGAACCGAATTACAGGATTATTCACGATGCTTGCTGGACTTGTCGACTTCACGCCAGGGGTACCTCTTGACTCCTCAATTGGTCAACGTGCTTTTTGATGGTTTTTCCATTAATCTCGACCACATCATAGATTATCATAGAATTTATAGAAGGAGGCCATTCGGCCCATCGAGTCCGCAACAGCTCTTGGAAAGAGCACCCTACCCAAGGTCAACATCTCCACCCTATCCCCATAACACAGTAACCCCACCCAATACTAAGGGCAATTGTGGACACTAAGGGCAATTTATCACGGCCAACCCACCTAACCTGCACATCTTAGGACTGTGGGAGGAAACCGGAGCACCCGGAGGAAACCCACGCACACACGGGGAGGATGTGCAGACTATGCACAGACAGTGACCCAAGCCGGAATCGAACCTGGGAACCTGGAGCTGTGAAGCAATTGTGCTATCCACAATGCTACCGTGCTGCCCTGTGACTGGTGACACAACCTGTGACTGGGCCACAACCTATCCTTCTAACCAAGGCGAACCAGCTGCGAAATTCCAGACCAAAACCAGGTGTCCCACCCGGAACGACCTGTCTCCTTTCTGTTCTGATCGCTGACTCTTCTGGGAGGCCAGATTTGCCTCCACTCTCCCTGCCAAATTTGGAAATACAAGACCCAATCACATTCTCAAATAATAGCCCATGAGCAGCTCAGCTAGTGTGACCCCCGTGGTTGAATGAGGGATTGAGTTGTGCAACAACAAATAATTAGTCATCCTCTGGTGAAGTGGTTTAGTGGTTTAGTTTTTCGTGGAATTCTTGAAAGTTTAAATGGCTCATTCAATCAAACCTTTCAACCTGGGTGGTAGAGGGCTGTCCTCGTGTGTCGTATGACATTTGGTCTCACAAAACCCTGGAAATCATTGTCGGTGAAGGGGGTGTCATTGTCCAAAGCAATTGACTTGGCATGAATGGCAAACACTCAGTGCAAGACATCTACCCTGGCCGTCGAGGTTGTGGTAACCATTTCTTTTGAACTGATAGCCACTTCAAGTGAGCATCTACCAACAGCAAAAACATCTTGTCCAGGAACGGGCCTGCATAACCAATGTTGACCCTGATCCACAGGCAACCTGACCATTTCCAGGGGTGATGAGTGGCAGAAGGCAGCAAAGATTGATGCATTTGGCAAGCGTGGCACTGTTGTACTAGTTCTTCAATGGCTTTGTCTATGCCTGGCACCAGACGTAACTGCGAATCAACATCTCTATCTGTCTGCACTCGGTGGATGCTGTGTAACTCTTGAAGGAGGGGCCCCTGGCCTGAGGTGAAACAACCACCTGGAATTCCCACAGATTCATGAAATCTTCACATGTCAACTAGTCGTGATGAGTAAAATAGGGCTTCAGCTGTTCAGACTATTGCCAGCTGGACTGTATTGTTCGTTTGGCCTTTGAAAGAACATGGTCTTTTTAGGTCTAACTGCAGATGGGCCCTGTGGACACTAAGAACAAAAAAATGTACAGCACAGGAACAGGCCCTTTGGCCCTCCAAGCCTGTCCTGATCATGGTGCTCTAACTAAAAAAACCTACTGCCCTTATTTGGTCCATCAGGGTATATAGGGAGTTTAGGGCTACACTGTCAGGGTATCTAGGGAGTTTAGGGCTAGAATTATCTCCTGGGGTATCGTGGTGGCAGAATGCTCTTGAGTAGGAGCAGGTGAGTTAATGCATCCGCATTCACAATGTGCGTCCCTGGCCGGTGTTAAAAAGCATAGTTGTAAGCCACCAACAGTAGAGCCCAACGCTGCACCCTCACGAGGCTGTGGGCAGTCTGGACCTATCTTCCCTTAACAAGCCCAGGAATGACGTGTGGTCGGTCACTATGTCAAATTGTCAACCGTGCACATACTGGTGGAATTTCTTCACACCGAATATAACCACTAAGCTCTCCTTCTCAATTTGGGCATAGTTTCATTCTGCTTCAGAAAAGGTCCTTGAGGCAACAACGATAGGGCATACTGAATCATCTACTATTTTGTGGGATAAAACAGCCCCTATACTGTAATGAAACGCATCACATGTCAGCATGATTGGTTTCCCTAGATCAAAATGCACCAAGAAGTTTGACAACTAATGATTGCTTCACAACTCAGAAGACTTCCTCTTGAGGCTTCCCCCATTGCCACCACTGATTGTTCCATAATAGTTGGTGTAATTGTGCCAATGTTATGGCTAGATTCGAATTAAACCTTCCATAGTAATTGGCCATACCAAGGAAGAACTGAAGCTTGCTGACATTTTTGGTGCAGGGTCATCTTGTGTGGCAATGACCTTTTCTACCAAGGGGTGCAACCCTGTCACATCAACGCAACATCCTGGGTATGTCACTTCTGAGGCCTGAAAAGTACATTTTGCACATTTTAGGTGGACCCCTGCATCCCAAAATTTCTTTAATACTTCCTCTAAGCTGGCCATGTGTTCTTCTGGTGTAGTGCCATTGACTAGCACATCATCAAGGTAAACCATCACCTTGGGAATAGTGTGCTGGAAGATAGCACAGGCTGAAGACATGGTGAACGGCATTTTGGTATACTGGAAGAGCCTTTATCCGTATTGATTGTAGCAAACCTCTGAGACTCCTCATCCAACTCTAGTTGCAGGTAGGTGTGACTGAGGTCCAATTTTGAATAGGTGAGGCCCCCCCATCAGCTTGGCATAGAGGTCTTCAAATCGGGGAACTGGATACCGATCGACTTGTGAAGCTTGATTTATTGTCAGTTTACAATCCCCACAAATCCTTAGCAACCGATTAGGTTTAGGGATAGGGCCGATCGGCGCCTCCCACTCTGAAAACTGAACAGGCTTGATTATACCCAGCTCTTCCAATCTCTTAAGCGCTGCTTCACCTTTCTGTCCAATGCATAAGGCACTGATCTGGCTCTGAAGAACTTGGGTGTCAAATTTAGGTTGACATATTTCTTGCCTTTTAAGTGCTTAATCCAGCACAATTCTTTGTGGAAGACATATTCACACCTCCTTAAGACATCTTGGAGGACGCTCTCAGATATTTAGAAGATTTCCAACCAGTTGAGCCTAATCGTCTGTAACCAGTCTCTTTCTAACAGACTAGGTTTATGTCCTTCCAAAGGCAGGTGGGCTTCCTGCCCTCTGCAGGCCACTGGGGTCTTGGCTGTTCTGAGGATCTTCAAAATATCCCCGATGTACATTGAAAGCTTGGCTGTAGTACTCATGAAGCTTAAAGTTTTTGTTCCTGTATGCAGATATTGGAAGGTCTGTTCATCCACTGAGGTCACCGAAGTCACGGTGTCCACTTCCATTTTAAAGGGGTCTACTATTTACTCTTAAGACAATTTCAACCAGAGCCATCTTTGTCATGATATTCAAACACACACATCATGATGGACACACTAACAGGCAAATCAGAGTACACAACACCACAACCAATCACAGACAAGAACACCAACCACATAAAAAGCACGAGCACGACACCTGGAGGTCAGTAGGTCTGGGGAGAAGGAAGCATGAAAGAGCTGTTGAAACACCACAAGCAGGGAGCCCCCCACGTGCAGAGTGCAAAGACCAAGTTATAAATAGTGAGTTTAAATAAACAAGTGTTGTACCATATGCAACTGTGTTGGCTCTTCTGTGTGTTAGAACACCCAACACCACATGGTACAGGAGTGGATCGATACCTGCCTACCAACCTGCCATTCTGGACATGGACCACACCGGCAAACCGCAGCCGATGCAAGTCACGGGGAACCTAGGCACCAACTGGAAGCTCTACAGGCAGCGATTTGACCTGTACATCCGTGCCACCGAAAAACAGAATGTCTCGGATGATTCGAAGATTGCAATGCTCCTCTTCTACGCAGGCCCCCACCCAAATGATGTCTTTAATTCACTGGTGTTCGAGGAAGGCGAAAACCAGGCCAAATATGACACGGTCATCCTCAAAATGGACCAGCACTTTCAAACTGAAGTAAACGAAACTTTCGAAAGATACATCTTTCAGCAACGCCTGCAAGGTAAGGAGGAGCTTTTTCAACCCTTTTTGACGCACCTCCGGATTCTAGCGCAGTCCTGCGGTTACGGCACCACCACAGAGTCCATGATCAGGGACCAGATTGTTTTTGGCGTTGCCTCCAGTGGCCTACGCCAGCAGCTTCTTAAAATAAAGAGCCTCACCTTAGCGTCTGCTGTGGAAGCCTGTGTCCTCCATGAAAATGCGACCTGCCGTTTTGCCCGATTTCAGGCGTCCGAGTTGGCACGGAGGGGGTCCCCAGCCGTCGAATCGGCAAGCCAGGCCGCCCACGACGTTGAACGCATCCAGGCCGTCGATTTCTTCCCGCCCCACGGCCCGGACGACAGCGGCCGCTTCCCGCGCTTTTCGCGGTCTCCCGCGCAGGTGCGCGCCAAGAATAACGGCCACAACGAGGGACGCACTGCGCAGGCGCGCCCACCGCAAGATCGCACTGCGCATGCGCAGTGGCGCAACGAACGCCGTGACGTCATGACGTGCAGCAAGTGTGGAGGTCTACACTTAAAAGGGCAATGTCCTGCAAAATACCAACAGTGCAACAGATGTGCCATGATAGGCCACTACGCAGCCCGCTGTCGTGCGGCTCAACCCATGGATCCGGCGCATCCTCGACAACCTCGCACACGAGTCAGGACCGTCCAGCCCACGCATCAAGACTTCCAGTTAAGTGATGCAGATGACCAGGATGACTTCAGAGTTGCCGTCATTGATGTCAACAAGGTCAATGCCATCAATCCAGACGATGAGTGGTGTGCCACCCTGACGGTCAACCGATCGCGCGTCGCCTTCCGTCTGGACACCGGCGCATCCGCCAACCTGATTGCTTACTCTGCAGTCCAGGCCATGAAGGTCAAACCACTCATCACACCATCCCGGCTTAAGATGGTTGACTATAACGGGAACGTTATCCCGTCCGTAGGATCTTGCCAGCTACAGGTGACTCACAAGGGGTACACGGCCACACTCCCCTTCGAAGTTGTGGGCTCATCAAAGGACTCGTTACTGGGCGCACAAGCGTGTAAGGTCCTTCACCTGGTACAGCGCATCATGTCTCTCTCTCCAGATGAGATATCCGACTTCCCGGATGCTGAGTTCCACGCGAATCTCCATTCCCTCCTCGCTCACAACCAGGAGGTTTTTGAAGGCATGGGGACATTGCCACACACGTACAAGATTCGACTCAGACCGGACGCCATCCCTGTCGTTCACGCACCTCGCAGGGTTCCTGCGCCTCTCAAAGACCGCCTCAAGGCACAACTGCAGATTCTTCAGGACCAAGGGGTCCTATCCAAGGTCACGGAGCCCACGCCATGGGTCAGCTCCATGGTCTGTGTAAAGAAGCCCTCTGGCGAGCTCCGTATATGTATAGATCCAAAAGATCTGAACAACAACATCATGCGGGAACACTATCCCATCCCAAAACGAGAAGACCTCACCAGCGAGATGGCGCGAGCCAACATATTCACTAAATTGGATGCGTCCAAAGGATTCTGGCAGATCCAACTGGACCCGGCCAGCCGAAGACTATGCACATTCAACACCCCTTTTGGCAGATTCTGCTACAACCGGATGCCATTCGGCATCATTTCGGCATCTGAAGTATTCCACCGCATTATGGAGCAGATGATGGAAGGCATCGAAGGGGTACGTGTATATGTGGACGATATCATCATTTGGTCCACCACTCCGCAGGAACACATGCATCGTCTTCGACGTGTCTTCACCCGCATACGGCAAAATGGCCTGCGTCTCAACCGTGCGAAGTGTGCTTTCGGCCAGACGGAGCTGAAATTCCTCGGGGACCACATCTCAAGGTCCGGGGTCCGTCCCGATGCAGACAAGGTTAGCGCCATCACAGCCATGCCACGACCGGCTGACAAGAAGGCTGTCTTAAGATTCCTGGGCATGGTCAACTTCCTTGGGAAGTTCATTCCCAACCTGGCTTCTCATACAACAAACATGCGCCATCTCGTAAAAAAATCGACGGAATTCAACTGGCACCAGTCGCATCAGCAGGAATGGGAGGAGCTCAAGCACAAACTGGTCACGGCACCAGTGCTGGCCTTCTTTGACGCGACTCGCCCTACAAAGATCTCAACAGACGCCAGCCAATCTGGTATTGGAGCGGTACTCCTGCAAAAAGACAGCACGTCATCATGGGCCCCGGTTGCGTATGCCTCACGAGCCATGACCCCTACCGAACAGCGCTACGCGCAAATCGAAAAAGAATGCCTGGGCTTGTTAACTGGACTGGACAAGTTCCACGACTATGTGTATGGCCTGCCACGATTCACGGTCGAAACTGACCACCGCCCCCTGGTCAACATCATTAACAAAGACCTGAACGACATGACTCCTCGCCTCCAGCGCATCTTACTCAAACTCAGGAGGTACGATTTTGAACTGATCTACACTCCGGGGAAGGAACTCATAGTGGCGGACACTCTTTCCCGAGCAGTGAGCACACCACCAGATGCGGAGGGGTTCGTGCGTCAAATTGAGGCACACGTGACTCTGACAGCAGCAAATATGCCAGCTGATGATCCTTGTCTGGCCCACATACGCGCAGAGACGGCGACTGACCCTCTGCTGCAGCGAGTGATGCGCCACATGACGGAAGGGTGGCTAAAAGGGCAGTGCCCCCAGTTTTACAATGTGCGAGATGATCTCACCAATATAGACGGGGTCCTTATGAAATCGCATAGGATCGTCATTCCACACAGTGTGCGCCAGATGATTCTTCGTCAACTACACGAAGGCCACCTGGGTGTCGAAAAATGCAGACGAAGGGCCCGGGCGGCGGTATATTGGCCGGGTATTAATGAAGACATAGCCAACATGGTGCTCAACTGCACAACCTGTCAGAGGTTTCAGCCGGCGCAACCTCCGGAAACACTTCTACCACACGAGATGGTGACGTCCCCCTGGGCGAAGGTGGGTGTTGACCTATTTCACGCGCTCGGCAGAGATTACATTGTTATTATAGACTACTTCTCAAACTACCCGGAAGTCATGCCTCTCCATGATCTGACGTCGTCCGCAGTCATTGGGGCCTGCAAGGAAACGTTTGCTCGCCATGGCATTCCAAGGACTGTCATGTCAGACAATGGACCTTGTTTTGCCAGCCGTGAATGGTCGTCCTTTGCCGCAGCATATGGTTTCACTCATGTGACATCCAGCCCTCTGCATCCACAATCGAACGGGAAGGCTGAAAAGGGTGTCCACATCGCAAAGCGGCTCCTGTGCAAGGCGGCTGATGCCGGATCGGACTTTAACCTTGCCTTGCTGGCCTATCGATCGGCCCCGTTATCCACGGGCCTCTCGCCAGCGCAGCTACTAATGGGTCGCTCCCTCAGGACGACGGTACCTTCCGTCCTGGCACCGACAACAGACCATGAGGCGGTTCTTCGGGACATGCAACTGCAGCGTGATCGCCAGAAAGGTCGGTACGACACACGAGCGACGGACCTGCCCCCCCTGTCCTCCGGAGACAAAGTACGCGTCCATCAACCGTATGGTGGCTGGTCAGCACCGGCCGAAGTCCTCCGACAAGTGGCTCCCCGCTCGTTCCTGGTTCGCATGCCGGATGGTTCCGTGCGTCGCCGCAATCGGCGCGCCCTTCGCCGACTTCCACGTTCACAGCCACACAACACGCCAGATCCTCAACAGGCTTCCGAGGATGACTTTGTGGAGCTGCCGCACATCACGCCCTTTCCATCGCCACCCATGGCCATGCCTGCACAGCAGCCGGTGGTTCGTGATCCACCCTTAAGGCGGTCAACCCGAATTCGTCGCAAACCCATTAGAATGGACTTATAATACAGTTCATATGTTTAATAAGTTGGACAATTTTACATGATAACCTGTTGTTGTTTATCGTTCCAGATGTCGTCTGACTGGACAACTGTTCAAAATTTTTTTTCTTCTTCTCTCGTTCGCATTTCTGTTATGTTATGGTACAACTGGATTCATGTGACGCACTCGACATCGCCCCATGTACATAGTTCCGTCATAGACACATGCTGCACACGACACACACACACTCTTAGATGCACTCACGTCACGATCATATTTATTACCACGTAGGCACATATCTTTGTAAAAAGGGGGGATGTCATGATATTCAAACACACACATCATGATGGACACACTAACAGGCAAATCAGAGTACACAACACCACAACCAATCACAGACAAGAACACCAACCACATAAAAAGCACGAGCACGACACCTGGAGGTCAGTAGGTCTGGGGAGAAGGAAGCATGAAAGAGCTGTTGAAACACCACAAGCAGGGAGCCCCCCACGTGCAGAGTGCAAAGACCAAGTTATAAATAGTGAGTTTAAATAAACAAGTGTTGTACCATATGCAACTGTGTTGGCTCTTCTGTGTGTTAGAACACCCAACACCACAATCTTATTCAATTATCTTCCTCCGAGCTCATCTCTCCTCTGTTCAGTGGTGATGTGGACTGCAGCTGATGTTCTTTTTTCATTGGCGCACTTTGCCTCACGCAGCAGCGTGCTTGAATGTGCCCCCTTCAGTTGCAACAGAAGCACACAAACTCTCAAACATCACAGGTCTCTTGGGAATGGTCCCTTCTGCATGAACAGTCTACCTCAGATTCTGTTTGACGCGCCAATTCTTTCATACTCCTTCGCTTCCGATCCTCTCTCTCGAGGATCATGTCTGGCTTTGAACTATGCCCGTTGATCCTGCAACAGACCTTGCAGCCGCACCGCCCCGTACATGGTTAACCACCCCTTCAGCCATGCTTTAAAGCTCAATGGTGCCTTTTTCAGTGCACTTCATCACCTGTGCTATCTTGATCAGGTTTCCCAATGTAATTGTGGTCTCCGGCAGCATCTTCTTCGAGGCATTAAACCTATGGGTCCCACAAACCAGCCAGTTGCACAACAAGTTGCTAAGCGAAGTCCCTAACTCACAGTGCTCAGCAAGCTGGTGAAGGCGAGAGAAACTCTTCATGGTCCCTCACTGGAGAGTTAAACTTATAACTTTGGAATGCAATCAAGGGCCTTGGGTTGTAATGTTCTTTAACCAATTTCACTATCTGGTCAAAGGTCTTCAAGTCAGTGCCTCTGGGATGTGAGGTTCCAAATCAAATTATACCTTTGGGGCCATAAACTGCCAGAAGTATCACCTTCTGCTTGCCCTCAGCTGTGATCTTGTTCGCAGTAAAGAACCAGAGCCGTTCGATGTACGGACTCCATGACTCAACACCTTGGTCAAATGGGCCTAGTTTCCCAATGATAGGCATTTCCACTCATGGTTTAAATAATTCCGATTCTTACTGGAGCTTCTTTACTTTCCTAACTGTGCCTTCCCTTCCCCCTAAATTCATGGCGTGCTGGTAGGCACACGCAATTTGCGAACCCGGAAACAGATGTAATATGTGGTTCCAGCCATGATTGGACCCCGACCGCGATCTCACCCTGGCTGACCAATTAACGGATCGGCATCGAGAAAGGATCAGTATTGCCGGGGAATGGGAGGGTTCTGGGAAGAGGATGGCGCAAAATGAAGTGGGGGCGAGGAGGGACACTTCCAGAGAGTTCCCTGAAGGTTGACAGCTGCTGTGGAGCTGCCTCAGGGGTCTGTAGTACAGTATAAACAAAAAGAAACACTGCAAGCTGTCTCCACACAGTAAATTCAAGTACCTGACAGCAGACCTCACAGGACCTCCGTGCTCAAAAGTCTTCTTTTATTTCAAAACACCGCGGACGCTTGATGCAGTCCTGGAATGTGTTTTTTGCCAATTGGTCCATCTACCAACTGGAAAAATTGAACTGGTCACATAAAATTGCTGACATTGCCTTCTTAATGGGTTTAATTGCCTGCTTAATTGTTGGCACGTGTGTTTCAGACTTCTTTGCGTGCCTTCCGACCATAATGTTGCCCATGAACGTGCTAACGTTGGGACACGCATCCGATGTCTTTTCACGTGACTTCCCACATTTCTGGGTCAGACTCGTGCCCACTTGATCAATGCAATATTCTGGCCTTGGCATTGTTGGCGAAAGAAGGAGTGAGGTGAACTCCATTTCTAGAAGGGTTACCGTCTCACCTTAGTACAGAAAATTTGGGGCAGAATTCGCCATTTTTGGAACTAAGTGCGGTGGCGGGCAACTCCGGTGGCGCCTCTCCTGCTGGCCAGACTAGCAGGATCCCGCGCCAGATTCTGTACATGGAACCTTATTATTTATCCACAGGCGGGTTTCCCTCTATCTTTCCCAGCAGCCTGGCTGCCAATTCATGTGCCTGTTGGCAGTTGGCAGCTTTGAAGGTCCTGGTGCCATATTTAAATACCAGTCCAGCACACTCATATCACTCTCTCCAGCCCACCTGTCTTCACCAGACCATGCAGAATGTCAGCACCCCAGAGGCAAAAGTCTGATAGCGTCAAGAAGAATCCTTGGCAGGGTTAGCCAACACCGAAATCGAGAAAGGCGATTGGGCGGAGAATCGGTTCAGATGCTGAAATCGCTGCAGCCGCCGATTTGACGCCAAATCGCAATGCTCCAGCGTAGATCACTTGTGCTTTTAAAAATCGTGAAACCGGCGTGGCGGCTGCTGAGGGAGAGGGAGGGGGTACGGAAGGTGTCATAGTTTGCTAACAGTTGTGCCGTTGGCTGGGGGGCTCCTGCCAGGGCTGGGGGAAGCAGTGGGGGGTGGCCAGGCACAGAACACCATTGCGGCAGCCTACAAGGCATCCATGCAGCTGTGCACACCGCTAGAAGCCCACTTTGAGCCTAGTGCCCTGGGTCGGATAGGTCCCCCCTCAGAGCACCCCCCCTCGGTGCCCCCTGGCCCCAGCTGACCCATCAACTGTATGGGTGCTCTCCAACACAACCAGTGCCATGTTTTTGGCTAGGATAAATGTGTGTGTGGAGTGTAATGTGAATGTGCGGCTGCTGCTTGTCAGCCTCCCAAGTGACCCAGCGAATCCCACACCGTTTTTCATTGGAATGGATTGTGTTTCACACGGCACCGGTGCTAGCCCCTCAACAGTAGCGGAATCGGTCCAGGTGCAGCGCTGGTATTTCTGTCGTAAAAGTCCACGGATTCTCTGTTGGTGTCAGCACTTAGGGCTGGATTCTCCGGTCACCAGAATCGTGTTTCGTGAACGGCCGGAGAATCTAAATCGGGGACGGTGCCACTTTCGCGATGCTCCACCCCCTCCAAAGCAGCGTAATCCAGGAGTACATCGCGCCACGTACCGACAGCCTAAGGACATTGCCTGAGGCCCGACCCCCGATGCTCCGCCCCCGACCGGCCGAGTTCCCGACGGCATGGGTCGCGTGTGGTCTCACCCGTCGGGAACCCGGCTTGGCAGCAGCGGACTCAGTCCAGCGCCGCCACAGTCGGGGGAGGAAGACCAATCCATGGGCGGGGGGACGTTATTCGGGGCTGGGGGCACTCTGGTGGGGCGATCCGGGGTGCGCGAGCCGTCCGAAGGGTGGACTATTTCGCCGGTCGAGTCCGCGTGCAGCCCGCCGCCGTGCGCATACGCAACCATGGAGCCGGCAATTCTCCGGGGCGTATCGGCAGCTACAGGCGGGTGCAGTACGCTGCCGGAATGCTAGCCCCCAGCAAAACAGGGAATCGGTGGCCGTTTTGCTCCAGTTGTTCTGGCGTAAAACGCCACCTTTCCCATGTTGGTGTGGGGACATAGCCCCAGAATCAGAGAATCCAGCCCTTAGCCTCAAAAACGCTCCTCAATTCAACTAGTCTCCCCGACACCATCACCTGTGAGGTACCCATGCCCCACTTAGACCTCTACTCACCACATCTGGAGCGGTTATCCACCGCTTTCCAGTAAATACATCTGGAGTGGTTATCCACCCCTTTCCAGTAAATAATGACCCCCTTGTTTTTGACCATTCAGTGCACCCTGGGCAGAATCCAGCTTCCATGTCTGTGGTCTTTCTTCTGCCTTCCGTTGTTCATCTTGGTCATCCGCCTCCTTGCCTCTCTGCCTGCCGGTGTGAGCCCTCGCCCTTCCACCTCCACATCCCTTACCCCCCTCCGCACAGCCCTCCTTCCACACTGCCCCCATTGTCTTTGTCAGAGCACCACTGCCCCCCCCCCCCCACCCCCCCCCCCCCACCCACCCACCCCCGACAGGATGCCGGTGGCCAGCTGTTTTAATGAACATTCATAAAAGCAAATGATGTTGATACCACCCACCAGGGAAGACCGATTTGTCAATGGGAGAATTGAAACGTGACTTTACGCCAAAGCATTTCCGACCTTTTGGCTCCCGCTAGACTCTTGGGTGGGCGGGATGGGAGAATTTTAACCTGGGGCTATATAAATCAACTTATATGCATTGTACTCAATGTAGGATTGATGAATGAAAATGAAAAATGAAATGAAATGAAATGAAAACCGCTTATTGTCACAAGTAGGCTTCAATGAAGTGACTGTGAAAAGCCCCTAGTCGCCACATTCCGGAGCCTGTTCGGGGAGGCAGGTACAGGATTTGAACCATGCTGCTGGCCTGCTTGGTCTGCTTTAAAAGCCAGCAATTTAGCCCAGTGTGCTAAACCAGCCCCTGATGCAGTGCAGACACTTTTTGTTTTATACTTCTGCATTGAATTTTCAGCTAAGTTCTATTTCCAAAAGAAAAGTTTGAAGCTTTATTTCAGTACAAGTGGGTCAAACTCAAGTTGACAGATACCTCAAAAGAAAATGCACAAATCAGATGAAAATGTTACCCACCATGGATTCTCTCCTTGTTATAAATGGGTCAGAGCCTCAACTAACAGAGTGCAGGGAAGGAATTTTGGACATACACGAGTGCTGTTAATCCCGCAGTATTGTTTTAGTGCCCAGATGCTGTCAATCATAGTGCAAATTAAGAAAGTATTGAGACGGCTTGGAATTCAACTCATTGCCAGCCTTTTTTAAAATTCATTTACGGGACGTGGGCATCGCTGGTTAGGCCAGTATTTATTGCCCATCCTTGGTTGCCCTTTAGAAGATGGTTGTGAGTTACCTTCTTGAACTGCTGCAATCCTTTAGGTGTAGGTACACCCTCCGAGCTGTTAGGAAGGGAGTTCCAGGATCTTTCCCCAACGACAGTGAAGGAGCGGCGATATATTTCCAAGTCAGTGTGGTGAGTGACTTGATGGGGAACCTCCAGGTTATGGGGTTCTCAGGTATCTGCCGCTCTTGTCCTTCTAGATGGTAGTGGTCGTGGGATTGGAAGGAACTTTGGTGAGTTACTGTAGTGCATCTTGTAGATGGAGCACACGGCTGCCACTGTTCGTCAGTGGTGGAGAGTTTGAATGTTTGTGGAAGGGGGAACCATCAAGTGAGTGCTTTGTCCTGGATGGTTTCGAGCTTTTTAACATAAATTTAGAGTACCCAATTAATTTTTTCCAATTAAGGGGCAATTTAGCATGGCCAATCCGCCTAACATGCACAGCTTTGGGTTTTGGGGGTGAAACCCAGGCAAACATGGGGAGAATGTGCAAACTCCACATGGACAGTGACCCAGAGCCGGGTTCGAACCTGGGACCTCGGCGCCATGAGGTAGTAGTGCTACCCACTACGCCACCATGCTGCCCTTGGTGTCAAACGTATTGAGTGTTGTTGGAGCTGCACTCATCCAGGCAAGTGGAGAGTAATCCATTACACTCCTGTCTTGTGCCTTGTAGATGGTGGACAGGCTTTGGGGGTCAGGAGGTGAGTTACTCGCCATAAGATTCCGAGCCTTTGACCTGCCTTGGTAGCCACAGTATTAATGCGGCTAGTCCAGTTTACGTTTCTGATCAATGGTAACCCCCAGGATGTTGATTGTGGGAGATTCAGCGATGGTAATGCCGTTGAATGTCAAGGGACGGTGGTCAGATCCTCTCTTGTAGGAGATGGTCGTTGCCTGGCACTTGTGTGACGTGAATGTAACTTGCCACTTGTTAGCCCAAGCCTGGATATTGTCCAGGTCTTGCTGCATTTGGACATGAACTGCTTCTTTATCTGAGGAATTTTGAATGATGCTGAACATTGTGCAGTCATCCACAAACATCCCCACTTCTGACCTTATGATGGAAGGGAGGTCATTGATCAAGCAGCTGAAGATGGTTAGGCCTAAGGACCTCGGTCTTGGTCCTGTCCTAATAAGATGAAATTGTGTGATATCATGTCACAGTACTATTACTTTAAATGTCGAACTCAGATTGCACCAGGCAAATGCATCACAGAATTTCAACTTTTGAGTGGAATGCTAGAAAACAACGTTAGAAGGCACATCTTATTGGCTTTCATTCTTTTTAAGGGATTCTGAAACTCTAAACAATTTTACATTTCTTCTCCTGATCATGCCATGTTGCAGCACCAGTGTTTACTGTTTGTCTACTGCAACTAGATTTACTCCTGTATAATTTGTTAAGCTTTGGAATTATTTTTCACAGAGAGCAATGGAGGCTGGGTCATTGAATATATTCAAGGCCGAGTTAGACAGATTATTGATTGACAAAGGGGTCAAGGTATTGGGGGACAGGCAAAAGAAGTGGGTTAAGGCAACAGTCAGATCAGCCATGATCTTCTTGAATGGTGGAACAGGTTTGATGGGCCACATGTCTCACTCTTCTGCCTATTCCTTATGATCTTAAGACCCTAATGATAAATCAACTCACAGGTTAGCCCAGTATGTCGCAGTGGGCATGGAGATTTTCTTGGATTCAATCATTCACCAAAATATTAGAGCCTTTTATCAAAAGTTTAGCACCTCCACCAATACACTAGCATTTTCCAAATTTGTAGGAACAACAGGAGGTTATTTAACAGCTCAAAAGTGTTCCACCATTCAATTAGAGCTGTACCTATTCCATTCACCTGCCATTGTTCCATAGCCCATGATATAATTCCTAACAAAATGGATGCCACCCTCTGCAACCCGAGTATCCCCCTTTCCAGATGGTTTCTATAGAAATGTTCTGGGGACCATAGAAATGGTACAGCACAGAATGATGCGACCATCAATTCACTCGAAGACACGTGGAGAAGTAAACCGTGGTTTCAATCAGCTTAGAACTGAGCCTGCCTGTGACCGGTACAACACTGAAGGCGGCCCCGCAGGTCTGTAGCTCTTCTACTTCCTGTAAAGGGGGTGGAGCCATGGGTGGAGCCCGTACATGCCCCAACATATCCCCTGTGGGTGAAGCCACACAATGGCCCATAGGTAGAGCCCACAGGGTTAATAACATAACACAGTGCACTGGTGAATTATCAGTAATTATACATTCACCACGTTCACCCCCTGTTTAAAAATGAAGTCCGGCGGGGGTGACGGGCTCATAGATTCAGTCGGTACGGTGCCCGGATCGTACGTTGCGATCGCCGAAGCACTGGTGTTGCAGCCGCTTCGGGTGGCTGTGGAAGTGGGTCCGGAGCAGGCACAGGCGTGGACTCTGGGAGGGGCTCTTCCAGAGCTTCATTCCTGTGGGCAGGTGCGGCAGGTGGGAGGGAGCGCGGGAACCATATAGGGGTGGGGGCGCTGAACATGGGAGGTTGGAAGGGACATAGTGTGGGGGATGCAGTAGTGGGAGGGGTGTTGGAGCCTGCGGGCGCCAGGTTCCGGAGGGGGACGGTATCTTGCTGGCCATCGGGGTGTTCGACGTACACATAGTGTGGGTTGGAGTGCAGGAGCTGGACCCTCTCTACCAGGGGGTCGGTCTTATGGCTCCGAACATGTTTTCGGAGGAGGACTGGACCCGGTGTCATCAGCCAGGGCGGAAGCGAGGCCCCTGAGGAAGCTCCCCTAGGGAAAACAAACAAATGGTCAGGAGGAGTCTGGTTTGTGGCCGTGCAAAGGAGGGACCTAATAGAGTGGGGCGCATCAGGGAGGACCTCCTGCCAGTGAGAAACTGGGAGATTCCTGGACCGCAGGGTCAGTAGGACGATCTTCCAGACCGTCGCGTTCTCCCTCTCCACCTGCCCGTTTCCCCTGGGGTTATTACTGGTAGTCTTGCTCGAGGCGATGCCCTTACTGAGCAGGTACTGACGCAGTTTGTCGCTCATGAACGACGAGCCCCTGTCGCTGTGGACATAACTGGGGAAACCAAACAGGGTGAAGACACTATGCAGGGCTTTAATGACAGTGGGGTGGTCACATCAGGGCAGGGGATGGCAAACGAGAAGCGGGAGAACTCACCTATGATGTTAAGGAAGTATGTGTTGCGGTTATTGGAGGGGAGGTGCCCTTTGAAATTGATACTGAGGCGTTCAAAGGGCCGGGATGCCTTTACCAGATGGGTCTTATCCGGTCGATAGAAGTGCGGTTTACACTCCGCACAGATTTGGCAGTCTCTGGTTATAGCTCTGACCTCCTCGATGGAGTAGGGCAGGTTGCGGGCCTTGATGTAATAGGCGAGCCGGGTGACCCCCGGGTGGTAGAGGTCATCGTGGATAGCCCGTAGTCAGTCATCTTGCACGCTGGCGCATGTGCCGCGGGACAGGGCATCTGGGGGCTCGGTGAGCTTCCCAGGACGATATACTATATCGCAGTTATAGGTGGAGAGTTCGATTCTCCACCTCAAGATCTTATCATTCTTGATCTTGCCCCGCTGCGTATTGTCAAACAGGAAGGCAACCGATCGTTGGTCAGTGACGAGGGTAAACCTCCTACCAGCGAGGTAGTGCCTCCAGTGCCGCACGGCTTCCACGATGGCTTGGGCTTCTTTTTAGACCGAGGAGTGTCGAATTTCGGAGGTGGTGAGGGGGCGTGAAAAACGCTACCGGTCTGCCTGCTTGGTTGATGGTGGCGGCGAGAGCGACCTCTGGGCGTCGCTCTCCACCTGAAAGGGGACGGACTCGCCCACCGCACGCATCGTAGCTTTGGCGATGTCCGCCTTGATGTAGTTGAAGGCCTGGCGGGCCTCGGCTGCCAGTGGAAAGAGGGTGGCCTTAAATAGTGGGTGGGCTTTGTCCGCATACTGGGAGACCCACTGGGCGTAATAGGAGAAAAATACAAGGCACCTCTTCAGGACCTTGGGACAGTGAGGGAGAGTAGTTGTAGAAGGGGGCGCATACGGTCAGGGTCGGGCCCTAGGGCCCCGTTTTCCACGACGTAGCCGAGGATGGCGAGCCTGGTTGTGCGGAAAACACATTTCTCCTTGTTGTAGGTGAGGTTGAGTTTATCGGCGGTTTGGAGAAATCGGTGGAGGTTGGCGTCGTGGTCCTGCTGATCATGGCCGCAGATGTTGACATTGTCCAAGTACGGAAACGTGGTCCGCAGCCCGTACTGGTCCACCATTCAGTCCATCGCTCGTTGGAACACCGAAACCCCGTTCGTGACGCCAAAGGGGACCTGGAGGAAATGGAAAAGGTGGCCGTCTGCCTCAAACGCCGTGTAGTGGTGGTCCTCCAGGCGGATTGGGAGCTGGTGGATGCAGACTTCAGATCCACCGTGGAGAACACGCGGTAGTGCGCGATCTGATTTACCATGTCTGAAATCCGGGGAAGGGGGTACACATCGAGCTGCGTAAACCGGTTAATGGTCTGGCTGTAATCAACCACCATCTGGAACTTTTCCCCGGTCTTGACAACCACCACCTGAGCTCTCCAGGGGCTATTGCTGGTCTCTATGACCCCCTCCCTCAAGAGACGCTGGACCTCGGACCTAATGAACGTCCTGTCCTGCATGCTACACCGCCTGCTTCTGGTGGCTACTGGCTTGCAGTCGGCGGTGAGGTTTGTGAAGATGGAGGGGGGGGTGGGTCGATTTTTAGCGTTGCGAGGCTGCATATGGTGAGCGGGGGCAGGGGCCCCCCGAACTTAAGAGTTAGGCTCCTGAGGTTGCACTGGAAGTCGAGTCCCACAAGGAGAGGAGCGCAGAGGTCTGGGAGCACATATAGTTGAAAATGAGCATACTCAGCGCCCTGTATCGCTAGGTTTGCAGTAGTGCACCCTTGGAATTGCACCGAGTGCAACCCAGAGGCAAGGGATACGGTTTGTTGCATCGGGAATATTGGGAGCGAGCAGCGTCTTACCATGTCCGGGTGAATGAAGCTCTCTGTGCTCCCGGAGTCGAAAAGGCAAGGTGTCTCGTACCCGTTAACCCGGACGGCCATCATGGAGCTCCGGAGGTGCTTATGTCGTGACTGGTCCAGGGTGACCGCGCTGAGGTGTGGGTAGCCGGCGGCTTGATCAGAGGTGCTGGGGCAGCCCCGCGATGGCTGTCCGTGTAGGTCGTACGCGTCGAGCGGCGTAGCAGATGGCGGCCAAGGTGGCGGCCCCCGTTGGTCGAGCGTGGCGGGCGGTGAGGAAGCTGGCGTCCAAGATGGCGGCCCCCATGGATCGCATGTGGCCAGCCGCGTGGGGGAGGATGGCCAAGATGGCGACCCCCATGAGTCGCACATGTTATGCGGAGGCGGAGTCGGCAGACACGCTGCCACTTTGCGCGGTCTGCGGGCCTGTGAGTCTATGGATCGGGTCTGTGAGTTCGAGTTCTTAGACCTGGCCAGGCAGACCTTGGCGAAGTGTCCTTTTCGCCCGCAGCTGCTGCAGTTCGCATTGCGGGCCGGGCAGTGCAGTCGGGGGTGTTGGGACTGGCCACAAAAGTAGCAGGGTAGCCCCCCATGATGGGCGGGCGGCCGCGCGGCACAGGCCTGCGGTAGTCTCGGGTCGGGGGCCCACGAGGGGGTCGCGTGATCGGCCGGGAACGCAGTAAGGCTCTGAAAAGCGGCATCCAGAGAGGTAGCCAGTTTTACCGTGCCGTCCAGGTCCTGGGCCCCTTTTTCGAGCAGGCGCTGTCTCACATAGTTCGATCAGACCCCCGCCACGTAAACGTCTCGGACGGCGAGCTCCATGTGCTGAGTGGCCGTAACGGCCTGGTAGTTACAGTTGCGCGCGAGGGCTTTGAGGTCGCGTAGGTAATCGTCCAGCGACTCCCCGGGGCGCTGGCGGCGAGTGGTGAAGACGTGTCGCGCGTATACCTCGTTCACAGGCCGCACATAGAGGCGTTCGAGTAGTGCGAGGGCCTCTGTATAGGAAATGGCTTCGTCGAGCTGGACAGAAATGCGATGGCTCACCCGTGCGTGGAGGAGGCTCAGCTTCTGTTCGTCAGTGACGGATGGTGTAGACGACGCGGCGAGATAGGCCTTGAAGCATCGAAGCCAATGTGAAAAAATTTCTTTCGCCTCCGCGGCCTGTGGATCGAGATCCAGTCTGTCAGGTTTGAGGGCTGATTCCATAGTAGTATTTTAAGTTGATTAAATTGATGCGACCAGCAATTCACTTGAAGACACGTGGAGAAGTAAACCGTGGTTTTAATCAGCTTAGAACTGAGCCTGCCTGTGACCGGTACAACACTGAAGGCGGCCCCGCAGGTCAGCAGCTCTTATACTTCCTGTGAAGGGGGTGGAGCCATGGGCGGAGCCCGTACATGCCCCAACATATCCCCTGTGGGTGAAGCCACACAATGGCCCATAGGTGGAGCCCACAGGGTTAATAACATAACACAGTGCACTGGTGAATTATCAGTAATTATACATTCACCACACAGAAGGAGATCATTCAGCCCATTGTGTCCATGCCGACCCAAAGGAACGTGCCCTTTCTAATCCCATCTTCTGCACATAGCCCATAGCCCTGAAACATACAGCATTTAAGGTGTAGATCCAGGCACTTTTAAAAACAGTTTAGGGTCTGCGCCTCCACCACCAACCAGTTAGTGAAGTCAAGACACCCACCATATTCTGCGTAAAAACTTTTCCTCATGTCCCCTCTAATCCTTCTGTCACTAAGCTTGAATCTATGACCCCTGGTTTCTGAACTCTCTGCCAAGGGAAACAGGTTCCCTTGTCTGATCTATCTCTACCACTCACAACTTTTTACATCTCAATCATGTCACCCCCTTCAGGCTTCTCTGATCCAAGGAAAACAACCCCGACCTCTCCAATCTCTCCTCATAGCAACAATTCTCCAGCCCTGGCAACATTCTAGTAAATATTCTCTGCACTCTCTCCAGAGCAATTACATCCTACTTGTAATGTACACACAATACTCCAGTTGTGGCATCACCACTGTCTTATACAGTTCCATGATTATATCCTTACTTTTGTATTCTATACCTCTGCCAATGAAGGAGAGCATTCCATCTGCCTTCTTTACAACCTTATCTAGCTGTACTGCTATTTTTAGGAACCTGTGCACTTGCACTCCAAGATCTCTCACTTCATCTTCCTCTTTCAATAGATTCCCATTTATTGTATTTCCCTTTTACTGTTTGACCTCCCCAATTGCACTGATCAGAGTTGAAAGCCATCTCCCACTTTCCTGCCCAATTTACCAACCCATCTATGTAATTTTGGAGCTTACTGCTATCTTCTACACGGTCAATTTCTGTGTCATCTGCAAATTTCCCAATCGTGATCCCCATGTTCAAGTCCAAATCGTTCATATATAAAACAAACAGCAGGGGTCCCAACACTGAGCCCTGCGGAACATCACTTGAAACAGTTTTCCATTCGCAAGGGCAGCCATCAATCATTACTATTTGTTTCCTGTTACTAAGCCAACTTTGGATCAAATTCACTCCATTATCCTGTATCCCATGGGCTTTTACTTTTTTGACCAATCTGCCACATGGGACCTTGTAAAATGCCTTACTGAAATCCATGTAGACAACTTCCACTACACTACCCTCATCAATCCTCCTTGTCATTTCCTCAATTCAATCAAATTTGTAAGGCGTGACCTTCCCTTAACAAGGCCATGCTGACTATGCCTGACTAGTCCATGCCTTTCTAAGTGACAGTTCATCTGATCCCTCATGATTGATTCTAACAATTTACCCACCACCAAAGTAAGACTAACCAGCCTAGAATTGTTTGACATTTCCTTCATACTCTTTTTAAACAACATAACCACATTTGCATTCCTCCGGCACCTCCCTGTGTCTAGTGAAGATTGGAAAATAATCTTCAGAGCATCTGCTAATTCCTCCTTGATGTCCTTCGACATCCGAGGAAACAGTCCATCCGGCCCTGGCGTCTTATCCACCTTCAAAGATCCCAACGCCTCGAACACTTCCTCTTTCGTTATGATTATTTTATCCAATGTTTCACACTGCTCCTCTTGGATTACTGTACCTGCATTATCCCTTTCCTTTGTGAATACAGAAACTAAAAATTTGTTTAAAACTCTTCCCATCTCCTCTGCATCTTCACACAGGTTCCCTTCTTCATCTCTGATAGGTCACACTGTTTCCTTAACTACCTTTTTGCTCTTTATATACTAGCAAAATATCTTGGGGGTTTCCTTAATCTTGTTGGCTAATATTTTTTCATGCCCTCTCTTTGGTTTCCTTATTTCTTTTTTTACTTGATCCCTGTACTTTCTATACTCCTAGGCATATAAATCTATAGAAAAAAAACATCTGCAGTGTTGAGCTTTACGCGACTATCATAAACTTTCTTTTTCTGTTTAATCTTTCCCTGTATTTTTCTAGACAACCAATGAGGTCTAGATTTGGCAGTACCATTCTTATTTTTGGAAGGGACATGTCTGCTTTGTATCCTAAGGATTTCCCTTTTTATTGCTTCCCACTGTTTTACCACTGATTTATCCTTTAGCCGTCTTGTCCAGTCCACCTCAGACAAATCACTTCTCAGTTTTGTAAAATTTGCCTTCCCCCAGTTTAAAACTTTTATTCCTGATTTATTTCTGTCTTTTTTCACAATAATACTAAATCTAACTGAATTGTGGTCACTATCCCCAATATGGTCGCCTACTGTCACTTCACCCACTTACCCATCTTTATTTCCCAAGACTAAATCCAATGATATCAATTGCCTCTTTAAATCATCCAAGTGTAAGAGATGCCTTATATCTTCCATATCTACTTCTACCATAATATAACCCAAGGACAGAACAATAATTAGGGAGGGAGTTCCAGGATTTTGATTTCTAATCCAGCAACAGTGAAGGAATGGTGATTCAACTCCATGTGAGAATGGTGTGTGACTTGGTGTGGAATTTGCAGATAATAAAATCCCCAAGGATCTGCTGCTCTTGTCCATCGATGTGGTCAAAGTCCTGGGTTTGGAAGGTGCTGTCAAAGAAGCCTTACTGAGTTTCTGCAGTATATCCAGCAGATGGTACAAACTGTGCCTCAGTGATGGAGGGAATGAATGTTAAGGTGGTGGATGGGGTGCTGATCAAATGGGCTGTTTTGATGATGCTGAGCTTGTTGGAATCGTGCTTATTCAGGCAAGTGAGCATTACATCAAACCGCTGACTTGTAACTGGTCAGGCTTTGAGAAGTCAGGATGTGCATTACTCAGCTCAGAATTCCCAGTCTCTGACTTGCCCTTTGGGTGTGAGGTACTAGCTAAAGTAGGTACTCAGAAAACAGGGCGGCACGGTGGCACAGTGGTTCACACTGCTGCCTCACAGTGCCAGGGACCCGGGTTCAATTCCAGCTTTTGGTGACAGTCTGGAGTTTACACCTTCTCCTCGGGTCTGCGTGAGTTTCCTCCGGATTCTCCGGTTTTCTTTCACAGTCCAAAGATGTGCAGGTTAAGTAGATTAACCATGCTAATTTGCCCCTTAGTGTCCAAAAAGGTTAGGTGTGGTTATTGGATTACGGGGATAGGGTAGGCGCATGGGCCAAGATAGGGTACTCTTTCCAAGGGTCAGTGCAGACTCGATGGGCTGAATGACCACCTTCTGCACTGTAGGGATTCTATGATTCTACGACAGTAACAACAGTTCCCCCAGGTTACGTACAAAATCAAAGTGAGTAAGAAGCACAGGCAGTACTCAGTTACTCTTATTGTTTGGTTTACATAAAATCATTCAGTAAATAGCTATTCATTTAGTCCCGCCCCACTCTTTCCTCCGTAGCCCTGCACACTTTTCCTTTTCAAATATTTGATGTTCCTTTGCAAGTTACTATTGGATATCCCTCTACCCTTTCAAACAGTGAATTCCAGATCACAATGTAATGCATGATAAAAAAAATTCCTATCTCCCTTCTGCTTCTTTTGCTATTTGTTTTAAGTCTATGCCCTCTTGTTGGTGACTGCATACTCTGGATTCTCTGTTGCGAGTCCGCCCTGCTACTGCTGCTAGCGAGGACGGAGAATTTGGTGCCTCATTTAAATACATTATACTGCATCTTGGCCAGCGAAAGGTTCAGATCGTGACGTCTCGTGAGACCTTGTTAAATTTTGTGAAGCATTTCGAGCGTTGCGTACCTCACGAGAGGCCTCTGTGAGATTCAACGGCCTCGTGCATCACCAAGTCGGGCGTGTCAAGGCCGCTGAATTGAGCCTAGAGTATCTAGCATAAAAATGACTTGCCAGCAAATTCAATCTGAAGACTGTATTCAGTTGAACTTTGGCCTCATTACCATGTGTACAGATGATAAAACAATCAAGTGGATTAATGTTCATAAGACAGAAATAAATCAGTTTGCTGGTTTTATTAATATCGTTAAAACAAGCAAGTCTATATCCATACACAATTCTAAGTCTATACCTTTCCTACATTGAAACAGTGATGACATTTCAAAAAATGCTTCCTTGGCTGTAGTGCTCTTTGGAAAATACTAAGGCATAAAAGATGTACAAGTCTGTTCTTTCTCTTGTTACGACACCCTGGGCTTCTGCACTGTCAATTCCAGTCTCATTTGCGGAGTCACAATACAAGTAAAATTAGAAGTTACTTTGAAAATACCTGGGCCGGAATTCTTCGATGTATTCTTGGGTGTCCCTGTCCCCCCAGTCCCCGCCGCTCCCCGGGACCAGAGAATCCAGCCACTGAAGTCCTTGGCTGAGCCCAATAAACTGCAGTCACCAGGTTTGTAATTTTAACACAAGTAACCTTTTATTACGTACAGTAATTATAATCAAAATAAACAATTGGCTATTTACTCGCTGATCCCTAACCTCCTGCATTCTAACTACCCGCATTCTCTAATACACATATGTAGACAAACAACACAATGGGAAAAGGGTTGTTGAAAGGTAAAGAAATTATTAATAAAGTAAAAGGATAATGAATTTTTGATTCAGATGGATGTCTTTCAGTTAGTTTCTGTCTCAAGGTCAGGCCTTCGGTTGGGTAATTTCTTTTCCTTTAACTTTTAATGACCTTCACTGCAGACTCATGGAGACAGCAGGCAACCGGCACAGAGAGAGAGGTAGAAACACAGCTCCTCTTCCTTAAAGGTTCTAGACACTTCTGGCAGATTCTCTCTGAAAAAAAACACCCAGCAGGAACCAATCGCTGACTGTGGCCAGGCAGAACACGCTCCCTGGCGAACCCATTGGTTGTCAGTTAGCGAATCGAACAGACTTCCTCCAAAACCGATTCTTAAGATTCACTCAGCGCTGAAGAGTCTGGCCTCTCCTCTCCAAACCTAAAACCTGTGAACACAATGTCCTGACAAGCACTCTTCTGCTTAAAGGCACATTCCGATTATGGGACCACAGACAAAATAATAAAACAAAAGAAAGGGGAACAAATACTACAACTTGCAAGTAGGATTTTCAATGGCGTATGTGCACTACTTTGTATTTATGGCCAATATATTAATGTTACTTAAAGTGAACCAATTTGTACACCCACACAGACAATATTAAATGACTTGCTTTGAGCCAATCAATCCTGAGACAATTGTTGCATGACCTTTGTATACATCAATAAATGGCAATGTTATGCCAAATGCACTTCCATTCTCATTGGCTGCCATACATGGCTTAACAGTAATAGATAAGAAGATCTTGCATGGTTATAAACAGCACACCTCACCTTGATAAAAATAGGTAAAACCTGTACATACTGGGCGGGATTCTCCAGATACCCAATTGCATGGGGCGGGATTCTCCCAGCCCGTGACTGGGCCGGAGAATCCCCGCAACTGGGCCACGCCGCCCCGACGCCGGCTCGCGAATCTCCGCGGCGCGTTTGGAGCGGTGCCGGTCGCGGGTCGCTGTACTCGGCCGGGCTGCCGATTCTCCGGCCCAGATGGGTCGAGCAGCCGCTCTAAAAAGGCAGAGTCCCGCTGGCGCCGTCCACACCTGGTCGCAGCCGGCGGGAACTCTGCGCGTAGGGTCGGGGGGCGGCCTGTGGGGGGAGGGGTCCGACCCCGGGGGTGCTTCCGATGGAGTCTGGCCCGCGATAGGGGCCCACCGATCGGCAGGCCGGCCTCTCACACCCCGGGCCTATTTTCTTACCCGCCGGCCCCTGAACTCCCGCGCCATGTTGCTTAGGGGCCGGCACGTTGAGGGAGGCCACCGCGTATGTGCGGGTTGGCGCCGGCCCCCTGTAGGAGCCATAATCGGTACTCCCAGTGGCCCGTTCACGCCGTCGTGAAACGCAACAGCGTTTTTGACGATGTGGACACTCTGCCGCCGAATGGAAGAATCCCGCCCATGGTTCTCGTTCGTTGGCGGCTGGATTCTCTGCTCCTGCCGCAGTCAATGAGAATTCCCATTGAAGCCACACAATGCCACCAGGAAACCCGCCGGCAGGTGTGCGTTGTTGGCAGGACCAGAGATCCCGCCGTCAGTGAATGGTCGAAGTATTCTGCCCATCGTCATCAAGCTTTGTTTCATCCTTTACATGAAGCCTGAGATATTCAATAGTACTGAACTGAAACTGGCTTTCTTAGCATGTCCTCTGAAATCCTAATAACACAATCTCAGCAATGTGTCAGCCTCTATCACACAGGATAGATTTTCACAATACAAAGATATTAATACTGACATCTGTATTGCTAAGCTATTTTTCCTGTTATTTTACAGACTATCTAACAACACAAAACTACCAAGTGCATCACTCAACCACTTGGGTAACTTGCATCCACGAGAATAATGATTGGACTATAAATCACCATTTACTTAACAGTGTGAAGTTATTTCTATATAACTCAAGCCATGTTTTAAAAACATTAGGAATAGGAACGGTTACATGGTTCCTCAGGCCTGCCCCACCATTAAAGTACTGCCTCAGCTCCACTTCTCTGCCCTAACCCCATATCCTTGATTCCCTCATGCTCAGATTTTCAGAGGAGAGGCAAAAATCCCAGAAAGGAAAGGATTTTCTAAGTCCCGCCACTGAACCCAGCAAGTGCGGGAGTCAGGTCAGGGTTCACGCATGCCCAAATCATGGAGGCAGCTGGCCATTTAAATTACCAGTCGCCTCCACTGACTTCTGACTTTTGAAGCCTAACCACAGGAATCCTGGAATGCACAAAGTGAAGGTCTGAACATGGTGGATTCTTTGGTGAGCCAGTGTATCCATTTGGTGAAGACAGGTACCCTTGGGGGAATAAGGCACCCTGTAAGAGAGGTAAAACACCCTATGGGAGTTTTAGAATTAAACATGATTATGCACCTTTTATCCAAAAAGTGAATGGAACTGTCCAGCTGTCAAGGAACTATCAAGTGGTCTAGGAAATATCAAAGTTATCAAATCTGTCGAGGAAGTTAAAAAACTGTCCAGGGAGTGTCCAAGGATATTAGGTGAGTTGGCATGGAGGGAGTAGGGGCGGTGTATGGAGGAAATAGATTGGCATGAATCAGCACTAATTGGCATGGAGTTATGAGGGCCTATGGGTGGGTAGAGGGTCGGGGGTGGCATAGGTTGCCATGAATTGGGCATAGGAAGCATGTAGGGAGGATCAGAGGTGGGGCTAGAGGGATGTCTTTTGCATTTTTTAATGTATCTAAACTTACTGCTGAAGTACAGAACCCAGCCGGCCTCTGCACCTGGCACCTCCGCATCTGTTTCAGGGTTTCAGAACTCCACATCCATCTGAGTGACAGAATTTCTCCTTATCTTACTCCCAGATGGCTGACCAACTTATCATAACACCATGTCCCTTAGTTGAGATTACTCATTTAGTCTCCAGAGAATACGGGCCATTCTGTGCAATCTCTCCTCACAGGACAGGCCTCTTAACCCATGAATCAATCTAGGGAATCTCTGTTGCTGGCCATCTGAGGCACGTATATCCTTCTTAGATCCAGAGACCCAAAATACACACAGTAATTCGCCAACAATTCTGTGCGACATTTTATTTTCTAAAATGAGGTTTTTAGCACTGCCATACGGTACACCAGTGAAGAAATTACAAAATTATAGCAATTTCATATTTCCAACATACAGTAATGATTACATTTCCAAAGTACTTCATTGTGTGTAAAGCACTTTGGGATACCCTGAGGTTATAATTTCTAATAAAAATAAAACTTGACAACATAAGAAAGTAAGAAATAGGAGCAAGAGTAGACAATACCACATGTCAGGGGCTGGATTAGCACAGGGGGCTATATAGCTGGCTTTTAAAGCAGACCCAGGCAGGCCAGCAGCGCAGGTTGAATTCCTGTACCAGCCTCCCCGAACAGGCGCCGGATTGTGGCGACCAGGGGCTTTTCACAGTAACTTAATTTGAAGCCTACTTGTGACAATAAGCGATTTTCATTTGATGTCAACCCTACTCTGCCATTCATTATGATCATGGCTGATCTTTAGCTTTAAATTCACCTTGCTGCCCACCCCCCATGGTCCCTTGATTTGCTGAGTCTGGTGATTATCTGTTTAAGGGAAACACAGCAGAGTAAGGGTCACCTAGCCTGGGTGACCAATCGGGATTCGGGGAGTGGAACCACCCCAGGGTGAGCAAGGCTCCTAAGCAAAGACATTTTGGGAGCTAGCTACAGCCATGTAGCTGCTGTATAACTCTTATTAATAAATATTTTTTGTGCTCACTAATGAAGTCTGTGAAAGTTCTTCTTTACATCTGGCGACGAGAATAAATTATTCTGACACCACCTCTGGCCTAACACCTGTAATTACCATGTTTTATTGAGGTCTGAGAAAATATGTACTCACCAGAATTTCTCTTTTTGGGTGAATCGATCCATTTGACTCCTCCATGGAGGGCTGGACACAATGTGTTGAGCACCTTGGGTATTATTTCCAAGCAAACATAAGAGGGGAGCAGGCAAAATGCAAAGCAATTCTCCTGAGTGTTTGTGAAACTCAGACCGAAAACATCATTCGCAATCCGACAGTCCTGGATGCCCCCGACTCCAAATCATTTAGTGAGCTTGTCGATTTAGTGATGGCTCAATTGCAACCTTAACCACCAGTCATACTCCAGAGATTCAAATTTAATTCGAGGGCGAGAGCCCCAGGTGAGTCGATCGCAACATACATTGCTAAACTGAAGCAATTATTGGAGTGTTGTGATTTTTGAGCCACCCTAAATGACATGCTGCATGATAGGTTAGTTTGTGGCATGAACAACAACGTTATGCAGCATAGATTGCTTGCAGAGGTCAATATAAATTTTAAACAAGCAGTGGAGATAGTGATGGCCATGGAAAGCACTAAAAAAGTTGCCCAAGAGCTACAGAACACAAAATGGCAATGTTCATCAGTTATGGCAGGAACATGCAGCCAGCCATGGTGCCAAATCCTCCGAAGCAGCCGCAAAGTGGGAAATGATTTCAGCCACGAACAAAACTAAAAGGTACAGAATAGTCAATCGGTCAATAATTCTCAAAGTGGAACGTTATCGATGTGGAGGCAATCACACTCCTGAATCATGTCAGTTTAAGGAGGCTGAGTGTTTTTATTGAAAGAAAAGAGGACATTTGATAAAGCAGTGCAGAGTTGAATCAAGTTTGCCGTGTAATCGATCAACCAAGATGTAGTAAGTATACAATGTGTCAGAGCCTAGCACAATGATCCGGTATTCACTCTTGGTTTAATCTAAAAACAGACAAGATTGATCCTATTACCATAACACTCTGGGTAAATGGAAAGCCTCTTAAGATGGAAATGGATACAGTGGCATCAGTCACTGTGATGGGCGAGCATATTTTTCAGTACCTAAGAGAGGGAGTCCAACCATTGAACTTGAAGAGCACTTCTGCCAAGTTGAAGATTTACCTGGGAGGAGCAGTAAAAATAAAAGGTTACGGACAACAGTCCACCCAGCTCCCAATAATAATAATGGTTGGAGGACCAAGACTTCTCGGCCACAATTGGCTTAAAGAAATCAAATTGAACTGGGCCAAAATCTTTCAAGTGCGGGAAGGGAGACTGCCCAAAATGATAAGAAAATAGGAGAGCACCTCTGTGATGAATTAGGCAAAATCAAAGGGTAACAAGCTCAGAGTTATATGGATCCAGAAGCGACTCCCTGATTTTTTAGGGAAAGACCAGTACCATATGCCTTACGAGAGAAAGTGGATACTGAGTTAAACAGGTGGACAAACTAGGCATTGTCCTGTCAGCTCAGTTCTCGGAATGGGTTGCGCCTATCATCCCCGCATTGAAACATAACAGGACCATCCACATTTGCAGCGATTATAAGTGAACAGTTAATCAGGCCGCCAAGCTGGATAAATATACAATCCTGAGAATTCAAGACCCCTATGAGACTGTGACTCCATGTTCTAGATTCCCCAGTCAGGGGAAAAAACCTCTGAGTGGTTAGACATAGAATTTACAGTGCCGAAGGAGGCCATTCGGCCCATCGAGTCTACACCGGCTCTTGGAAAGAGCACCCTACCCAAGGTCCACATCTCCACCCTATCCCCATAACCCAGTAACCCCACCTAATCCCCATAACCCAGTAACCCCACCCAACACTAAGGGCAAATTTGGACACTATGGGCAATTTAGCATGGCCAATCCACCTAACCCGCACATCTTTGGACTGTGGGAGGAAACCGGAGCACCCGGAGGAAACTCACGCACACACAGGGAGAATGTGCAGACTCCGCACAGACAGTGACCCAAGCCGGGAATCGAACCTGAGACCCTGGAGCTGTGAAGCAATTGTGCTATCCACAATGCTACCGTGCTGCCCTTACCCTATCAAACCCCTTCAGAATCTTATATGTGTCAAAGAGATAACCTCTTATTCTTCTGAACTTCACAGAATATAAAGCCAATTTACTCAGTTTCTCACTATAGCACGATTCTCTCATCCCAGGTACCAAACTAGTGAACCTTCACTGTACTGCCTCCAATGTAAGTATATCCTTCCTTAAATATGGTGAAAGCACACCCTGGGTCAGTGCATGGTCAATTCCTGCCCACTTGACCCGGAGTCACAACACAAGTGAATTAACCAATAATTCATAGAAAAATACCCAATGTTTTTAGTCCTTGGCTGTCCAATATTTACAGTCATTACAGATTTGTAAATGTAAACAGAATGGGCTGTATTCTCTGGTCGCCGACGCCAAAATTGCGTTCGGCGATCGGCCGGAGAATCCGAGTTCTCAACCAAATCGGGGGGGGTGCCGCTTTCACGATGCTATCCCCTTCTGAGTACACTGCACCATGTATCGATGGCCTCAGGACATTGCCTGAGGCCTGTCCAACGATGCTCCGACCCCGACCGGTCGAATTCCCGACGCCGTCGGTCACATGTGGTCTCATCTGTCGGGAACTCGGCGTGGCGGCTGCGGACTCAGTCCCTGTGGGTAGAGTAAGGCCTTTTGGGCAAATTCATTGGCCCCCAGCCAATCAATCAAACCAAGTCTCACCCCATCTCTTTCTCTCATGCCAAAATGTCTCAAGCTCCTGTTCAAACTAACAGAGTGTTCTCTCCTGTAACTTCGGAATTCCTCATTCTCTCTGCTGCTTGACTTAAAGATATATGTCCATTAATCACCCATGGATCAAAACTGATAACGGCAAAATAAAAGAAAGGTGAAATAAGAAATAAACAGGAAGGACTCTTACAATGGAGTCAAAAACTGTACACAGTTGCCAGGCTTAATTTTACCAAAACCCTCTATATTTGGAGCAACAACATAACATACAATGAGCTATGAGGACAGGTGACCAAATCTTTGGTTAACAAAGCTGGTTTACAGAGCATTGTAAGGGGGAAATGAAAGGTAGAGAGGTAGAGAGGTTTAAGGAGAGAATTGTTTTCCCTGCCTGGGGAATCTAGATCACAAGGGTGCAGTATCAGGATACGGAGCTGATCATTTAGAATGAAAATGAGCAATTTCTTCACCCAAAGGGTTGTGATTTTTTGGAATTTTTTACCCAAGGGAGTTGTGGATGCTCCATTTTTGAATCTATTTATGGTTGAGATAGACAGAATTTACATCTCTCAGAGAATCAAGAGAGATAGGGAGCAGATAGGAAGATAGATTGGAAGCTTAGGGTTCAGGTGTCTGAAAGCAGGGCTGTCAGTGGTGAAGTGATTAAAATCATGGATGCTTAAGAGGCAGAATTTAGAAGAGAAAGAACTAATTTACTTGCTGCGGTTGCATGACACAGTGATAACGGAATTGTTCTTTAATCACAACATTAATCTCGACAATGAGCTTAGAATAGACCCAGACATGAGGAGAGGAAGGTCTCCAATGGTGGAGCATTCTGTTCCTCCACTCAACACATGGCAATGTACCAAATGGTGCATAAATTCTTTCATGTACGCTTGTGCAGCTTGATGGGCAGTGAGTTTGGCAACTCTTTGTTGTGCCAATCAAGCATGCCAGGGAGTGACATTGCATCTCTGATTTCACATGTAGTGAAGCCGAGATCATGACCAGGTCAAATGATAGAGATGTCAAGTGTGTGATAGTCTTTTCCTTGTAAAGACATAGTCCTAACCCTAACATTTGTGATATGAGGTACTTGTACCTTTAAGGACGCATAGCTTAAACTGCTGCCAATCACTATTACGTTGACTTGATGTGATGTTGTTTTCCCAGGAGTTGTATTCAGTTTACAAGCAGCAGTAATCAAGGCCAGAGGTACTATACTTAGCCTCTTAGTTAACATTGTGTGTATAGGGCCTTATCTTCAAATAGAGAACCCACGTTATTGTTTCACCAATCCTTGTCATGTGATGATTGTCAGTTTAAGACCAGCCTTACTGTGTAAGGATCACGTGATCTAAACAAGCAATCAACACTTAGTGTGGGGAATCTCTCTCTCAGGGGGGGGAGTTTTCCAGTTAGAAAGAGAGCGGGATTCTCCATCCGTTCACGGCAGTGGGATTCTCCACTCTCGCTGCAGTGAATGGGAGATTTGGTTGAACGTCAAATTCTCCGTCCTCGGTAGCGAGGCGGATTTGCAATGGAGAATCCTGGCCAGAGTGTACTGTAGACTAGCTCAAACCATGCAGCTAATGAGGCAACCTTGTAAGTAAAGCTTAAGAAGACTCCGGGAGTACCTTTCACAGATTAATACATGAGCGTCAAAGAGAAGAATGTAACAACATGTAGTGAAGTCTTAACCAAGTCATATGATTAAGATGCTAAGTATGCAGCAGGCTCTGCCCTGTAAGGCCATGGCCCAGCGACCCAGATTGTTGGCTTATGAGAAAACTGCCAAAGGGCTGCTCTCCTTCCCCCACAGAAATCAGAAGAGTAGGGATGGAGGTCAGTGATCCCAGAGCTAATTGGCATAAAATGCAAAAGAAGGAAGGTTGAGGCACCGGAAGGATATCAAAGGTTGGTTAGATCTAAGAGAAATTCAAATGTTATTTATTTTCTTGGTTAGTTTTGATGTGTAAATTGACAACCCCCAAGATCTCTGTGCTTATTTAATTCTGGTCTCTTGTGCAGTCTGATTTTAATTGCTCCACCTTTGGTGACTGTGAGTTCAAGCTGCCTGGGTCCTCAGCTTTGAAATTCCCCCCCTACACCTCACTACTTCACTTTTTTAAGAAGTTCCTTCAAACTTACCTCTTTGGCCAAGCTTTTGGTCATCTGACCTAATATCTGCTTAAATGGCTTGGTGTCATATTTTGTCCTATAATTCTCCTGTGAAGCACCTTGGGTTGTTTTATTATGATAAATCTGCTGTTCAAATATAAGTTGTTTACTTATATGTGGGTTATGGGTGTCAAAGAACAAAGAACAAAGAAATGTACAGCACAGGAACAGGCCCTTCGGCCCTCCAAGCCCGTGCCGACCATACTGCCCGACTAAACTACAATCTTCTACACTTCCTGGGTCCGTATCCTTCTATTCCCATCCTATTCATATATTTGTCAAGATGCCCCTTAAATGTCCCTATCGTCCCTGCCTCCACTACCTCCTCCGGTAGTGAGTTCCAGGCACCCACTACCCTCTGCGTAAAAAACTTGCCTCGTACATCTACTCTAAACTTTGCCCCTCTCACCTTAAACCTATGCCCCCTAGTAATTGACCCCTCTACCCTGGGGAAAAGCCTCTGACTATCCACTCTGTCTATGCCCCTCATAATTTTGTATACCTCTATCAGGTCGCCCCTCAACCTCCTTCGTTCCAGTGAGAACAAACCGAGTTTATTCAATCGCTCCTCATAGCTTATGCCCTCCATACCAGGCAACATTCTGGTAAATCTCTTCTGCACCCTCTCTAAAGCCTCCACATCCTTCTGGTAGTGTGGCGACCAGAATTGAACACTATACTCCAAGTGTGGCCTAACTAAGGTTCTATACAGCTTCACTAGAAATAACTGCATTCGTACTGCACTTTGTATGCTCAACCGTTACCTATGTATTCACATTGTGTATTTATGTTATTTTTCATGTATGGAACGATCTGTCTGGACTGTACGCAGAACAATACCTTTCACCGTACCTCGATACATGTGACAATAATACAAATCCAATCCAAACCAATTTATATCACAACCTTTACAACAGTATGACATTCCAAAGCCCCTCACAATCAGTGACGTGCTTTTGAAGTGTAGGAGGAAATGTGATAGCTAGCTTGTTTCTAGCAAGCTCCCACAAACAGCAATGGAATAAATAATGTGATCATTTGTTTTTACTGATGTTGATTGAGGGACATATATTGGCCAGAAAACCAGGAAGTACTCCCTTGCAACTCTTCATAAATCTATACCCGAGAGTGAAGATGGGATTCATGTTTTAATGTCCCATTGGAAAGAGGGCAGAACATTCTCATGTGGATTGGCTATAACTGTGTTAAAAAGAAACATCTTTAATTCATTGGCTGATAGTCATACCGTGTGCAGTTGATTACCATCTACAAAATGGACAATGTTCACCGCAGCAACTTGCCAGGGCTTCAACAGAACCTTCCAAACCCATGACTTTTACCACATCGGAGTACAGCCAAATGGGAACACCTCCTCCTGTACTTTCCCCACCAAGTTACACACCATCCTGACTTGGAGATATATCACTGTTCATTCACTGTTGCTGGGTCAAAATCCTGGAACCCCCTCCCTAACAGCGCCATGGTACCTTCACCAGATGGGCTTCAGTGGATCAAGAAGGTGGCTCACCATCAACCTCTCAGGGACAACTTCTACAGGCAACAAACGCTGGCCTTGTCAATGACACTGACATCCTGTGAATGAATAAAATAAGAGTGCTCAACCAAGCCACAGCTGAACAGTGTTAAAAATAGTACACACAAAAAGCGAAAGAAATCCACGTTTCCTGCTGATTGTCTTGATCCTGAGATAACCTGGAGGAACTGTTGAGGTAATGAGGAAAGCAGCTGCCAATGGAGAGGAGCTTCCAAAGACAATAATTATCCTTTGTGACCCCAGTGATCCAATTTCCCCACAGGGAAGTCTAGCTGAGCACTGATGTGAAAAGGACAGGCTCGATAAGTAGCTAAAATGCTAATATATTGTGTCCTTGATGGATCATGATTTTTGAAAGACATTTTGTTTTCCTTTTGCTACATTCGGCAATGTTGCAAGTATTCTTTCCCTTCAGCAACCCCATTCCCTCTCTAAACCCCTTCCAGGGTGATACATTCTTAGAGATGCAGGACAAGGCTAGAACGCTTAATGAGGACTCTGTATTAGTGCTAACTGAGGAGGAGAATGCTGACAAAATATCAGTACAAATGGAAATAGTAGAGTTAACGGGTGGGGTTCAAAATTCCTGGGCAGAATGTACTGGAAAGGCTGCTGATGCTTCAAACGGGTAAGTCATCTACTCTGCATGACTTGCATTCCAGGTTGCTAAAGGAAGAGGGGCTTACAGTAAATATTTCCTGGATACAAGGGAGGTGCTAAAGGATTAAGGAATGGCAAAAGTGACATATTTACTCAAGAAAGGGTGTAAGAACATTCCTACAAACCAGTCACTTTAATTTCAGTGTAGGCCAAGGGTATAGATTTAGAAACAATCATCAGGGCTGGTACTTGGAGAGGTTTGAATTAATTAAGTATAGATTTGCAAAAGGCAGGTTGTGTTTGATTCTCCAAGTTTAATTTTTTGATCAAGTAACAGGTAAGGCCGATAAAGGAATGCAATGGATGTTGTCTACATGGATCTTAAGAAAGTATTTTTACCACACTGGTACAGGCCGTTAGCAAAAGTGAGTCACATGGAATTGTAGTTAGCGTTAGCTTGGCCGTAAACAAAATGGCTTAAAGACAGAAAACAGTAAATTGTGGCAAATGGTTGTTTTTCAGACTCGAGGATGGTAGACAATGGTGTTTCCCAAGGGCAAATGATGGGACCACTTTCAAAATTTGCCAATAGTACTGAACTTGGAGGCATGGCCAGCAGTGAGGATGCTATCAATCGATTGCAACAGGACATAGATAGGCGAGCAGAATAGCCGAAGAAGTACCAGATTAAATTTAATACAGAGAAGTGTGAGGTGATGCACGTTGGCAAAAGGGATAGGGAGAAGCAATATGGATTTAATAGCACAGTTTAAAGAGTGCCCAGGTTTTTAGGAAGCAGAAAATATTGAAAAAAAGTAAATGGGATATTGATCTTTATAAATAGAGGTATTGAGTACATGAAGAGGGAAGTTATGCTGTACTTTTATAAAGCTCTGGTTCGGCCATAATTAGAGTATTGTGCCTAATCATATAATTTACAGTGCAGAAGGAGGCCATTCGGCCCATCGAGTCTGCACCGGCTCTTTGAAAGAGCACCCTACCCAAGCCCACATCTCCACCCTATCCCCATTACCCAGTAACCCCACCCAACACTAAGGGCAATTTTGGACACTAAGGACAATTTAGCATGGTCAATCCACCTAACCTGCACATCTTTGGACAGTGGGAGGAAACCGGAGCACCCGGAGGAAACCCACGCACACACGGGGAGAACGGGCAGACTCCGCGCAGACAGTGACCCAAGCCGGGAATCGAATCTGGAACCCTGGAGCTGTGAAGCAATTGTGCTAACCACCATGCTACCGTGCTAATCCTGGTCACTAGCCTTTAGGAAGGATGTGAGGATCCTTGGGAGGGTGCATGGATTTACCAGAACTGTTCCTTGGATGAGGGATTTTAGCTACAAGGTCAGATTGGAGAAACTGGGATTGTTCTCCTTGCAGAAAAGAATACATGTGTACAAAATGATGACAATGTTAGATAAGGTGAACAAAGGGCAAGGGACATAGATTCAAGGCATTGGGCAAGAGATGTAGGGAGGGCACCAGGAAAACCTATTTTCATGTAACATGTGGGCTGGGATTCTCCAATCCGAGTTTGCCCCACTGCCGGGGAGAACGGAGAATTTGGCGCTCAGCAAAAACTCCATTCGCTGCAGCAGGACCATAAAATGTAGTCGGCATGAACGGACGGAGAATTTCATCTGTGGCAATGCCCAGGAACCCGCAGCCTGTGAGAATGGTGGAATTACATCTGTGGTAATGCCCAGGAACTCGCAGCCTGTGAGAATGGTGGAATTCCATCTGTGATACTGTCCAGGAACTTGCAGCCTGTGAGAATGGTGGAATTACATCTGTGGTAATGCCCAGGAACTCGCAGCCTGTGAGAATGGTGGAATTCCATCTGTGATACTGTCCAGGAACTTGCAGCCTGTGAGAATGGTGGAATTCCATCTGTGGTATGATGTGTTGGGTGTTCTGGATCACATACAGGTCACCAACACTTGAAATAGTGCAACACTATTTTATTGAATCATTAACTGTTTAAACATACTTAGACTGTGGGTTAATATGATACTAGCTTTAAATAAAGACCTCTGCCTTGTCCTAACCAGTCGATGCACTCAGCACATGGTGAATGCCTGTGTTGCAGGCTGTGAGCTCTGTCCTCCTAGCTAGCTGCAACTCGAATGAGCGGGAACTCTGATGCTCCCTGTCTTTATAGTGCATGTGCTCTCCCTGGTGATTGGCTGCGGTGTTGTGTATGTTGATTGGTCCCACTGTGTGTCCATCAGTGTGTGTCTGCACCATGATATACTGGTGTATAGAACATAGAACATAGAACAATACAGCGCAGTACAGGCCCTTCGGCCCACGATGTTGCACCGAAACAAAAGCCATCTAACCTACACTATGCCATTATCATCCATATGTTTATCCAATAAACTTTTAAATGCCCTCAATGTTGGCGAGTTCACTACTGTAGCAGGTAGGGCATTCCACGGCCTCACTACTCTTTGCGTAAAGAACCTACCTCTGACCTCTGTCCTATATCTATTACCCCTCAGTTTAAAGTTATGTCCCCTCGTGCCAGCCATTTCCATCCGCGGGAGAAGGCTCTCACTGTCCACCCTATCCAACCCCCTGATCATTTTGTATGCCTCTATTAAGTCTCCTCTCAACCTTCTTCTCTCCAACGAAAACAACCTCAAGTCCATCAGCCTTTCCTCATAAGATTTTCCCTCCATACCTGGCAACATCCTGGTAAATCTCCTCTGCACCCGCTCCAAAGCCTCCACGTCCTTCCTACAATGCGGTGACCAGAACTGTACGCAATACTCCAAATGCGGCCGAACCAGAGTTCTGTACAGCTGCAACATGACCTCCTGACTCCGGAACTCAATCCCTCTACCAATAAAGGCCAACACTCCATAGGCCTTCTTCACAACCCTATCAACCTGGGTGGCAACTTTCAGGGATCTATGTACATGGACACCTAGATCCCTCTGCTCATCCACACTTTCAAGAACTTTACCATTAGCCAAATATTCCGCATTCCTGTTATTCCTTCCAAAGTGAATCACCTCACACTTCTCTACATTAAACTCCATTTGCCACCTCTCAGCCCAGCTCTGCAGCTTATCTATATCCCTCTGTAACCTGCTACATCCTTCCACACTATCGACAACACCACCGACTTTAGTATCGTCTGCAAATTTACTCACCCACCCTTCTGTGCCTTCCTCTAGGTCATTGATAAAAATGACAAACAGCAACGGCCCCAGAACAGATCTTTGTGGTACTCCACTTGTGACTGAACTCCATTCTGAACATTTCCCATTAACCACCACCCTCTGTCTTCTTTCAGCTAGCCAATTTCTGATCCACATCTCTAAATCACCCTCAATCCCCAGCCTCTGTATTTTCTGCAATAGCCTACCGTGGGGAACCTTATCAAACGCTTTGCTGAAATCCATATACACCACATCAACTGCTCTACCCTCATCTACCTGTTCAGTCACCTTCTCAAAGAACTCAATAAGGTTTGTGAGGCATGACCTACCCTTCACAAAGCCATGCTGACTATCCCTGATCATATTATTCCTATCTAGATGATTATAAATCTTGTCTCTTATAATCCCCTCCAAGACTTTACCCACTACAGACGTGAGGCTCACCGGTCTATAGTTGCCGGGGTTGTCTCTGCTCCCCTTTTTGAACAAAGGGACCACATTTGCTATCCTCCAGTCCTCTGGCACTATTCCTGTAGCCAATGATGACATAAAAATCAAAGCCAAAGGTCCAGCAATCTCTTCCCTGGCCTCCCAGAGAATCCTAGGATAAATCCCATCAGGTCCCGGGGACTTATCTATTTTCAGCCTGTCCAGAATTGCCAACACCTCTTCCCTACGTACCTCAATGCCATCTATTCTATTAGCCTGGGGCTCAGCATTCTCCTCCACAACATTATCTTTCTCCTGAGTGAATACTGAAGAAAAATATTAATTTAGTATCTCGCCTATCTCTTCAGACTCCACACACAATTTCCCATCCCTGTCCTTGACTGGTCCTACTCTTTCCCTAGTCATTCGCTTATTCCTGACATACCTATAGAAAGCTTTTGGGTTTTCCTTGATCCTTCCTGCCAAATACTTCTCATGTCCCCTCCTTGCTCGTCTTAGCTCTCTCTTTAGATCTTTCCTCGCTACCTTGTAATTATCCATCGCCCCAACTGAAACTTCACACCTCATCTTCACATAGGCCTCCTTCTTCCTCTTAACATTCCACTTCCTTGGTAAACCACGGTTCCCTCGCTTGACGCCTTCCTCCCTACCTGACCGGTACATACTTATCAAGAACATGCAGTAGCTGATCCTTGAACAAGCCCCACTTATCCAGTGTGCCCAACACTTGCAGCCTACTTCTCCACCTTATCCCCCCCAAGTCACGTCTAATGGCATCATAATTGCCCTTCCCCCAGCTATAACTCTTGCCCTGCGGTGTATACTTATCCCTTTCCATCATTAACGTAAACGTCACCGAATTGTGGTCACTGTCCCCAAAGTGCTCTCCTACCTCCAAATCCAACACCTGGCCTGGTTCATTGCCCAAAACCAAATCCAACGTGGCCTCGCCTCTTGTTGGCCTATCAACATATTGTTTCAGGAAACCCTCCTGCACACACTGTACAAAAAACAACCCATCTATTGTACTCGAACTATATCTTTTCCAGTCAATATTTGGAAAGTTAAAGTCTCCCATAATAACTACCCTGTTACTTTCGCTCTTATCCAGAATCATCTTCGCCATCCTTTCCTCTACATCCCTAGAACTATTAGGAGGCCTATAAAAAACTCCCAACAGGGTGACCTCTCCTTTCCTGTTTCTAACTTCAGCCCATACTACCTCGGAAGAAGAGTCCCCATCTAGCATCCTCTCCACCACCGTAATACTGCTCTTGACTAGCAGCGCCACACCTCCCCCTCTTTTTCCTCCTTCTCGGAGCTTACTAAAACACCTAAACCCCGGAACCTGCAACATCCATTCCTGTCCCTGCTCTATCCATGTCTCCGAAATGGCCACAACATCGAAGTCCCAGGTACCAACCCATGCTGCCAGTTCCCCTACCTTGTTTCGTATACTCCTGGCATTGAAGTAGACACACTTCAAACCACCTACCTGAACACTGGCCCCCTCCTGCGACGTCAAATCTGTGCTCCTGACCTCTATACTCTCATTCTCCCTTACCTTAAAACTACAATCCAGGTTCCCATGCCCCTGCTGCATTAGTTTAAACCCCCCCAAAGAGCACTAACAAATCTCCCCCCCAGGATATTTGTGCCCCTCAGGTTCAGATGTAGACCATCCTGTCTGTAGAGGTCCCACCTTCCCCAGAAAGAGCCCCAGTTATCCAGAAATCTTAATCCCTCCCGCCTGCACCATCCCTGTAGCCACGTGTTTAAATGCTCTCTCTCCCTATTCCTCATCTCACTATCACGTGGCACGGGCAACAACCCAGAGATAACAACTCTGTTTGTTCTAGTTCTGAGCTTCCATCCTAGCTCCCTGAAAGCCTGCCTGACATCCTTGTCCCCTTTCCTACCTATGTCGTTAGTGCCAATGTGGACCACGACTTGGGGCTGCTCCCCCTCCCCCCTAAGGACCCGGAAAACACGATCCGAGACATCACGTACCCTTGCACCTGGGAGGCAACATACCAAACGTGAGTCTCTCACGCTCCCACAAAATCTCCTATCTGTGCCCCTGACTATAGAGTCCCCAATTACTAATGCTCTGCTCCTTTCCCCCCTTCCCTTCTGAGCAACAGGGACAGACTCCGTGCCAGAGGCCCGTACCCCATGGCTTACCCCTGGTAAGTCGTCCCCCCCACAAGTATCCAAAGCGGTATACTTGTTTCTCAGGGGAACGACCGCAGGGGATCCCTGCACTGACTGCTTTTTCCCAGTCCCTCTTACAGTTACCCACCTATCTCCAATCTTTGGTGTAACTAATTCCCTGAAGCTGCTATCTATGACCCCCTCTGCCTCCCGAATGATCCGAAGTTCTTCCAACTCCAGCTCCAGTTCCCTAACTCGGTCTTGGAGGAGCTGGAGATGGCAGCACTTCCTGCAGGTAAAATCAGCAGGGACACTAACTGCATCCCTCACCTCAAACATCCTGCAGGAGGAACATTGCACTCCCTTCCCTGCCATCCCTCTAACTTTCTACCAAGATCTGGCTAACAACTAAATTAAATTTTTTATTAAAAAAAAATTAAAAAATTAATAATAATAAAATATGGTACTTACCTCACACCAAAGGGTTTTATTATTAGGTTAGAGGAGGAGGGCGGGTGGGAGACACTACACGTGTAGTGTCTCGGGTTTCCTCTCCACCAGAATTTATTGGTGAGGGTCTTCCCAGAAGTCCGCGGGTCGACTAAAGGACAGCCTTACCTCCCAGCAGCCACTTCCGCACAGCTCCCGCTGAAACTGACTAACCAGCCAGCTCCACTCCCGCCGAAATCGACTGGCCTGCCCCTGCAAAGACAAGTGTTTTTAAAGGACAGACTTACCTCCCAGCAGCCACTTCCGCACTGCTCCCGCTGAAACTGACTCACCAGCTGTTCTCCCGCCGAAATCGACTGGCCTGCCCCTGCAACGACAAGTGTTTTTAAAGGACAGCCTTACCTCCCAGCAGCCACTTCCGCACTGCTGCCGCTGAAACTGACTCACCAGCTGTTCTCCCGCCGTAATCAACTGGTCTGCCCCTGCAAAGACAAGTGTTTTTAAAGGACAGACTTACCTCCCAGCAGCCACTTCCGCACTGCTCCCGCTGAAACTGACTCACCAGCTGTTCTCCCGCCGAAATCGACTGGCCTGCCCCCTTATATTACGACATCCCCCCTTTTATAAAAAATGTACCTTCGTGGCAATAAATAGTGCATAGTGAATGTTCCTGACTACATGTGTGCGAAATATTTACAGGACTATGTACATAAAAACTAAGCTATTTACATGGGAAGGTGCCTGGTGCAGAAAAATACAGTGTGTCACAAGAATAACGAGATGAACACTATAGACAAATCATATGAACGATTAAACGGAAGAACAGAACTAATCAGAAAGTCCATAAGTCCACAAAGTTCACAAACTGAGGTGGGCGACGAATTCTGGTTGACGCCTCAAGGGTGGGTCGGGAGCCGCCGGCTGAGGAGCGGGCTGGACTCCGTCAGAGTGAGGAGGATGCAGAGTGACCGGAATCTCTGCATCGTCCAGGTCAGGGTCAACAGGAGGGCGTGGCAATGGTGGAGGATCACGTAGCGAGCGCGGAACGAGACAAAGGGCACGTCGATTGCGGCGCAGAATGGAACCATCCGGTAGATGAACCAGGAACGAGCGGGGAGCCACCTGTCGAAGAACCACAGCGGTTGCAGACCAGCCACCATCCGGAAGATGGACGCGGACGTTGTCATCTGGAGCCACAGCAGGGAGATCAGCTACACGGGAGTCATGAGCCGCCATGTGCTGTGCACGAGACAGTTGTATTCCTTGAAGGACCGGAACGTGGTCGAGGTCTGGGACACGAATGGACGGCACCGTCGTCCTCAGGGTGCGACCCATGAGCAGCTTGGCTGGCGACAAGCCAGTGGACAGTGGGGCCGAGCGATAGGCCAGCAGGGCGAGGTAGAAATTGGACCCAGCATCGGCAGCCTTGCAGTGGAGTCGTTTGCCTATGGGGACGCCCTTCTCCGCTTTGCCGTTGGATTGGGGGTACAGGGGACTGGATGTCACATGCACAAAGTTGTACCTCCTGGCAAAGTTGGACTATTCCTGCCTTGCGAAGCAGGGGCCATTGTCCGACATCACAGTGAGTGGGATGCTGTGTCAAGCAAAGGTGTCCTTACAGGCACGGATGACTGTAGACGATGTGATGGCGTGTAAACCTACCACCTCCGGGTAGTTTGAAAAGTAGTCTACAATCAGGACATAGTCCCTGCCCAGCGCGTGGAACAGGTCGATGCCGACTTTGGACCAAGGGGACGTGACCAACTCATGGGGCTGTCGGGTCTCACGTGGTTGGGCCGGCTGGAAGCGCTGACAAGTGGGGCAGTTGAGCACTGTGTTGGCGATGTCATCATTGATGCCGGGTCAGTACACTGCCTCTCGGGCTCATCGGCGGCACTTCTCCACGCCATGATGGCCCTCGTGTACCTGTTCCAAGATGAGCTGGCGCATGCTGTGCGGGATGACAATGCGGTCCAGTTTCAGGAGAACACCATCGACTACCGCCAGATAATCTCAGATGTTGTAGAACTGCGGGCATTGGCCCTTGAGCCACCCGTCTGTTAGGTGGCGCATGACACGCTACAGCAAAGGGTCAGCCGCTGTCTCGTGGCAAATTTGGACGAGGCGTTCATCCGTGGCAGGTAGATTGGAGGCCATGAAGGCCACATGGGCGTCAACATGGCAGACGAATCCCGCTGGGTCACACGGAGTGTTGACTGCCCTGGAGAGAGCGTCGGCAATGATTAGGTCTTTGCCCAGGGTGTATACCAGCTGGAAGTTGTATCGCCAGAGCTTGAGCAGAATACGCTGGAGGTGAGGCGTCATGTCGTTCAAGTCTTTCTGTATTATATTGACCAGCGGGCGATGGTCGGTCTCGATGGTGAATTGGAGAAGGCCGTACATATAATCATGAAACTTGACGACACCGGTCAACAGGCCCAGGCACTCCTTTTCTATCTGCGCGTAGCGCTGTTCCATGGGGGTCATGGTGCGTGACGCATATGCAACGGGGGCCCATGATGAGGCCTCATCGCGTTGCAGGAGCACTGCCCCAATGCCAGATTGGCTGGCATCGGTCAAAATTTTTGTCTCTTTCACTGGATCAAAAAAGGCTAAGACCGGAGCCGTGGTGTGTTTGGTTTTGAGTTCTCTCCATTCGCGCTCGTGGGCAGGAAGCCATTGGAAATCTGTTGTCTTCCTGACCAGGTTCCTAAGAGCCGTGGTATGAGAGGCGAGGTTAGGGATGAACTTCCCAAGGAAGTTGACCATGCCCAGAAATCGGAGGACCGCCTTCTTGTCCTCTGGCGTTTTCATGGCTGTGGTAGCAGCCACCTTGTCCGCATCCGGCCGCACACCCAACTGGGAGATGTGGTCCCCTAGGAACTTGAGTTCAGTCTGACCAAAGGAGCATTTGGCTCTGTTGAGGCATAGGGCCTGCGTTTGAACACGCGCTAGAGGCGACTGACATGCTCCTGCGGGGTGGTGGACCAAATGATTATGTCGTTGACATAGACGCGAACACCTTCAATGCCTTCCATCATTTGTTCCATGATCCTGTGGAACACTTTGAAGCCGATATGATCCCAAACGGCATCCTGTTGTAACAATATCTGCCAAAGGGTGTGTTAAAGGTACACAGTTTCCTGCTGGATTTGTCGAGCTGGATTTGCCAGAATCTTTTCGAGGCGTCAAGTTTGGTGAAGAGCTTGGCGCGAGCCATCTTGCATGTGATCTCTTCGCGCTTGGGAATTGGATAATGCTCCCTCATTATATTGCGATTCAGGGGCGTCATTATCCGACCCCCCGCCGGGTCGGAGAATGGCCGTTGGCCGCCGTGAATCCCGACCCCGCCCCCGTCGAAGTCTCCGGTACCGGAGATTGGGCGGGGGCGGGAATTGGGCTGCGCCGGTTGGCGGGACCCCCGTTCAATTCTCCGGCCCGGATGGGCCGAAGTCCCGCCCAGAAATTGCCTGTCCCGCCGGCGTAAATCAAACCTGGTATTTACCGGCGGGACCAGGCGGCGTGAGCGGGCTCCGGGGTCCTGAGGGGGGGGCGCGGGGCAATCTGACCCCGGGGGGTGCCCCCACGGTGGCCTGGCCCGCGATCGGGGCCCACCGATCCGCGGGCGGGCCTGTGCCGTGGGGGCACTCTTTCCCTTCCGCCTCCGCCACGGCCTCCACCATGGCGGAGGCGGAAGAGACTCTCCACACTGCGCATGCGCGGGAAACTTTCAGCGGCCGCTGACGCTCCCGCGCATGCACCGCATTTCCGCGCCAGCTGGCGGGGCAACAAACGCCATTTCCGCCAGCTGGCGGGGCGGAAATCCCTCCGGCGTCGGCCTAGCCCCTCAATGTTGGGGCTAGGCCGCCAAAGATGCGGAGCATTCCGCACCTTTGTGCCGGCGCGATGCCCGTCTGATTGGCGCCGTTTTTGGCGCCAGTCGGCGGACATCGCGCCGTTGGGGGAGAATTTTGCCCCTGATCCTTGGGATCAATGCAAATTCTCAGCTCGCCGGAAGGCTTTTTTACGCACACCATGGAACTGACCCAGTCGGTTGGTTCCGTAACTCTTGAGATCACTCCTTGGTCTTGGAGGTCCTGCAGCTGCTGCTTGAGGTGGTCCTTGAGGGGTGCTGGGACTCTGCGAGGTGCATGCACCACAGGCGTGGCGTTCTGTTTGAGTAGGATCTTGTCAGCATATGGGAGCGTGCCCATGCCTTCGAAGACGTCGCGGTGCTGATCGATGATGGCATCGAGTTGCGCCCTGAAGTCAGCGTCCTGGAAGGCAGGCGTGTCATCAGGAGAGAGAGAGTGAACTCTTTGAACGAGGTTCAACAGCTTGCACGCCTGTGCGCCAAGCAGGGAGTCCTTCGTGGAGCCCACAGTCTTGAAAGGAAGGATGGCTTTCCGTGACTTGTGCGTCACTTCAAGTTGGCACGGGCCGGTAGCAGGAATGATGTGCCATTGTAGTCCAATAGCTGGCAGGCCGATGGAAGGATGGCTGGTTTGACATGAAGGCTTTGGAAAGCAGACCATGCCATGAGATTGGCGGAGGCACCGGTGTCCAGGCAGAATCGTATTTGGGACCGGTTGACCATCAGGGTGGCACACCATTCATCGTCTGGATCGATGCTGTATACCAACAGCGGCTGGTGTCTTTGCTTCGGGGACAGCCTGTTTTTCGTTACGACACCGACTCGAAAAGGCGCCTTCGGATCCTCAGTGTCACTGCTGTGTGGGAGGACCGCATCGGACTCAGTGACCGTGGGTTGAATTGCCCGAACATCCCTGTGAGGTTGGCTGAAGCGATGGGAGTTGGCAGGCTGAGCTGCTCGACAGAAGGCAGCATAGTGGCCAAGTCTTCCACATCGTAGACATTGTCAAGATTTTGCGGGGCATTGCCGCTTTAAATAGGCGGAGCCACAGTTGCCGCACGTCGTGACGTCAGCACGTTCGCTGCGCCACCGCGCATGCGCGGTGCGGTCGTGCGTGGTGCGCGCCTGCGCATTACGTTCCTCAACGTCGCCGTCCCCTCGTTTGGTGCGTACAAGCGTGGGAGTCCGCGAAAAGCGTGCAAAATGGCTGCCCTCATCCAGGCTGAGGCCCTGGAGGTGCTCAATCACTTGGACCCGTTCCACCTCGTGGGGACCTTGCCGCGCCGTTTCAGCCGTTTGTATATGGGAATACCGACTCGTGGCATTTTCATGTAAGACACAGGTCTCGATGGCAGTCGCTAGGGTGAGTTGCTTTACTTTGAGGAGCTGGTGACGTGGGGGGCCCGACTGAACACCAAAAACGATCTGGTCACGTATCATGGAGTCGGAGGTGGGCCCGTCACTGCAAGATTGCGCAAGGATGCAGAGGTGCATGAGAAAGGATTGGAAAGGTTCATCCTTACCCTGCAAACACTGCTGGAACACGTAGCGTTCAAAACTTTCATTCACCTCTACGCTGCAGTGAGTGTCAAACTTGAGGAGGACCGTGTTGAACTTCGTCTTGTCTTCATCATCTGCGAAGGTGAGAGAGTTGAAAATGTGGATGGCATGGTCCCCGGCCGTGTAGAGGAGAAGAGCAATCTGTCTGGTGTCCGAGGCGCCCTCCCTGTCCGTGGCTTCGAGGTAGAGCTGGAAGCGCTGTTTGAAAATCTTCCAGTTGGCCCCGAGGTTGCCGGCGATGCGGAGCGGCGGCGGCGGCGGGCTGATGTTGTCCATGTTGCAGGACGACAGAATGCTGGAAGAAGGCAGATCACTTGCAGGCAGGTCTAAGAACTGCTAGTATCCCACCACACCTGGTATCATGATGTGTTGGGTGTTCTGGATCACATACAGGTCACCAACACTTGAGATAGTGCAACACTATTTTATTGAATCATTAACTGTTTAAACATACTTAGACTGTGGGTTAATACGATACTAACTTGAACTAAAGACCTCTGCTTGTCCTAAACAGTCAATGCACTCAGCACATGGTGAATATCTGTGTTGCAGGCTGTGAGAATGGTGGAAGCAGGGACAAGTGATTTCAGAAGGAAATTTGGTAGGCAGCGCTTTGAGGATAGAGTGGGAGAATGGGAATCGATTGCTTTAAACTGAGCTGGCAGGAACTCAATGGACTGAATGTTACCTTCTGTACCTAGAATGACTCTACCTTCCTTCCTCCGAATATCTCCTTATCAACCCTCCTTTTGCCCTGATTGTCGTGTTGGGTGTTCTGGTTCACAAACAAGCCAGCAATGCTGGAAGTGGTGTAACGCTATTTTATTAACTGTTCAACTATGCTAACATACTGTAAACGTGGGTATAAGCAATACCAGCTTAACTGTGGACCTTTTCCTACAACTAGCTATGGTGAGGCACTCAGTACATGGTGAATGTCTGTGATGCAGGCTGCGAGCTCTGTGCTCTGAGCTGGCTGCTACTAGAATGAGCGGGAACTCTCCTGTCCCCTGCCGTTATAGTGCTTGTGCTCTCACTGGTGATTGGCTGCGGTGTTATGTATGCTGGTTGGTCCTATTGCATGTCCATCAGTGTGTGTATGTGATTGCACCATAATGTACTGATGTATATTATGACACTGATATTTCACCATTTAGTTTGAAGTCCATTCTGTTCTGATGACACCTCAGGAAGACCCAGCTCTTCTTCCAGCACAACAAAACTGGAGCTGAATTCTTGGGGCTGATGCGCATGAAAGCATACTGCGTATCAAGGATGGAGGGAATGGTTCTGAGTTCGAATCTAATGCCAGCCTGGAACGATCGCAAAGGTGCAAGATTAAGAGAAAAAGACTTGAGTGCAAAGAGGTTGTTCAGAAAACTGCTCTTAAACAGGGGATTGTTTCATGCTGGAGAGGCTGCTGTAAAAATCCCACACGTCTTTCATTTGCACCAAACAAAACAAAAGAAAGAAGCTGCAACTTGCTGGGGAGATGAATCGTCTGCATTTTTATTAATGTATTTCCAGACGTTTTCTGTCTATCTTGACTGTTCTGCTTTTGTGATTTTGTTTTTTTAATGCTAAAGTCATTCCTGCGGAAGAGATTTACAAGAATTCTACCAGAATTTAGCGATGTAGAGAAACTGGAGAAGATGCGATTGGTATCTTGGAGCAGAGAAGGTTATGAGGATATTTATTAGAAGTGTTCAAAATTAAGATGGGATTTGATGGAGTAGTAAAGGGGGAAATGTTTCCACTGACAGGAGGGCCAGTAACCAGAGAAGCAGAGGGGGAGATGCGGAAAATTCTTTCAACAATGAGTTGTTGTGATCTGGAATGTCCTGCATGACAAGCTGCTCAAATATGTAGGGCTATGGATTAAGGAATTGGGATCAATTGGGTAGCTCTTTCTTAGGCATAATGGGCCAGATGATTTTTTTTGTGCTGTTGTATTATAGAAAAATAAATGCAAGTTCTGTTGTTCAATCCAGCACATCTTTTGACTCAAAAGGTGAGGGGGTAACTGCGCTGAGCATAGTCACGTTCCTCTGGATATCTGGAGAATGCAAAGTGAATGCAGCACAATTTGCCTTCATTAACATCTCACTAATTACGTTGAATAAAAATTACAGCCTAAGAGGTTTGTGCATTTGTATTTAGATCAGATAAGATTGCAGTTGTGAAATTAATTCTGTTTTACAACAGCAGCATCTGTCGATCAACATATGATTGTAATAATTTAGAATCATGGTGATATTAAAACAGAAGCAATTAAATATGATGTTTATTGAATAAGATATTTTGATATTGGTGGTCATTTTATATTTTGCAGTTGCCATATAACTGATTAAATAAACCCACCCTATTTGGGTTGGCTGCAATTATAACAGACTGAACAAATTAACAACAGGGATCACCTCCAATTTAATTCCTGTTGCTAAATGACCTTAGTTGTATTAAAATCCAAGTAATACTTCCAGTGAATGAGTTACTTGTAATGATGATTAGTGCACTGGTTTGCCATTGTAAAAGGAAGAGAAAAAAAATTGTACTTATATAACCTCTTTCACAACCTCAGGATATCCCAAAGTGCTTTGTAACCAATTAAGTATTTTTGAAGCTATAATGCAGGAAATGTGGCAGCCAAGTTGCATACAGTGGATCCTGCAAACAGAAATAAGCTAATGACCATCTCTTTCCAAGGCTGCTTGATGGATATAAGTATTGGCCAGGACACCCTTGCTCTTCTCCAAATTTTGGAGGGGTTTTCTATAACTACCTGAGAGAGCAGAAGAGGCCCTTGGTTTAGCATCCCATCTGAAAGACAAAACATCCAACAATGCAGCACAATCTCTCTGCTGCGCCAGAAGCATCAACCTAGATTATGTACTCAAGTCTCTGGAGTGGGGTTTGAACCTTCCTGACTCAGAGGTGGAAGTGCTACCCACTGAGCCAGGAAATAAGGCTCTACTCATATTTACCACAATGTCTGTAAAGGTTTCTCGCTGATCATTACCTTGGGCGAAATTCTCCCCCAATGGCGCGATGTCCTCCAACTGGCGCCCAAATCGGCGCCAATCAGACTGGCATCACGCCGCCCCAAAGGTGCGGAATGCTCCGCATCTTTGGGGGCCGAGTCCCAACATTGAAGGGCTAGGCCGACGCCGGAGGGATTTCCGCCCCGCCAGCTGGCGGAAATGGCGTTTGTTGCCCCGTCAGCTGGCGCGGAAATGCGGCGCAAGCGCGTGAGCGTCAGTGGCCGCTGACAGTTTCCCGCGCATGCGCAGTGGGGAGAGTCACTTCCGCCTCCGCCATGGTGGAGGCCGTGGCGGAGGCGGAAGGGAAAGAGTGCCCCCACGGCACAGGCCCGCCCGCGGATCGGTGGGCCCCGATCGCGGGCCAGGCCACCGTGGGGGCACCCCCCGGGGTCAGATCGCCCCGCGCCCCCCCCCCCCCCCAGGACCCCGGAGCCCGCCCACGCCGCCTGGTCCCGCCGGTAAATACCAGGTTTAATTTACGCCGGCGGGACAGGCAATTTCTGGGCGGGACTTCGGCCCATCCGGGCCGGAGAATTGAGCGGGAGGTCCCGCCAACCGGCGCGGCCCGATTCCCACCCCCGCCCAATCTCCGGTACCGGAGACTTCGGCGAGGGCGGGGGCGGGATTCACGGCGGCCAACGGCCATTCTCCGACCCGGCGGGGGGTCGGAGAATGACGCCCCATGTTCTTCACAATCAATGGATTGTTTTCATTTTAGAAGTTTTATCCCTGTTGTTGTGTAACTTGGCATACACTGCAGCCGTTTTGCGCACAAGTTCCCATTAACAGCAGATGAGATAGGTGATCAGGCAACCTGTTTTGATGATGTTCATTGTGGGATAACTGTTGGCCAGAACACCAGGGAGAACTATTTGTGAAGAGTATGTTCATCCTTTTAGGCTCATGGGGCCTTGGTTTAACATCTTGATCTGAAAGACAGATACCTTTAACAGTGCAGTGTTCCTCCACTATGGCACTGATGTGCCAGAAGAGATTATGGGCTCAAGCGTGGAATTGAGTCCTGAGCCTCTAATAAGAGAGTTGTCCTTTTGTAAACTATGTTCAGCAATATCCTGTTTAACTACTGGATGTTCGAGCCTGAAATGAGAAATCAAAAGACTTAGCAAATTCATTGCTCGTTAGCTCCTCTTTACATTCCGAGATTGGCCATGATAAATTGCCCTTAGTGTCCAAAACTGCCCTTAGTGTTGGGTGGAAGTGTTGACTTTGGGTAGGGTGCTCTTTCCAAGAGCCGGTGCAGACTCAATGGGCCGAAAGGCCTCCTTCTGCACTGTAAATTCAATGATAATCTATGATTAATCTAGAACAAAGGTTCGGCACAACATTGTGAGCCAAAGGGCCTGTTCTGTTCTGTGCTGTATTTTTCTATGTTCTATGTCTATTATTGTGTTCTGTCTGCAGTAATTAAAAATCCTGTGGGCTTTGTGACATTGGTACAAATGTTTAGAGATGGAGAAACTCTGTTTTGCTTAAAAAGGCTCAAGGATTATTTCCATCATAATCTGTATGGGTCAGATGTGCCTCCACTTGTTTTGGATGAAGTTACACGAGTGCATGTGAAAATGTAAGCTGTAGCGCTTAACCCCTTGAGAGCTGAATCCAACAAGGATGCAAGCTGTAATGAATGTTGCAAAGTAGAAGCAAAGAAATATTTCAGAGTGAAGCATGTTCTGCTAAATCCATAGCTGCGTCTTTTAGAAGAGTACTTTCAACCTTTATCCAGCTAATCATTACCTTTGCCCTATAACCTGCATGACTGTGAAACTTGTTCATAAAACACACTTTTATATGAAAAACGGAGATGGACACTGAGGCTGGGGTTTTCCGGGCACGTCATTGTCCGGAATGGAAAATTTGGAGAGTCAGACAAAAGTTTGTTGACTTTCAATGGCATCAGAAAATCCCAACTGCAGGCAGGACGTCCCTGGAAAATCCCAGCCCCACCTTGAAAAGGGGCCCTCTGACCTAATTGGGTAGAAATTCAGGTCTCCTGGTGTTGGGAGTGTGGTGGGAAGAAGGTGAAATGGGAGTAAGATTTTTCTGCTTGGGCAGACTCAATTGAAGTGAAATCAAGGTGTGTGGGGCTATGGTTGTGAAATGGAGTTGAGCTGAAATCTGTCCTGATCTAATTGAATGGTAAAGCAGGATTGAGGGACTGAGTGGCCTCCTCCTGCTTCCATGTTCCTAACCTGAATTTGTAGCTCTCAATATTCCCAACAAATCCCATTCAGGGGATGATGGCTGCTTCTCAAGCCCACCCATTCTCACCCCTTCAGTACATCATAATCTGATTGTGGAGACGTCCCTAAGAATTGTTCCTGGGGATATTCCCAAGTTAACAGAGGAATCCCACCCAACTCACTCCCCCCCCCTCAGGAACAGGAACTCTCACCTTGGAGCTTCTAACCAATCAGAGGCTAACACATCTCCAGCACTTCGGGACACTGATATATGATATTGGATTGTAATTAATAATAATCACTTATTGCCACAAGTTGACTTCAATAAAGTTACTGTGAAAAGCCCCTAGTCGCCACATTCCGGCGCCTGTTCGGGGAGGCCAGTACGGGAATTGAACCCACTGAAATCTGTCCTGATCTAATTGAATGGTAAAGCAGGATTGAGGGACTGAGTGGCCTCCTCCTGCTTCCATGTTCCTAACCTGAATTTGTAGCTCTCAATATTCCCAACAAATCCCATTCAGGGGATGATGGCTGCTTCTCAAGCCCACCCAATTGAATTGTTCTGCATTACAAGCCAGCTGTTTAGCCCACTGTGCTAAACCAGCCCCTTATAATAATGGCTTATTGTCACAAGTTGGCTTCAATAGGAGTTACTGTGGGGAAAGCAGTTTCACAGTCTCACAAACCTCAGAGAGAAAGATTCTACTCATCTCTGTTGTATAAAAGGAGACAGACCCCTTATTAAAAACTGTGGGCCATAGTTCTAATCACTCCCACAAGAGCAAACATCCTTTTAGCATCCACCCTGTATTGTCTCCTCAGGATCTTAATGTTTCAATAAGATCGCAGAATGGTAAAAGTGTTACAGCACAGAAGGAGGGCATTTGGCCCATCATGTCTTCACTGGCTGTCCGAATGAGCAACTAGTGCCATTCCTCTGCCTTCTCCTTGTGACCCTGCACATTTTTCCCTTTCAGTTAACAGTCTAGTTCTCTTTTAAATGACTCAATTAAATCCGTCTCCACCACACTCACAGGCAGTGCATTCCAAAACCTAACCACTCGCATAAAATAGTTTCTCTCCATATAACTTTTGCTTCTTTTACTAATTACTTTAAATCTGTACCCTCACATTCTCAACAATACTTTTACGAGTAGGAACAATTTCTCCCTATCTACTCTGTCTAACCCCCGCATGAATTCCACAGCCAGCGAATGACTGGAGAATTCTAGTCCTGATTTCTGATTTTTTTCCACTGGCTGAATTTGAAATGCAACCCTATACAGACAAATGTGGGTGGAGCGTTTTACGACGGCGTCATCTGGCCGCTAGGAGCAGTGATCCCTCAACCCACAGGGGGCCAGCAAGGCACTGGAGCGTTTAAAGCAGCTCCAGCTGCCGATACGGGACCCAGCACGGCCGGCGCGGGTCCGCGCATGTGCGCCACGGCTGGCGCGAGTTCGGCGTGGGTTGCTGTCTCCACGCCAGCCCCCAGGCAACATGGCGGAACCCTACAGGGGCCTGGCGCGGAGGAACATAGGCCCCCCCGCCCACTAAATTGGACCAGCAATATAAATACTAATGCTAGAGTAGCTCAAAGGCTGGGGGCTCTGTAGTGAATAACTCACCTCCTGACTCACCAAAGCCAGTCCACCACCCGCAAGGCACAATTTTGGAGTGTGATACAATACTCGGCCCAACCATCACCTTAAACATTCACTCCTTCCACCCACCAGCACATGGTGGACAGCAGTATGTACCATCTACAAGGTGCACTGCAGTGACTGATCAAGTTTCCTTCACCAGTATCGCCCAAACCCACAACCTCTACCACATAAAAGGACAAGGGCATGGGAACGCTGCCACCTACAAGTTTCCCTCCAGGTCACACACCACCCTGGCTTGGAATTGTATCAGTATTTATTCATTGTCTCTCGATCAAATCGTGAAACTTATTTCCCAACAGCATTGTGGGTGTAACTATACCTCATGGACTGCAGTGTTTCAAGAAAGTAGGTCAGCACCACCTTCTCAAGGGCAATTAGGGATAGACAATAAACTCTGGACTTTTCCAGAAATGCCCACAACCCAGGAATGAATTTAAAAAACAGACCGGATAGAATTGGAAATGGAAAGAAAATATGGAATGCTTATAATTAACAATGCTAGCTTTCTTTGAAATAATAAGCATTGAAAATTAACTGTCTCACGCCTCTTTCATGTTTTGGGACAGGTGTTTGTGAGCACATCAGACACTGCTACTTTGAGGACAGGTCAAAGGGATGATTTCTTTTTACTTAACCGTGAAATCAGTAAATCATTTTCTGTTTGTTTTTTAATATAACACTTTTAATTGAACATGAGTTTTAAATCAGTGATAATGATTAAAATCAACCCTCTGTCCCAAGGGTCTCTAATTATATTCAACTGAGATACACTTTATCTCTGACATCAATCTAATTTAGTTTTGGAATCAGTTCCACACATTTAGTGTTCTGTACCTATCTAGGCTCTTGTGCTAATGAGCTGGATTTTCCTGCAGGTTTTAGGACCTGACTATCGGGATCAAATCGGGGTTCCTGAGCCCAGACTTGCCGGCAATGAGACGGTCTCAACAATCCTCTCGGAAGGTAGCTTCCTAATTGGCCACCTATGTCCTCGCTGCCCTATTAAGGAAGGAGGGAGGCCTCCTGTCGCTACCAACCTAATCAGAGGGCTGGCGGCTCTGGAACCTCGGTAGTCCCACTGCGAAAAGTGGATGTTGTTGGGAAAAGCCAGGGATTTCAAGGGCACCTTAGCAGGGAGGCATTATGAGGGGTGTCGATCTCAAATAAAATTTATGAGGTGTGAAATGATTTGACCCTTCAGAGTTGAGGGGAAACTCCTTGGGCAGGTGCATTTGGTCCAGGGGTGCTTCCTCTCCTGTTGCTGGTTCCCTCTTTGGGCTCGGGGTCCCAAGCATTCCACTGGCAGTCTCCAGAGGCAAAATGTCAGGACGACAGCAAAAACTGCTCCTAGTTGGAGCACTTTGTATTGATTTATTATTTCATTGCTGGCAACACCAGCATTTGTTGCCCATCCCTAATTAATCTTGAACCATGTGACTTGCTCGGCCATTTATGGGGACAGTTAAGAGGCAACCACATTACTGTGGATATAGAATCACGTGTAGGCCAGGCCAGGGAAGCACGGAAAATTTCCTTCCCTAAAGGACATTAGCGAATGATATGGGTTTTTACAAGAGGCAATGATAGTTTGCTGGTCATCATCACTGAGAGTGACTTACAATTCCGGATTGACTGGCTGCAACTATCTCAGCTGTGAGATGATGGGCTGTAAATAATATTTCAACATTCGTGAGTTTTAATCCTGGCCTTGGAATTCTTCTGCATTTAACTTGGAGGGGAGTATCAGATGGGCTGGGCACCTCTGTGCTCCAACACAGGATAGAGGGGCAGCTGGAGTGAGATCCAGAAGCCCTGCCATCCTCTGGTGCTGTGACTCATGGATTCCCACCAGTGCCTACACCATGTGGTTGAAGGCCTCAGCCATAGAGGTCATGCCCTCAGCCATGGAGCGGACATCCCGCGCCACGAAGTGCAGCTTCACCAAGGTCTCCACTGCGGATGCCACCCTCGCAGTGTAGGCTCGGTGCATCTGAGCGAAGGCACTATCTCCTCGGACAGATCCATTACTAATAATATGTATTAATACAAGGATCTATTTGTCTTATGTCAAGCGTCAACCTAAATTTATCATGCTCACATTTAAATTCATCCATGGCGTTACCTCACCCGCTGTCAATAACTTTCCCCAGGCTTGAAACTCCCTCACGGTCCTGCACTCCTCCAATCCTGACCTTTTGCAAATCCCCAATTTTCAGAACTCCACTGTTGACAGCAGTGCCTTCAGCTGCCTGGATCAACAACAAGGAAATAAATCATCGGATGATCTGTTTTATAACAATAATAATAATTTTGATTGTCACAAGTAGGCTTACATTAACACTGCAATGAAGTTACTGTGAAAAGCCCCGAGTCGCCACACTTCGGTGCCTGTTCGGGTACACAGAGAGAGAATTCAGAGTGTCCAATTCACCTAACAAGCACATTTTTCGGGACTTCTGGGAGGAAAGCGGAGCACCCGGAGGAAACCCACGCAGACACAAGGAGAACATGCAGACTCCACACAGACAGTGACCCAAGGCAGGAATCAAATCCGGGTCCCGGGCACTGTGAAGCAACAGTGCTAACCATTGTGCTACCTTGCTGCCCCTTACTGATATTGGTTGAGGGACAAATATTGGCCCAGGACACTGGGGATAACTCTCCTGCCCCTTCCCAAATAGTCTCACGGGATGTTTTATGCCCACTTGTGAGAGGAGGTGGGCCCTAGATTTGACATCTCACTGAAGCCAGCACCTCCATGGTGCAGCACTCCCTCAATACTGGCACGAGAGTGTCGACCTGGATTACGTCTTCACGTCCGAGAGCTGGACTTGAATCCAGAACCCTCTGACTCACGGGTGAGAGTGTTCAATGGAGCCACGACTGACACTCAGCTTGGGAGGTGAATTAATCTGAAAATCCTGTGGTTTTTCTCTTTCCCCTCTCCTTGAACATACCAGTTTCACAAACTTTCATTGATCTGTCAGTCAAGCAAAGTCAGAGTTCGTATCTGCAATCTGACCAGTAACTGACCCCACCATTCAATTCAGGAACACAAAACTATTACATTCAATACCCTTAAAGGATACACACTGGAAATGCTGTGGGAGATTTCTTAGTACCCTATTAAATAACAGCTATTCGATTTCTTGCGTTCTTATTTTTACTATTTTCATAATCCCCTGTTGCATTGGGAATCAACAATGACTTTTTAAAAATTAATTTACGGGATGTGGGTATCATAGGCTAGACCGGCATTTATTATCCATCCTTAGTTGCCCTTGAGAAGGTTGTGGTGGGCTGCTTTCTTGAACCGCTACAGTCCCCAAAATGTAGGTACTGCCACAGTGCTGTTAAGGAGCGAATGACAGGAATTTGATCTAAGTTAGCAATGCTCATGGCAGAAGGTTTCATTTCAGAAACCTAAGCACAAAAATAAATGCTGATGCTTATTTTTCTTCCTTTATCACTGGGAAGATCAGTATTTGTTGCCCATTCCTTATTTCCCTTTAAGTGAATGGCTTGCTTGGCCATTTCGGAGGGCAATTAACAGCCAACCACATTGGGTTAGAAGTCACCTGTAGGCCAGACCAGGTAAAGGTGTCAAATTTTTTCCCACTACCACTGTCTTTTCTCCCCATCACATTGACTTTACTCAAAATGAAAGAACTGTAAAGACGATGAATTTCCTTTCAGCTTTATTGTTTATCGTGGCACATTGCAATCAAAAGAGAAAGAAAAATATATGGGGCAGAATTTTAAAGGCTCCTTCTGGCAGGTTGGCAGGTGATGTGGCCTTTAAGATTCCCTGGAATCTTATGGGCAGGTACCAATGTACCTGCCCATGACCTGTCTGAAGGTCAGGTGTGTGGTGTTGGGTGCTCTGGTGCACTGATGAGCCAACACAGTTGTATGTGGTACAACTCTATTTTATTTTAACTCTTATAATACAGTTCGTTCTGGATACTCTGCACGTGCTGTCTCCCTGAGTGTTTCGTGTAGTAGGTCTGTCCTGGTCCTCCTCTGCAGCTAATACTGACCACCGGGGGTCGTGTCTGTGCTTTTATATCTTTCTGTCATTGGTTGTGGTGTTGTGTGTTCTGATTTGTCTGTTGGTGTGTCTATCATGATGTGTGTTTGAATATCATGACATCCCCCCTTTTTACAAAGATATGTGCCTACGTGGTTATAAATATAATTGTGTCGTGAGTGCATCTAAGAGTGTGTGTGTGTGTTGTGTACAGCGTGTGTATATGACGTAACTATTTACATGGGCGATGTCGGGTGCGTCACACTAACAAGGTTGTACCACAACAAAACATGGATGCGAGAGAAAAAAAAACTTGAACAGTGGTCCGGTCAGACGATATCTGGAACAATAAACAACAACAGGTTATAATACAGAAGTGTTTGACTTTTTGAACGTATGAACAGCGTTATAAGTCCAGTCTAATGGGTGACCACCTCAAGAATGGGTTGGTCCTCAAGCCGGTTCAGCTGTGGAGATTTGGGGTCACACTGGTTCACCTTGGACTGTTGGAGGTGATGCTGTTGACGAAGTCTCTACTTTACCATTTGTTGTACTTCGTGCAGTGCTTGGTTTTTCATTCGTGCAAATATAACATTCAACATCTTTGTTAGTGTTGCCTTGGCTGTGGTTTGGTTCTGGTGGCGATGGAAGGGGCATGATCCGTGGCATCTCCACGAAGTCATCCTTGGGAACCAGTGGAGGATCCGGCGTGTGCGTACGGTTCAGTTGCGAGCGTGGAAGGCGACGCAAAGCTCGCTGATTGCGCCTACGCACCAATCCATCCGCCCTGCATGCCAGGAACAAGGTGGAGTCTTTTTTCTTTTTATGTTTGTGGTGGACGGCATCTTGTAGCCGATGGGTCGTTGCCATCGAAGTAGCACCATCACTAATATCATGCAAGGCGATGACTGTGCCAGATGTGGAAGTTGGCCGAGACCGTGCACGCTGGTTCCGGCCACCTGCTGTGCCGGAAGGGCGACTCCGCAGAGAAACGTCAAAGCATGTCGCCTTGGAGAGAGAATTGTTGCTCGCATCAACGTCTGGCGATGGCGCGAATTGGTGTGTCCATCTTGGACCGCCGGTGCTGGTTGCCACTGCCGACCCAGTGGGACTGCCACGCGATCCATTCCCTGTCGCCGTGGCATCCGCCGTCACCCTGAGCGTGCCATCACCGAGGCCGCGACACCGCCCGCCCGGAGCAAGGTCTGGCGTGCGCGAATCAGAGTCGGCGCTTGTCTGCTCCCCATCTGGAGTCCGGTCTGCCTTCCGTCGATGCCCCCCATCCGGAGTCCCAACAGGTTCACTGGAGGCAGCCGAGATTCCCTGAAGCTGCACTTCTGGAGTCGGAACATGCAGGAATACACCAACCAGTGGAGAGGCTCGAGCCATCGAGGGTGGAAGCGGTGCGCCGCCACCGCAGTCGTCAGTGGTCCCACCGTGATTGTCGGGTGCCTCGGTATGCACTAGGCGAGGTTTGTCACCTTGCACCTTTTGCATGGGAAGTGGGATGCTGTCGTCACTCGTCTCACATCCCGTGGATAGATCCTCATTAGCAGCTTGCTGTTCACTAGGGTTGGGTAAATTGTCAGAGTTTTCATCTGGTGGTGCACACCATGTCGGTGGACTGTCATTGTCTTGCCGTTGTCCTTCATTTGGGCTTTTCTTCTTTGGAATTTTAAATCTTCCCCCAGACATTGCAGAACCTTGTTTATTACCCCCAAATTCTCCCATATGTATGGTCTCGAATATAGGATCCAATGTTTCTATCGACATTGTACTATTTTCCAAAGAACATTCCGTTTCACTTTTCTTCTCAGGTACCTCATATGTATCTTTGTCTAATGTACATGCCTTCATGGTCTCTGGGTCTGATTTTGCTGGGACTGGCATGGTCACAGTCTCTCTTTTACTGTTCTCAATTGCCCACATTATACTCCCCATACATAACTGCTTAATCACTGGGGTTAGTGTGGTACAATGGATAATCGGGTCGACCTTATCTGCACCTTCACCATTAGTGGAAAGCACACTTGGTTCACTTGAAACTGCTGTGGGTTTTAAATTCGTTATCTGGCTACTCGATGTCGGTGTCCTCAGGATTCTTGCTCCATTGTTCTGCTCATTTATCAGTGGAGTGTGTATAGGTTCAATGCAATTAATGTTCCCCTCAAGGTTTGAAGAGTCATTACTGACTAACTGCTGGTCTCCGAAGTTGGGACTTTGCGGCGTTGTGTTGAAGGGAGACATTTGTCCCTGCTGTAGATATGATTCAGGTTGTGTTATTTCCATTACCTGAGGGTCAATGTCTTGTCCATTTTTTCGATCCGTACTAAAACACTGGCAATTCTCAGTCTGCTCCTTGCAAGTTAAACATTCAATTAATTTCTTTAGCAAATCCTCAGCATCCTTCTGTGGCCGTGCAGCATTATTAATCTCTGTTCGGCTATAATGATCCTGAAGGTCAGCGCATAAACCTTTTTTCTTCGGGCTTGGACGAGGCGATTCCTTTGGCTTGTCTTCAGTTGGGCTTGAACAGTCTTCAGCGCTGTGCCCTTCATTGTAGCATGAGAGACCGTCATGGTCATGCTGCTGTGTAGTGGAGCATGGTAGGCTGTTATAGCCTTCTTGCTGTTCACGTGAGCATGGCAGACTTGCATCGTCTGCCGCTGGTTGGTCAGGAGAGTTTGCTAGACCCTCATGGTCTTGTTCCTGCAAGGACTGCACATTGGAGTCTTGCGTTGCTTCTATCGTGGAGGCTGTCCACGAGCTCTCTGTGGAGGCTTGTAACACTGGAGTCACTTCTTGTCCGTGCAAGGACTGCGCTCTGGAGTCTTGCGGTTCTGCAATTGTGGAGTCTGTCCACGAGCTTGCTGTGGAGGCTTGTGACACTGGAGTCACTTCTGGTTCATGCAAGGACTGCGCTCTGGAGTCTTGCATGTCTTCTTTCATAGAGTCGGGAACGTTGAGCGGGACGTGGACCACGCTCTGTGTGGCAGCAGGGCGCTCTCCGTGTGCTTGCAGCGCTCCCTGTCTGTTAATGTCAGGCTGCAGCATCATCCGGTACTGATAAGTTGGGACGTCATATCTGCTGGATTGAAGATCCTCAAATCCGAAAAATGAATCCGCATCTGCGTCGGATTCAATGTGGGGGCCGCCAATGTGCAACACGAAAGGTTCGTCCGAGTCATAGTCGTATAGGACCACGGAGCTCTCATTGGGCTCGCGAGGTCCGGAAACACTGTAAAGATCGTCATTGAAGTATTCGAGGTCGGAATCATCGGCTTGTGCGTAGGTAACTGCTTGTCGGAGGGTTCTTCGGAGGTCAAATTCATCTCCTGGGTCAATTTGCGGCAATGTGCTGTCATTCCAGGTGAGGGAAGGTTGTTTTACAGCTTTAACAGATTTTTGTTTTTTTGATTTGGGACGTTTCCCTTTTAAATTGGATTTGGGACGTTTCCCCTTTAAATTGGTGCAGTCTGGGGCCTCTGACATCCTGACGCTCGGTATGTAGCACGTAGGAAGCGACTGCGCATGCTCAGATCGCTGTTCCTTTACCGATGGCCGTTTTCTTGACTGCGCATGCGCAGCATCTCGCGCATGCGCAAACGAAACTTCAGGTTCTGCGCACTGCTCGCGCAACTGTGCTAGCGTGATACCTTTAGCAAGATGGCCGCCGACCTCGACCCAGCCCTCTCTCAGGCCCGGGATTTCGGCCTCTGGGAATTCGGGCTCCGGGATCCCAGCCACGAGGTGAGTACTGCAGCTTTTCTTACCTTTACTTGCCGATTGGATTGCGTTTTCTTCACAGTACTTGGAGAATTTGTCCAGGACTGCCTGGTAATCGTACCTTTGCTGCCTCCTGAAGAACCTGAACCTTGTGAATATTTCTCTTGACCTTGCACCGGCGATGGTGAGGAGAAATTCAATTTTTTCGCTATCATCCAGGTCTTGGAGTTCAGCTGCCACCAGGAACAATTCGAACCATTGCCGGAATCGCCGCCAGTTTTCGCGGAGATCGCCGTGGCACTGGAGCGGCTGCGGAACCGGGAGCTCTATCATTTTGCCTGGGCACTGCTGGTTGTCTCTGTACACTGAGGTATGCCGGCAGGTATCGATCCACTCCTGTACCATGTGGTGTTGGGTGCTCTGGTGCACAGATGAGCCAACACAGTTGTATGTGGTACAACTCTATTTTATTTTAACTCTTATAATACAGTTCGTTCTGGATACTCTGCATGTGCTGTCTCCCTGAGTGTTTTGTGTAGTAGGTCTGTCCTGGTCCTCCTCTGCAGCTAATACTGACCACCGGGGGTCGTGTCTGTGCTTTTATATCTTTCTGTCATTGGTTGTGGTGTTGTGTGTTCTGATTTGTCTGTTGGTGTGTCTATCATGATGTGTGTGTTTGAATATCATGACAAGGTGCCAAAGGCGACACACACAGCTTTGTCCCAGATTAAGGACTGTTTCCGACTCAGTCGCAATTTGAGGCTGGTGGGAGGAAGTCAGTGATGGGCGTGCCCCAGCAGGTTACCCTGCTCAGGCCTTGAACTGGAAAGGAGGATGATGCCTCCCTTCGTGACCCATTTTCCCAATTTAGGCAGGCACCCATTCTCCCCTCCCCAATGCAAAATCCTCCGCTGACCTTTCCAAACCAAACCCAACCACCCCCTATGACTCAACACCCCCCCTCTCCCATTCAGTTGGGCCTCCCATCCAGCACCTATCATGAGACCATCCGTGCTTACCTGGACCTGGGCTCCCCGGGTGGACTTCTCCCATGGCCCTGCTTTCAGGGAGGAGGAGGGGACTGCAACAAGAGGTCCAAATATCGGCTTTACGCTGGTATAAATTTCCTGTGGGATCTTTTGCTGCTGCCTGCCAGGTTAGATCAGGAAAGCCACTGGTAGCTGATGTGAAACTGATTTGCATCCTCCTAATGGGGTGCAGAGGAATGCCTGATCATAATATGTCCTCCCATGTCTGATTTTCCGTGAGGCCAGCAGGAAAACACACTGGAACAAGTCTGGAACAAAGTGACATGCAGAAGTTGAGATTTCCCCTAGAAGGAGGCCATTCGGCCCACCAAGTCTGCACTGATTCTCTGAAAGAGCACCCTACCTGGGACTAAAGGGGGCAGGCTGAGTAAACACACTTTCACTTTAACAGCGTTTTAGATTGTTTCTTGGTTTAAAATTCCTATGATCAACCTGCAAATCACTCGATGTTCCATAAACAATGCTTCATGAAACCCTTTAATCTTCTGTGTGCTCTGAATCTGTCACACCTCTAAAGAGGTCATCTTGTGAACTATGTTGTAACATCCCCTGTGCTCACTGGCCTACATTGACTGGCAATGTGTCAATTTTAAAACTCATTCTTCTTTTCAAATATCTCCCTAACCTCATCCCTCTCGGTCTCTGTAATCGTGTATAGTCCTAAAAGCCTCAAAATATCTATTCTCCTCCAACTCTGAGTGGACTCCTCCAGCCCCAGGCGAGTTTTCCCGCAGTGCAGATGGCTCATCATTGACTGCTGGCAGGATCTTCCAGCCTCACCAAAGCTGAGGGCGATTCATGTTCCTCGCCCATAGTGCCATCAGAAAACCTGCGTCGGGAATGGACTTCAGCAGGACTGGAGAAGGGCTGAAGATTTTTGCCTTCTGTCTCCTTGCCTGACCTCAATTTTAATCACTCGTTGGGAGCACACCTTCAGTATCTTAGGCTGTAAGCTTTGGAATTCCCTTTAAGACATTTTGTTAAACCTCTTTGACCCAGCCAATGGTCATCCAACATGGGTCTAACTTTGTTAGGTAGTGCTCCTGTGAAGAACCTTGGGATATTTTTATGGTGTGAAAGGTGCGATATAAATACAAGTTGTTGTTCCTGTAACTTGTATAGCCCTCAGGATGTGTGCTGGCTGGACACTCTAAACACTGATAGGATACTTCCACAAATAGACTAATTACCTGTTCTATAAATACCAGTTGTGCAATTATTTTATATCTGAAGCTGTGTTGTTGGGTTCTGACAATTCCACCAGCTCACAAATGATTTCTTCATTCAGACATTGTGACACCCCACCTGCACTTAATGCTTCACCATTCTGTCTCACGCCATTAATCAATGAAGAAACAAAGGTTAGTCGAACACAATCCCTTGAAAGCTTTCTCTCCATACCTGTCAACCTTGCAGCTGTCAGCCTGTGATGTGACATTGTCTGTTGGCAGAAATATAAAGATAAGCTCAAGGGAGAAATAAAGAAGGAAGGGGGTGGGTGAGAGCAGGAGTGGGGGTGGGGACAGGGCGGGTGCAAGAGAAAAAAAAGAAATCCTTGCACACAAGAAACGGTAAATTTTCTGATTTCTCGCTATTGAGTGTGCCTTGCTGAGCTAACTATCGCATCTAATTTTCCAACACTGCTTTAACAGTCAGGAGATTGAGACCATTGTGCGGGCCCAATTCCAATGTTAAAATGGAAACAATGTGTTGGAGTGCCCTGACTGCAAATGAGTGGCGGGGCGCAAACCCCATGCTGTATTAACCTTGCCATTTGGGCATCATCCACATCCGTATTTTAAGATCCCTTCATGGCCCTGCCGTTACCTATTTCTGTCATCTCCGCCAGAACCTTCTCAGATACCTGAACTCCTCGATTTCTGACTCTCACCTCCACAATTGCTCCACCATTGGTGGCCAAGCCTTCAGTTCCTGAGGCCAAAGCTCTGGATTATGCTCCTCATTCTCTCTCCACCTCATGTTCCTCTCTTCAGACACTCCTTAAAGCCTTTGGTCACCTATCCTAATACCTCTTTATGAGGCTCGGTGTCAAACTTGGTTTTATAATGCTTCTGTGAATTACCTTGAGATATTTTACTGCTATGGTGCTTTATAAAGATAAATTGCTGTTGTTGCCGTCCCAGGCCGTCACCTGCCCCAATATCTTTCTTGAAGGGAAATGGTAATTCCGATTGGCGGTCATTGTCTTATCAGTTAGGTTTATGACTGGCTGCCCCCGGGGAGGTTGAAACTGATATTGAGGATTTAGTCACCAAATCCATTAGTGTCAGAAATTCAGACAGATTCTATAATGGGTGACCAATCCAGGGTATCATTTTTATGGCCAGCAGCAAGTTGAGAATCTAGCCCATTGTTTTACATTATCCTGGTTTTCAAATTCCACTCCCCCCTCCACCCAAAGCCTCGTCCCTACCTCTATGTAACTATGTCCAGCCCTACATCGCTCAGAGATCTCTGTGCTTGCATAACCCCGTCTCAACGTGACAATTCCTTCGGATCAACATTGGCAGCCGTGCATTCACAAATCTGGGTCCCAAGCTCTGGAATATACTCCCCATGCCTTTGCACCGCTCTCCACCTCTCTCTCTTCTCCATTAAAATGTTGCTTAAAACCTATCAGACCAAGCATTTGTCCAAATGTCTCCTTATTTAGCTTAATGTCACTTTTTGTCTAATGACACTCCTGTGAAACTCCTTGGGAGATTTTACTCTGTTAAAGGTGCTATAGAAAAGTGACTTGTTGTATATTTAAAAAATATATATTTATTCAAATTTCCCAACAAATTTTCAACAAACCCCCCCCCCCCGCATATACAATAACCCCCCTGAGGTACCCTCAATAATGAAGCTTAGAGATTAAATTGTAAAGAAGGCTTTATTAGACTAGAAGAACAGGTCCCGGAGCCATCAGCCAAGGTGGAAGCGAGACCCCGGAGGTAGGCTTCCTGGAGAAGACAAACAATCGGTTGTGAGGGGTCTCATTCGTGGCCGTGCAGAGGAGTGACCAAATGGAGTGAAGGGCATCGGGTAGGACCTCCTGCCAGCGGGTGGTTGGGAGACTTCTCGACTGCAGGGCCAGAAGGACAGCCTTCCACACTGTCGCGTTCTCCCTCTCCACCTGCCCGTTTCCCCGCGGGTTATAACTGGTCGTTCTGCTCGAGGCGATGCCTTTGCCGAGCAGATACTGACGCAGTTCATCGCTCATGAACGATGTACCCCGGTCGCTGTGGATATAAGCGGGGAAACCGAACAGGGTGAAGGTGACATGCAGTGCCTTAATCAGTAGCTGAGGTCATGTCGGGGCAGGGAATGGCGAATGGGAAACGGGAGAACTCATCGATCATGGTGAGGAAATAGGCATAACGATTGGTGGACGGGAGGGGCCCCTTGAAGTCCACGCTCAGTCGCTCAAAGGGACCCGAGGCCTTCACGAGCCGAACCTTGTTGGGCTGATAGAAATTCTATTTGCATTCCGCACAAACTTGGCAGGCCCTGACCATGGCCTTGACCTCCTTGGTTGAGTCAGGTAGGTTGCGGGACTTGATAAAATGGACGGGTCGGGTAACCCCCGGGTGGCAGAAGTCATTGTGGATGGCTTGCAGGCGGTCCTCCTGCGCGTTGGCGCATGTGCCGTGGGACAGGGCATCTGGGGGCTCGTTGAGCTCCCCTGGACGATACTTGATATCGTATGAGTAGGTGGAGAGTTCGATCCTCCACCTCAAAATTTTATCGTTTTTTATTTTGCCCCGTTGCGTGTTATCGAACATATAGGCGACTGACTGTTGGTCGGTGACGAGGGTAAACCTCCTACCGGTGAGGTAGTGTCTCCAGCGCCTCACAGCCTCCACAATGGCTTGTGCTTCCTTTTCGACTGCAGAGTGTCGAACCTCGGAGGCGGTGAGGGTTCAGGAGAAGAACGCTACTGGTCTGCCTTCCTGATTGAGGGGAGCAGCCAGGGCGATGTCTGATGCATCGCTCTCTACCTGGAAAGGGATGGTTTCGTCCACCGCGTGCATAGCGGCCTTGATGATGTCGGCCTTGATGCGGTTGAAGGCCAATTGAGCCTCAGCCGAGAGGGGAAAAATGGTGGTCTTTAGGAGTGGGCGGTCTTTGTCCGCTTACTTGGGGACCCACTGGGCGTAATAGGAGAAAAGCCCCAAGCACCGTTTAGGGGCCTTAAGGCTGCGGGGGAGAGGGAGTTCCTTAAGGGGGCGCATGCAGTGGGGGTCGGGACATAGGACCCCGTCTTCCACGACATAGCCGAGGATGGCCAGCCGGGTGGTGTGGAAAATGCATTTGCCCTCGTTATAGGTCAGGTTAAGGGCTCGGGCGGTCTGGAGGAACATTTTGAGGTTAGCGTCATGGTCCTGCTGGTCATGGCCGCAGATGGTGACATTGTCCAAGTATGGGTATGTAGCCCGCAAACCATACTGTTCCACCATTTGGTCCATCGCCCTTTGAAAGACGGAGACCCCATTTGTGACACCGAAGGGGGCCCTGAGGAAATGGAAGAGCCGGCCGGCTGCTTCGAAGGCAGTATAGGGGCGGTCTTTTGGTCGGATGGGGAGCTGGTGGTAGGCGGATTTGAAGTCGACCGTGGAAAAGACTTAGTATTGGGCGATCCGATTTACCATTTCCGCGATGCAAGGAAGTGGGTACGCATCAAGCTGCATGAATCGGTTTATGGTCTGGCTATAATCCACGACCATCCGTTTCTTCTCCCCGGACCGGACTACCACCACTTGCGCTCTCCAAGAGCTGTTGCTAGCCTTGATGACCCCCTCTGACTTGATAAAAGCCATATCTTGGGCACTGTAGCGCCGGCTCCTGGTGGCGACGGGCTTACAGTCGGGAGTGAGGTTCACGAATAGCGAGGGGGGTGCGACTTTCAGTGTCGCAAGGCAGCATACCGTGAGGGGGGGCAAGGATCTGCTGAACTTCAGTGTCAGGCTTCAGTGGCTGCACTGGAAATCCAGTCCGAGCAGCAGGGGGGCACAGAGGTGAGGGAGGATATAAAATTTGAAACAGGCGTATTTGGAGCCCTGGATCGAGAGATCCGCAATACAGTACCCCTTGATTTGCACCGAGTGGGACCCAGGTGCAAGGGCTATGGTTTGGGATGCAGGATGGGTGCGTAGGGAGCAGCGCCTTACCGTTTCAGGGTGGATAAAGCTCTCCGTGCTCCCGGAGTCGAAGAGGCATGCAGTGTCGCGCCCGTTGACCTGGACCTGCATCATGGAGTTCTGCAGGTGTTTTGGCTGAGTTTGGTCGAGGGTGATTGCACCCACTCGCGGGTAGTCGGAGTCCTCAGCCGAGTCGGACTCGTAAAATGGCCGCCGCCGTCAGTCGCACGTGTCGGGTCGAGAAGATGGCCGCGGACAAGATGGCCGCTCCCATGATTCGCATGAGGCTGGTGACGCATCAGAAGGGGACGTGTCGGGTCGGTGCACAGCAGCATTGCGAGGCCTGCAGGCCTGAGAGCCTGATTTTCGGGCCGGCTGTTCTTTGTTTTTCTGGCCTCTGGGTCTGGCCAAGCAGACCCTCGCAAAATGCCCTTTTTTCCCGCAGTCGCTGCAGATCGCGGAGCGGGCTGAGCAGCGTGGGCGTGGGTGCTGGCCCTGTCCGCAGAAGTAGCACGGTGTGCCCCCATGGTGAGCAGGTCACCGAGTGGCACAGGCCTGTAATACGGCTGAGTCAGAGGAAGTCCGGGGGGGGCTCGCAGAGTCTGCGGGGTACGTGCCCAAGTTATGTCGGGCCACATCCAGCGAGGAGGCGAGCGTTAGCGTGTCCTGGAGGTCATTTGCCCCGTTTTCGAGCAGCCGCTGCCGGATGTAAGTCGAGCGGATGCCGGACACGAAAGCGTCTCTGATGTGCAGGTTCATATGGACTTCCCCTGTCACATCCTGATGATCACAGTCCCTGGCAAGCGCGGTGAGTTTCTCAACAAACTCGTCTAGCGATTCCCCCGAGCGCTGCCGGCAGGTAGAGAGCAGATGCCGGGCGTGCACCTCATTGATGGGTTTGACAAACCACTTGCGGAGTAACTCGAGCGCCTCATCATAAGTTGTCGCCTTTTTGAGCATGGCGGAGATTCCGTGACTCACCCGGGCGTGGCGTAGACGCAGCTTGCGTGGCCCCAGGATGGGAGTCTCTGCGAAGTCCAGGTAGGCCTCGAAGCACCGCAGCCAGTATTTAAAAATTTCCTTCGCCTCCGGTGTTCGTGCTTCCAGATTGAGCTTCTCTGGTTTTAGGCCTGCGCCCATCCTGAATCTAGTTTAGTCTAATAAACTGAGGTACCCTCAATAACGAAGCTTAGAGATTAAACTGTAAAGAAGGCTTTATTAGACTAAGAACTATGTTAGAGCTGAGACAAGTGCTGACTGCTACACGGCCCATGAGGCAGCCCTTTATATATAGCTCACAGATGGGCGGAGCCAGAGGCGGAGTCCCCAGGGTTCCAAGCCCGGTCTTAAAGGGGACATCACCTTACATGATGATAAGGCAGTAACCGTTCATCACACACCCATATAACATTTAAAAGCACAAATAGGGAAAAAAAAACACCTTCACCCAAACGCCCCCCCACCCCCGCCCTTGGGCTGCTGCTGCTGCTGACCTCCTCCTAACGCTCCGCGAGATAGTCTAGGAACGGTTGCCACCACCTGGAGAACCCTTGCACAGACCCTCGCAAGGCAAACTTTATCCTCTCCAGCTTGATGAACCCTGCCATGTCATTGATCCAAGCTTCCACACTAGGGGGCTTTGCATCTTTCCATAGTAGCAAAATCCTCCGCCGGGCTACCAGGGACGCAAAGGCCAGAATAACGGCCTCTTTCGCCTCCTGGCGCAACAGGAGGAAGAATTAACCCTACTCAGGGCATCAGGCCACAGACCCACATCTATCTCCTCCCCAAGCTCCTCCTCCCACTTGCCCTTTAACTCCTCCACCGAGGCCTTCTCCTCTTCCTTCAGCTCCTGGTAAATCGCCGAAACCTTGCCTTCTCCAACCTACACCCGAAATCACCCTGTCCTGAATCTGATGTGCCGGAAGCAGTGGGAATTCCTTCACCTGCCACCTCACAAACGCCCTCACTTGCATGTACCTAAAAGCGTTTCCCGGGGGTAGCCCAAACTTCTCCTCCAGCGTCCCTAGGCTCACAAACGTCCCAACGTCCAACCATCAGACTCACCATGGACTACTCTCCAAAATCAGTTGCATTCTTGGACACACTCGTCTCCATCAAGGACGGTCACCTCAGCACTTCGCTTTACCGCAAACCTACGGATAACCTCATGATGCTCCACTTCTCCAGCTTCCACCCTAAACACATTAAAGAAGCCATCCCCTATGGACAAGCGCTCCGTATACACAGGATCTGCTCAGACGAGGAGGAGCGTAACAGACATCTACAGACGTTGAAAGATGCCCTTGTACGAACGGGATATGGCACTCGACTCATCGATCGACAGTTCCAACGCGCCACAGCGAAAAACCGGACCGACCTCCTCAGAAGACAAACATGGGACACAACCGACAGAATACCCTTCGTCGTCCAGTACTTCCCCGGAGCGGAGAAACTACGTCATCTTCTTCACAGCCTTCAACACGTCATTGATGACGATGAACATCTTGCCAAGGTCATCCCCACACCCCCACTACTTGCCTTCAAACAACCGCGCAACCTCAAACAAACCATTGTTTGCAGCAAACTACCCAGTCTTCAGAACAGTGACCACGACACCACACAACCCTGTCATGGCAATCTCTGCAAGACGTGCCAGATCATCGACATGGATACCACTATTACACGTGAGAACATCACCCACCAGGTACGCGGTACATACTCGTGCGACTCGGCCAACGTTGTCTACCTCATACGCTGCAGGAAAGGATGTCCCGAAGCGTGGTACATTGGCGAGACCATGCAGACGCTGCGACAACGAATGAACGGACATCGCGCAACAATCACCAGGCAGGAATGTTCCCTTCCAGTCGGGGAACACTTCAGCAGTCAAGGGCATTCAGCCTCTGATCTCCGGGTAAGCGTTCTCCAAGGCGGCCTTCAGGACCCGCGACAACGCAGAATCGCCGAGCAGAAACTTATAGCCAAGTTCCGCACACATGAGTGCGGCCTCAACCGGGACCTGGGATTCATGTTGCATTACATTCATCCCCCACCATCTGGACTGCAAAATCCTACCAACTGTCCTGGCTTGGTACAATTCACACCTCTTTAACCTGGGGTTACCCCATCTCTGGATCTGTAAAGATTTAATCACCTGCTAATGCTCGCATTCCAAGCATTGTTTGGCATCTTTGAATTTGTCTACATATATGTTTCTGGAACAGACCTCTTCATTCACCTGAGGAAGGAGCAGCGCTCCGAAAGCTAGTGACATCGAAACAAACCTGTTGGACTTTAACCTGGTGTTGTAAGACTTCGTACAATGATACTTGTGTTCACGCACCAGTACTCCATCTTGAGCAGCGAGCCAGAGGCAGATATGGATATTCCTGTTGTCAGCACATATAAACACGATAAAATATTGTCAATCAAATCTTCATGGGACAGCTGATGGACTCTCTAGATTACATTTACCTAACGAGTCATCAATGAATAGTTTGTGTAGTAATATTTTCTATTTCAAAGAAGTTGATAACACTCTTGTAACTGCAGTTATGGACATGATAATTCATGACAGGATCGCGGGAGCAAACCCTAAGTTGAAGACACGTGTTACCCGACGACACAAACTAACCATGCAGGCTGGTTGTCCCCTCTGGGAAATGAGGGTCATTATTCTGCTATTGTTAGGGAAATGTGTCCTAAACCAAGTTCGTTGTGGGAAAGTAAGGTTGAGGGAGATAGCCAAAAGCTATTTTTGGTGGCCAAGGCTCGCTCACAAAATTTAGGAGAAGGCAGACATGTGTTCGGCTTGTGCAAATGTTTGAAACATACTACCACTTGCACTATTATATAATCATAGGATCACTACAGTGCAGAGGGAGGCAATTCGGTCCATCGAGTCTGCACCGACCCTCTGAAATGGTACCCTACCTCGGGTCAGGGCCCCACCCTGTCCCGTAAATCCAGTAACACAAACCTAACGTTTTGGACACTAAGGGGCAATTGATCATGGCTAATCCACCTAACCTGCACATCTTTGGACTGTGGGAGAAAACTGGAACACCTGGAGAAACCCACTCAGACACGGGGAGAAAGTGCAAACTCCACACAGACAATCACCCGAGGCCGGAATTGAACCTGGGTCCCTGGAGTGTGAGGCAGTAGTGCTAACCACTGTGTCAGTGTGCCACCCCATGGGAATGGCCAGAAGAACCATGGCAACGAGTTCATATAGATTATGCCAGACCATTCGAATGATGAATGTTTTTAATTTTGGTAGACACGCATTCAGAATAGCCTGAAGCCGCCATTGTGAAGGCTACATCCTCGGAGAGAACAATAGAAAGATTGGGTGAGAATTTTGTGCGATTCGTTTCCCCTGTACAATTTGTTAGCGACAATGGGCCACAGTTCATTTAGCAAGAGTTCACAAATTATCTAAAGGAGAATTGAATCCAGCACATCCAATCAGCTCCTTATCATCCTGTCACAAATGGGCCGGCTGAAAGATTTGTTCAGACAATGAATCATTCATTGAAGGTAACTTGTGGGCACGGATCATTGTCTAAACGATTAAACCAATTCCTGATGACATACAGAGAATACGACACACTAGACAACCTAAAGTTCTCCAGCATTACTCATGGTAAAATGTCAGTCATACACATCATTTTGATTTGCTGAAGTCGTCGAAGACAAGAGAAGTTGTTGAGAGGAAACAGCACAGTCATGGTTTTCAAAACGAGAACAGGACTAAACGCCATGTTTTTCAGGAATGTGAGAAAGTATTGGCAAGGAACTACACCACCAGTGAAAAGTGGGTACCTGCAATCGCCTTCGCATAGACAGGATGGGTCTCCTACACCGTTCAAACCCAGGACATTGTAGTGTGGAGAAGACACACTGATCAACTTTTAACATCGAGAACTAGTTTGCCAGAGACAGAGTCAACCGAGAGACCGCAACAAATTGTGCCAAGTCAAGAACGTTCTCCGAAATGCTTAAAACCTTATTGACTCTTGTGTTTATTAATTGTTCAGATTGTAAATTTGATTGTTATCATTATATGCAGCTTAATTCTCCGACCCCTCCGCCAGGTCTGAGAATCCCCGGGGGGCAGCGCGAATTCCGCCCCGCCACCCCGAGGCCGGCTGCCGTATTTTCCGGTGCCGGTTTTCGGGCGGGGGCGGGGTTCACGCCACGCTGGTCGGGAGCCTTTGGCAGCGGCCCCCCCGGCAATTCCCCAGGCCCCGATGGGCCAAGCGGCCGTCCGTTTTAGGCCAGTCCCGCCGGCGTGGGTTACGCATGGTCCCACACGGCGGGACCTGGCAGCTAAGTTGGCTGGGGAAGTCCTCGGTGGGGCGCAGGGGGGGATCCAAACCCCGGGGGGGGGCTCCCACGGTGGCCTGGCCCGCGATCAGGGCCCACCGATCTGCGGGCGGGCCTGTGCCGTGGGAGCACTCCTTCCTTCCGCACCGGCCCACCATGGCTGGCACGGAGAAGAGAAACCCCTGCGCATGCGCCAAAATACACCGGCCGGTCTGCGCATGCGTGAGATTACGCCGGCCCTTCGGCGCATGCGCAAACCCGCGCAGTCCCTTTGGCGCCGGCTGGAGCGGCGCCAACCCCTCCGCCGTCCACCTCGCCCCCGAAAGTGTGGAGAATTTCGCAATTTTGGGGGCTGTTTGACGCCGGAGTGGTTGGCGCCGGTTCTCCCGCCGGCGTGGGCACTGAGTCCCCAGAAGGGAGAATCCCACTGACAGTGTTTCATTGCAGGAACCTATAGTGCAAAAGGGAAGGAAAATGCTGTGCATTTATGTTTGTTCTTAGTGAGGAAAAGAGTCACTTTAAGAGTCTGTTTACATGATGTAGAACATAGAAGATACAGAAGGAGGCCATTTGGCCCATTGAGTCTGCACCGACCCACCTAAGCCCTCACTTCAACCCTATCCCCTTAACCCAATAACCCCTCCTAACCTTTTTGGACATTAAGGGCAATTTAGCATGGCCAATCCACCTAACCTGCACGTCTTTGGACTGTGGGAGGAAACCGGAGCACCCGGAGGAAACCCACGCAGACACGGGGAGACCGTGCAGACTCCTCACAGACAGTGATCCAGCAGGAAATCAAACCTGGCGCTGTGAAGCCACAGTGCTAACCACTATGCTACCATGCTGCCCACGATGTATTGATCATGATATCGGATGGGCAGGCAAAGACGGTCTATCCTCACAACCTGTAGTGTAAACACCTTTCTAATAAAGCTCTTGTTTCTTTGTACCTTGGTGGTCTGCAAGCCTATCCTTTAAAAAATAACACAAGCACAAAATCTTGGCTGATTCTCCAGTGCTGTAAGGAGGAGTGCTGCACTGTCAGTGGTGCCATCTTTCAGAGGAGATGACAAACAGAGAACCCGTCTGGTGTCTTGAGTGGATGTAAGCGATCCCATAATAGGTTCCATGGGGAGTTCTCGCTGGCCAATATTCATCCTTTAACCAACATCACTAGATCAGATAATGTGTCATATTGATCTTGAGGTTTGTGGGATTTTCCTGTGCGTAAATTGGCAGCCACATTTCCAGGTGGTATAATTACTGCGTTAGCAGTTTGATGGTCATAAGTACAAATCCGACAAAGATATTTTGTCTGCTTCAGGAGGGTCTGCTGACAGTAATTGGGGAGACTGCTGGTGAAATCTAGTGGCATTCCAGTGAGGACCAAGGGTCTACCATTAAAGGCATGCTGAGGCCCACAGAGGGGCCTCTTGGTGGCAAAAGCTTCCCTCATGGCCGTGGTGCTGCTGGTTCTGCGTGATTCACTCCTACATCAATAGCCAGAGCCTACATGCCTAACATTGGTGATCCCCAACATACCTCGCCTCTCTTTGAGGATGCCCCACAATTGAGATACCCTCTCTATGAAGCTGCAGCCTCTTCACTGGCCATTGCTGGATTTGTCACTCTCTGATTGGGCTGGCAGCTCCTGGAGGTCTCTTGACCACTGCCAGTAATATACCCCCTGGGTCCTGCCACCCGCTGAAGGATTGCTGCCTCATGCCTTTGGCCCAACCAGTGCGACTTAGGGCAGAATGGTGGCGCAGTGGGTAGCACTGCTGCCTCACGGCGGCGAGGGCTCAGGTTTGATCCCGGCTCTGGGTCACTGTCCGTGTGGAGTTTGTACGTTCTCCCCGTGACTGCGTGGGTTTCGCCCCCACAACCCAAAGATGTGCAGGGTAGGTGGATTGGCTACGCTAAAATTGCCCCTTAATTGGAAAGAATTGGGTACTCCAAATTTTTTTTTAAATGAAGAAAAAAAAATAATGCGACTTCACCATTACTGACAAAATTCAGATCAAAGAAATTCTTAAGTGAAAAAGGTTCAAGGTTCATCTAATTCATCTGCTACCATCCTGGTAGTCTCAAGATTCAAATATAATGGAGTTATTGACTAATTACAGAGATTAATCTACAATAGGCTTAGACATGAAGCGAGGAAAATCGTTAGCGGTCCAAAGTCACTCCCAAACATCCTGCACTCACCAATCACCCTGGGCATGTTTTTTCAGATGTCAGAGTTTCCTGCCTGGGCACCGAAGACACAGTGGGGAATGCATTGCCGCTGCTACTGGCTGTGCCACTGCCATTTAACATTCGGGGGGTGTAAATTGGCTAAGGGCAAGACTTTCACCTTCGTTTGTGGAGGAAGTCCCGCCTTAGTGAGCTGCCGGCTAATCTGATGATCGGCAGCACTATCGTCCCAGCAGTGCCAGGGTCGCATGGTGGCTGCTGCTGGGACTATTCGAATCCCTGAAGTAGAGGAGCTCATGGAGGCCGGACTGAAGTTAAGTCTTGGATATCCAGAGGACCTGGCTGGAATGCCCCAGCGGAGAATGTGAGGACATTTTGGGGGTTGGGGATGGGGGCACGTTTGAGAGGCCAGGTGAGGAGAGTTAATAGGGTGGTATTATCTTTGGGGACTAGTGTGCCCCTGATGGTCACTGGTGACCCCAAAGGATGTACACCCTTGTCTTGCCTGACACAAGCCCGTGCAGCTAAAGATGGCAGTCTACCTGCTTGACATGGACCTCCCGCGTCGCAGAAGGTGGGTTGGAGCACTTACGAATCTCAATAGACCCAAGAGCAGGTAGTAGGGTTGCCAATCTTCCAGGATTGGCCTGGAACCTCCAGGAATTGAAGATCAATCTCCAGAACACTGCTGTGTGCAATCCTGGAGAAAAATCATTAGGACATTAAGAAAGGTAGATTCCTTAAGTCATATTCTTTGACCATTTCTCTCTACCAGGTATAAAATTACTGAAAATAGGGGAAAAAAGTGTTTGGCTGATAGTTAAACATCATCCAATTGGCTAATGAATCTTCTGCTTTCCAATTGGAGTAGGAAGGCAGTAGGTCACATCGATGGATGTATTAGCCAACTTAGCATAGTGGCAAATCATGTGGTGAAATCTACAGGAATACATTTAATTGCAGTGAACAAACTAAATTGTGAGCTACGCATTGCATTTTACAAGCTTCCCCCTCCCCCGATCCTGCTACTGGGAACCGTAAACCTCTGCCCTATGTTTCAAATAACTCATGGACTGTCTCACAAAATGTTACTTCTGAATGAAATCTAACTCATTTGCATTGGACAGGATATGACGTTAACTCTGCCTTTTCCTGAGGAATCCTGTTCCACAGATTGTCCACCTGCTCACTGAAATCTTGCTATACCAAGGATAAAGGAAGGTCTTGGAGAGGGTCTGGTGGAGGTTCACAAGAATGATCCATAGAATGAAGGACTTGATATATGAGGAGCGGTTAAGGACATACTCCAAACTCGATGGAATGTAGAAGGATGAGGATGGGCCTGATCCAATCTCACAGAATACTGAGAGGCCTAGATAGAATGGACATGGAGAGGATGGTTCCACTAATGGGAGAAACTAGAACCTGAGGGCACAGCCTCAGACTGAAGGTACAATCCTTTAAAACAGAGTTGAGGAAGAATTTCTTCAGCCAGAGGGTGGTGAATTTGTGGAACCCATTACCGCAGAAGGCTGTGGAGACCAAGTTACTGAATGTCTTTAAGAATGAGTTGGATAGGTATTTGATCAATAAGGGGATCGGGGGTTCTGGGAAGAAGGCAGGAGAATAGGGATGAGAAACATATCGGCCATGATTGAATGGTGGAGCAGACTCGATGGGCTGAATGGCCTAATTCTGCTCCTATATCTTATGGGTCTACAACAGTGCATTCTCACTTATTGAAGAAAGGGAACCCCAGTTCTATCGAGGACCAGTCAGTACTTTTTTCCACCTGTGAATTAAATTGGCCTTGGTTCCAGAGTGGGGAGGGTAAGAAATCACACAGTATTTGCTTACTGAGCAGATTCAGGATTCCTCCACTTGGTTCTTGACATTGAGTTCTAAATAAGAAAGAAATCAGCATGAAGCAAAGTGGGCCCATGATGTGACTCATGTCCTGTACAAACTAAACATTTTCTCCAGGTCTCTCACTGGTTCAGAGATACGTGACTCGAGTTTTTCAGAGAATCTCTCCTGCCAATGCTGGTAATTGGTTAATTTGATGAATTAAACCATTAAAATATCTCTGCTGTTGCTCAGTCACTTGATTGGAGAAATGTTTCACAGAACACAGATTATTTAAGCTCTTGTTTCTTGTTCCTTTTTGTCAGGGTGTATGATTTTTACATAATCGGTTTATCATTTGGGCAGAAATGTATATTTTTTATATATCTTTTGGCCATATTTTATTAGTAAATATCTTTCAGCTAATTGGCCTGCTATTGGCTCAAGTGCCCAAGTCAATTGTAGCTTTCAGCATTTTTGAAGCTGAACTGTTCCCATTGGAATGAGAAGCAAATATTTGAATGCTTTGCCTTAGTGTAAGAGTGATTTGGACAGGAGTGGCGATATCTCCGGTTCATTTATAATGGTTGGCTGTATAAACTGATGTTAGTTCCCTTAGCTTTCTCTGTGCAATGAAAGGGACTGATATTTTAAACCCTGGAATGTGTGTGTTATAGACGAACACTCAAGGTTTTATGAGCCCTATCAAGATTTATAGTCCTCTGGGACGTGAGCACAGCCACATATCTAAATAAAAGCTTTCTCACAAATCTGATTGGTTGCAGAGTTGAGATAAAATAAAAATAAAATCATCTCATAGCGGGTCGAAGATAAATTTTCCCCTCCTTCTCCCAAATGTGTTCAGTTGGATAGCAGAAAACAAAATAGCTCTGGAGGCATTTTAGAACATTTGTCACTTCTGTTTTCTGTACTTAATAAAACAGGATATTCCAGGGTAGCAACCAGCCTTTAAGTTCTGTTCTATTAAGTTTTAACCCATTATGATGACTATGTGGGAGACTCCAACTTTTAAATGCTCTGGGAAACGTTGTTGCCTGTCCTTTAACCTGCACTAAGTATTGTTCACACATAACCCTCTGTGTTTTCCGGGCTCTTGGTCCGGTAACACATCAATTTTAACATTCTCACATTTGTGTTCAAATCTCCTCCATGGCCTCATTCTCCTCATCTCTTCTATCACTTTGACTCCTACAACCCTCCGAGATCTCTGCATTCCTCCAATTCTGGCCTCTTGTGCATCAGTGATTTCCTCTGCTGCACCATTGGAGGTCGTGCCTTTGGCCATCTGGGCCCTAAGCTCTGGTACTCCCTTCCTAATCCTCTCCACCTCGCTGCCCCTCTCTCCTCCTTTAAGACATTCCTTGAAACCCACCTCTTTGACCAAGCGTCAAGAGCACTTGTCCTAATATTTCCTTTTGTGGCTCAGTATGAAATTTTGTTTGATGATTGCTCCTGCAAAGCACATTTCCACCTTTGTGTTATTTTACTGCCATAAAAGCACTGTTCAAATGAAAGGTGTTTGTTTTTGAGAAGGTGGTGGTGAGCCTTCATCTTGAACCGCTGAGCAGTTCCATTGATGCAACCTCAATATGTTTTGAGCAATTAAGAGTCAACATTTTGTTACGGGACTGGAGTCAAATTTTGGCCCGACTGGGTAAGGATGGCAGGTTTCCTTCCCTGAGGAACATTAGTGAACCAACTGGGATTTGCAAAACGTCTGAGAGCCTCATGGTCATTTTTTGTTGACTGATATCAGGGGCGGGATTCTCCCAGCCCTGGGCAGGGCCGGAGAATCCCCATGACCGGGTCACGCCGGTACGCGATTCTCCGCAGAATCGGCGTGGTTGGCGCGGCGCCGGTCGTGGGCCGCTTTACACGGCTGGCCCGCCGATTCTCAGGCCCGGATGGGCCAAGCAGCCGTGAAAGAAAACCCGAGTCCCGCCGGCGCCGTTCTAACCTGCTCTCAGCCGGCGGGACCTTGGTGTGGAAGAGTCGGGGGGCGGCCTGTGGGGGGGGGGGGGGGGGAGGGGGGGGGTCCGACCCCGGGGGGGGGTGGCCTCCAATGTGGCCTGGCCTCTCTGGCTGGGGGCCTCCTGCCCCCTTTCCTACACACCGGCCCCTGTAGCCCTGCGCCATGTTGCGTTGGGGCCGGCACGTTGAAGGAGGCCACTGCGCATGCCAGAATTAGTCCAGTAGGGGCCAGAATTAGCCCTGGCAGCGACCCATTCACGCCGTCGTAAAACGTGATGGCGTTTACGACGGCGTGGACACTCTGCCGTGGGATTGGAGAATCCCGCCCCAGCTTTTTCAAATTGAGATCAAATTCGCAAACAGCCATGGTGGGATTTGAACTCACTTTCTAGTTTACTATCCATGTCTCAAGGATTGCTAGTGCGGTGATATAACCATGACATAATTATCGATAAATATGTTAGATCTTTTGGTGTTGTTATTCAAATTGAGTGCATGCTGTGGCTCAGTAGGAGGCACTCTCATGTCTGAGACAGAAAGTCATGGGTTCAAGTGCAACTGCAAGGACTGAAATGCAATATTCAGACAGACACTCCCTGTGCAGTACAGGCAGTCCTCAGACTCATGACACAATTGCGGCATAGTGGTATAGAGGTTAGCACTGCTGCCTCACAGGATCAGGGACCCGGGTTCAATTCTGGCCTTGGGTGACTGTGTGGAGTTTTGCACATTCTCCCCGTGTCTGCATAGGTTTCCTCCGGGTGCTCCGGTTTCCTCCCACTGTCCAAAGGTTAGGTGGATTGGCCATGCTAAATTACCCCTTAGTGCCCAAAGGTTTGGTGGGGTTCTTGGGTTACAGGGATAGGGCAGGGGAGTGGGCCTGGGTAGAGTGCTCTTTTGGGGGTCGGTGCTCGGTGGTACTGAATGGTCTCCTTCTGCATTGTAGGAAATCCATGATTCTATGACATCAAACGTTTCATCTGCCTCTGAAGCCTGCTGTCCCACTGTAAATCTAATGACTGTGATTATCTCTTTAACTGAGAACATTTTGTTGACTGCTCCTTGAATTCTTCTGAACAATACCTTGGTCTCTGAACTCCAGTTGTGTTAAACACTCTTTCCATCCCATTTTGCTGGTTACCTGGACTGTACCTTGTACTTCAGGAAGTCTGCCTCTTTGCAGTTCCTGCCCTGTCCAGTCTTTCTACTGGCAGTGTTGAGAAATGTTCACTCCCTGAGATCCTGTCAGCACTGCAATCAAATTAGTTACACTAAAACTGAAAAGCTTCTCTATCTTACATGGCCCCAGTTGCAAAGCAACACCTCATACTTGTGCTGGCCTATTTATTTACTCTTCACACCATAGCCCTCGCTAAGCACAATAGAAACATACTTAGAACTTAATCAACTTAGCACACATACAAATACCTTCGCCCAGCATGAATCTAACTATAGGTTTACATCCTTCCAGGCACAGAAACATTAAATTGAACACATTTAAAAATTATATCTTGGGCGGGATTCCCTGATCCTGAGGCTGAGTGTTGAGGCCGTCGTAAAGGCCGTCGCGTTCCACGACAGCATTAACATGCCCCCAGGAGCAGCGATTCTGACCCCTACAGGGGGCCAGCACTGCACTTGAGTGACCCACGCTGCTCCAGCTGCCGATACTTGCGTCAAATGGGTGTCGCGGGTCTGCGCATGTGCAGTGCAACCGGCGCCAATGTGCGCATGCCCAGTGCGACCGGTGCGATTTCACGCATGTGCGGTTGGTCTCTTGATCAATTAGGCCAGTGGGCCGACGAATGGCAGATGGAGTTTAATTTAGATAAATGTGAGGTGATGCATTTTGGCAGATCGAATCAGGCCAGGACCTACTCAGTTAATGGTATGGCGTTGGGGAGAGTTATAGAACAAAGAGATCTAGGAGTACAGGTTCATAGCTCCTTGAAGGTGGAGTCGCAGGTGGACAGGGTGGTGAAGAAGGCATTCGGCATGCTTGGTTTCATTGGTCAGAACATTGAATATAGGAGTTGGGACGTCTTGTTGAAGTTGTACAAGACATTGGTACGGCCACACTTGGAATACTGTGTGCAGTTCTGGTCACCCTATTATAGAAAGGATATTATTAAACTAGAAAGAGTGCAGAAAAGATTTACTAGGATGTTGCCGGGACTTGATGGTTTGAGTTATAAGGAGAGGCTGGATAGACTGGGACTTTTTTCCCTGGAGCGTAGGAGGCTTAGGGGTGATCTTATAGAGGTCTATAAAATAATGAGGGGCATAGATAAGGTAGATAGTCAACATCTTTTCCCAAAGGTAGGGGAGTCTAAAACTAGAGGGCATAGGTTTAAGGTGAGAGGGGAGAGATTCAGAAGGGCCCAGAGGGGCAATTTCTTCACTCAGAGGGTAGTGAGTGTCTGGAATGGGCTGCCAGAGGTAGTAGTAGAAGCGGGTAAATTGTGTCTTTCAAAAAGCATTTAGATGGTTACATGGGTAAGATGGGTATAGAGGGTTATGGGCCAAGTGCGGGCAACTGGGACTAGCTTAATGGTAAAAAACTGGGCGGCATGGACTGGTTGGGCCGAAGGGCCTGTTTCCATGCTGTAAACTTCTATGATTCTATCTATGGTCCCTTCAACGCGCCAACCCCAACACAACATGGCGTAGGGTTACAGGGACCGGTGCAGAGCAAAAGAGGCCCCCAGCCCGAGAGGCCAGCCTGCTGATCGGTAGTCCCCGATCGTGGGCGAGGCCACAGCAGAGGCCCCCCGGGGTCGGACTCCCCCCACCCCCCCCCTCCCCCCAACCAGGCCGCCCCCAGATGGATGGACACCGAGGACCCGCCGGGTAAGACCACATGTGGACGGCGCCAGCGAGACTCAGATTTTTTCTGCGGCCGCTCGGCCCATCCCGGCCGGAGAATGGCCGGGTCGGGCGCGAATCGTTGCCAGACCGGAGAATTGGCAGACCGGCGTTGGGGCGGCGTCGCACGATTCGCGCCCGGCCCGGCCATTCTCCGGCCTGGCCTGGGCTGAAAGACTCCCGCCCCTTATTTGTAATGTTTACCAATACAAATATAAATCCCTTAAAACTACCTTTATTTTCTCAACAGCTGCTAATTTCAAAAAAGAACAGGGGTGTTCTCCCAAGGGTCCTGGCTAATACAGTATTTATCCCTAAAACTTCATCACAAAGTAGATTATCAAGCCAATGGCACATTGGAGTTTGAGGGACTTATTTTGTGCAAATTGCCCATTTCCTACATTACAATTACTACTTTTTTAAAACATACTTAATTGGCTGTAAAATGCTTTTGGGCTTTCTGGGGTGTGAAGGACATTGGTTCAATGCAAATTATTTCTCTTTGAATGTATAAGCTTCATTTAGGAATTTGAAAACATTGCCCTCAAATTTGCAGATATTACTCGGTGGCCTTATGCAACAAATTGTGTGCTTGCGTTGACGCTGTCACGCTATAACTTCATGTACAGATGCCAAAAATATCTGGCATGCCCTTCTCTTCTTTGCTGTGCCTTTGTGAGCAGTTACAAGTGTACATCAAGAATTTCCTGTGCGATGGGATAGAATTCTCATTGACCAAGACGTATTTAGGTGAAGGTTTGAATGCTGAATTTATTTGTATTCCTGGAGTGCCTAAGCTCGTGAGGTTCCTTTACCCTGCTTTGTATGGAGAGTTTGACCCAGTGCCCATTCTGCAGTGGCTGTGTATGTGTGTTCTTTCTAATATCCGTATGAGAGCCCTTTCTGACCTGTTCCTAATGAAAGTTCTTACAAGCTGCATCGCAACATGGTGGGAAAGTCATCAGCAAATGTTCTGGAATAGAATAGAATTCGTCTGGCAGATATTAGCCACTAAATTGTGCACACATTAGTGCCCACAATGGTGCCTAAATTGAAGTCGGATGAATGGAGGAATCCATGGTGTTGCCATGGTCACAGTTGTACCCTGCTAGATCTGTCATTTCTTTTAGAAAACCTGCTCATAATAGTGAGGAAAGGGAACAATGTTGGCTCTCCAAATCCCTCCACTCCTGAGTTTGCTTAGCTTGTTAGCACGAAACTCCAACTAACATGGACGTTGTTTTTCACTTTTGGTGAAATTCTGCAAAGCAAAAGAGTAATACAGGTTAATCTGCTGATGGTTTAAGCTGCAGCTTAATCGTGTGGATTCTTCTTTTGAATACATTGCTGTGGCTGTCTTGACCAACACAATAACTGCCCATCATCAGCAGCTTCCCACAAGCAGCCATGAGCTGAAGTAAAAAAAGTTAATCTAATTTTGTCCGTGCCCTGGTCCTAGATCGTCCGCTGTTGAAACCCTCCCACACATGTGTGTCACTTTTAGACGTGACTATTCAAATATTTTCCTGGTCAGCCTCCCACATTGCACCTGCCATAAATCTGAACTCATCCAAAATACTGCCACCAACATCCTAAGTTTTGTTCACCTTAAACTCTTGCAGTCGATAACCTACAAATGGCTTGCTGCCTGGCAACACTTTGATGTTAATATTTTCACCCTCATTTTCAAATCTCATGACCTCACCACTCCCTATTTCTGTTACCTTCTTGTTGAAATAATCATGGCTGAGATAAACAGATTTCTGATCTGTCAGAGGATCAGGGGATATAGTGTGCAGAGGGAAAGCGGACTTGAAGCCACGCATCAGCCATGCACTTATTGAATGGCAAAGCCGGCTACACAAGCTATGGGGCTGTTTAGCACACTGGGCTAAATCACTGGCTTTTCAAGCAGACCAAGGCAGGCCAGCAGCACGGTTCAATTCCTGTACCAGCCTCCCCAAACAGGCGCCGGAATGTGGCGACTAGGGGCTTTTCACAGTAATTTAATTTGAAGCCTACTTGTAACAATAAGTGATTTTCTTTTCATTTCATATATGTCTACTCCTGCTTCTTCTTATGTTGTTGGCATCTTGTTATAATTGAACTGATGAGAACTTAAGGGAAACTGATGTAGAGTAATATCATTGGACTAAGAGCCCAGGCTAAAGCTCTGGGGAACATGGGTTATATTTAAATTCAATTGAATAAATTTGGAATAAAAGCTCGTCTCAGTACCAGTGACCATGAATACATTGTCGATTGTCATAAAAACCAGTTTACACACGTCCTTTCGGAAAAGATGTGTCATCCTTACTTGGTCTTGACTACACCCACACAAAATGTGGTTCACTTCTAACTGTCTTTTGTCATAGGCTTGCAAGCCATTCAGCTCAAAAACAATTAGGGATGGACAATAAATGCTGGCCTTGCCAGCGACACCCACATCCCATGAAAGAATAAAGGGAAGATCTCTGTTGAATTGTAATAAGTTCAGAAAGTGAAGGCTGGATTAGGTGGGACCGAAAATTCCCACAGAAATTCAATGTGCTTTTTATTGGGGCAATGCCAAATTTTCCGTCCCGCCCGCAACATGTCCAGCCTGAACTTTTGAAATGTAGTTCAGTTGCACGACCAGATCATGTTTTATTCTGCAGGAAATATTGTCAGCAGATCGTCTGGGCTCTGAAGGGTAATTGTAATGTTTTAATTGCTGGTAACTGCACTCTGGCACCCCCTTTGCAGAAGTGGCCTGAATAGGATTGGGCAATAAATGCTGGCCTGGCCAGCGAAAACCACATCCCAAGAATGTTTTTTTTAAAGATAGAGGTTAACAGATGGTTCATCTACTGGGCAGGCATTCCAGCAGGCTTACACTCAGAGTTCAAGTCTCACCGCGGTGGTTTAACAGTTTAGAAAATGTAGAATGAAAGGTTGGTAAGAGTAAACGTAATCATAAATCTTTTGCCTGCAGACGATGCTGTAAGTACTTCGCAGACCAGGCAGCTTTTTGGAGGGGAAAAACAGCATTAACATTTCAGGACAATGACCTTTCATCACACTAAGGTTTTGGATTGGTCCATTCAGGAAGAGAAACTCCATCTCCTCTCCTAGGTGGATATAGAATGTTCCTTTGCACTATTTCGAAGAAGAATAGAGGAGTCCACTCTGCTGCCATGGGCAGCATTTTGTCCCATTAAAGCACTATTTTTTTAAAAAGATGATCCGCTCATTTATTTCTTTGTTGGTTGTGGGCTCTTGCTGTGCGCAATTGGTTACTGCTTTTCCCTACATCACAACTGCATCGTCATGAACAACTGTGGAAAATAGAACATAGAACAGTACAGCACAGAACAGGCCCTTCGGCCCTCGATGTTGTGCTGAGCTTTGTCCGAAACCAAGATCAAGCTATTCCACTCCCTGTCATTCTGGTGTGCTCCGTGTGCCTATCCAATAACCGCTTGAAAGTTCCTAAAGTGTCCGACTCCACTATCACAGCAGGCAGTCCATTCCACACCCTAACCACTCTCTGAGTAAAGAACCTACCTTGGACATCCCTCCTATATCTCCCACCCTGAACCTTATAGTTATGCCCCTTTGTAATAGCTACATCCACCCAAGGAAATAGTCTCTGAACATCCATTCTATCTATCCCCCTCATCATCTTATAAACCTCTATTAAGTCGCCTCTCATCCTCTTTCACTCCAATGAGAAAAGCCCTAGTTCCCTCAAACTTTCCTCAAAAGACCGACCCTCCAATCCAGGCAGCATCCTGGTAAATCTCCTTTGCACCCTTTCCAATGCTTCCACATCATTCCTATAATGAGGTGACCAGAACTGCACACAATACTCCAAATGTGGTCTCACCAGGGTCCTGTACAGTTGCAGCATAACCCCAGGGCTCTTAAACTCAAGCCCCTGTTAATAAACGCTAACACACTTCTTCACGGCTGTATCCACTTGAGTGGCAGCCTTCAGAGATCTGTGGACATGAACCCCAAGATCTCTCTGTTCCTCCACATTCCTCAGAACCCTGTCGTTGACCCTGTAATCCGCATTCAAATTTGTCCTACCAAAATGAATCACCTCGCACTTATCAGGGTTAAACTCCATCTGCCATTTTTCGGCCCAGCTCTGCATCCTATCAATGTCTCTTTGCAGCCTACAACAGCCCTCCACCTCATCCACTACTCCACCATCTTGGTGTCATCAGCAAATTTACTGACCCACCCTTCAGCCCACTCCTCCAAGTCATTTATAAAAATCACAAATAGCAGAGGACCCAGCATTGATCCCTGTGGTACACCGCTGGTAACTGGTCTCCAGTCTGAACATTTTCCATCCACCACCACCCTCTGTCTTCTATGTGATAATCAGTTACTTATCCAATTGGCCAAATTTCCCTCTATCCCACACCTCCTTACTTTCTTCATGAGCCGACCATGGGGAACCTTATCAAGCGCCTTACTGAAATCCATGTATATAACATCAACTGCTCTACCTACATCTACACACTTAGTTACCTCCTCAAAGAATTCAATCAAATTTGTGAGGCAAGACTTACCCTTCACGAATCCGTGTTGACTATCCCGGATTAAGCTGCATCTTTCCAAATGGTCATTAATCCTATCCCTCAGGACCCTTTCCATTAACTTACCGACCACCGAAGTAAGACTAACCGGCCTATAATTACTAGGGTAATTCCTATTCCCTTTCTTGAACAGAGGAACAACATTCGCCACTCTCCAGTCCTCTGGCACTATCCCCGTGGACAGTGAGGACCCAGAGATCAAAGCCAAAGGCTCTGCAATCCCATCCCTTGCCTCCCAAAGAATCCTAGGACATATACTATCTGGCCCAGGGGACTTGTCGACCCTCAGGTTTTTCAAAATTGCTAATACATCTTCCCTCAGAACAACTACCTCCTCCAGCCTACCTGCCTGTATCACACTCTCATCCTCAAAAACATAGCCCCTCTCCTCAGTGAACACTGAAGAAAAGTATTCATTCAACACCTCTCCTATCTCTTCTGACTCCATGCACAAGTTCCCACTACTGTCCTTGACCGGCCCTAACCTCACCCTGGTCATTCTTTTATTTCTCACATCAAAGTAAAAAGTCTTGGGGTTTTCCTTGATCTAACCTGCCAAGGACTTCTCATGCCCCCTCCTAGCTCTCCTGAGCCCTTTTTTTAGCTCATTCCTTGCTACCTTGTAACCCTCAAGCGACCCAACTGAACCTTGTTTTCTCATCCTTACATACGCTTCCTTTTTCCTCTTGACAAGACATTCAACCTCTTTTGTGAACCATGGTTCCCTCACACGACCATTTCCTCCCTGCCTGACAGGGACATACCTATCAAGGACACGCAGTATTTGTTCCTTGAACAAGCTCCACTTTTCATTTGTGCCTTTCCCTGACAGTTTCTGTTCCCATCTTATGCTCCCTAATTCTTGCCTAATCGCTCATAATTACCCCTCCCCCAATTGTAAATCTTGCCCTGCCGTATGGCCCTATCCCTCTCCATTGCAATAGTGAAAGACACTGAATTGTGGTCACTATCTCCAAAGTGCTCTCCCACAAACAAATCGAACACTTGGCCCGTTTCATTACCCAGTACCAAATCGAATGTGGCCCCACCTCTTGTCGGCCTATCCACATATTGTGTCAGGAAACCCTCCTGCACACACTGTACAAAAACTGCCCCGTCCGAACTGTTCGACCTATAGACGTTGTAATCAATATTTGGAAAGTTAAAGTCACCCATGACAACTACCCTGAGACCTCCACACCTATCCATAATCTGCTTTGCAATTTCTTCCTCCACATCTCTATTACTACTTGGGGGCCTATAGAAAACTCCTAACAACATGACCGCTCCTTTCCTATTTCTAACTTCAACCCATATTACCTCAGCAGGCAAATCCCCCTCGAACTGCCTTGCTGCAGCCGTTAAACTATCCTTGATTAACAATGCTACTCCTCCACCTCTTTTACCACCTTCCCTACTCTTACTGAAACATCTATACCCCAGAACTTCCAACAACCATTCCTTTCCCTGTTCTAACCATGTCTCCGTAATGGCCACAACATCGTAGTCCCAAGTACCAATCCACGCTCCAAGTTCACCTACCTTATTCCGGATGCTCCTTGCATTGAATGAGACACACTTCAACCCACCTTCCTGTCTGCCGTAACACTCCTGCGACCTTGATACCCTCCTCAGTACCTCACTGCTCTCAACACTGGCTTCTGGACTACATCTTGTTTTCCCATCCCCCTGACAAATTAGTTTAAACACCCCCCGAAGAGCCTCAGCAAATTTCCCTCCCAGGATATTGGTGACCCTCTGGTTCAGGTGCAAACCGCCCTGTTTGTACAGGTCCCACCTTCCCCAGAATGTGCTCCAATTATCCACATAACTGAAACCCTCCCTCCTACACCATCCCTGCAGCCACGTGTTTATCTGCACTCTCTTCCTGTTCCTCAACTCGCTAGCACATGACACCGGCAACAAACCAGAGGTGACAACATGGTTTGTCCTGGCTCTCAGCTTCCACCCTAGCTCCCTAAATTCCTGTTTTAAATCCCCGTCCCTACTCTTACCTATGTCGTTGGTACCGATGTGTACCATGACTTGTGACTGTTCCCCCTCCCCCTTAAGGATTCTGAAAACACGGTCCGAGAGGTCATGGACCCTGGCACCCGGGAGGCAACATACCATCCGTGAGTCTCTTTCGTTGCCACAGAACTGTCTATCTGTCCCTCTAACTATCGAATCCCCAATAACTATTGCTCTCCTGCTCTCCCCCCTTCCCTTCTGAGCCACGGTGCTGGAGATCCGGTCACCGTGGCTTACCCCTGGTAAGTCCCCCCCCACCACCTGTATCCAAAGCGGTATACTTGGCACTAAGGGGAATGACCACAGGGGATCCCTGTATTGACTGCTTCCTCCCAGCCCCTCTCACCGTCACCCATCTATTTTCATTATCCTGAAATCGTGCGAAGTGCCAAAGAAATGCAAATTCCTTCGACTTTGGTCAGGGTACCCCCCCACTGCTCCCGCTCCCCGCCGCGCTCTGGTTTCCGGTGAGGAAAGAGGCTCACCATTGGCCGCCAACGAGATCTTCTGTTCCCATTGATGATGTGGAGATGCCGGCGTTGGACTGGGGTGAGCACAGTAAGAAGTCTTACAACACCAGGTTAAAGTCCAACAGGTTTGTTTCGATATCACAGTGATATCGAAACAAACCTGTTGGACTTTAACCTGGTGTTGTAAGACTTCTTACTGTGTTCCCATTGATGTTTACGGCGCTTTGTGTGGCTTGCTCGTCCCGCTACCGAGGATCCCACCACAGGTGGCTGCGTTCAGCAGGACCGGAAAATCCCACTGACTGGAATGGCTTGGAAATTCCACCCTTTATTTCTAACGGAATTCCAAACTAGAGGCTTTGGAAATTAGGAGTAATTGGATTTTACGTGCCCCCACTAGACATGATTGCAATCAGTGCACATGGAAAATAGGGAAGGCACCAGCCCTACTGCCATCGCACCCACCCCTGAGCCCACACCCGTAACACAGAAGCTCGTCTGGCACCAAAATTGTAAGCCTGCCCGCCATATTTGTCATCAAGGGCCAATTGAACTTGTTAACAAGCCAGTTCACCCTAATAATATGCTGCCCACAACTTAATATGACGGACGTGTGCATTTGGGCAGGAGTGGGCCATCTGCGTTTTAAAAACTTGCACCCCCAACCCCCCTCCATAATATAGCCCATGATATAGGGTGCGATTTAACTAAATGGGAAGAAAGTTCCAGAGTGAGCATGTTAGTCACGTGTTTACTGGTGTTCACAGCGCCATGAAACACAGCGCTATCGAACGGCACACAGATCAGCTCGGGGGTCTCAGTGGGGAACGTGCGGCCGAGGGCACACATAGCCCCAATTTTCTGCATCGAGCGGTTCCACTAACCGGAACTCCTCAGTGTAGCGAGAGATTGGGATGCCATTTTAAGATTTATCTCTGGAGCCTCTGATGCGACCCTGATCGCCATGCACCCCCCCAAGCCCCAATGAGGGGGTCCCCTACAACCACCCCCCAACATCTGCGCAAGGCACCGCCGGCCCGATCGGCACCATGTGAAAATGGCAGCTTCCCACTTGGCAGTGCCAAGCTGGTTGCCTGGCATTGCCCCTTCCAGTGGGCAATGCAACCTGGGTACTTTGGAAGTGCAAGGCTGGCAGATAGGTGGCACTGCCAGGGTGCCAGGCTGGCAGTACCAGGGTGCCACCCTGTCCAATGGGCACACACCTGGGGGTGTCGAATCCCCTGGGAGATCCCTACAATTGCCATTCTGTCTGGTCCCTATTTGTGGAGACCAGGGGCGAAATTCTCCCGAAACGGCGCCATGTCCGCCGACTGGCGACCAAAACGGCGCCAATCAGACGGGCATTGCGCCGCCCCAAAGATGCGGAATGCTCCGCATCTTTGGGGGCCAAGCCCCAACATTGAGGGTCTAGGCCGGCGCCGGAGGAATTTCCGCCCCGCCAGCTGGCGGAAACGGCCTTTGTTGCCCCACCAGCTGTCGCGGAAATGACATCTCCGGGCGGCACATGCGCGGGAGCGTCAGCGGCCACTGACAGTTTCCCACGCATGCGCAGTGGAGGGAGTCTCTTCCGCCTCCGCCATGGTGGAGACCGTGGCGGAGGCGGAAGGGAAAGAGTGCCCCCACGGCACAGGCCCGCCCGCGGATCGGTGGGCCCCGATCGCGGGTCAGGCCACCGTGGGGGCACCCCCTGGGGCCAGATCACCCCGCGCCCCCCCCCAGGACCCTGGAGCCCGCCCACGCTGCCTTGTCCCGCCGTTCAAAAGGTGGTTTAATCCACGCCGGCGGGACAGGCAATTTTTCGGCGGGACTTCGGCCCATCCGGGCCTTGGATGCCTTGGGAAACTGCATATTGCAGTGAGGCTAGCTGTCTCGCTCTAATATCCAGATGTGCCAAAAAGTGACCCTGCCCACAATGGACGGGATTTACATTGCAAGATCTTGTGAGATCGCGTTAGATCTCGCGAGGCGTTGTGAGCCGGGAGTGGGGTCTCCTGGTTTATACGGCCACATTTTCCGCAGGACACATTTTCTGGTACATCGTGGCCGTTTGATTGTATCCATAATCTCTATCAAATCTGGAAAGAATTCCAGCAGAACCTTCTTTATCTAGAGAGTGGTGAGAATATGGAACTTGCTCCCACAAGTTGTATTTGAGGCATTTGAGGGGAAGCTAGATGAATACATGTGGGTGAAAGGAATACAAGATTATGCTGATGGAGGTGAGAGAAAGTAGGGTGAGAGGGAGGCTCATGTCAAGAATAAACACTGGCAAGGACCCGTTAGACAATGACCTGTTACCATGCTGCAAATTCTCTGTATTATGTATAATCCTTAATAACGCATAATCCATGAGGAACGGACTCCCAGAGACAAAACGTCTGGGATTATTTGAAAAGCAATAAGGGCGCCATCCATCGGCCACACTGCACCGGAAAAGCAGCTCTCCACAGCGCAGGGTGGCTGATGAAAGCCGGGATATCCCGCTCCTGGGATCTACTCAGCCTCGCGAGATCCCAAAATGGCATCCCGATCTCGCGCTACAATGAGGAGTTCTGGCAGGCAGAGCTGTACAAAACGGGGTTATGTGTAGCCTCATCCACGCATTCCCTTTTCAGGCCACTTATTCAATGTGAGTCGCTTTGAAAAACCATGGGCGGCAGGGCTAGGCCGACGCCAGAAGGTTTGGCGGCCGCCAACCGGCGCCGAAGGGACTGCGCGAGTTAGCGCATGTGCAGAACCGACGCCATGGTTTAGCGCATGCGCAGACCGGCCACCGTGTTCTGGCGCATGTGCAGGGGGATGTCTTCTCGCACCGGCCATGGCGGAGCCCGACAGAGATGGCGCAGAAAGAAGGAGTGCCCGCACGGCACAGGCCCGCCTGCAGATCGGTGGGCCCCGATCGCGGGCCAGGCCACCATACCGGATCACCCCGTGCCCCCCCCCCCCCCGAGGACTGCACCAGGCGGCCTACCAGCCAGGTCCCGCCATGTGGGACCATGTCCAATCCACGCCGGCAGGACTGGCCAGAAACCAGCGGCCGCTCAGCCCATCGGGGCCCGGAGAAATGCCGGGGGGGGGGGGCCCGCTGCCAACAGCCCCCGACCGGCAGGGCGTGATCCCCGCCCCCACCCGAAAACCGGCGCCGGAGAATACGGCAGCCGGCGTCGGAGCGGCGGGGCGGGATTCACACTGCCCCCCGGGGAATCTCCGACCCGGCGGGGGGTCGGAGTATCCTGCCTCGTATGTTTCTTAGCACTGCGAGCGCCAGGAAACACGTGGCTAAATGCACTCGCTGGGGGACTTTTGGGAAAATCACACCTACAATGGAGCAATGAGGAATGGATTAACAAAATGTGGCTGAATGGCCTGCCTTTTGTAATTATTTTAAGAACTGTATCACAACAAGTGAGGCCAGGGGTTAGAGAAGTGGAGAAATGAGACACCCAGCATATCATGTTAACTGGCTGAAGTGAACTGACAAATGAGTTTGTTCCCACCTCTGGGAATGAGCTCTTAAATTTAATACATCGTGCTTCTTTGCTTCTTTCTGTTTCATGACTGGGGATCATTAATTGGTGATTAATGGAGTGGCATAGAGGACAACAGAGCACAAGGTCACTCTTGAATCACGGAAGAATGGTGCAGCTGAAAGAACAACTTGGTTTATGAGGAGAGCAGTATGCTCAGAATTGAAAATTGGTGCCATAAAAATAAAAAAGACAATAAGAAAATCTATAAGTGTACTAAACCTGTTCTGAAGCAGAACTCACTCTTCAATAGTGTAGCATTTACTGAGAGAGTCAGTATACTATGCACAATAAAGCAAAATCCTTATATTATTAAAAGTATTTGTTTGGCTTCTTTCAGTTTGTTCATTTAGTCCATCGGAGTGAGAAGCTGCTAAAATTTTTCTGGATGATGCATAATTATCAGGACGGGCTGATCAGACTGGGACTCTTCTCCTTCTGGTAAAGAGAATGTTAAAGAATGATCTAATAGAAGTCTTTAACATTTTGAAAGGATTCAATAGAGTGGATGCAGAGAAAACTTTTCAACTTGTTGGGAGACCAGAACTAGGGGCCATAAATATGACAATCACCGATAAATCCAATAGAGAATTCAGGAAATGCTTATTTATCGAGAGAGTGATGAGAAGCAGTCTGTGTTCAAATACAGCAAGACCTGGGCAATATTCATGCTTGGGCCTCGAAGTGGCAAGTAACAATTGTGCCACACAAGTGGAAGGCAATGGCTATCTCCAACAAGAGAGAACCTAACCATCATCCCTTGACATTGAATGGCATCACCACCACTGAATCCCTCATTATCAACATCCTGGGGGTTACCATTGATCAGAAACTGAACTGGACTAGCCATAAAAATACAGTGGCTACAAGAGCAGGTCAGAGGCTAGGAATCCTGCAGTAAGTAACTCACTTCCTGACTCTGCAAAACCTGCTGACCATCCACAAAGCACTCGTCAGGAGTGTGATGAGTGCAGCCCCAACAACAATCAAGAAGCTTGACACCATCCAGGACAAAGCAGCCCGCTTGATTGGCACCACACCCAGAAACATTCACTCCCTTGCCCAACGTTGTACACTAGCAGCAGTGTGTACCATCTGCAAGATGGACTGCAGGAACTCCCCCAGGCTTCTTAGACAGCACCTTCCAAACCCACGATCACTACCATCCAGAAAGATAAGGGCAGCAAATACATGGGGACACTACCACCTGGGGTTCCCCTGCAAGTCACATACCATCTTCATTAGAAAATATATCATTGTTTGTTCACTACAGCTGGGACAAAATCCTGGAACTCCCTCCCTAACAGCACTGTGGGTGTACCTGCAGCAGTTCCAGAAGGCATTTAACCACCAGCTTCTCAAGGGCAATTAGGGATGGGCAAAAAGTACTGGACTAGCCAGCAAAGCCTACATCCCTTGAATGATTAAAATGAAAATTTAAAGAAGAATGTGGTATTCTCCACCCCAGGAATTAGATAATCTGTGAATAACACAGATACATTCAAGGAAAAACTAGATAAGGACATCAGGGAGAAAGGAATAGAATGACATGTTGATCACGTTAGATGAAGTCGGGGTGGAGGAGACTCAAACGGAACATAAATATTGACAGATTAGTTGGGCTGGATAACCTGTTTCTCTGCTTAAATTATGTGTAATTAATGGTAATTGTAATTTGATAAATGGTTTGCTTCAAAAATAATTGTTCCAATGATTTTTTTTATTTGCTATTCCCTGCTGTCACTGATATATTGTCAGTGTTCTGATTTCTTCTTAACTCTGACTGAACAGTGGTTAACTAATCAGATGAAAAATCATTCCCGTATGCTACAGCTGCTTGTTGAAAATCAAAAACCTCAATTTACTTGCAATTATACCACAAAAGAGATTTGAGCGAGCTGCTTTGAGATTTCAAAGAACATTGTGACTTCTGTCAATTTTCAGCAAACTTCCAGTTCAAAAACCAACAGAATTATAATGCGGTGGTGATGGGGGGTTGGGCGCACAAGGAATTCTGGGCTTTCTTACAAGGTCATCGCACAGGGTCAAGCAACAGCTGTGATGAAGGTGACTCGAATTAAGACAAAACAGAGTACAGCATCAACAAAAACAAAGCAAGTGAGAGAGAGTTGATTTCACCGAGGGTGCTTCTCAAAACTTGTTTCATTTCAGAGAGATTGAGGGGATAAAGCAGAGATTACGTTCACTCTTTGGCTTCTGGCTATTATTAGACTGGGCATAGAAAGATGATTCAACCAAATGTGTAGGGAATGGGTGATTTAGAGAGGGAGAAAAGACGTCTCAGAAAATTGTTCACCAGCAGCTGTTAGCAATTTTCCATCGGTTTCCACTCTCTGGGGTATAAAACACTCCCGCCCAGCAGCATGTAACATGAAGTTATTATCTCAACCGGGGTTAGTTGGATCTTATCTCATGGTATCCAGGCACTTGTGAAGCGCTGTGTGCATGACAGAAACCCTTTGTACTTGCAGCCAGCTATCAAGTTCCCAGCACTGACGCTGAAAGTAAATGGCAAAGGTGCATCAGTACTGAGTAGAGGATGGGAGTTTGGGGGAATGATGCTGTTAGCTGTTAAGCAATTGCAAGTGAATGTGAATCTGGGAGGTTTTGTTTTGACCACATATCACCAATTGCCTGTATAATTCTTACGCTTTGGGAAAAATTTCCAAGTGTAAAGGTACTTATTTAAATTGAAAGTATATCGGCCTTGTGTGGCAAAGACTAAGTGATTGAATCTGGTACTATACTGCAGTGAGATGCTTTGCATTTAAGCTTGCTATTGTTTGTTCATGGGATCTATTTTTTGAAATGAGTGCTTTCAAATTAGAAGCTTGCGTGATTAATTTCCCATTAAAGATGCAATTTGACATTCTGCTCTGATACCTGGGTCCCACGATAACGCCAGATGGTTCTTTCAGAACTTGGAGGAACAAAGTCAACTCAAGACCCATCAACCATCAGGCTGTTTTGAATTCTTCTCTTCATCATTTCAGTTATTCAATTTGCATCAGATAATGTTGGGTTTGTTGCTTCCAATGCTAATTTACCATCTTTCGGATGAAATGTTAAACGGAGCCCTCATCTGCCCTCTCAGCTGCATGCAAGAGACCCCATGGTAATTATTCTGAAGAGGATACGGAAGCTCGTCCCAGTTTACTGGTCACTATTTATCCCTGAACAGGTACCAGCAAGAATCAGATTAACTGGCACACATCCATTTCTTGCTGTATGACATTAACATTTAAAAAGTATTTTTCTGATTCATGAAGTGCCGTGGGCCAGCCCTGGGCCATTAAAGCTTTTGGACAAATGTTGTGTCCTTTTTCCTTTCCAACTGCTTGGGTCATGGTCAGAGCAGCTTAAGTGAACGTGAGAATTAGAAAGTCTCTTCAGGGTGCTATCGGGGTAGCCTAAACAAAAATATCTGCTTAGATTGCAAACTCTCAGCTGTCCACCGTGACTTTATAAAAACAGAAATTGCTGGAAAACCTCAGTGGGTCTGGCAGCTCTGAAGGAGAGTCATATGAACTCGAAACATTATTTTTGACCCTTCACAGATGCTGCCAGGCCTGCTGAGTTTTCCCAGCATTTTCTGTTGTTGCAGATTTCCAGCACCTGCAGTATTTTGCTTTTATTTTAGTCGGGCCTCTGTAAACTGGAGCTCATCCAAAACCCTGCTGTCCGCATGTTAACTCGCACTAGGCCCCGTTCATCGGTCACCATTGTGCTCACTGACCTGCACTGGCTTCTGGTCAGTGATAACTCAGGTTTAAAATTTCTTACCCACGTTTTCAAATCCGTCTTAAGGCTCTTCCTTTCTCTATGTATCTCTTCCAGCTGCACAACCGCAAATCTCTGTGCTGCTCTAATTCTGATCTCTTGCATTTCCCTGATTTTCTTTGTTCTGCCATTCATCACCATGCCTTCAGCTGCCTGGGACTGAAGCTCTGGCATTCACTCTCTCATCCTCTCTGCCACTCTACTTCCCTTTCCAACTTTAATTTGAAACCTACAGGCTGGATTCTCCGAACCCCAACGGCGAAATCGCGGCCGGCGCCGGGCGGAGAATACAGTTTGACGCCGTAATCGGGACCTGCGGCGGTTTGGCAATTATTCCGGGCACCGAAAATCGGCTTCACTGGGGAGTACGGCGCGCTGCCGGGGGGGCATTGCCAGAGGCTGCTCCGACATTCTCCCCCCCACCCGACCGGCCGAGTTCCCAATGGCGTGGAACTAACCTGCTATTGCCAGTCGGGATGCTCGCGAGGCAGCTGGGGCCTCAGTCTGCTGCCGCCCTAGTCGGGGGCGGGACGATCGGAGGCTAGGGGGGGCCTTCTCGTCAGCCGGGGAATTAATGTGCGGGGTTTGAGGGTCAGGCGCGCGGCAGATCGGGGGGTCTCCTTTGTGGGTCTACCTCCGCGGTCCGAGTCCGCCATGGAGCACAACGTGGCCGCTGGAGGCTGTCGCCGTGTGCATGCCGCGGCCTCTGATCTGGAAGCTGCGAGACTTACTCCGGGTCCCTGCTAGCCCCCTGTAGGGCTATGAATTAGTTTCACTTACTTACAGGATTTTCAAGTTAAACTCCACGATTTTGACGGTGGCGTGGAGACATGGTCTCAATAATGGAGAATCCAGTGCTACTTCTTCAACCAACCTATTGGACAGCTTTCCTATCCTCTCAAAGGGCAGGATTGTCCGGCCCTTCCCACTGGTAGGATCTTCTGGTCCCCCGTGGCAGGATGGGCAAGCCACTCAAAATGGCCTATGTTGAGCAACCACTGCTGTAAAGTCCTGCCCTATATGTAGTTCATATTTCATACTGCTAATGTAACCATGTTAAAGGCACCAAATATATTCAAGCGATTACTTTTGCTGTTGTCACAAACCACTGCACACTCTGAAAAAATTGCCAATATTACCAATCTCCTCAATTGCAGAGCATCAGCAGAATGATATTTGTTAATCGAGTTAATGTATGATAACAGGTTGCATAGACGAGGCTTGTATTCCCTCGTACAGAAGGTATTGAAGGTGATTAAAGGATTTGATATGGTAGATGCTGTATAAAGATTTGCATTGGTGAGTAAGTCCAGAACAAGGTTGACATAATTTCACCATAAGAGTCACGCCATTGGGGAATGATGTCAGGAAACAATTCTTCAAACACCTCAGGTGCGATTCAGTGGCCAAAGGTTTAAGTCTGCTTTTGGGCATGTTGAGCAGGGTGTTACTTGGTGGCTGCAGCACCGAGAATCACCCCTTTATTCAACGGCAGTTTGCCATTTTTTTTGGACTTAGAGAGTTTCTCCCCACCAAGGCCAAATCAGAGAGAGTTCATCTCGACAACAGGAATGGCTGCCCGCAGATGGGGCGCTATTTTGAACATCAGCCCCGATCTTCTCCCTCACTTTCAGGCTCCCGCAGTTTATTGAACCCCCCTTGACCATCCCAACACCCTCTGGGCCCCTGGGAACCTCCCTCCCTCACTTGCCCATCCAATTGGCAAGGTGCCCTCCGGGCCCGACCCCTGGGAGTGCCAACCTGGCACCTGGCCACCATGACACTGCCATCCTGTTACCCTGGCAGTGCCCCAGGCACCCTTGCCGTGCCAGGGCACCACTGTCAATGTGCCTGGGTGGTACTGCCAGGGTGCCAGTTTGGCAATGCCAAGGTGCCCGGGTGCCAGGGGAAGTGTCTGGTTATCACCCTGCCCTGTTCCCGATCTCTCTAAGGGTCTCCAATGGCCTGCAAGACCCCGCCACCCAACTTGTCATTACACCAGGTCCACATTTGTGTCGACAAGTACTAAACGGTGCCCTGGTGAAGTCTCACAGGCATAACCGTTGATTCCCAAAATCCGGATAAATCGGATCGCGCCAGACGGATCAATGTGGGTGACTCGCAATTGGCCTGGGGGCCTGGGTACCCACCGGACGCAACGTGATCGTTGAATCACCCCCCTCCATGCTTAGAAAACCAAGATGGAGTTAGGACATGGACCTGTGATTGTCTAACTGAATGGTGGAATGGGCTGGTCAGGCTGAATAACAGCCTCCAGTTCCCATGGTGCTTCTTCCTATTATGATGGGTAGGACTTTTCGATCCCCCTCCGTGGCGTGTTTTGCTGAAGCAGTAGCAGCCCACCATAGAACAGCACATCTTTCGGTCTCACTGCTGTCAATTGGGTTTTCCATTGTTTTCACCTTCTGGCGCCAGGGACCCCGAGGTGGGGAAGATCCCACCGGCAGGAACGGCTGGAAAATCCCACCCAATATGGTGTTTTTTTAAACAACTTTTGTAGCTTTTTAACCCATCTCATATCACATCCCTATCTGAAACCTCCTGCTGCCTTATATCTCATAGTGTTTGTGCTGTCTCTTTGAAAGAGCCATCAAATGTACCCAATTTCCCTGCTCCTTTCCCATAGCTCATTGCACCTCTTCAAATATTTATCCAATTCCCTTTTGAAAGTTACATTTGAATCTGCCTCCATCAAAACTCACTGTTTCTACAATATCCCTTTCATATCCATCTTGCTTCTTTTGCCAATTATCTTAAATCTGTGTCCTGTTGTTACTGATTATACTGCCACTGGAAACTGTTCTGTCCTACCTACAGTATCAAAATACCTCATCATTTTGAACACCTCTATTAAATCTAACTGTCCAATGCATAATCCAAGAAATTACTTTGTATGGTATTTTGTATATTGTCTGGTGTATAGTATGTTGTGCATTCGTGCATAATTCTTCAATATACCAATATAATTCTGTTAACACTTCTATTGAAATTGGATAAGGATTATTTGTCCGTGTACAGAACCATTCACCCTCAGACCTCTGTGCTCCTCCAATTCGGGACTCTTAACAGATCGCTGATTTTAATTGATCCACCACTGGGGACTATGCATTCATTTGCCTGCGCTTTAAGCCCTGGAATTCTTTAGAACCATAGAATTCCAACAATACAGAAGGAGGCCATTCGGCCCATCAAATCTGCATCGACCCTCTGAAAGATGTTGCTCTTTTTAGCCTTAGCCTATTGGCTCGGATTACGTCACCTTTGCTCACGAGTCGCCAGGTATCTTTATGATACCGCCACATGGTTCAAGTTCAGGTTATGATTAATAATACAGCACATCGCTTAGTAAGGATTAAAACAACGGTCATTTATTATATACAACAAGCAATATTAATACACTAATACTACTATCTATATAATAAACCTATCACTACTGGCCAATACTTAACTTAGGAAGAGCCCACCAGGTCAGGGAAACGAATGGCTTGTCCAATCAGATCTGGCCCGCGGGATTCAAAAGGCTGCTACAGGTCGGTGGCTAGCTGTCTCTACCGGATAGCGATCGCTGGATTCAAACTTACAGTTGCCGGTTGCTGTTCTTGCGAAGGTCTCGAGCAGGCGAAGAGGAGAGAGATCTGAACTTGGCCCCTCACTTTTATAGGGCCCAGGGGCTTCCCGCCTCCCGGGGCGGCCCTTGACCCTGAGTCCCAAGTGATTGGATTTGTCTCCAATCCCTGGGGTCGATGTGTCCAATGGTGAGGCGATTCCTCGATCGGGGGGTGGTCGTTCACCTGTCTTTGTTTCAGGCACTGCAGGCGCCGACAGGTCTGGCCCGGTATTCAATTGCTAATATGTTGCAATTGTTCCCGAGGATAGCCGATTTAACTCCAGATGTCTGAATAGATGGGCTGCAAACAGTCCTGAATGTAACTGCAAATACCTGGGTTGATGGGCTGTTGATAGCCCTGAGTATCGATCTGGGCTAACTTCCCCAGAGCCGAATATGCAATACTGTCTGCAGCTGCCTGCTTGTGTCTTGTTAGCTGCTTTTCCCAGTCTTTCAGGTTAGCCATTTCAAACTGGGTTTTGGCCAGATTAATTGGATCGCAGCCATTTTACGTGGCTACAAAGAGCACCCTATTTATGCCCACTCCTTAAACTTCCATCTTTGAGCAATCTGCCCTAATAGCTCCATATATATTAGACTTGGGTCAAATGTTGTCTGATTATGCTCTTAGGACGAATCCTTGGGATGTTTACCTGTATTAAAGACGGTATATAAATATAAGTAGTTGTCAAAATTTTGAGGCTTTACAGGAGGGAAACTATGCTGACCAGAAATGGAGGTTGGAAAGTCTGGTTATCAGGAAGGGAAAGAGCAGGGAGAACGTCTAGAGAGCTGAGTTGGGCCAGAGGAACCATAGAATTATAGAACCATAGAATTTACAGTGCAGAAGGCCATTCAGCCCATCTAGTCTGCACCAACCCTTGGAAAGAGCACCCTACAGCCCTTGCCTCCACCCTATCCCGTAACCTAGTAACCCCCCCTAACCTTTTTGGGCACTAGGGGCAATTTAGCGGGGCCAATACACCTAACCTGAACATCTTTGGACTGTGGTACCATGCTGTCTTTCAAACAACAGGAGAGGATTATGGAATATCACACTTCTAAATTTGGGACAGGTTGTAGGTAGATTCGATGAAGCCCTTATGAAGGTAAAGGACAATTCTATAAACTGTGGAACAGAAGTCCTGGATACCTGCAAGGACAGGAGTGATGCCCAGGAAGAATTTCCAGGAGGGAAGTATGGAGGCAGGAGTGTTTGGGATCTAGAGTTAGTGTAGGTTGAAGCTTTGTGCAAGGTCATGAATAAGAATTTTGCTGGGCAGTACGGTGGCGCAGTGGGTTAGCACTGCGGCCTCACGGCGCCGAGGTCCCAGGTTCGATCCTGGCTCTGAATCACTGTCCGTGTGGAGTTTGCACATTCTCCCCGTGTGTGCGTGGGTTTCGCCCCCACAACCCAAAAATGTGCAAGCTTGGTGGATTGGCCACGCTAAATTGCCCCTTAATTGAGAATTGGGTACTCTAAATTTTTTTTTTTTTAAATGAATAAGGATTTTGCCTTTAGAGGGGCGATAAAGAAAGGAACCATTTATAACAACAACTTTGACAACCTCATATGATGTCGCTAAACACATTACAGTCGATTAAGAAAATGTGAAGTGTGGTCACTGTTGTAAATCATAGGGCAGGATTTGCCAACCCTTCCCACCGGTGGGATGTTTCTGTTCTACCAAAGGCAACCCCCCGGCAGGTTCCTTGGCGGCTGGATGGGCGAGACACACAATACTCCACGGACATTGGCGGGACCAGACGATCCTACCAGCGGGCAATAGTGAGCCTCCTCTAGTGCTGGAAAACACGCTGTGGGGGTGTGCTTGTGTGGGGAAGAGGGGGGGGGATGCCAATCCCATCCATGGAATCACAGATTTGAGCAGAACAAAAATAGGCTATTTGCCCCATCTGGTCTGTGCTGGCTCTCTCGACGAACAATTCCGTTAGTTCTGCTCCCCTGCTCTTTCCCACACATCCCTTCAATTTTGTTCTCCTGTAGGGATGCAATGTAGGAAACACAGCAGCCAATTTTCACACAGCAAAGATGGATGTGGGTGATAATGTGGAGGTGAAAGTGCATTTCTTATCAATGATCTGCACAGAAAACTGCTTCAGTGAATTGAAAATCAAAAATGCTGGAAGCCCTTAGCAGGGGACCCAGCATTTAAGACAAAAGGTGAGCTAAAGTTAGAGACCCTTTAGCAATGCAATTAGGATCACTGCAAGGTCACATTGTTGTCCAAAGACTATCCAGTTTATTATCAGAAAACATTTTTGAGTGTGATATGAGCTGGGTGGAAATTCGTACTTGGTTTTGGTTTGGAATCGTCCTTATTGATTTAAAGTGAAGGTGAGACTAAGTGCCTGGGGTATTCTTAATCCTGGGATATCTCTGCACAGACATGAAAGGAAACTGCAAATTACTTCTAATGATTATCATTTTTTTGTTGTCGATGCTTTGGGGAAAAAGGAGGGGATTTGTTACTATAGTTACCTGTATTATCTACCAAACAACCCATATTATTAATCTCCAATTACCTTGACTGTGATTAGGTAAGGAACTCAAGCCCAGACATTAATGTTGATGATATTTGCAAGCAAAGGCTCATCTCATTCTTATGACACTCATCTGTCTGTTATTTACACTCCTGTCTCCTCTATATTTGCTATTTCAATGTCAGCTGCAGTGCCTCTGCTTCAGGGCATTGTGGCATCAAGTGTAACTCCAAAGACTTAGGCCAGAATCTATGCAGGCAACAGGGGAAACCCTGATTCACCGATTTTTGATAAGCCCTGTTATATCATGTGCCACTCAGGTACTTGACAGGTCATGAAATGCGGGTGGCTGGGGAGAGGACAAGTAAATAGTTTCCCATTCATGATGATGGGGCTCTTAATCAGGGACTCAGTGGGTGCGATTTTAATAGGAAAAAACAGAGTCCCATTTTGGGCGCGTTTAGTGGGGTGTTTCCCGACGCTTGCAGTGCCAAGAACGACCCCGCAATTAAACGGGGCTCTGCTTCGTTTTTGGGCCTTGCCGCGGAATGCCCCACTGCACTTAGACTCACTTCCTGCAATGGCTAAAATCATATCATAGAATTTACAGTGCAGAAGGAGGCCATTCGGCCCATCGAGTCTGCACCGGCTCTTGGAAAGAGCACCCTACCCAAGGTCAACACCTTCACCCTATCCCCATAACCCAGCAACCCCACCCAACACTAAGGGCAATTTATCATGGCCAATCCACCTAACCTGCACATCTTTGGACTGTGGGAGGAAACCGGAGCACCCGGAGGAAACACACGCACACACGGGGAGACTCCGCACAGACAGTGACCCAAGCCGGAATCGAACCTGGGACCCTGGAGCTGTGAAGCGATTGTGCTATCCACAATGCTACCGTGCTGCCCAATGGCACCCAATCTCTCAACATGCCCCCCCCCCCCATTGCCTCCAACCCCCCCCCCCCCAAAACTCCAACTTATCAGTGAGCCTCCCCGCACCCCACCTCATAAGAGCAGGGCACCTCCGGGCCCAATCCCTGCCGCGGGCATCCTGGCACATGGGTACCTTGGCACTGCCAGCCTGACACCCTGGCAGTGCCCATGCCAGCCTGGCAATGCCATCTGGCAGCGCTAGTGTTGCACTGCCAGGGTGCCCAGTTGGCATCAGGAGTGCCAGGGTATCGCCTGGGGCCTTTGATCATCTGGGAGACCCTTCTATCGCCGGTATGCTTGGTCCACATTTGTGGAAACCAGTGCTAAACGCGGCCACTGCGGGGTCTCCAAGGTGAGGCCATTCGATCCCATGCCTTGGGTTACTCCGGCATTGACATATTCAAGTGAGACTAAGTATTCACTTGAACGGGGCTGGCGCAGTGGTTAGCACTGCTGTCTCACGGCACCGAGGACCCGGGTTCGATCCCGGCCCTGCGTCACTGTTCGTGTGGAATTTGCACATTCTTCCTGTGTCTGCCTAGGTCTCACCCCCACAACCCAAAAATATATGTAGGATAGGTGAATTGGCCTTGCTATAGTGCCTCTTAATTGGGGAAAAAAAAGAATTGGATACTCTGAATTTATTTAAAAAAAACTATTCATCCATTGAGGGTGAGATCCATATCCATATCACCCTCATTAGATCTCGCGAAGTGTCATGAGCATTGTACATTTCGCGAAATTTAAAGGCCTCGGCGCATCACCAAGTCGGGCGTGGCAAGGCCGGTACATCGTGCCCAGTATCTTTGTACATGGGGTCTTGCATTGATGACCAAGGAGGTATGTACAAACAGGTTGGCTACCAACCCGCAAATCCTTCCAACGCATACAAACAGCAGGCAGTAAGAGCAGGGGAGATCAGCCATGCAAGGGAATGAAAGTTGGAGCCTCCATCATCACTATTCATAGTTCCAGACTACACCATGCATGTAAATAGGAGGACATGGTGGTGATGTCATTGGACCAGGCTAATGCTCTGCGATAGGTGTTCAAACCCCACAGCAGCTGGTGGAATTTGAATTCAATTAATACATTTGCAATTTTTTAAAAACCTAGGCCGGGATTCTCCCCCAACCGGCGGGCAGGCGGTACCGGCACCAAAGAGCGGCGTGAACCACTCCGATGTCGGGCCGCCTGGAAGTTGCGGAATCCTCCGCACTTCCGGGGGCTAGGCCGCCGCTGGAGTGGTTGGCGCCGCGCCAACCGGCGCCGAAGGGCCTCCACCGGCTGACACGAGTTGGCACATGCGTGGGAGCGCCAGCGTGTTCTGGCACATGCGCAGAACCACTGCCGTGATCCCTGCGCATGCGCAGGGGGTTTCTTTTCTGCGCCGGCCAAGGTGGAGCTTTACAGAGGCCAGCACGGGGGAAAGGTGTGCCCCCACGGCACAGGCCTGCCCGCAGATTGGTGGGCCCCAATCGCGGGCCAGGCCACCATGGCCCCCCCCCCCCCACCGGGGGCGGAATACCCCGTGCCCCCCCGAGGACTCCGGTGGGACCGTCCGAAAACGGGTGGCCGCTCAGCCCATCGGGGCCCGGAGAATCGCCGGAGGGGCCACTGCCAACGGCCCCGGACCGGCGTGACATGCTCCCCGCCCCCGCCAAAAAAACTGCGGCGGATAATTCGGCAGCCGCCGTCGGAGCGGCGGGGCGGGATTCACGCTGCCCCCCGGCGATTGTCCAACCCGGCGGGGGGGGGGGGGGTCGGAGAATCCCGCCCCTAGTTTCAGTAATGATCGTGAAACCATTTTAGTTGTCATCTGGTTCCCTAATCTGTACTGTGATTCCGAATGACAGAATGACAGCAATGCAGTTGACTCTCAAATGCACTCCCAAGTGGCTGCCATTTGATTGGTCAGTAATGGTGGCCTGAAATATCCACAATCCCTTGCATCTCTGAAAGTACCATGTCTATCGTGCTGTGCCAGAGTACAGTAAATTCCTGTCTCAACATACAGACATAAGAATTTGGAACAGGAGTAGGCCACTCGGTCCTTCAAACCGGTCCCCCCATTCAATAAGATCATGGCTGATCTGATGGTTACCTCGACCCGACATCCCTGCCTATCCATGAGAACCTTTCACCCTCCTGGTTAATCAAGAATCTATCTAGCTCTGCCTTAAACATATTCAAAGACCCTGCTTCCACTGCCTTTTCAGGAAGAGAGTTCCAGAGACTCACAACCCTCTGGGAGAAGACATTTCACCTCACATCTGTCTTAAATGAGCTTACTTCCAAACAGTAACCCCTGATACTAGATTCTTCAACAAATGGAAACATCCTCTCCACATCTACCCCTCATCATCTTAAAGAGTTCAAACAAGTTGCCTATTGCTCATTGAATCATAGAATTCCTGCAGTGCAGAAGGAGGCCATTTGGCCCATCGAGTCTGCACCGACCCTCGAAAGAGCACCCGACCTAGTCCCACTCTATCCCCCTACCCGCATAACCCCACCTAACCTACACATCCTTCGACGCTATGGGGCAATTTTAGAATGGCCAATTCACCTAACCTGCACACCTGTGGACTGTGGGAGGAAACCGGAACTCCCGGATGAAACCCACGCAGACACGGGGAGAACATGCAAACTTCATGGTGAGAACGTGCAAACTCCACACAGACAGTTACCCAAAGTCCGCACTGAACCTGAGTCCCTGGTGCTGTGAGACATCCATGCTAACCACTGTGCCACTCTTCCTCATAAGGCAACCTGCCCATTCTTGGTATTAGTCTAGTAAATCTTCTCAGAACTGCTCTCACATTCTTCCTTAAATAAGGAGACCATTACTATACACAATACTCCAGATGAGGTCTCAACAATGCCCTGTATAACTGAAATATAACCTCCCTACTTTTGTAATTGCATCCTGTTAGCCTTCCTAATTACTTGCTGTACTGTATTCATGCACTGGGACACCCAGATCCCTCTGCACCTCAGAGCTATGCAATCTATCACCATTTAGATAATGTACTTTTTTTAAAATTCTTCCTGCCAAAATGGACCATTTCACATTTGCCCACATTATATTCCATTTGCCAGAGCTTTGCACATTTACTTAACCTATCAATATCTTTTTTGCATCCTCCTTACATCCTCGTCACAATTGACTTTCCTATCTTTGTTCCATCAGCAAATGTAGCAATCAAACCTTCAGTTTCTTTATCCAAATCATTTATATAAGTTGCAAAAAGTTCAGAACCCACTACTGATCCTTGTGGCACACCACTCATCACATCCAGCTAACCAGAAAAAGATCCACTTATGCCAACTCTGTATCCTGTTAGCTGGCCAAACTTTTATCCATGTCAATATGTTACCCCCTACACCATGAGCTTATATCTTGTGCAATAAACTTTGATGTGACAACTTATCAAATAGCTTCTGGAAATCTAAGTACAGCACATTCACTGATTCCCCTTTATCCACAGCACATGTGACTCCTGCAAAGAACTCCAATAAATTGGTCAAATATGATTTCCCTTTCACAAAACCATGTTGACTCTGCCAAATTGCCTTGATTTTCCAAGTGTCCTGCCACATCTTTAATAATGGCTTCTAACATTTTCCCTATGACAGATGTTAGGCTAACTGGCCTATAGTTTTCTACTTTCTGTCTCCCTTTTTGAGTAAAGGAGTTATATTTGCTATCCTCCAATCTAATGGAACCTTCCCTGAACCTAGGGAATTTCGGAAAATTAAAACTAATGCATCAAGTGTCTCATTAGCAACTTCTGTCAAGAGCTTAGGGTGAAGTCCATCTGGACCAGTGGGTTTGTCAGCCTGCAGATCCAACAATTTGTTCTGCACCACTTCCCTGGAGATTGTAATATTCCTGAGTTCCTTCCTCCCTTCCATTTCCTGATTTACAGCTATTTCTGGGATGTTACTGGTGTCCTCCAGAGTGAAGACAGATGCAAAATACTTGTTTACTTCATCCGCCATAGCCCTACTTTCCATTACTGATTCGCCAAATGCACTTTCTAAAGGACCAACGCTCACTTTGTCAACTCTTGTTCTTATTTAAATATCTATATGACTGTCAACCTTTATATTACTTTCTCTCATATTCTATAGTTTTTCCTGCCTTATCAATCTTTTTGTCAATCTTTGATGTTGATTATATTCTTCCCAGTCTTCAGATCTGCTACTCGCCTTTGACACAAATGCTTTTTCTTTAAGTTTAACACTGTCTTTAACGTTTTAGTCCTCCCCTTGGAATTTTTCTTTCTCATTGAAATGTATCTATTCTATGCATTCTGAAATATCTCTGTAAATGTCAGCCACTGAATCTCTGTTGATTTATCTTCCATGCATAGTTGCCAGTTTACTTTCGTTAGCTCTACTTTCATGCCCTCAAAATAGATCTTATTTAAGTTTAAAAGCCAGAAGGGTTGGCAATGTTAATTTATGCCCTGGTGTATATCACACCAAACTGTGGGTAATGGATCAAGGTAGGTAAAATCTATATTTGGGGAGAGTGAGGGGCTGGGAGGATTACAATCTTCAAAGTGATTCCACGAAAATTGCAGTAAGAGTCTCAAGTTGAATGGACTCAAACTTGCTCTGTCAGGATTGCCAACTTGATTTGTGCATTTTCCTGCAGGTTTCATCACGTGACATCCAACTGCCCCCCCCCCCCCCCCCCCCCACTAACAGTCTCCTCCATTGTTTGTCCGTCGCACCCATCCTGCCATGATCCTTCCTGATTTCTAATTGGAATGCCGATAAGCTCTTTGTTACTCAGTTCGTGCCTGTATGTCATCCTGTGTCCAATATTGTTATATTTCAAGTTTTCAAAGAGAAAACAGAAAACAGCTGATCTGAATGTCTCGATTAAACATTTTACCCCTGCAGTTTGTTTGTAGCAATGCCCCAAGGATTCATCTTTAATTCCTGGGGACTGTGGGACAATCCTAGGGGGTTGGGAAGTTGTTTATACATTGGATTATTGAGAAGCACCACTGCCATATATCTGTCGAGAGTTGGCACGCCTCGCAAAATGGATCACAAATGACACACTGCGAGTGGCCGTGTTACAATCCCCATGTTAATCAATACACAATGCATAAAGTCACTGTGAATGAAAAGTGGGCCCAAAAGTAAATAATCCACTCCCCACCCTCCCTTTAATCACATCTCACGCTGTATTATTCCTGACAATCTAACCTTGAGTGAACTTTTGGTTTATAATCCCATCTTATGTTTCACATTACAGTTATAAATCTCTTAAGCTCCTTTTACAGGGTTTATGTTGTCAACTATCCCCTCCAATCAGACCACCAGCCTGTAATCTCTCTCGATTTTGTTTCTGCTTCAGAATCATTTGAACACTTGAAATGAAATGAAATGAAATTAAAATCGCTTATTGTCACAAGTAGGCTTCAAATGAAGTGACTGTGAAAAGCCCCTAGTCGCCACATTCCGGCGCCTGTTTGGGGAGGCTGTTACGGGAATCGAACCGTGCTGCTGGCCTGCCTTGGCCTGCTTTCAAAGCCAGCGATTTAGCCAAGGAGCTGCTGGGAATTCTATGCTTTCCCATTTTTTCCTAAATTTGACTGGAATAGATTTAATGCCCCCCATATAGAGTTTATCTCCTAACACTTGTTCAGATTCTGCTTCATGATCTCTAGCATCCAGTTGCCACCGGGTGCTCAGTCGAGATCTCTTCCTCGGTAGCAAGTATCGGCAGGGTCTGTATAATGTAGGAGGTGCAGCAAAATCTAAGGCTAAAACTGTTAAATTATTGAGACAGACTGCATTCCCTTGAGTATGAAAGCTTAAGTAGTGATCAAATTGAGATATTAAATGTGATTAAAGGATTTGGTAGGGTACTCAGACAGGAACTATTTTCTTTGGTGGGAGTGGACGTCCAGACTAATGAGTCATCATCTTAAAATTAGAACTCGGTTGCTCAGGGATGATGTCAGGAAGCATTTATTCATGCAAAGGATAGTTCAATTCTGGTACTCCCTCCTGCAAAAAGTTGCTTGCCAGGGACAGTGAAGCCAATTTTCAGCTCTTTCCGCTGTGTGCCCTTTGTGTGAGATGCCCTGAATGTAGAGTTGCGATGTTTAGCTGTTAAAACATTCAACCCATCCTGTCCCCTGCAACACACGGCTCAAGTATTCTTCAAAATTGCTGGGTGCAATAAGACCAATGTCCATCGGGTTCACTTTCCATTATCCTGATTGTCACACAACACAATGATGATGGACTATTGACGAGTCACAGTGATCTATTTCTGTCGCAATTCATGAGTATACAACAGCCCAGACATAGAGATTCTCCGATTCCGGGGCTATGTCCCCACGCCGGCGTGAGAATGGTGGCGTTTTACGCCAGAGCAAATGATACAGCAAGCAAGGCAGCCTAGAGCGTCTGGCTCTAGCTGCCAATACGCCCCAGAGAATTGCCGAACCGTGGCCGCGCACGGTGGCTCCCTGCTGCGGCCGGCGCCTTGCTACAAGGCGGAGGCCGCTCGAGGACCCGTTCCGCTAAATAGTGCCCCCTCTTTGGCCAGCTCGCGCATCCCAGACCACCTCCCACTGTGCCCCCAGCCCCTAATAAAGGCCCTCCTGCCCATGGGTCGTCCCTCTGCTGACTGTGGCGGCCCTGGACTGAGTCCGCCACGTCGAGTTCCCGACGGATGAGACCATGAGAGATCCATGCCGTCGGGAACACGGCCGGTCAGGGGGCGGAGCATCGGGGGGGGGGCCTCAGGCAATGTCCTGAGGCCGTCGATACATGAGTACTCCTAGAGAATGCCGCTTTGGGGAGGGTGGAGCAACGTGAAATCGGTGCCACCCCCGGTTTGGTAGGGAACTCGGATTCTCCGGCCGGTCGCCGAACGTGATTTCGGCGTTGGCGACCGGAGAATCCAGCCAAGGTGAGGAAATCCCTCAGTACTGTAGAGCCTTGAATAATTTTCATCACTGGGGAGCTGAAGTCAGAGATCAGGCCGCCATTTTGAAAGGTGCGCCGATCTCTTTTTTAAAAAAAATTTAGAGTGCCCAATTCATTTTTTCCAATTAAGAGGCAATTTAGCGTGGCCAATCCACCACCCTACACATCTTTGGCTTGTGGGGGTGAAACCCACGCAAACACAGGGAGAATGTGCAAACTCCACACGGCAGTGACCCAGAGCCAGGATCGAACCCGGGACCTCAGCGCTATGAGACTACAGTGCTAACCACTGTGCAACCGTGCTGTTCTGTACACCGAACTCTAAATGTGCTTGTGTGTTCCCCACTCCTCCCACTCCCCCCCCCACCCCCCCACCCCCCTACCCCCCACCACCATGGGCAATAGAAGCCCCGCACTATGGGTGCGACACCACACTCCCCCAAGTGAGGACCAAGTGTCCCCTCTGTGTGAAATTCCAGTTGCCACATTATAGGAAGGAAGTCATTGTACTGGAGGGGTGCAGAGGCGATTCACCAGGGTGTTGCCTGGGATGGAACATCTAAGTTATGAAGCGAGGTTGGTAGGCTTGGGCTGTTTTCGGTGGAGCAGAGAAGACTGAGGGGTGACCTGATCGAGGTGTACCAGATGATAATAATATAGAAGTATAATCTTTATTAGTGTCACAAGTAGGCTTACATGAACACTGCAATGAAGTTACTGTAAAAATCCCACAGTTGCCACACTACGGCGCCTGTTCGGGCACACCTGGGGGAGAATTCAGAATGTCCAATTCACATAACGCCCACGGAGAACTGTATAAATATGCATGACCTCCAGTGCCCTGCCATTTTGCCAGCTGCAGCAGGAGGCCACGCATCTGACTGTAATAAAGCCACAGTTGTACCCAACTTTAGTCTTTGTGCAATTGATCGTGCATCAATTTATTACAGTCAGATTGTCCACAGAATGGATATCAGAATTAAACCCGATCGCCTGCAGCTGGATCCGCACTCGCCCGACGCCAGAAAAGACTTTACTCACTGGCTAGCATGTTTTTGAGGCCTACATCAACACGGCCGACCCCACGCCAACGGAGGCTCAGAAGATTAACGTCCTGTACTCCTGACTGAGCTCCAGCATGTTCCCGTTGATCCAAGACGCCACGAATTACACAAAAGCAATGGAACTACTTAAGGAACACTACGCGCAGAAGGCGAACACGCTCTTCGCCAGGCATGTACTCGCCACCCGCTCGCAACTACCTGGTGAGTCCATTGAAGACTTCTGGCGGGCCCTAATTCCACTCGCCTGGGACTGTGACTGTCAGGCCGTTACGACCGCCGAACACACGAATCTCCTCATGCGCGATGCTTTTGTGACGGGGATTGCGTCGGACCGCATCCGAGAACGATTACTGGAAGGGGCCACGCTTGAACTGGCGGAGACGAAAACCTTGGCGCTCTCCATGACAGTCGCATCCCGTAACGTGCAATCGTACCCCTCCCGCTGTGCTGCCCACCCTTCTACTCCTTCCTACCCCTCCTGGACCCAGCTGACAAGCTCCTCAGCCGGGGCCCTGCCTTCCCAATACGCCTGCGCCGCACGCCGATCAGCGCACCCTGGGTGTCCCCGCTGCTACTTCTGCAGTCAGCAGAAGCACCCCCGCAAAAATTGCCCGGCCCGCACTGCCGTTTGTAAAGCCTGCAGTAAAAAGGGCCACTTCGCGGCTGTGTGCCAGGCCTGCGCAATCGCTGCGATCGCACCCACTATTGCCCCCTCCCCCACGCCAGACGCACAATGGGAGCTGCCATCTTCTCCTCCCGGGTCCATGTGCGACCAATGGGTGCCGCCATCTCGTCCCGACCCCGCAATATGCGCACCATGGGCGCCGCCATCTTGTCCCCCACAGGGTCCCCGGACATCCCGACATCGGAACCGCACACGCTCACCACCCGAAGCATCCAACGGCTACCCGCAGCTCGCTTCGATGACGCTGGACCAATCTCGCCCGCACAACCTGGCCACCGCGTCGACGACGGTGAAAATCAACGGCCACGCGACCTCGTGCCTGCTGGACTCCGGGAGCACCAAAAGCTTTGTTCACCCAGATACGGTAAGGCACTGCTCCCTCGCGGTCCACCCTGCCAATCAAAGGATCTCCCTCGCCTCTGGATCCCACTCCGTCCCGATCCGAGGCTTTTGTACAGTCACCCTCACGGTCCAGGGCATAGAATTTAGTAACTTCCGCCTCTATGTCCTTCCTAATCTGTGCGCTGCACTCCTGTTGGGCCTGGACTTCCAGTGCAACCTCCAGAGCCTCACCCTCAAATTCAGCGGGCCCTTACCCCCCCCTTACCGTTTGCGGCCTCGCGACCCTCAAGGTCGATCCCCCTCCAATTTTGCCAATCTAACTGCGGATTGCAAGCCCGTTGCCACTAGGAGCAGATGGTACAGCACCCAGGACAAGACCTTCATCAGGTCCGAAGTCCAGCGGCTGCTTAAGGAGGGTACTATCGAGGCCAGCAACAGCCCCTGGAGAGCCCAAGTGGTAGTGGTTAAAACTGGGGAGAAACACAGGATGGTCGTGGACTACAGCCAGACCATCAATCGGTACACGCAGCTCGACGCGTACCCCCTCCCACGCATATCTGATATGGTCAATCAGATTGCGCAGTACCGGGTCTTCTCAACAATTGACCTGAAATCCGCCTACCAGCAGCTCACCATCCTAAAGTCGGACTGGCCATACACTGCCTTTGAGGCGGACGGTCGCCTCTACCACTTCCTTAGGGTCCCTTTCCGCATCACAAATGGGGTCTCGGTCTTCCAAAGGGAGATGGGCCCAATGGTCGACCAGTACAGTTTGCGGGCCACCTTTCCGTACATAGATAATGTCACCATCTGCGGCCATGACCAGCAGGACCATGATGCCAACCTCGATATATTCCTCCGCACTGCCACTCTTCTCAACCTAACCTATAACAAAGAGAAGTGTGTGTTCAGCACGACCCGGTTAGCCATTCTTGGCTATATAGTCCAAAACGGACTTCTCGGGCCCGACCCTGACTGCATGCACCCCCTCATGGAACTTCCCCTGCCCCACTGCCCCAAGGCCCTCAAACGCTGCTTGGGGTTCTTTTCCTACTACGCCCAGTGGGTCCCAAACTATGCGGACAAGGCCCGCCCATTCATTTAGTCCACCCAATTCCCCCTCGCGGCCGAGGCACAACGCGCTTTCGCCCGCATCAGAGCAGACATCGCCAATGCCGGGATGCATGCAGTGGACGAGTCACTGCCTTTCCAAGTAGAAAGCGACGCTTCAGACGTCGCCCTTGCCGCCACTCTAAACCAGGCAGGCAGACCCATGGCATTCTTTTCCCGCACCCTTCATGCCTCTGAAACTCGACACTCATCCGTCGAAAAGGAGGCCCAAGCTATCGTTGAAGCTGTGCGGCATTGGAGGCATTACCTGGCCGGTAAGAGATTCACTCTCCTTACGGACCAATGGTCGGTAGCCTTCATGTTCAATAACACACAGCGGGGCAAGATCAAAAATGATAATATCTTGCGGTGGAGAATCGAGCTGTCCACCTATAATTACGAGATTTTGTATCGCCCCGGTAAACTCAACGACCCCCAGATGCCCTCTCCCGAGGTACATGTGCCAGCGCACAAGTGGACCAACTCTCGGCCCTACACAACAGCCTTTGTCACCCGGGGTTCACTCGATTGTATCATCTGGTCAAAGCTCGCAATCTGCCTTACTCTGTCGAGGAAGTAAGGACAGTTACCAGGGACTGCCAGGTCTGTGCGGAGTGCAAGCCGCACTTCTACCGGCCAGACCGTGCGCGCCTGGTGAAGGCTTCCTGCCCCTTTGAACGCCTCAGCGTGGATTTCAAAGGGCCCCTCCCTCCCACCGACCGTAACACGTGCATTCTCAGTGTGGTCGACGAGTACTCCAGATTCCCCTATGCCATCCCATGCCCTGATATGACGTCTGTCACCGTCATCAAGGCCCTCAGCACCATCTTCGCTCTGTTCGGTTTCCCCGCCTACATCCACAGTGACAGGGGATCCTCATTCATGAGCAATGAGCTGCATCAGTTCCTGCTCAGCAGGGGCATAGCCTCCAGCAGGACGACCAGCTACAAACCCCGGGGAAACGGGCAAGTAGAACGAGAGAATGGGACGGTTTGGAGGGCCGTCCAGCTGGCTCTACAGTCCAGGAACCTACCAGCCTCTCGCTGGCAGGAGATCCTCCCTGCGCTCTACACTCCATCCGGTCACTATTGTGCACCGCCACTAATAACACACCTCATGAACGTGTTTTTACCTTCCCCAGGAAGTCCACATCCAGGGTGTCGCTCCCGACTTGGCTCGCAGCTCCAGGACCGGTCCTTCTCTGTAGGCATGTCCGACTCCACAAGGCGGACCCCTTAGTGGACAGGGTTCACCTGCTCCACGCCAACCCTCAATATGCCTACATTGAGTTCCCCGACGGCCGCCAAGATATTGTCTCACTCAGGGACCTGGCACCGTCAGGTTCCACCCCAACACACACTCCCCACCACCAATGCGCCCCCCCCCCCACCGCGCCGCCAATACTGACTCCACCAGACCACCCCCCCCTCCCCTTTTCCGCACAAGAGGACGAAGAGGACTTCGACACGCTCCCGGAGTTCCCCGATGACTGGCCAGCATCAGCACCGCCACCACCGCCATCGCTGCCACCTCCACCATCGCCAGCACCGACTTCACCGCCACCGTTACGCTGCTCCCAACGAAGCACCAAAGCACTGGACCGGCTGAACCTTTGACGGACTCCGGACCGTCAACATGGACTTTTCTTTTTCCTACCACTGTACATAATTGCACTAATTGTATATAGTTTCACGTCACCCCCGCCGGACTCATTTTTAACAGGGGTGAATGTGGTGAACCACTGTATTAGGGGATGTAAGGTAGGACCTGCATTACAGGTTCGCCGGTAGCTCCTGCTGGCTGGCTCCACCCACAGAGAACTGAGAACTGTATAAATATGCATGACCTCCAGTACCCTGCCATTTCACCAGCTGCAGCAGGAGGCCACGCATCTGACTGTAATAAAGCCACAGTTGTACCCAACTTTAGTCTTTGTGCAATTGATCGTGCATCACACGGGAAGAACGTGCAGACTCCACACTGACAGTGACCCAAGCTGGGAATCGAACCCTAGACCCTGGCGCTGTGAAGCAACAGTACAGACCACTGTGCTACCGTGATTGGGGGCATGGACAGGGTGGATAGGGAGCAGCTATTTTCCTTAGTTCAAGGGTCAGTTACGAGGGGACACAATTTCAAGGTGAGGGGCAGGAGGTTTTGGGGAGATTTATGGAAAACCTTTTTTACCCAGAGGGTGGTGACGGTCTAGAATGCACTGCCTGGGAGGATGAAGGTGGATTGCCTCAGATCTTTCAAAAGTAACTGGATGAGCACTTGGCACATCATAACATTCAAGGCTATGGCAAATGGGATTAGATAGGCAGGTCAGGTGTCTTTCATGCATCGGTGCAGACCTGATGGGCCGAAGGGCCTCTTCTGCACTGTATTATTCTGTGATTCTAATTTAATAATAATAATAGTAATCTTTATTGTCACAAATAGGATTACATTGCAATGAAGTTAGTGTGAAAAGCCCCTCCCAGTTCTGGTGAACGGTCACAAATGGGAAATGTTAGCATTGTTTCTTTTATCACAGATGTTGGCAGATCTGCTGAATATTTTCAGCATTTTCACTTTTTAATAATAAATGAATGAGTTGGTTTGGAAAGAAAGACTTGAGTGCTCTTTAAAAAAAATGACTTGCACTTATATAAAACTGTCTACAACCTCAGGATATCGCAAAGTGCTCACAGCCAATGAAGTACTATAAAAAATGTTATAATGTTGGAAACGAGGTAGTCAATTTGAACACAGAAAGTTCTCATGAACAGCAGTATGATGATGCCAAGATAATTTGTTATTCTTTCACTAATATTGATTGAGGGATAAACATTTGCCAGGGCACCCCACTTTTCTTCGAAAAGGCCATGGATTATTAAGACTGCCTGATGGCAGACCAGGCTTCAGTTTAACATCTCCCATAAGAGATGGCACCTCTGATAATGCAGAATTCCCTCAGTACGGCAGTGAAAGCGTCAACCTAGAATGTCTTTGGAGGATGTTTAAACTGTCAGCCTACTGACTCAGAGGTGAACATGCTGCCCATTGAGTCAAGGCTGATACTAACTAACTGGTGAAAGATCCAATTAAGCACCTAAATGGTTATTGGAAAGAGATTTATTCAGTAATTGGTGAGTTGATGCATTATTCTGTGAATGCTTAGCATCGATCTCTGCATTAAAGACTGCGCATGCATCAGTGGTACTGAATGGTGAACAGCAAACACAGAAATTGGTAGCTGAAAAAAGACAACATTGTTGTGAACTGTCAGATTATCAACGTTTTATGATGCCATTTTGCAGTGGCTAGATTGAAAACAACATTTTGTATTTTTGATTGCAAGCATGCAAATACACAGAGGATTTTGTACTCTTGCAAGTAGTCACATCTGTCAAATTCTCTTCTGGGAGAAATTAACTCGCCTTTGCAAGAAGTAGATCGATGGGGGGCTGGACAAATGCAATGTTAAAATCGTATGGCATATGCTCACGCAATTCTTGTTACCAGCTGTGGGGCCATAACTTGCTGATGCAGTGGAATCTGCTCAAGCAAAACCGCTGCACATATCTCTGTGGCGGTTCTCTGGCTATTTGTTGGGAACACCTTTGCAGGTTTTGCTGAATGTAAGTGTGCAGTCCCACAAAAGCCCGGCCAAAGAAGTCAATCAAACCATCTCATGCACTGCTTTCCTTAAATGCCCCAACTGTCTTTGGGATATCAAACCTTCTTCATTCTTGGACTTGTGGAACAGCACGATCAAACCCTGAAGAGAACAAAGGGAAGAAAAGAAAGATTTGAACATATATCTTTTTGCTGTCGCTCAAGATAATATGACGAGGCAGAATTAAATCACAGCGGTGATTTATTTACAAAGGAAGAACTTTATAGACATAGATCAAAACAGCTCCCAACACAGTACTAGTCCTACCGACTCCAGGGCCTCATCTGATGATTCTGTGGTCCCCCAGGTCCACTCTCTGGCACCCTATAGGCCCAGGTTCGCATGCTCAGTTCCCACAGGTTGTTGAAGGGTCACGGGGCCCGTGAAGGATCGTCCCCTTAAAGGGGCCACGCTATCACAATTTCACAATCTCAGGACTTATCAAAGCACTTCACAGCAAACCAGCTTCTCTGCTACTGAAACCCTCATCCATTCCTTTGTGCTCTCTAGCTGTGTCTATTTGCATATACTCCTGGCCAGTCAAACACTTTCTCTCCTGCATAAACTTAAGGTCATTCAAAACTCTACTGGTTGTGTCCTTACTTGTATCAAGTCCCTTTCACCCACTATTCCAGTACTCACTTAGCTACTTTGTGTGGTGTTGGGTGCTCTGGTGCACAGATGAGCCAACACAGTTGTATGTGGTACAACTCTATTTTATTATAACTCTTATAATACAGTTCGTTCTGGATACTCTGCACGTGATGTCTCCCTGAGTGTGTTTGGCAATAGATGTGTCCTGGTTCTCCTCTGCAGCTAATACTGACCACCGGGGGTCGTGTCTGTGCTTTTATATCTTTCTGTCATTGGTTGTGGTGATGTGTGTTCTGATTTGTCTGTTGGTGTGTCTATCATGATGTGTGTGTTTGAATATCATGACATCCCCCCTTTTTACAAAGATATGTGCCTACGTGGTTATAAATATAATTGTGTCGTGAGTGCATCGAAGAGTGTGTGTGTGTGTTATGTCCAGCGTGTGTATATGACGTAACTATTTACATGGGGCGATGTCGGGTGCGTCACACTAACAAGGTTGTACCATAACAAAACTTGGATGCGAGAGAAAAAAAAAAACTTGAACATTGGTCTGGTCAGACGATATCTGGAACAATAAACAACAACAGGTTATAATACAGAAGTGTTTGACTTTTTGAACGTATGAACAGCGTTATAAGTCCAGTCTAATGGGTGACCGCCTCAAGAATGGGCTGGTCCTCAAGCCGGTTCAGCTGTGGAGATTTGGTTCTGGTGGCGATGGAAGGGGCATGATCCGTGGCATCTCCACGAAGTCATCCTTGGGAACCAGTGGAGGATCCGGCGTGTGCGTACGGTTCAGTTGCGAGCGTGGAAGGCGGCGCAAAGCTCGCTGATTGCGCCTACGCACCAATCCATCCGCCCTGCATGCCAGGAACAAGGTGGAGTCTTTTTCTTTTTATGTTTGTGGTGGACGGCATCTTGTAGCCGATGGGTCATTGCCATCGAAGTAGCACCATCACTAATATCATGCAAGGCGATGACTGTGCCAGATGTGGAAGTTGGCCGAGACCGTGTACGCTGGTTCCGGCCACCTGCTGTGCCGGAAGGGCGACTCCGCAGAGAAACGTCGAAGCATGTCGCCTTGGAGAGAGAATTGTTGCTCGCATCAACGTCTGGCGATGGCGCGAATTGGTGTGTCCATCTTGGACCGCCGGTGCTGGTTGCCACTGCCGACCCAGTGGGACTGCCACGCGATCCATTCCCTGTCGCCGTGGCATCCGCCGTCACCCTGAGCGTGCCATCACCGAGGCCGCGACACCGCCCGTCCGGAGCAAGGTCTGGCGTGCGCGAATCAGAGTCGGCGCTTGGCTGCTCCCCATCTGGAGTCCGGTCTGCCTTCCGTCGATGCCCCCCGTCCGGAGTCCCAACAGGTTCACTGGAGGCAGCCGAGATTCCCTGAAGCTGCACTTCTGGAGTCGGAACATGCAGGAATGCACCAACCAGTGGAGAGTGTCGAGCCATCGAGGGTGGAAGCGGTGCGCTGCCACCGCAGTCGTCAGTGGTCCCACCGTGATCGTCGAGTGCCTCGGTACGCACTAGGCGAGGTCTGTCACCTTGCACCTTTTGCATGGGAAGTGGGATGCTGTCGTCACTCGTCTCACATCCCGTGGATAGATCCTCATTAGCAGCTTGCTGTTCACTAGGGTTGGGTAAATTGTCAGAGTTTTCATCTGGTGGTGCACACCATGTCGGTGGACTGTCATTGTCTTGCCGTTGTCCTTCATTTGGGCTTTTCTTCTTTGGAATTTTAAATCTTCCCCCAGACATTGCAGAACCTTGTTTATTACCCCCAAATTCTCCCATAGGTATGGTCTCGAATATAGGATCCAATGTTTCTATCGACATTGTACTATTTTCCAAAGAACATTCCGTTTCACTTTTCTTCTCAGGTGCCTCATGTGTATCTTTGTCTAATGTACATGCCTTCATGGTCTCTGGGTCTGATTTTGCTGGGACTGGCATGGTCACAGTCTCTCTTTTACTGTTCTCAATTGCCCACATTATACTCCCCATACATAACTGCTTAATCACTGGGGTTAGTGTGGTACAATGGATAATCGGGTCGACCTTATCTGCATCTTCACCATTAGTGGAAAGCACACTTGGTTCACTTGACACTGCTGTGGGTTTTAAATTCGTTATCTGGCTACTCGATGTCGGTGTCCTCAGGATTCTTGCTCCAATGTTCTGCTCAATAATCAGTGGAGCGTGTATAGGTTCAATGCAATTAATGTTCCCCTCAAGGTTTGAAGAGTCATTACTGACTAACTGCTGGTCTCCGAAGTTGGGACTTTGCGGCGTTGTGTTGAAGGGAGACATTTGTCCCTGCTGTAGATATGATTCAGGTTGTGTTATTTCCATTACCTGAGGATCAATGTCTTGTCCATTTTTTCGATCCGTACTAAAACACTGGCAATTCTCAGTCTGCTCCTTGCAAGTTAAACATTCAATTAATTTCGTTAGCAAATCCTCAGCATCCTTCTGTGGCCGTGCAGCATTATTAATCTCTGTTCGGCTATAATGATCCTGAAGGTCAGCGCATAAACCTTTTTTCTTCGGGCTTGGACGAGGCGATTCCTTTGGCTTGTCTTCAGTTGGGCTTGAACAGTCTTCAGCGCTGTGCCCTTCATTGTAGCATGAGAGACCGTCATGTTCATGCTGCTGTGTAGTGGAGCATGGTAGGCTGTTATAGCCTTCTTGCTGTTCACGTGAGCATGGCAGACTTGCATCGTCTGCCGCTGGTTGGTCAGGAGAGGTTGCTAGACCCTCATGGTCTTGTTCCTGCAAGGACTGCGCTCTGGAGTCTTGCGTTCCTTCCATCGTGGAGTCCGTCCACGAGCTCTCTGTGGAGGCTTGTGACACTGGAGTCACTTCTTGTTCGTGCAAGGACTGCGCTCTGGAGTCTTGCGTTGCTTCTATCGTGGAGGCTGTCCACGAGCTCTCTGTGGAGGCTTGTGACACTGGAGTCACTTCTTGTTCGTGCAAGGACTGCGCTCTGGAGTCTTGCGTTGCTTCTATCGTGGAGGCTGTCCACGAGCTCTCTGTGGAGGCTTGTGACACTGGAGTCACTTCTTGTCCGTGCAAGGACTGCGCTCTGGAGTCTTGCATTTCTGCAATTGTGGAGTCTGTCCATGAGCTTGCTGTGGAAGCTTGTGACACTGGAGTCACTTCTGGTTCATGCGAGGACTGCACTCTGGAGTCTTGCATGTCTTCTTTCATAGAGTCGGGAACGTTGAGCGGGACGTGGACCACGCTCTGTGTGGCAGCAGGGTACTCTCCGTGTGCTTGCACCGCTCCCTGTCTGTTAATGTCAGGCTGCAGCATCACCCGGTACTGATAAGTTGGAACGTCATATCTGCTGGATTGAAGATCCTCAAATCCGAAAAATGAATCCGCATCTGCGTCGGATTCAATGTGGGGGCCGCCAATGTGCAACACGAAAGGTTCGTCCGAGTCATAGTCATATAGGACCACGGAGCTATCATTGGGCTCGCGAGGTCCGGAAACACTGTAAAGATCGTCATCGAAGTATTCAAGGTCGGAATCATCGGCTTGTGCGTAGGTAACTGCTTGTCGGAGGGTTCTTCGGAGGTCAAATTCATCTCCTGGGTCAATTTGCGGCACTGTGCTGTCATTCCAGGTGAGGGAAGGTTGTTTTACAGCTTTAACAGATTTTTGTTTTTTTGATTTGGGACGTTTCCCTTTTAAATTGGATTTGGGACATTTCCCTTTTAAATTGGTGCAGTCTGGGGCCTCTGACATCCTGACGCTCGGTATGTAGCACGTAGGAAGCGACTGCGCATGCTCAGATCGCTGTTCCTTTACCGATGGCCGTTTTCTTGACTGCGCATGCGCAGCATCTGGCGCATGCGCAAATGAAACTTCCGGTTCTGCGCACTTCTCGCGCAACTGTGCTAGCGTTATACCTTTAGCAAGATGGCCGCCGACCTCGACCCAGCCTTCTCTCAGGCCCGGGATTTCGGCCTCTGGGAATTCGGGCTCCGGGATCCCAGCCACGAGGTGAGTACTGCAGCTTTTCTTACCTTTATGTGCCGAGTGGATTGCGTTTTCTTCACAGTACTTGGAGAATTTGCCCAGGACTGCCTGGTAATCGTACCTTTGTTGCCTCCTGAAGAACCTGAACCTTCTGAATATTTCTCTTGCCCTTGCCCCGGCGATGGTGAGGAGAAATTCAATTTTTTCCCTATCATCCAGGTCTTTGAGTTCAGCTGCCACCAGGAACAATTCGAACATTTGCCGGAATCGCCGCCAGTTTTCGCGGAGGTCGCCGTGGCACTGGAGCGGCTGCGGAACTGGGAGCTCTATCATTTTGCCTGGGCACTGCTGGTTGTCTGTGTACACTGAGGTATGCCGGCAGGTATCGATCCACTCCTGTACCATGTGGTGTTGGGTGCTCTGGTGCACAGATGAGCCAACACAGTTGTATGTGGTACAACTCTATTTTATTATAACTCTTATAATACAGTTCGTTCTGGATACTCTGCACGTGCTGTCTCCCTGAGTGTGTTTGGCAATAGATGTGTCCTGGTTCTCCTCTGCAGCTAATACTGACCACCGGGGGTCGTGTCTGTGCTTTTATACCTTTCTGTCATTGGTTGTGGTGTTGTGTGTTCTGATTTGTCTGTTGGTGTGTCTATCATGATGTGTGTGTTTGAATATCATGACACTTTGTTGCCTGGTTAAACAGTGCCTTGGTTTTTGTGCCATGTATTAAAATCCCTTATGGCCTTATCCCACCCTATCTATGTAATCATCTCCAGCGCTACAACCTTCCAAGACCTTTGCACTCCTCTAATTCTGGCCTCTTGAACATCTTTGATTAATTGTCCCATCATTGGTGGTCAAATCTTCAGATTCCTGGACCTAGGTTCTGGGATTTCCTATCTGAACCATCTCTGCCTCTCATCCTTACGTCCTCCTTCAAGACACATCTTGAAACCTACCTAACTGACCAAGCTTTTGGTCACCTGACCTAATATCTCCTTATGTGACTTGGTGTCATGTTTTGTTTGATGTTGCCTTGGGATCATTTTAAAAAATGATTTCCCGGGATGTGGGCATTTGCTGGCATGGTCAGCATTTATTGCCCATCTCTAATTGTCCTGGAGAAGGTGGCAGTGTGTTAACCTCTGGAAAAGCTGCAGTCCCTGTGGTGTAAGTACGTTCACAGTGCTGTTAGGGAGGGTGTTCCAGAATTTTGACCCAACGACAGTGAAGGAACGGTGATATATTTCCAAATCACAATGGTGTGGGGCTTGGTAAGGAACTTGCAGACGTCCCCATGTACCTGCTGCCCTTATTCTTCTCCGATAAGTTCATGCATTTGGGAGTTGCTGTTGAGGGAGCCTTGTGAGTTAGTGCAATGCATCTTGTAAATGGGACACATTGCTACCACGATGTGTTGGTAGTGGAGGGAGTGAGTGTCGAAGGTGGTGGATTTGGTGTCAATCAAGCGACTGCTATGTCCTGGATGGTGTTCAAGCTTCTTGAGTGTTGGAGCCGCACTCAACCAGGCAAGTGCAGAGTATTCCATCACACTCCTGACTTGTACCTTGTCTATGGAGTCAGAGGGTGAGCTACTCTGTGCAGAATTCCTAGCCTTTGACTGCTCTTGTAGCCACCGTATTTATATGGCTGGCCCAGCTCAGATTACGGTCAATGGTAACCCCCCCAGGATGTTGATAGTGGGGAACTCAGCAAGCGATGGTAATGGCATTGAATGTTAGCGGGTGATCGTGATCATTGCCTGGCTCTTATGTGACATGAATGTTTCTTGCTATGTGTAAAATTCGAACAGGACTAGACAGGGTAGATGCAGGCAGGATGTTCCAAATGGCCAGGGAGTCCAGGACCAAGTCTCAGGGTGTGGAGGTAAACCATTTAGAATTGAGATGAGGAGAAATTTCTTCACCCACAGAGTGGTGAGCCTGTGAAATTCATTAACTACATACAGTAGTTGAGGTCAAAACATTGTATGGTTTCAAAGAGGAGTTAGATATAGCTCTTGGGGCTAAACGGATCAAAGGATATGGGGAGAAAACGGGAACAGGTTATTCAGTTGGATGATCAGACATGGTTGTAATGAATGGTGGAGCAGGCTTCAAAGGCCGAATGGTCTACTCCTGCTCCTATTTGCTATGTTTCTATGCCACTTGTCAGCCCAAGCCTCGATATTGTCCAGGTCTTGCTGTATTTGGGCATGGACTGCTGCAGTATCTGAGGAGTTGCAAATGGAGCTGAACATTGTGCAATGATCAATGAACATTTCCACTTCTAACCATATGATGGAAGAAAGATCATTGATGAAGCAGCTGAAGATGCTTGAGCCTATGTCACTATCCTGAGAAACTCCCACAGTGATGTCTGGAACTGATATGATTGACCTCCAACCACCACAACAATCATTCTCCTTTGTGCAAGTTATGACTCTAACCAATGGAGAGTTTTCTCCCAGTTTTGCTAGGGCTCATTGATGCCACACGGCGTCCAATGCTGTCTTGATGTCAAAGACAGTCACTCTCACCCCACCTCTTTGAGTCCAGCTCTTTAGGCCCTTTAACCTGCTCTGCCATTCAATATGATCATGGCTGATCGTCCATCTGAACACCATGCTCCCACGCTCTACCCATATCACTTGACATTTTTAGGGCCTAGAAATGTATCTATTTCCTTCGTAAATATATCTAATGACTTGGCCTCCACAACCTTCTGTGGTAGAGAATTCCACAGGTACCCCCCTCAGAGGGAGGTGACCCCATGTTCCAGCCCCCCGCCCAGCCAGAACAAACGACATCCATGCATCCAGTCTGTCCAGCCCTGTCAGGGTTTTATATGCTTAATTGAGATCTCCACTCATTCTTCGAAATTCCAGTGGACACAGGCCCAATCGAACCAATCTACCCTCATACAACAATTTTGCCATTCCAGAAATCAGTCTGGTGTCAGCTGTAATGAGGCCAGGAGCTGAGTGGCCCTGGCAGAATCCAAACAGAGCATCAATCAGCAGGTTATTTCTGAAAAAGTTCTATGTTGTGTTATGTACTCTGGGATAACACAGGCTGCAACTGGATGCAGCTTTAACCAAAAGATACTCCAAACCTTGAAGTTAGTTCAATCTGATTTATTGAACCAATAGCACAGTTAGCACAGTTCTCTATGAGTTCGACTCTCTGCTAACCTAAGTGTGGTTACTCTGTCTGACTGAATCAGACTAGCTCTTAGCCTCGTGCTGGAGGTGTGATACAGTACATACACCCTGACTCACTCTGTAGATGTTCATCAGTGGAAAGAGGCGGAGTGTGAGCGCCTCGTGCCTTTTATAGTGATAATACCACCCCTGAGTGTCCTGCCTGCTCATTGGTCATGTCCTGTTCTCCGTGTTCATTAGCTGCCTGTCTGTGCCTGTCTGTATATCATTATCTGCATGTCTGCATATCATGACACCTCCCCCTTTTATTTTTAATGTTTTGTTGGCACATGGGAACGTACTTACATGTGGTGGCATATATTAACATATTTACAAGCGGTGGCATATGTGAACATATTTACATGTGAAGACACTGTCTAATGTGAAAAAACAGAATATAGCAAACACAACAAATGTTCATAAGTCCAGTCTCTGGGACTTGCATCTGATCCTTGTTAACCGCCGGAGAGGTGGTGGTGGGGATGACGCGCCTTGACAGGCGGGATGGAAGCCTGACTGGTGGCCTCGTAGTTCGAGGTATCAGGAGGAGGCAAAACAATGGACGGAAACGGAGAAGAAAGCGGCTGCGGGCAGGCAACTTTGCGCAGTGCCTGTCTGTTTCGTCGCACAACAGAACCATCAGCCATCAGTACAACGTACGAGCGGGGTGCAGCCTGTCGAACAACGACAGCTGGAGCATACCAGCCACCATCCGGTATCTTGATCCTGACGGTGTCTGTCGGGGATAACACGGGAAAATTGGTGGCATGAGCATCATAGCCCTGCTTTTGCTGGTTTCGGAGCTGCTCCACCTTCTGCAGCACTGGGAGGCGATCCAGGTTGGGCAAGTGTATGGCTGGAAGTGTCGTCCGCAGGTCCCTGTTCATCAGGAGTTGAGTCGGCGACATGCCAGCCTGTATGCAAGCAGTGCGAGGTAGATGTCAGAAGCAGAATCCGCGGCCTTACAGATGAGCTATTTCACAATGTGCACCCCTTTTTCAACCTTCCCATTGGACTGCGGATAGTGTGGGCTGGAAGTGACATGTTTGAAATGGTATGACTTGACAAATATAGACAACTCGTGGCTCTTGAAGCACGGGCCATTGTCACTCATGACAGTGAGTGGGATACCATGCCTGGAGAACGTCTCCTTACAGGCCTTGATGACGGTCCAAGATGTGAGGTCAATAATCAACACGTAGTCACGACCATTCGCACAAAAGAGGTTGATGCCAATCTTGGACCACGGGGAGGTCTCGATTTCATGCTGCTGGAGCGTCTCCTTGCTCTGCGCTGGCTGGAAGTGTTGACAGGTCGCACAGATGAGAACCATGTTTGAGATGTCCTGGCTAATACCGGGCCAGTAGGCAGCCTGCCTGGCTCTGCGTCTGCACTTCTCGACGCCCAGATGTCCATCATGGATTTGGCGGAGCACCAAGCTCTGGAGACTGAGTGGAATGACAATCCGATCCAGCTTGAGGAGGATACCATCAATCACCGTCAGGTCGTCCTTTACATTGTAAAATTGAGGGCACTGCGCTTTCTGGCAGCCATTGGCAAGGTGGTGCATGACATGCTGCAAGAGGGGGTCTTTGGCTGTCTCCTCGCGGATACGAACCACCTTCTCACCAGATGCCGGGAGGGTGCTAGCACACAGCTGCACCTGTGATTCAATCTGCCAGATGATTTCCAGCGGTTCCCCAGGCAATGTGATGTAGCGGGACAATGCATCAGCGATGATGAGCTCCTTGCCAGGCCTGAACACTTAAGTCAAAGGCGTACCTTTTGAGTTTGAGGAGGATGCGCTGCAACCGAGATGTCATGTCGTTCAGGTCCTTGTGGATAATGTGGACCAGAGGCCTATGATCCGTCTCGACAGTGAATGTCGGCAGGCCATAGACATAGTCGTGAAACTTGAGAATGCCAGTGAGAAGACCCAGGCATTCCTCTATTTGCGCATACCTTGTTTCGGTGGGCGTCATGGCCCTCGATGTGTAGGCTACCGGTGCCCAGGATGAAGTTCCATCGCGTTGAAGCAGCACCGCACCGATGCCAACCTGGCTCACATCTGTTGAGATCTTTGTCTCCCTGTCTGGGTCGAATAATGCCAAGACGGGTGCAGTGGCGAACTTGGCTTTCAGCTCCAGCCACTCTGCCTGATGTGCTGCCTTCCACTCAAAGGCAGTGGACTTTTTCACCAGGTTTCATAGGGCCGTGGTGTGTGAGATGAGGTTTGGGATGAACTTGCCCAGAAAATTGACCATGCCCAGGAAGTGCAACACCGCCTTCCTGTCTTCAGGGACCTTCATGGCTTTGATGGCCTTGACCTTGTCTGTGTCCGGGCACACGCCCTGCTGAGAGATCTGGTCACCTAGGAACTTGAGTGTCGACATGCCAAAGCAACATTTGGACCTGTTCAGCCTCAGGCCATTGGCATGGACTCGGCGGAATACCTGCTGGAGACGGGAAACATGCTCTTCAGGGGTCGTGGACCATATGATGATGTCGTCCATGTACACACAAACCCCTTCAATGCCCTCCATCATCTGCTCCATGATGCGATGGAAGATCTCTGATGCTGAGACAATGCCAAACGGCATGTGATAATAGCTGTATCTGCCAAACGGTGTGTTGAAGGTGCAGAGCCTTCTGCTGGACTCATCCAGCTGGATTTGCCAAAATCCATGTGATGCATCTAACTTGGTGAAAAAACGTGTGTGTACAATCTCACTGGTGAGTTCCTCCCGGTTCGGGATGGGGTAGTGTTCACGCATTATATTCTTATTGAGATCCTTGGGATCAATGCAGGTGCGCAGGTCTCCCGAAGGCTTTCTAACACACACCATCGAGCTGACCCAGTCAGTTGTTTCGGTTACGTTGGAAATGATGCCCTGTTGCTGAAGATCCTTGAGCTGTGCCTTCAGGCGCTCCCTCAGCGGAGCCAGGACCCGGCGTGGTGTGTGGACCACTGGCTTGGCATCAGGACGCAGCAGAATCTTGTATCGATATGGCAGCATGCCCATCCCGTCAAACACATCCGGATACTGAGCGAGGATGTCGTCAATGCCGGCCTGAAGATCCACTTGGAGGATGTTGTTGTGTAAACCTGCTGCACGAGGTTCAGCTGCTTGCAGGCCTGCGCGCCAAGTGGGGATGCCCTGTCTGACTTGACAATTTCAAAACGTAACCATGCATGGGTGCTCCGGTTGGAGCCGAGTAGATGGCAGGATCCCAGTGCCGTGATGGCATTTCCGTTGTAGTCCAGGAGCCTGCAGGCTGCTGGAAGGACCTTGGGGGGCTTCCTGATGCGTTTGAAACCTGCCTGTGAGAGATGGTTGGCAGAAACACCTGTGTCCAGCTTAAACTGGATGGAGCAGTGGTTGACCTGCATCACCGCACGCCATTCGTCCGCAGAATCCATAGTGATGATAGATTGAATTTGTGATGAGTTGGATGTGGCATATTCACATTTGGTAATGATGCCCACACAGTAGGCGGAGTCCAGGCATTCTTCCTCTGGATCCATTGTGCTACCAGGATCAGAATCCTGTAATCGTTGTTGCACACTCTGAACCCGCCGTCGTCGAAATTGGGAGTGCTGGCCCCTGACTGGTGGTGTAGACCTGCACAAGGCTGCATAGTGTCCAGGCTTCCCACAGTTTAAACATCGCCTGCCTCTTGCGGTGACGTGTTTCTTTAAGTGGGCGTTGTCGCAGTTCGAGCACGTCATGACGTCAGCGTCCTGACACTCCGCGTGACGTCCCACAGGCGCAGTGCAGGTGTCGGCCGCTTCGTTATCCTGTTCGCATCGTGCATGCGTGGGGCCCCAGGAAAAGCGCGTAAAATGGCCGCTTTCATCAATGCTGAGGCACTGCATCCGGGAGATGGCCTGCACACTCTCTGCCTCGTGGGAGGCAAGTTTCTCATTTTCAGCCGATTTGTACTGGGCATAGCGATTTTTGGCGTGCTCATGCACTGTGCATGTTTCAATCGCGACTGGCAGGGTCATATGCTTGATTTTCAGTAGCTGCTCTCTCAGAGGATCAGAGTGAACTCCAAAAATGATTTGGTCTCTGATTATGGAGTCAGCAATATCACCAAAGTTGCAGGACAGCACTAGCAGGCGGAGGTTAGTTAAGAAGGAGTTGAAAGATTCATCTTTACCTTGTAGACACTGTTTGAATATGTAGCGCTCGAAGATTTCCAGGATGGTCTGAAACTTTGTCTTGTCCTAGCCTTCGATGAAGTGAAAAGAGTTGAAGAGTTTGATGGCTTGATCACCCGCTGTTGAGAGGAGAAGCGCAATCTTCCTTGCATCAGGCGCACCCATGAGGTCTGAAGCTTCGATGTACAGCAGAAACTTTTGCTTGCATGTCCGCCAGTTGGCACTGAGATTGCCGGAGGTCGTAAGCTGGTGAGGAGCCTGAATCTTCTCACTGGTGCCGGGATACATTCGCTGGTCGTCACGGAATGGACTGAGGTAAACCACCTAGATTAAGCAGTCTCCTGGCAGCATGTCGTGTTATGTACTCTGGGATAACACGGTCTCCAACTGGATGTAGCTTTAACCAAAAGATACTCCAGACCTTGAAGTTAGTTCAATCTGATTTGTTGAACCAGTAGCACAGTTAGCACAGTTCTCTATGAGTTCGACTCTCTGCTAACCCAAGTGTGGTTACCGGGATTCGAACCGGGTCCTCAGCGCCGCAGTCCCAGTGCTAACCACTGCGCTGCATGCCGTCCTCGCTCGGCATTTCTGATTTAAGGTCGTGGCAATTGCTTCAGCCTTGTCTTTTGCATTGATAATCTCGATTCCCCTATCATTGACGATGGGAATATTTGTGGCGCCTCCTACTTCAGTGAGTTGTTTAATTATCCAGCAGCATTCAAGACTGTTTGTGGCACAACTGCAGAGCTTAGATCAGTTCCGTTGGTTGTAGATTGTTTAGCTGCCTTTTCCATGTTGCTTTTGTTGTTAGTCCTGTCGTAGCTTCACCAGGTTGGCATCTAACTTTTAGGTGTGCCTGGTAATGCTTATGGCATACCCACCTGCATTCTTCATTGAACCAGCGTTGATCCCCTGGCTTGATGCTGATGGGAGAATGGGAGATATACTGGGTCATCAAGTTACAGATTGTGGTTGTATACCATTCGGCTGCTGTTGATGACCCAAGTTTTGAATTACTTGATCTATTTGAATATGGTGGTAGTGCCATGCAACACGATGGAAGATAAAGATAAGTCGCCACAGGCTGCTTTTCATTTTGAGGGGGATAGCTGACTGGTGGTGATTTAACCTGAGGATCACCACACCTCAGGCGAGAGGCAAGGTTGAGAAGGTGAATGATGGAGGGTATCCTCAATGTGAAGATGGGACTTCATCTCTTGTGTGGTGGTCCCTCCTACCAAAACTGTCACAGACAGAAGAATCTTTTTTTTTTAATTTAGAGTATCCAATTCATTTTTTTCTAATTAAGGGGCAGTTTAGCGTGGCCAATCCACCTGCCCTGCACATCTTTGGATTGTGAGGGTGAGACCCACGCAGACACAGGGAGAATGTGCAAACTTCACAAGGACAGTGCCCCAGGGCCAGGATCGAACCCGGGTCCTCGGCACCACGAGGCAGCAGTGCTAACCATTGTGCCACAGTGCTGCCCTTAGTCAGATGAATCTTGGCAGGTGGATTGGTGAGAATGAATTCAAGTATGCTTTTCCCTCTTGCTGGTTTACCCCATTTGCCAAGGAACCTCACGGCTATGTTCTTTAGTACTCAGCCAGCTCATTCAGTAATGGTGCTGCTGAGCCAATTTTGTTGATGGACATTGAAGTTCCCCACCCAGAATACATTCTGCGCCCTTTCATCCTCAGTACTTCCTCTCAATGGTTATCAACATGGAGGACCAGTGCAACTGAAATGAGGTGCTGGTAATCAGCAGAAGGGTTCCTTGCCCATGTTTGACTTGATGCCAAGTGCTCAAGAATCTATCTTGCGAACTACCAGGACAATTCCTTCCTGAATTTATACCGTTGCGCCACGACCTCTTGTCTGACCGACAGGACAGCGACTGGGATGGTAATCACCAATGTCTGGGACACTGGAAGATATGATTCCATGAGTATGACTATGTCAGGCTGTTGCTTAACTAATCTGTGGGACAATTCCCAAGCCCCCAGACATTTGCAGGCTTGACAGGGCAGGGTATTTGTTGTCATTTCCAGTGCCCAGGTTAATTCCGGATGACCCGTCTGGTTTCATTCCTTTTTATAAACTTTGCAGCAGTTTGAGTGGCCAGTTAAGAGTCAACCACATTGCTGTCACATTTGGGCCATTATGATACACAGCCATAGTCTGTTCCAGTTTGTCACTCATTCGATTAGGAAAAAACTTGCTTCAGTTACCACAAACACTGCTGAAGGTGAAGCTGTATTTTTTTGGTAGTCAAATATTTTTTGTAATTCATGAATGACTATTTTACTTGGGAAAAGAATGACTCATGATGGAAGACAGCGGGGTCCTCCATCTCGCCGCATCCGTTTTCTCGTGCGACGCATCCCCGCCGACAGTGGGATTCTCTGTCCCGGCAGCCGACCAATGGGGTTTCCACTGTGGGCACCCCCACGCCATCGGGAAATCCTCACACCGTCGGGCTTGAGTGAGTACCGGTGGAACGGAGGATCCCGCCGACGGAGAATCCAGCCCAATGGCTGCAACACAATCAAAGGGGCACTAACAGATTTGTGTTGCAAGCTAATCTGCTGCTATGAAGGCCAGTAATCTTTGCACCACTGTTGCCTTCTGGTTAAATAATGTCTTAAGCACAAAGTCAGCCTGTCTCCAGTTTTAAAAGTGACAAAAGCAAACTTTTCCTCGAACATGAAAATCATACGGTCAAGGTCATTTGGATTTTTGTAGAGTCTTTCCAATTTGTCCGATTGCCCTGCTCATTCCTCATTGCTTTGTACATTTTCTCCTTTTCATGTGTTTATTCAGTTTCCGTTGAAGGACATATTGAATTTGCTCCCGTCATCCATTCAGGTCGTGCATTCCAGGTCACAACCATTGTGTAAAATAAATTCTCCTCATCTCTCCCCTGGTTGTTCTTGTCAATCGCCACCAGAGTCACCAATAATGTTGCCAATTAATAACGATGCTCTTTAGAGTCGCCAGGTATCAAATGATACCACCACAAGGCTTTACCGGATATCGATCAAAGGACCATACAACCAGTTAGTCAGTTCAAGTTCAAAGATGGTTTATTTACACACAAGAATTACTTCGATATGAAACACAAAACACTACAAGTTAAACTACACCTAACAACTACAATAACCTACACTTAACTTCAGGGCAACCAGCTCTATGCAGATGGACAAGGCCTTTGTCCGGATCTTGCGTGGCTGGGTGGAAGCAGTGGCTCTGTTTCTGCTGGACTCATCCGTCTGGTAGCGATTGTTGGTCTTGAACTTGTCTGTCTGGTTGTTATGCTGCTCTTGGGTTGGCATAGGCCGGATCCAAGAGAGACCGAGCACATGGCTGTGTCTCTTCTTATTCCTCTGGGATTTCGCACTCTTTGGGGCGGTCCTTAACTTGGACCCAATAATTCGACAGGCTTCAATCACGACCTTCGATTTTGGCAAATAAAGGGGCAGGTGTCTTGATGCCTGGGCGTGTCCTTAGCGGTCATTGACTTTGACTGTTTGGGCTCCCTGAGTAAAGGGAGTGGCGCCGATTAGTCTGTATCTGTATCGGTTACCTGAGTACAGTTCTTTTGTTCTGGGGAAATGGGTCATTAGAATGCAAACGAGCGGGGGTTTCGATCGCGTCTAGCTATCTGAGTTGCAAATACACACACAAGCTCTGAGTCTGTCTGAGTCCTGGGTTGGCCATAATTCCCATGGTCCTTTGCAGGTGGCCATCTGAGATGGCTACATTGTTTTGCCACTGTCCTTTAAATCTTTGTCGTTTTGCCAGTGAAAAGAGTTTTTCTTTATTTAGTCTATCCGGACTCCTCATAATTTGAAAAAAATGCAATTAAATCTCTCAGCTTTCTTTCAAAAATGTTTTATGATCCTCTAGAATAGGTCTAAATGTCACTTTTGTTAATTGGACACTGGTTGAAAGAAATGTTGGCCATGCCACATTTATTATTTATCCCTTCTCAGCAACCATACAACTGTCAAAGCCAAAGTGATTAGATAACCACACCATTTAACTCTGGGTAGGATATTTCTCCTGAAGGGCATTAATTCAAGTTTTGTTTTTAATCAGCCCACATTTACTGATTACTCATGTGAGAATTCTCCAGTGTGGTATTTTAACTCAAAACCATTATTAATAATAATAATAATAATAATAATGATCGCTTATTGTCACAAGTAGGCTTCAATGAAGTCACTGTGAAAAGCCCCCAGTCGCCACATTCCGGAGAAGGCCGGTACGGGAATTGAACCCACGCTGCTGGCCTTGTTCTGCATTACAAGCCAGCTGTTTAGCCCACTGTGCTAAGCCAGCCCCTAGTTTCCTGGTTGGGAACCTTAACCAATACAATGCCAAATTCCATAGATGCTCCGGTACTGTTCATATTAGCTGTGTCACTGTGTTGGTTGGGCCTGAATGAGTCCTGTGAACTATTTTGTTTGATTGTTGTGCAGGAGAACACAGCTCTGTTTTAGTGTTTTAGTGATGTCGTTTGAAGGATAAATATTGGCCAGGGAACGAGGGAGAACTATGCTTCTCTGTAAAATAGCACCATGAAAGCTTTTACATTGACCTGAGAGGGCAGGCAGGGCCTCGGTTTAATCCCTCATCTGAAAGACCCCTCAGTACCAAATTGGAGGTTTCAGCCTTGATTATGCACACTCGTTTCTGGAGTGAAACATGAACCAGCGACCATCTGATTCAAGGCAAGAACGCTACAAACTAAGCATAGTTGAAATCAAACTGTTTATCAAAATGTCTCCTTCTTCCAAAGCTACATACTCTTGCTGGCGGTATTGCACTGGATGTCAGCAGGTCTCTGAACCATCCCCACGTGGCCTTCCTTTGTGACTGAGTGTTGGCAGATTCGTTATCCTTGCACAGCATAGCACCTGAAACCCTGAGAACGAACAATGGTTTCCAGATGCTCATGCAGGTACTTTCGGCAGACACATATATTTGACGCTAATCGAATCCAGGCAGACAGGTGGAGTTTGCAGTCCTTATGGAAGCCTTAATTTTATTGTGCTTGCTACGTTCTCTCCCCACAAGTTCATGAACTGGATGTTGCATTTTTGGGTCAAATGTGCAGTTATCAGGAACAGCAACCTAACATGGGTTTTGCCTTGACTGTGATTGCCTCGAGGCCTTTCCCTAAAACTAATTTGAAAGGGAAAGTAGGAGGACTATCACAAAGAACAAAATATAATTTAGGAGTTCACCGATAAACTGATTGGTAAGGACCAAATCCTCCAAGCAAATGAAGAGAATTCTTTGCATGAACTGTCCATGCTAAAATAGTTGACAATATACACGTTAAACGATTAGCCAGAATTTTGCTCACCTTTTATCAATCACAGAGTCTTTCCTTTCACATAGACCATTGTAAAAGTACTCTCAACTGTGGCATTCTGACAATAATATCAATATTCTCACACATATTTCTTGGCAAATTCACCTCCTTTATCAATCAAAAGCTTTGGTGGTGTCCCAAGTCCTATCCCGGTCCATAGCTCCTCTTTTTTCTAGAATAACTTACTTCTCCTTGCGATATATTAGTGTGGAATGCTAACTCTGCTCGCCAAATCTATAAAATGCAGAATAAAAACATTTCCAGCTTTGTCCCACAGCTATAATTTCATAGCAATTACCTTATTAAAATCATCTTCCAATAAAAAGTTTGCAATAGAACATGGCAGTGTCCTTTGATCCTATCGACAGATTTCACCATTCTCAACTGTCACTTCTCGGAACCTTGTACAGTCCTCAACAGATACATCTGTATCTTTAAGCAGGATTTTGAACCATTGCCAAGAAGGGTGGGAAAATTTAATATGAAATTCCAGGAAGGCAGTGAAAGCTCCAGAGAGGGCGCTGAAAAGATTTACAAGAATGGTTCCAGGGATGAGGGATTTCAGTTACATGGACAGATTGGAGTGATTGTCAAAAGAATCAAAGATGGCATGTGAAAAAACATTTTTTCCTTGGTAGCACAGAACTTGAATGTTGCTGAAAAGAGAGACACGTTGCCACAGCTTTTCATCCTTCACTTATCAGGACAAATGCAGAAAAGACAAACTTCAAAGCAACACAACAATTTGGTCTACAGGAGAAAATGGTGCTGATTGGTTGACTGTGATTGGCCGAGGCATTGGCATGGAGAAAACAGTAGTCCTTGTAGTCCCAGCAGTGGCCAGTGCTCCCGGCTGGTGGTGCTTGGAATACAGAGCTGCCAGCCATTCGGATGGCCGGCAGCTCTCTAACAAACATGGGAACATAGGAATTAGGAGCAGAAGTAGGCAATTCAGCCCTTCAAGCCTGCTCCGCCATTCCAGCAGATCATGGCTGATCTCTTCATGGTCTCAAATCCACCTCCCTATCTGTTCCCCACATCCCTTCAACCCTCTAATGTGGGACTTACTCCCCAAAAATGGGTGGATGTCTCCACTAAAAGCAATTCACACAGTTTTTTAAATGTTTAAATTAGGCAAAGAGTATATTTCACAGTCTCAGAGAGATTGATAAACCTGGCAATATTCTTGTTACTGAAAAAACCCAGGGTACCAATCCGGGCAAATATTAAGCTTGGTTTAAAATCAGACTACAGTCTTGCAACACCAGGTTAAAGTCCAACAGGTTTATTTCAAATCACTAGCTTTCGAAGTGCAGCTCCTTCATCAGGTGAATGAAGAGGTGGGCTCTACAAACACATATATAGACAAATTCAATGATGCAAGATGATACTTTGAATATGAGTCTTTGCAGAAGGCAAGTAGTGGGGGTGTCTTTCCAGGTCAAGACGGTGCGACTGAAGAGAAGAATAATCACAGGTTAAAGGGGTGTGAATTGTCTCAAGGCAGGACAATTGGTAGGATTTCACAAGCCCAGACCAGATTTTGGGGGGTGAATGTAATGAGACATGAATCCAAGGTTCCAGTTGAGGCCGTACTCATGCGTGAGGAACTTGGCTATCAGTTTCTGCTCGGTGATTCTGCGTTGTCGCGCGTCCTGAAGGCCCCCTTGGAGAATGCTTACCCGAAGATCAGAAGCCTTTGGCTGCTGAAGTGTTCCCCAACTGGAAGAGAACATTCCTGCATGGGGATTGTCACGCGATGTCTGTTCATCCATTGTTGCAGCATCTGCATGGTCTCGCCAATGTACCACGCCTCGGGACATTCTTTCCTGCAGCCAATGTTGGCCGAGTTGCATGAGTATGTACCCCGTACCTGGTGGGTGGTGTTCTCACGTGTAATGGTGGTACCTATGTCGATGATCTGGCATGCCTTGCAGAGGTTGTCATGGCAGGGTTGTGTGGTGTTATGGTTACTGTTCTCCTGAAGGCTGCGTAGTTTGCTGTAAACAATGGTCTGTTGAGGTTGCACAGTTGTTTGAAGGCAAGTAGTGGGGGTGTGGGGATGTCCGTGGCAAGATGTTTGCCTTCATCGATGATGTGTTGAAGGCTGCGAAGCAGATGTCGTAGTTTTTCCGCTCCGGGGAAGCACTGGACAACGAAGGGTACTCTGTCGGTTGTGTCCCGTGTTTGTCTTCTGAGGAGGTTGGTGCAGATTTTTGCTGTGGTGCGTTGGAACTGTCAATCAATGAGTCGAGCGCCATATCCCGTTCTTACAAGGACGTCTTTCAAAATCTGTAGATGCCTGTTACATTCCTCCTCATCTGAGTAAATCCTGTGCATACGGAGGGCTTGTCCATAGGGGATGGCTCCTTTAATGTGTTTAGGGTGGAAGCTGGAGAAGTGGAGCATCGTGAGGTTATCCATAGGCTTGCGGTAAAGCAAAGTGCTGAGGTGACCATCCTTGATTGAGATGAGTGTGTACAAGAAATCAACCGATTCTGGAGAGTAGTCCATGGTGAGTCTGATGGTGGGATGAAACTTATTAAACACACCCCAGTCCAACGTCCACATCTCCACATCATAAAATCAGACTGGAAGAGTACAGAATTGCGGCAGACACTTCAGTTCAATGAAGAGGAAGCGCTGCATTGTTGGTGGTGAGATATTTCAGATGAGATGTCAAACTGAAGCCACGCCCAGCGAATTGACCTTAGCAGTCTGACTTGTGGAACAATGAGATCTGCCCCACGAGATGTGATAGGCGTCATATAAGTATATTCTTTCTTCTGCTTGTTTATTAGCAGGAAAACTGTTGGGATGTTGCAGAACCCACCTGGTTCGTGAGTGCCCTTCATAAAAAGGAGAAAAGAGCTATTCCCTACCTGGCCTAGCCTGCATGCTTTTCTAGTGCTACCCTATGTGACTGAATTATAGTGCCCCCAAGGGCAACAAAGGCCAACAAATATTACCTCAGCAATGTTGGCCACATTCCAAGATTTTCCTTGTTTGGATGCTGCATCAACAGTTCCCATCCTTAGGCAATTGGAGGTCTTTAAAAAAATTCAACCTACACGTCACCAATTTCCTCCTTCAATCCCTGGAGGTTTCCTGAGGTGTGTTCCAACTGGCCCAGAAATTTGGTGGGCTTTTCATCTTTTTGCTGCTGAAGTTTAGACCATCTCAAAGATTCTGATTTGTAATGCAAGTGTGTTCAGTCCCCGTATTGAACCTTATACCAAGTCAGACAGTTAATTGCGATGTTCTAATGCAGAGTTCCTGGAAGGAGCAAAAGGCAACTTTGATCCTCGCAGCCTACATTACCTAATCCAACCAGTTATTAGATTTCACCCAAGCGTATTAATGGGGCTCCATTACCAGTGACTAATTTACGAGACGCGTCACTGTAAATAGCAGGAAATGTCTCTCAGGATCAACTGATTGCATTTAAAGTCTACCAGATGCTTGTCAAATGGGAAAGATGACATGCGTCGTAAATCCAAATTGCACTAACTCCTGTGGCGTGGTAGCACTTTTATTAAGTGTCATTCCCACTTATTCTGGTGAATACTGAATCGTTTGCATTTTTATTGTTTTTTATTTCATCCACACAGCGTGATAAAACACACAGGGGCGTTTGATTGGAACACAAATTCTGTTGCCAGCTAGATGGCATAAATTGGTGAGGGAAACGCAAGAGGCTCATTGTGTGTTGCAATGTCGCGGTGACTGGGGATGCAGAATGAAGGCAGCCCTGCTGGTTTTGAGATCTGGTTTGTTTCTATCGGAATAGAGATGTGATATAAATCCCATCGTTCTTACCTCACACTGTTTTGTCCAACTCTCACCTTTATGACAATATCTAATCTCCTGGCACTCTCATCCTCCTCCAAGCACCTTTTATATGTTGAAATTAAGTCCAATCAGAGCCCACTGTGGCTCAGTGGGAAGTATTCAACCCTCTCCATCTCCAGGTCATGGGTTTGACACTTCAGTACAGTACTAGGGAAGTGCAACACTCTTGGAAGTGCTGTGTTTTGTCTGAGATGGAAATGTGGGCTCACAGCTGCTCTCGCAGGAGGATGTCTTTTTTTAAAAACCCATGCACTATCTAAAGAAGAACTAGGGAGTTTCCCCAGTGTTCTGGCCAACATTTATCTTTGACTAACACCACAAAAACCAAGCATTATCATATGCTTGTGGGAGCTTGCTGTGCACGAATTGGCTTCCCCCATTCACTACATTATAACAGTGGCTGCACTTCAGAAGTATTTCATTAGCTGCAAATGCTTTTAAGATGCCCTGAGGTTATTTAGGTTATGAAGGGTGCTTTATAATCTCATTGAAACAGAAGATGCTCAAGGGGCTTGTCATGGTCGGTCCTGAGCGGTTGTTTTCCCTGGTTTAGTAATCTTAAATATGAAACCACTGTGTCAGAATAAGAGGTTGGACTGAGATGAGGAGAAATTTCTCCATTCAAAGATTTGTGAATCTTGGGAGTTGTCTGATCCAGATGGCTGTGAATGCTCCACCACTGAGTATGCACGAGACTGAAACTGATAGATTTTTAATCTCCAACGGAACCATGGAATATGGAGAGTGGGCAGGAGAGTGGCGTTGAGGCAAAAAGCCAGCTATGATCGTATTAAATAGTGGAGCAGAGTTGAGGGACCAAATGGTCCACTACTGCCCCCATTTCTTATATCATCTCAAACTCGTTCATTTCCAGGGCTTCCCCCAGCCTTTTCTACCTCCGACAATCCTACAAGCATTTCAAGTATAATTTAGGAATTACTGAAACACTGCATCAATATGTCTTAGAACATAGAACATAGAACATTACAGCGCAGTGCAGGCCCTTCGGCCCTCGATGTTGCGCCGACCTGTGAAACCACTCTAAAGCCCATCTACACTATAGAATTGATCTTAATGGTCAATGTCTCAAAAGCCCTGTCTCTGGATGCGGCTTAGTATCAAATTTTGTTTGATAATATCCCTTTGCAGTTCTTAGGGATGTTTAACTATATTAATAGCACTATCTAAATGCTATTGTTGTTGTTGATAAGAAAACTCCACAGACTTAAATTGTTAAGTACTATGAGAGACATTCTTGCATCTACATCATCTGACCCCAGTTAGAAAATCCACATCCTATACAGATGTTAACTATTGGTAGGATGAATTGAAACGATGAACAAAAACATAACTTCAATCAATCCAGCTTTCACACTGTTTTAGTGGTGAAGAAAATTCTGTAGTTCCATTATTGTTTGTAATTAAAAGGAAATTCCTGATTTCATTCCTGAAAGAGTGAGCTCTAACGCATATACTCCCTTTGTTCTAGCTTTAGCACCAGAGAAAATAATTCCACCCTGTCTACTTTTTCCACTCCTTTTATTTTGTCAGTCACAAAATAGATTGTCCCCTCAACCTCAGTTTAAAGGACCCGATTATACCCAATTTTCACTCTGGGGAGGTGGGTGCGGGATAGAGTTAGGCCTGCCAATCCCAGAAGCTTTACCTCAATTCCACCCTCTTACCCTTGTCCAAATAAACATCCAGACATTGATGGAAGAGCTCAAAGAAAGTATAACTTATTATTACTTTATAACCATTTCAATCACTCATCAAAAATCAATTTCAAGTTGTTAAAACAAATACATGTTGCATAACCGCATGTGTGAATCTTGGAGCTCCGCCAAGCATTCATAATGAGTTCTCCCTGACTCCTTTCAAACTTGGTCATATCTTGTGTTGCCAATCTTAGGCTGTCATCTGTATTTCTCAATTTCAAATGCGCTTTGAAAAGCAGCGACAATTTAAAATAAATTTCACAATTCTCAGTTGGAATCTTAATTCCTGCAAAGGTGAAATAGAATAATAAAAGGGTGCTTTTGCGCACTCTCTAGTTGCTTTCTCAGTGGTGTTAGAATCCCCCCTAAGGACACATTGGGTAACTGCGGCTTTTATCATCTTGAACTGCATGTGCCAAACAAGTTCCAGCTTTCAGCCTAGGTCTGCCAGCTGGTTTTACCTGAGAAGGTGTGGAGGTGTCTCAGTCTGCCGGGGACTGCCCCACGATAAGGATGGATGAAAACGCAGCCAGCAGTCCTGGCCATGATGACTGATGCCGAGGTGGGAAACCTCTGCTCTCCTTCGAAGAGTGGCCATTTGATCCTTCTGCATGCACAAGAGAGGATAGATGGGGCCTCAGTTTAATCTGATCCGAAATACAGGAAAAAGATATTATGAAAAGTGAAAAAATATTTTTTGTAAAGCGAGGTATAATTCTTGAGAGAATTGATTTCATTTCTTTTCTTTTTAAATATTTTTATTCTCCATTTTCACATTTTCTTCAGAATTTACCCCCCCACCGACAAACAGTAAATGGGAACGAATACAATGTCAATCCCCCTACCAACAACGATCCCATCCTCCCACCACCCCCCACACAACGGCCCACCTGACAATATAAACATCAAATAAAACTAAACCTCCCAAGGAGGAAAAAAGGAAAAAAGAAAAAGGAATCAGAAATCGCCCCTGGTCACCGTTGACATATATAGTCCACCCCCCCCCCCCCAACCCCTCTGTAATATTCAATGTCATCCAATCCCCGAAAGAGTACCGTGAATGGCATCCATGAATTGTAGACCCCCCCCTCCCAGACTCCTCCCCTCTACTTCCTCTTGTAAACTCCTCCCCCCAGCCTCGGTTCCTTCCACCAACCTTTCACCCCGGCTAGACTCACCGAAACCTGTTCTACCACGCTCCGATGGCCGCAGACCCTCCCCCCACCTCACTCCCTGATGCGACCATCAATTCACTCAAAGACATGAGGAGAAGTAAACCGTGGTTTTAAACAGCTTAGAACAGTGCCTGCCTGCAACTGGTACAATACTGGGAACTGCCTGCAGGTTAGCTGCTCTTTATACTTCCTTATACTTTATACTTAAGGGGAGGAGCCATGGGCGGAGCCCGTACATGCCCCAACATATCCCCTGTGGGTGAAGCCACATAATGGCCCATAGGTGGAGCCCAAAGGGTTAACAACTTAACACAACAGCAGAACATGATACAAATGCACTGGTGAATTATTGGCACTATACATTCACCACACCCCCGTTCACTGGCCGGCTTAAACCGGCCAGCGTGGAGGCCCCCGCCCGGGTCTCCTTCCCCCTTGCCCTGTCCCAGGAAAACCAAGAAATCCCCTTTAGCACACAATCCCAGCATAAACACCCAAGCCCCAAAGAACCATCATTGCAAATGAAAGTCCCAACTCATCCCTTGTCCAAATGTACAGTGTTGACTCATTTAGTACAGACACCAACACGCAGTGAAAAATACAGTTACATGAGGCTACATCGGTAGACGACCCGCTCTCAGTCCCATTTCTCAATTCTGCCACAGTCCTTCTGCCTTCGCAAACTCCTCCGCCGCTTCTGCCGTCCCAAAATAAAAGTCCTTGGATTTGTAGGTCACCCTCAACTTAGCTGGATATACTATGCCGCACTGCACCTTGCTGATGTACAGTGCCTTCTTCACCCGGCTGAAGGCAGCCCGCCTCCTCGCCAGCTCCACGGTAAAGTCCTGGTAGATGCATATACCACCTCCAGCCCTCTGCACCACCCGCTTCTGCTTTGCCCAGCACAGGATCTTCTCCTTCACGCTATACCTACAGAAAAACACAGTTACTACTCTTGGCGGCTCACTCGCCTTTGGTATAGGCCTCCATGACCGGTGAGCCCGATCCAGTTCGTATCGAGAGGGATCGTCCCCCTCCCCCAATAGCTCCGCCAACATCATGGCAAAATACTCCGTCGGCCTTGGGCCTTCCACCCCTTCAGGCAGACCCACAATCTTCAGATTCTGCCACCTGGATCTGTTTTCCAGGTCTTCCATTTTGGCTCACAGACCCTTGTTGGTCTCTATCACCTTCCGCAACTCCTTCCCCATCAAGGTGAGTTGATCTCTGTGCTGCGATAATACTTCTTCCACTTCCTTCAGTGTCTCACCTTGCTCCCGCACCTCCGCCGCTGCGCCTGATACCGCCGCCTCCACCAGCACTTTCAATACCGCCCCCATCTCCTTCTTCATTGCTTCCATGTGCTTTGTGAACTGATTTTCAAGTTCCACAACCAGCTTGGACATTTTTCCTCCCTGTGTCTTCTTACAGCTTTTTGAGCCTCCGTTGCCCCTGGGACCGGGCGTTAAAACCCCAAAATTTCTATTCCCGAGCGTGCGGCTGCCTCCCGCCGGCGTCACCGGAAGTCTCTGAATTGATTTCATTTCTATCAGTAATTATAATCGCAATTATTCTCATTGGCAAATGGATCTAGAAATTACTGTTGCCAAAATTGGTGAGCAAACCATCTCTGTCCTTGTATCATATTCTTCTACCGCAGTGCTAGCTAATTAAAACAAAAGTAATTATTGCTGTGCTGTGAGGTGAGAAATGTTTCAGTCAGCTACTCTGTGGCATAAGGGCCTATAAATTTAGGATTCTCCATTTTTGTAACTTTCTGCAGTCTTACAATACCCCTTATCCCTATTTTGTTGTTTTCTCTGACTGTAGCCTCCTGTACATCTATATTTTCATTGAAGGCCATACCCCACAGTCACTTAGAACCCATTCTCCAGAATTTGCTCCCTCAAACCATCCATCACTTCCTCCACCCTCTCTTCCTTCAAGACTCCTTGAAACCCACCAAACTTCTGGTTTCCCCATATAATCTCTTCTCCTTTGGCTTGGTGTCAGTTTTCCTCGCAGGTTTCTGAAAAGCATCTTGGAATCTTGGGCGGGATTCTTCAATCCCACGGCAGAGTGTCCAACGCCGTCGCGTTTTACGACAGTGTGAAGGGCCGTTCCCAGTACTAATAGGGGCCAGCACGGTGCTGGAGCGGGTCGCGCCACTCCAGCTGCTGATCCCGGTGTGAACTGTGCGCCGCGGGATTCGTGCATACGCAGTTGCACCGGCACCAACGAGGACATGCGCAGTGGCGCTGGTGCCAACATGCGCATGCGCAGTGGCCTCCTTCAACGCGCCAGCCCCGACGCAACATGGCACAGGACCACAGGGGCCGCCACGTAGGAAAGGAGGCCCCCAGCCACAGAGGCCGGCCTGCCAATTGATGAGCCCCGATCGCGGGCCAGGCCACATCGGAGGCCCCCCCCCCCTCGTCGGACCCCCCCTACCCCCCACTCCCCCCCCACAGGCCGCCACCCGATCCTTCCACGCCGAGGTCCCGCCGGCCCAGAGCAGGTTAGAACGGCGCCAGCGGGACTCGGCTCTTTTCTTACGGCCGCTCGGCCCATCCGGGCCGGACAATTGGCGGGCCGGACGCGTAGAGTGGCCCCCGACCGGCGCCGCGCCAACCATGCTGGCGCCAATGGCGCCAATTCTCTGCTGTGCGGTGAATCGCGTGCCAGCATCGGGGTGGCGTGGCCCGTTCGCGGGGATTCTCCGGCCCAGCCCAGGGCTGGGAGAATCCCGTCCCTTTTGTTCGGAGACACTACAGAAATGCAAATCACAGTGACTACTCAAATAGCAAAAGAAGCAAGAGTTGAAAATAATTGGTTTGGTCCAGAGGGTGGCTTGCAAAACTGTGTCGACCGAAGCAGGATTTTAATAGTTAAATATATAGACAATGGATAAGGTTCAAAAAAGATGTCCAAGGAAGACTTTGGAACTGGAAAGTTATACATATGAGTAAAGCTGGCAGGTGCACAATGGGTTGAATGGCCACTTCTTAATTTTAAGTCTCTTTGATCTCTGCATCACTTACTCTTACAGATTTACCACAATCTCAATCATATATAGAGCATTGACATTTTTCTTTCTTGTTTGCTTTTGCAGGGAGAGAGCGTTTTGACTGTCATCAAGGCAAAGGCTCAGTGGCCTGCTTGGCAACCTCTGAACGTGTAAGTTCGCAGACCTACTTCTGCTGTTTTGGAAATATATATCTTTTGCAGCATAATATTAGCTTCATCATTGAAGTGAGAGTTTTATGCCCAGGAACAAATCTTTTTCTAGCAGCCCTTTCAATGTCATATATTTGGGCTGTTTGTGTGTGAATAATGCAGTTAGCAGTCTCACAATAGATATTCTGTTCAATCATTTGAGGGTTGTGATGAATAGTCTACAAATTAGAGCTAGGCCTTTCAGAAGTAAAGTTAGGAAACATTTCTACACACAATGTGTGGTAAAGTTTAGAACTCTCTTCCATAAATTTATTTCCAGAGTGCAATATTCTGGAGATAACCCCTAATGTGCTGGGGAACCTCCACGCCATCACCCCCACCGCCCACCCCCACTCCGAGACATACTCAGGCGAGGTTTGCATGGGAATTGCCCAGGAAGTGCACAGTTCTGATGGTAATTATACTACACTGGGAAACATCCGAAAAATGTGACTTAAAACACAAACTTCTTCCAGTTTTGTTACATCAACCATTATCCAGAAAAAGCTAAAAGTATTCAAACTTGTAAATTCTTGGTAAGTATTTCACAAACCCACACAGATCCCGCACAGGACTTGCGACACACCACCAAACCCCCAGAGGTCTCCCCTCACCCTCAGGGGACTAATTCCACCACCCCCCCCCTCACCCCCAGGGGACAAATTACCCCCCACCACTGAAATTCACCGCACTTCCATGCCCAAGGAATTATACCCCCTACAACAGGAATTCCCAGCTCACGGGATTCCCTCACACCCAAGGAGTCTCTTCCACCACACCCCTCCCCACCAGTAGGCAGGTTTCTCCTCCTCTCTCCTCCCTCTGGGCCAACTGTCACCCCCTCCCCAGCCAGAGCCCCCCCCCCCCCCCCCCCCTCCCGGGCAGGATCCAACTTCTCCCACACCCCATCCCCCAAAGGCCAGAGTTCTTTCCCCAACATAGAACATACAGTGCAGAAGGAGGCCATTCGGCCCATCAAGTCTTCCACCCTACCCGTAACCCAATAACCCTTCCTAACCTTTTTGGTCACTAAGGGCAATTTATCATGGCCAATCCACCTAACCTGCACGTCTTTGGACTGTGGTAGGAAACTGGAGCACCCGGAGGAAATCCATGCAGACACGAAGAACATGCAGACTCCGCACAGACAGTGACCAGTGGGGAATCAAACCTGGGACCCTGGTGCTGTGAAGCCACAGTGCTAGCCACGTGTGCTACCGTGCTGCCCTACTACATCCAGACTGACCCACCACCAACCAAGGCCTGACCCGACCCAAACATAAACACCCCCGACACCAATTTCCCCCTTCCCCCAATCCTGCCCACTTAGCTTCCACACTTGCCTTGTCAAAAACCTTTAAACCTGACTGGACCGTTTAAACTTTCCTGGTTTATGACAGTTAGTGGCAGTAAGAAAGTGGGTGGGGGAATTACTTACCTGCAACTCTACAGCCCTTCAGTACTAAGCCCCAGGGATGAGTTGCACTGCACATATCTCACTTAGCTTGAGCCGGAAGGTTTGGCGAGATAGGGTCCCTGGATGTCCAGGTAAGAACCTCCAAGAATAGTGGCAATCTAGCTCAACTGCCACTCCATCAGGAGGTAAATGTGTATATATTGAGCTAAGTTGCAGATCAGTCATGATCTCAGTGAATGGGAGAACAGGCTTGAAGGGATAAATGGCCTTCCATTCCTTTGATCCTATGAATATAATAGAAGAAAAGTAACAAAGATTTTATTTTCAGTGTGCATGTGCTTTTGTGCATGTGTGTGTGTGTAATAATAGTAATTATTAACCCTGATGGTACTGACAGGCTAGGAGACGGGGAATTATGGTTACACGGAGAGGCCTAAAATACTGGTATTGTTTCTAGTACAGAAGGGAAGACCGAGATTTAATTGTTTTTTTCTGAATTATAAGAGTTATGATGAAATGAATAAGGAAAATAGACTACAGTTAGGGAGTGCATTTCAAGTGGGTCATCAATCTAAAATCCTCACTAAGCATGAGGACAGTGGCAGGACAAAGTTTCTTTATGCAAAGCGTTGTTGGATCGTGGAATACTTGGTTAAAGGAAATAGTTGAGGCAATGATCTTTGCTCCTTTTTTTAAGGAAAAGAAGGGATACGTGTCTACCTCAGAAGACGATACAGGTGGGATGGGAATAGAACAAAGGAGTGGCCTTTGTTGAAATTACTCTCACTAAGTGCTGGCATATAGATGAAGAACCGAGAGATCTCCTCTGCGGTGCTAGGGATATTTTCCTTTTTCTGTGGATGAATCGGTTTGTAAGTTTAAGCTTCAGCAAATCAATAATATTACAGAAATAAGTTATTACAGAAAATAATAGTATTTAGGGCTTTGATGTTTGACACAAGGAAGTCCTTCCATCCAGCATATTTAAAAAATATTTTGTGTTTTTCTTTAGTAAGAGACAATAACTTCTATTTGTGATTTGTAAAGTTGACATTTAAATTGCCCTCTTGGATACGGGTGCACAAATGTTTTGACACATTTTTTTCCATTCTTTATTTTGCTGCAAAAAGACATTTTAACAAAGCTTTTCATCTTGCACTCATCAGGAAATAGCAAGAATTCCATTGTCAGGGGAAACAACAACTTTAAGTTGTATGTGAAGAGAGTGCAGATTGATTGGCAAGGTGACTTTAGTTGGTAGAGGCATTAGCCATGGAGAATGCACCGGTTAATGGTGATTGACAGTTAACTACCAAGCTTTGTTTGATTTGATTTCCCTGAGGAATGAATCAGCGAATGGCTATCGCTTATTTTGTTTAGCTGGAATAGATGCTGGATTCTTTCAGTCTGCAAAGAATAGGGTCCTGTTTATTCATACATGTAGCTTCCAGTGCACACAAATATACCACACTGACCATTTTAAATTGATTGGCAGTGTAATTTCTAACACAGAGGATTATTTAGCGAACACAGAATCACATCAAATGTTGGACATTGCGTTTTGAGTTTAGAGTGATAGCCATTTTCTGATTCATTCCTCAATGCATTGCCTTGACCAATCAGAGTCAAACTGCCTGGTTTAAATTTTCAAACAATGCTTCACAGTTAACTATCAATCACCATTAACTGGTGCATTCTCGATAGCAATCTCTCTACCATCAGAGTCCACTTGCCAACCAATCAGCACCCTCTTCTCATGCAGCACAAAGTTGTTGTTGCCCCTGACATGTGTTTTCTTGTGATTGATCTGAGGAGTATTAGATGAAAACCTTCGCCAAAATATAATTTTCCCGCAATATTCAAGTTCTATTCTACCAAATGACTTTTCATTATTTTAATAAATAGATTACCAGCTCAGGTAAGAGAGTTGAACTTCAGGCAAGAAATGTTAAACATTTCAGTACAAAGATGATTGAGCAGGTATTACTAGGGGTGAAGCACTTCAATTATGAGGAGAGGAGTGAAGAGGTGATCTATTAAAGGATTTCAAGATGATAAGTGTTTTTGATAGAGTAGATAGAGAAATCTATTCTCTCTGGTAAGTGGTCAATAATCAAAGGTCATGGGGGCGATTCTCCGAGCCCCGCGCCGGGCCGGTGCACGATTCTCCGAGGTGTGGAGAATCGGCGCCATTTGTGCCGGCGTGTTTGGCGCGCAGGCTGCTGGAATCGGAGGAGCCACCGGTTCTCCTGCCCGGATGGGCTGAGCGGTCGTGCCGATACGACAGAGTCCCGCCGGGGCCGTTCACCCCTGGTCGCTGCCGGCGTGAACTCTGGGCAAACGGTCGGGGGGGGGGGGGGGCGGCCTGTGGGGGGGAGGGGTCTCCTTCACCCAGGGGGGGGGGGGGGGCCTCCGATGGGGTCTGGCCTCTTCCCCCCCCAGGCCTACTTTCTGGCGCGGCCGGCCCCTGAACACCGACTCCATGTTGAGTCGGGGTGGCGGTGCGGCCCAACTGCGCATGCGCGGGTTGGTGCCGCGCCCATTTGGCACCGCAAAAGGAGGCTGGAGCAGCGTGAACTGCTCCAGTGCCGTGCTGCTCCCCTGTGGGGGCCAGAATCGGTTGTACCACGGCCCGGTTCGCGCCGTCGTGAAACACGACGGTGCGAACACTTGGGCTCCATACTGGAGAATCGCCCCCCATAGATTTCAAATAATTGGCAAAAGATTTAGAGATAAGATGAGAATTTCTTTCTTCGCGCAGACAATTTTCGGGATCTGGAATGGTACACCTGAAAAGGCGGTGGAACGATGCCCTATAGAATTCTAAAAGAGAGTTGGACAGAAACACAAGGATGAAAAAGAACTTGCAGACAATTAGTGCATACGAAGCTGCCATAGACAGCAGTATGATAATGATCAAATAATGTATTTTCGTGTGATGTTGCTTGAGGAAGAAATGTTGGCGAAGACACCAGGGAGAACTCCCCCATTTTTCTTCAAAATAATGCCATGGGAACCTTTATATTTGCTTGAGAGAATAGACAAGGCTTCGATTCAACGTCTCATCCAAAAGAATGCAACCCCCCCCTCATTGCTGCAATGGAATGTCAGCCTTGCCCTTGTACTCCCGCCCTGGATTAGTGCTTGAACCCAGAACCTTCTGATTCAGAGGCAAGTGGACAATCCACTGGGCCAGGATGAACACTGACATCAAATGCAAGGTCATCAGCTTGAAATGTTCATTGTATTTCTCTCTTCACAGATACTGCATGGCCCGATGAGCACTTCCATCATTTTCTGTCTTTATTTCAGTTTTCCAGTATTCATAGTACTTTGTTTTCGTTATGAGTATATTGTTGTGAATGTTTGATTTGAGGCATTTATTTGCTAGGAATACCAAGCAAAGAACATCAAGAAGTTTCTCAGAAATGTAAATGGGAAACAAATCGGGCAGCACGGTAGCACAAGTGGACAGCACTGTGGCTTCACAGTGCCAGGGTCCCAGGTTCGATTCCCCGCTGGGTCACTGTCTGTGGGGAGTCTGCACGTTCTCCCTGTGTCTGCGTGGGTTTCCTCCGGGTGCTCAGGTTTCCTCCCACAGTCCAAAGACGTGTAGGTTAGGTGGATTGGCCATGATAAATTTCCCTTAGTGACCAAAAAGGTTAGATGGGGTTATTGGGTTACGGGGATAGGGTGGAAGTGAGGGCTTAGGTGGGTTGGTGCAGACTCAATGGGCTGAATGGCTTCCTTCTGCACTATGTTCTATGTTCTCATTGCACTCCAAATCAAAGATGGAGATGTTGGGAGAGTTGACCAAATGATTGGGCAGAGAGATGGGTTTGAAGGAATGCCTCCAACTCCTTTAGGATCCTCCTTAACTTCCAACACTTTGGCCAATCTTTTGGCCACCCCCTCCTTATGCACTGGATTTTTGACTTTGAGGCAGGTAATGTGAGTTGGGGCATTTCTAGTCTAGTTGGTTTACTGCCCTTGGAAAGTGTTTGAAGGCAGCCACAGGGCCTGTAAATAGTGATGCGGGCTGTTTAAAAGCCAAGACTGCTTAATGAGGCTTGGCTGACAGCCGGAGATCCATTACTCTGTTGAAACAGCTGTGCCCATGGACCACAGCTTTGACAGCTAATTGACAGCTTTGGCTCTCTGGTATATTCTGTTAATTGCAAAATGTTAAATTATACAAGATAAATAGATTAAAGTGTTGCAGGTTCTGTTCCTGATATTTTTAAGGGGTGTGGTTGATTGACACTTTAGGAATGACTGACATTTTAGAACGTTTTTCACACGTGCTGTTGTTATTGTAGGGTTTAGTGGTTCTGAAGAGAGTGCAGTCTGGATGAAATGACATGCAAGTGCCATAAATTGATGTGGAGGGTTCTCTTCTCTGCGCTGGCCTCCGGCAATATGGCGGAGCCCTACAGGGGCCTGGTGCGGAAGGAAGAAATGCCCCCATGGAACAAGCCCGCCCGCAGATCGGTGGGCCCCGATTGCGGGCCAGACCCCTCGCGTCGGATCTCCCCGCGCCCCCCTGAGGGCCCAGGAGGCCTACCCATACTCACCTGCCAGGTCCCGCCGGTGCGTGAGTTGAGTGATTCATGCCGACAAGACTGGCCAAAAACCGGCGAGGTGTCGGAGAATCCCGCCCCATTTTCAAAAGTTAATTATCAATGTCAGTGAGGTTGTTTAGCAGGTTATTTCAGGATCTCACATATCAACGTTTATGGGAAAATTGGAATGGCTTGTGCAAGTCTCAGTTTCTCCAATTGTTGAGCAGCCAATGATCTCCAAATAACCCCTCCAAAAACTGTACACTCTATCAATTCTGACCTCTTGGAAAACCCTGATTTTAATCACTCCACTATTGACATCAGTACCTCCAGCGGCTCGACCTAAAGCTCTGAAATGTCTTCCCTAAATCCTGCTGCCTGTTCATCTCCCTCTCCTCCTTTAAGACATGTGTACCTTTGAAAGCCATTAAGGTCCTGATGTGTTGGTTGTTCTGGATCACATACAGGTCACCAACACTTGAAGTAGTGCAACACTATTTTATTAAAAGGTTAACTATTTCAACATACTTGAACTGTGGGTAAATACGATACCAGCTTTAACTAAAGACCTTTGCCTTGTCCTAAACAGTTGATGCACTCAGCACATGGTGAATGTCTGTGTTGCAGGCTGTGAGCTCTGTGCTCCTAGCTAGCTGCTACTCGAATGAGCGGTAACTCTGATGTCCCCTGTCTTTATAGTGCATGTGCTCTCATTGGTGATTGGCTGTGGTGTTGTATATGTTGATTGGTCCCACTGTGTGTCCATCAGTGTGTGTCTGCACCATGATATGCTGGTGTATATTATGACAGGTCCCACCACCAGACTTCAGCACAACAACCTGGACAGAACCTCACAATTGCAATACTGAGGAAGTGCCATTTTTCAGGGGAGATGATAAACCGAGTCCTGATTTAACTTCTCAGCAATATATCCCATGGGACTATTTTGAAGTATACTTGGAGAGTTCACCTTGATGTACTGCCCAATATGTATCCCTCAACCAACACCAGTAAAACAGGTTGTCTGGTCATTATCAAATTGATTGTTGTGGAATCTAGCTGCCGCCATCCTTATATTCCAACAGTGGTTGCAGTTCATAAGTTCTTCATTTGGCAGCAAAGCACTTTGGAATGTCCTGAGGTTGTGAAAGGTCCTATATAAATGCCAGTATTTCTCAAAAGTATTGAATCTTATTTCTTCTCACCTCCTCTTACTTAGTTTTTTAAAAATTGAATTTAACATCAAAGTGTTGGAAATGCATGAGATTAATTTCTCAGGCTGTTGATTAATATTCTCCTCTTTGTCACTTGGAGGCTCACCCTAGCCAGACAAACTAATTTTCCATCAGCATTTAAAGGGTCAGCTTCAAAATTACAGCAAAAAAAAAACTTTGGCAGAGTATTAATTCTGCCAGCTAAAGTCAATCCCATGAATATCTAAACTGCAGCATTATTGAAACTATTTTTACCCTGTATAGACTTTGTACAGGACAGACTGCTAATGAATTTGGTGCTGCTGAATTAATTCTAACCTTTCAGATGATCATGGTTCTTTTCTCAAAGAATTAAATCCACATTTCCATTGGAAAAAGCAGGAACGGCGTTGAATCATTTTACAAAAGGAGATCAGCAAGGAAGGAGCAGGATCTCTACAAGTGATAATTCCTATTAATGGAATGGCTTTAAAAACACATATCTGATTTCCACCAGTGTCCCTTGAGTGTAGGCCTATTAACTCAGCAGAAATATACATTCAATAGGCAGCAGTGGGAATTGGATTTATGCTCTCAAAGGCGATCCATGAAAGGAGATTACCACTCTTTGCACCATTAATGCTTTATTTGCGGCCTTCTTTTTTCCCTGTACTTAATTATCCATTTTGACACGGTTTTACTTTCACGATCATGTGGACTCTGTTCCATTAAATAATCTCCCTCAGAATTTACACCTTCAGCTGTGGAGGCTTGAACAGAGAAAGGCTGTATCAGTATTTCAGGCGAATGAATTCTGAAGGCTCATTCTAAGTGGATGCTTACACAAGAGAAGATATTTTCTTTGAAGTATAACTGGATTGTAATAGCATCTCATGAATAGGTACAGTATCGAAGGGCACTGCTGAAATCTAATCAGGGCCATCTATTGACCTGCTGTTGTTAATTAAACCGTTCTTTACTTCTTAGCCATGGGGCTCATTGCTATTCTTCAGAGTGGGAAGAAAAATCAGGAGCAAACTCTGACATTTATACGTTAATAGCCTTTTTTTAGTTGGTTTGTTTCTGATTTTTGAATTGCCTTCTTCTTATTTGCTACTTCCACACTCAAACTTTAATTTTAGTCGAAAGGAAAAACTTACAATTTGGCATTTGTCTGCCTGCATTTCATCAGAACAGTTAAATAAATTGGCCTGTCAGAATTAAAGGCCAGTCTGTCGTATCAATGGCATTTGTTTGTTCTGGGCGATGAGGGCATCATTGGCAAGCTGGCATTTATTGCCCATTCCTTGATAAGGTGATTGGCCTTCTTCTTGAATCACTGCCGTCCATTTGGTATAGGTTGCAGAGATGTTGGAGAGGGAGCTCCAGGATTTGGACCCAGTAACAATGAAAGAACGACAGATCATAGTCCAAATCGGGATGGAAGGGAAGCATGGAGGCAGTGTGCTTCAATGCTCCTGTGTTGTAATATGCCTTTAAGGGACAGCAACATGACATCACTAGAAGGAACATACATCAAGCAATCCAGTCTTAGTTTCATTTTTGCTTTTGAGCAGAGCACACATACACACACACATACAGCTTTGCTGCTGATGTCATCAAGTTTTCTGCCTGTTCATAAATTCTCTTATGTGCTTATTCTAAAAAAAATGAACCTAAAATGTGCTTGCACAGTCAATGTTTCTATCGTACAACAACACGACTGGGTGGTCAGAGATGGTAAAACAGGCTGGCAGCAAGATTAGGTACAGGTGCAACATGGTGAATAGCTTTAGATTGTGCTACATGGCATGAGATAATCCTCAACATTCTGGTCAAGCTGCAATGGAGTTGCAGTGTCAGAGAGTGTTGCATTCGCAACGTTGGAACTTTGAAGGCACAGGCCAGAATTTTAGACCCGCCGCCCCAGACACGTTCTGAGTTGGGGGAATGTAAAATTACATGGACAGGACCTCTGGGATCCTACCTGCCTCATGGTAGGGCCTCGGGCAAAAACTCTGCCCATGTTCCAATTAAGGACCTTAAGTGGCCACTTAACGGCCACTTTTCCTGCTCAGCCTCAAGGTTTAGGCTGGCGGACGCAGGTCGGATCAGGGTGCCGAATAGAAAAAAATTAGCAATCTTGATCTTGGACAGGAAGGGAGGTGGGGTGCCTCAATCTGAGGGCCCCTTCGGATTTGGTTCGCCTTCTCCTCAGGGCCCTGCAAGCTCTGGCCCTCCCTACCCTGTGACACTGCGATCACCTGCCTCCCGACCCTCCGTGGCATTCCCTTCATGACATCCCCGTCCCTCCCACCCCTAGACCCCCATACCTACCTGAAGTGTGGGCCCATGACAAAGGCTCAAGCACGATGCTGCAGTACCTATTTTTCCCACAGCAGCACTGTACCTGGAGGGACTAGAAAGCTGTCGGCCAATCTGATTGATCGACAGCTCTCTTAAGAGGGGACTTACAACCAAGAGTGGACGGAAGTCTTGCCTGCTGCCAATCAATGCTCAGTTGAGTGTGAAATTGCAATGGGCCTGTCTGATTTGTCAAAAATGGCTGCAACACCGACTCTCAGGCTGGTGGGTGCCGAGCGCTTGCCATCCTGAAAATATAGGCCACAGTGGCAGGATAGTGCTCAAGTAATGAGTTGGTAAGCAGACGGATCCCTCGTGGTTAGACTGCAGCTCATAGCCTGTCAATTCCATAAGTGGGACAGCAAATGAAGAGGACCAGTACCAGGTTAGTTCAGGAAGGATATAAGGAGCGAGGGAGAAAAGAAAAGTACAAAAAACACGCTTCATAGAAATCGGGCCAGAGAAGCTTGTGATTTTAATGGGTGGAGCTTTGGAAAAGCATGCAGAAGTGGTTATAGTGACACTCATCTCAAGGGCTTTAGGAAAAGGAAAGTCAAAAGGGTATTGTCTAAATGTCCACAAAATTCCTCAGTCTGAATTAGGATGCAACTGACTGACCATCCAAATTCAAAATGTGCAAACAGTGTACAGAGCAATGGTTTCTTGATTAATTTGTGTGTATGAAATATACGGCAAGAGAAGTCTAGGAATTGGGAATCAAAATCTACAGAGGCTGCAGACATAAGGCCTAACAGCAGAAAAGCTAAAAGATCGCCAAAGGACAAGGGGCGGGATTATCCATTGGCCGAGGACGGAATCGGGAAACGCGATTGGGCGGAGAATAGGTTTTCCACGCCAAAGTCACGGCGGGTGACAATTTGACGCCAACTCGCAATCTCCATCACCTCGACAACAGCGTCAATATGTTTGGAATGCACGTACAGTAAAGACCGTTTGCATATCATTAACGGGCCCCACCCGGTATTCTCCAAAGCTTCCGTGATTCTCTGTCTCCGATGGGCCAAGTTCCCGACAGCGCGGTTCACTTGTGCTTTTAAAAATCGTGAAACTGGTGTCGTGGCTGCTGAGGGAGAGAGAGAGGAGGTAGGACACAGAATGGCGCAAGTGTGGGCTGTCGGGCAGACACTGGCCAGGCTGGCTGGGGTGGGAGGGGTCCCAGCCAGGACTGAGGCGAGGGAGGTGATGGGGGAACAGGCCGAGTGGCCAGGGTGACCCCCCCCTCCCCATGGGACTGGCGCGGTGTCCAATCCAGTCCCGGCCCGCCATTATCCCGGACTGCAAGGCAGCCATCTTGCTGTGCACCCACTGACCAGCTATCTCGGTCCCTGATTCTGTAGAATGACACCGGTGGTATGGGTGCCCTCACCTCACCCTCCGTCATACCTCCCCACCCGGCCGTCACCTGCCGACGACCCACCCAATACAATGCCAAAGTTGTTCCTACGGGGGCGCCGGGCGTGGGGCTGCGGTGCAGACCACTGGTGAGGGCAGTGCATCAGCAACTGCTGCGAGGGCCAGAGGCCCCCCACAGTGCCGGCCAATGGCGGCGCGAGAGGTGCAGGGATGGGAGGTGGTGGTGGGGGGGAGAACATGCGGGGGCAGAGCCTGCAGAGCCATGTAGTCTGCAGGACCTGGTTGGGCACGGGGATATGCATCATGCTCACATGTTGGTCTTTCACTCCCTCCAGACAATGGATATTGGGATTCAACCAATAATGGTGGCCTTCCTGCTAGTCGCTGCAGCCCTGGGGGATGCCCTCCGGCTGTACGAGCTGGAGTTGTCCGAGGAGGAGGAACCTGCAGCCGCAGAGCGTGCAGCAGCAGAGCGTGCAGCAGAGGAACAGGTGGCAGCCACCCAGGATGGAGAGCGAGCCGCCCAAAAGGCCGAGGAAGTCCAAGGAGGCGCCGCATGAGGCTGCGTGTATACCGATACCGCCCTCGCCGGCCTGCTGTACCGCGCATGCCGTTGAAAACTCCGGTTCAGCAGAGAGACAGTGCAGCATATCGTCCAGGTGATGGCACACCTGGCACCGCGGGGGTATACAGGAGGACACCAGCTCCCGGTGGCCATCAAGGTGAAGGTCGCCATGGACTTTCACGCCACGGGGTCCTTCCAGGCACCGAGTGGGGAACCATCCGCAATCTCATAGAACTCGGTGCCCAGGTGCATCCGTGCCGTTACGGAGGCCCGATATGCCCAGGCGGCTCGATATATCCGCTTCAATGTGGACCGACCCCACCAAGCAGTGGGGTTCACCACTATTGCCGACATACCCCGGATCTAGGGGGTGATCAACGGGATTCATGTCCCCCAAGGATCACCTGCAGATGATAGGCCGCTCTACACAAACCGAAAGGGGTACCACTCAGTGAATGTGCAGCTGATATGTGACCATCAGCTGCGCATCATTCACATCTGCATCTAATACCAGGGCAGTGTGCTTAACGCCTTCATCCTGGCACACTTGGCGATTCCTGACATATTCGAGAGACCCCTCAGGCTGGGTGATTAGCTCGTGGGTGACAGAGGTTATCCACTGCGGTCATGGCTGATGACACCTATGCTGAGGCCACAGACTGACGGCGAGACCCACTGCAACGACACCCATACAGCAACCAGAAGCACGATTGAGCAGTGCTTCGGCCTCCTGAAGATGCCATTCAGGTGCCTGGGCCACTCTGAAGGGGCCAGTATGATGCTGAGAGGGTTGCCTGCATCGTTGCGGCCTGCTGCGTCATCCACAACATCGTGCAGCAGAGGGGCGATGTGCTGGAGAAGGAGGAGGAATGCCATCCCTGTCCGGTGAGGAGGGCGAGGATGGGCAGGACATGGGGCCCAGGCAGGCACAGGAGGATGCACGACGTGCACTAGGGCCAATGCGTATGGATTTACAGGTTTGTGCTCTAGCACAGTTTAGTTATAGGGGGGTAGAGCACAAACCTGTAAATATTTGTTCACATTAACCATCTGTTGCCACTGTTACAACCTGCCTCGGTGCTCTGTCTGATGGGTGTGAGGGGCGACTGGTCTGGGCTGGCCAGAGAGATGGAGCGGGGTGGGGGGACATTGCTGGTGGCTCCGGCTCCCCACCCCCATCACCACCACCATCACCCCAGGGATTCGATGGGACCGAGTGATGGAATAGCCAGGTCGTACGCAGGGATCACCCAGGTGGACGGTGGAAAGTGTCAAATGATGAGGAGCACCAGAGCTCATGGCAAGGTGGGTTGTCATCATCCTCCATTCCATGGAGCAGACCTGCTGTTACTGCTAACCCAGGGCCCCCACCCAACTTAACTAGTGTCTAAATTTCTGGCCTTAAGGACCATAATGCTGTGTGTAGATGGTTCCCTGGACAGTAAAGTAGGAGTGGAGGCAGCCTGCTATGTTTCCTATCCTGAGACCTGGGTCCCTGTTGGAGAGCGTCTTCAGGGGCAACTGGGCCTGGATGGGCTGGCTGCTGCTCGGGGGTCCCAGGGTGTCAACACTTATTCTCAGAAACTGAGAATCCTGCCCATTGACTACATTGGAAGGCTGATTACAGAATCATATTAAACTTCTGTATTCATTGTTTAGAGTTTGTCCTTGCAACAACAGCTTACAGAGTCCATAGACCACTTTGTCAGTAGGTGCAAAGAAACTGGTATGTACTGTGATTTTTCAGATGTAGATCCAGCAGACAGAATTGCTGATTTGGGTGATTACATCCACTCCCTTTCAAACATTCCAGCAAGATTTGTTAGACAATCCCAAAATGTAAAGTATTGAAGAACTACTCAAGGATGCAAGTACGTAAGAGACGATCCTTGCAGGTTGATGACGCTTACAGGTCCTACATACCATTTCAAGTATTGATTCACTCACTAGAATACCGAGCAAAACATGTGGAAGGTGTGGCTTTTACATGCACCAAGGGAATTTCCATCTGTCCAGCAATTGTGCAAGGCATGTGACAGAAAGAGCCTTTGGTAGCGGCACCAGAGGGAAAGGCTGATGCAGTTACAAAGAGCCTTGCATTGATCCAGACAGGCTGCACACTTCAGGTGCCTTCAAGCAAAAGAAATGAACATCCGGTATCCAGTGAGAAACATATACATGAGGCGATTAACAAACCAGAAAATGACAATGATATGCGCAATGAGAGTGGTGAACACATGTTTCACACCATCAATCTCATATGTCATGTGAGAGTACTATTAAGAAATGTGTGTTTATAAATGGGTGTGTATATAAATATCTGTAGTGAGAGTACCTTTAAGAAATGGGTGTTTACTACTGCAGTGATGTCAGAGAGTGGGTGGAGCTGGGCTGTCTATCAGCCTTTTACTTTCGTTTTAGGCTGTTTGCTGCAGGCTGTGTTTTAGTTTCGTTTTCAGAGCTGGATTGCTGCAGTCACAGCCAGACGGTGTATGAATCTCTCTCTGTAATCTAAAGACTGTAAATCGATCCTGGTGATTTAAAACTAATAACAGTAGTGACTTTAACCTGATGTGCTTCTGGTAAAAGGTGTTTTAAGTTGTATGGATGTTACAAAGGAAAGCTTAAAGGTTTACTTAGGGTTGTAGTCTTCGGGGGTTGTATTTGAATTAATGGTTGCTAAGATGTTCACTGTATGTTTCAAAAAGGTTAACTTGAATTCATAGAATAAACATTGTTTTGCTTTAAAAAATACTTTTCCATTTCTGCTGTACCACACCTGTAAAGTGGGCCGTGTGCTCCCCATACCACAATCTATTAAAAGTTGTGGGTCAGGTGAACTCCATGATACATTTTGGGGTTCTCTAAACCCTGGCCCATAACACATAGAAAACATAGACACCATCACACCATCCAAAGCGTTTGGCAAAATTCAAATTATTTGCGCTAAGAAAGTTGGTATCTATTTGTTATTGGCAAAGAATGACTAAAAAACAAGTGCCAATATACTACGTCTGCAAATTTGGACGGCCATGGGTGAAACCTGCTACTGCACAGCTTTTGGCGTATAATCGTTCACTAATTCTATTGGAGTGCAAGTACAATCATGCTGGCCCCCTGTGGACCACTGCATCCCTGGGCCAAGAGGCCCGTTGACGCCGGTCATTGTATATCATGGAGGCTATACACCCAGCGATTGTAGGTCTACTGGAATGTCATGACCTCGCACCAGTAACAATCCTTTCAATCAGTGAGACTTCATGAGGCAGATCAATCTCAACAACAACTCTAAGCGCCTCAGTTCAGGATCAAATATCAAAATTACCAGAATTCTTTGACAGAATTGGCTGTTTCAAGGACGCGGTTACACTTGCAGGAGATTGCAAGTATCAACTGATCTAGCACTTTTATGTGGAACACAAATACCAGCAACTACAAGAACATAGGAACATATGAACAGGAGGACGTCATTTAGTCCCCTGAGGCTAGCCCGCCATAGAATTGTGGAAGTATCTTTAAAAAGAAAAGGAGACATTTTAATATGCTTTTAATGGATAGCAGCAATACATCACGCGAAGGGAAGTGTGTGTTGTGATCCAGTCTTTGTTTCACTTTTATTTTTGAGCAGAGCACATAAACACAGCTTTGCTGCTGATGTCTGCAAACTTTCTGCCGATTGTATAAATGCTCTCATGTCCTATTCTAAATAAATAAACCCAAAGCATGTTAACACAATCCCTTAAGAGTAATTGATGTTTATATTTCACAGTCCAAAGATGTGCAGATTAGGTGGATTGCCCATCTAAAATTGCCCCTTCGTGTTCAATGATATGCAGGTTAAGTGTGGTAATGGGGATAGGGCGGGTAAGTGGTCATCGGTAGGGTGTTCTTTCAAAGAGTTAGTGCAGACTCGATTGATCAAAAAGTCCTCTTTTGCACTTCAGGGATTCTATATCAGTAGAACAACATGTCATCTGCTGTCCTTGGCCTTTTAATGTGATGGAAGTTAAGGGATGGGAGGTTCTCTGCAGGGACTTGGCCCATTGCTGCAGTGTATCCTATATGTAAATAGTACATACTACAGCCATGTTGCATCGGTGGTGGTCAAGAAATTGGATGCAATTTCAGTTTTTATTAGTATGAATCTGGTACATTTCCTGATACTTTGGGCAATCCCATTAAGCTATCTGTTACTGCAGATAACCGGAATCATGGATCGACCGCCCGATATAAAAATTATCCTATGTTCCATTCCATCAATTCTAAATGAATATCAGTAGGTTTTGAAGTGAGTGCTTGGTTCACAGTAGTAGTTTTACATTCCTGAGCAAATTCAACCTTCCCTTCAATGGTGTGTGGCAAGCATTAAGTTGAGTTTTACCTTTGGCTTGAATTTTGCCGATTGGGTCACAATCGTGAATGCAGCGTAAATATTCTGCCACATTTATTTCTCTGAGCTGTTGTGGTTTGTTTCCTGTGACTAGATGTGGCAGTGCTCATTCTCATATTGGACTCTTTACATACTGGAATGGAAAGGTGTTCTGTACACATTGCAGAAACACCATTCCCTGTACTCCTTCTGCTACTTCTAATCGCCAGCTAATTTGGCTGGTTGTCAATTGATTATTATAAATTATTCCATCTCATTCCACATATTTGCTTACATATTTAACTTTCCACCTTCTTCCAAGTACTAGGTAGTCTGAAGTACACTCCTACCTTCTTGTATTTTATTTTAATCCATGTTCCTAACCTTCTGTTAGTTATGTAACTTTGTTCTACATCTTGGCATAGCAAGGCTCTCAATTGTATCAAATTGCAGCTAGGGGCTCCAGAAGAAAGCTCATCATCACTTTCTCAGGGCAATTAAGGGATGGGCAATAAATGCCAGCGACAGCACGGTAGCACAAGTGGATGGCACTGTGGCTTCACAGCGCCAGGGTCCCAGGTTTAATTCCCCGCTGGGTCACTGTCTGTGCGGAGTCTGCACATTCTCCCCGTGTATCCGGTTCCTCCCACAATCCACAAACGTGCAGGTTAGGTGGATTAGCCATGATAAATTGCCCTTAGTGACCAAAAGGGTTAGGAGGCGTTATTGGGTTACGGGGATAGGGTGGAAGTGAGTGCTTAAGTGGGTTGGTGCAGACTCGATGGGCCGAATGGCCTCCTTCTGCACTGTATGTTCTATGTCCTGTGACACTCACATCCTGCGATTAAACGATTTGCAAAATAACTAAAGCGATTCCACACTATCTATGGAATGCAAAAGACATCAATGATCATGGGAAAGAGGTTGTTTCCTGTACACTGGACAAAGATAGATTCAAAGAACTGAGAGCAGATGATGGTGCAAAGACATGGGGCGGGATTCTCTGACCCCCCGCCGGGTCGGAGAATCGCCGGGGGCTGGCGTGAATCCCACCCCTGCCGGTTGCCCGGATATTCGGCGGGGGTGGGAATCGTGTGGCGCCGGTTGGCGGGCACCCCCCCCCCCCCCCCGGCGATTCTCCGGCCCCGAAGTCCCGCTGCTGGAATGCCTGTCCCACCGGCGAGAATCAAACCACCTCTCTTACCGGCGGGACAAGGCGGCAAGGGCGGGCTCCGGGGTCCTGGGGGGGGCGATCTGGCTCCGGGGGGTGCCCCCACGGTGGCCTGGCCCGCGATCGGGGCCCACCGATCCGCGGGCGGGCCTGTGCCGTGGGGGCACTCTTTTCCTTCCGCCTTCGTCACGGCCTCCACTATGGCGGAGGAGGAAGAGACCCCCTCCACTGCGCATGTGCGGGGATGCCGTGAGCGGCCGTTGACGCTCCCGAAAGTCATTTCCGCGCCAGCTGGCGGGGCACCAAAGGCATTTCCCGCCAACTGGCGGGGTGGAAATCAGTCCGGCGCGGGCCTAGCCCCTCAAGGTGAGGGCTCGGCCCCTCAAGATGCCGAGAATTCCGCACCTTTGGGGCGGCGCGATGCCGGACTGATTTGCGCCGTTTTTGGCCCCGGTCGGCGGACATCGCGCCGATTGCGGAGAATCCCGCCCATGACTTCAATATTACATGAAAGAAATTGAATGTGAAAATGGGACGAACTGGGCTTATTTTTCTTCTGTCCAGCTCAGAGTAGAAAATGGGGTGTTTTATAATGTGAAAACTCGTGAGACAGCAAATACCATCAAATAAATATTTTCTCTCCTAAAGATGTGCTGGTTTAGCACAGTGGGCTAAACAGCTGGCTTGTAATGCAGAAGAAGGCCAGCAGCGCCTTCCCGTACTCCCGTACTTCCCGTACCGGCCTCCCCGAACAGGCGCCGGAATGTGGCGACTAGGGGCTTTTCACAATAACTTCATTGAAGCCTACTTGTGACAATAGGCAATATTTATTAGATGAATTAGCCATATTTTTTTATTAAAACAGTAAAAAAAAATTCTACAAGGCCAAACGGTACAAACACTAATTTTGCGTTGGGGAAACAGGGTACCCTCCCCTCTGCACCAATGTACAGGGAGAGGGGAGTAGGATACTCTGATTATTAAAACAGTTCACAATTGTTGTACAAAAAAACAAACGGTATAAGCACTAAACTTTGTGCTGTAGAGACAGGGGGCGCGATTCTCCGACCCTCCCACCGGGTCAGAGAATCGCCGGGGGCTGGCGTGAATCCCGCCCCCGCCGTGCCCCGAATTCTCCGCCACCAGAGATTCGGCGGGAATCGCGCCAGTCGGCAGGCCCACCCCGGCGATTCTCCGGCCCGCGATGGGCCGAAGTCCCGCCGCTGTCAACCCTCGCCCGCCGGCGTGGATTAAACCTCCTTTTGAACGGCGGGACAAGGCGGCGCGGGCAGGCTCCGGGGTCCTGGGGGGGGGGGGGGAGCGGGGCAATCTGGCCCCGGGGGATGCCCCCACGGGGCCCACCAATCCGCGGGCAGGCCTGTGCCGTGGGGGCACTCTATTTCTTCCGCCTTCACCATGGTCTTCACTATGGCGGCGGCGGAAGAGACCCCCCTCCCCTGCGCATGCGCGGGGATGCCATGAGCGGCCGCTGACTCTCCCGCGCATGTATCGCCCGGCGAAGACCTTTCGCCGCCAGCTGGCATGGCACCAAAGGCCTTTCCCGCCAGCCGACGGAGCGGAAACCACTCCGGCGCGGGCCTAGCCCCTTAAGGTGAGGGCTTGGCCTCTAAAGGTGCGGCCCGACGCCGGAGTGGTTCCCGCCACTCCATTACGCCGGAACCCACCCGCCCCAGCGGGCAGGGGAGAATCGCGCCCCAGATACCCTCGCCTCTGTACCGACAGAAGGGAAAGGAAGGGTAGGGGGGTGGGGTGGGGAGAGATGGGAAAGGAGGGTAGTGGGGAGGGAGGTAGTCAGGGTGTTGGTGGTGGATACCCAATCATAGATTATCATTGAATTTACAGTGCAGAAGGAGGCCATTCGGCGCATCGAGTCTGCACTGGCTCTTGGAAAGAGCACCCTACCCAAGGTCAACACCTCCACCCTATCCCCATAACCCAGTAACTCCACCCAACACTAAGGGCAATTTTGGACACCAAGGGCAATTTATCATGGCCAATCCACCTAACCTGCACATCTTTGGACTGTGGGAGGAAATCGGAGCACCCGGAGGAGCCCCACGCACAATAGGACACTGCCTGGACTATCTACGGAGGCAGAAAAACAAAAGGTCCTTCAATTCTAATGTGCCAGAATCCGTGAGTCCTCCAGAGCGGGTGAAAGGCGACACAGTGTCGGGCACGAGCGAGTCCTGCATCCCACTGCAGAGAACCTCATGATAAATTGCCCCTTAATGTCCAAAGTTGTGAAGCTTAAGTGGATTGGACATGCTAAATTGCCCTTTAGTGTCCAAAGATGTGTTGGTTAGCTGGATTGTCATGATCAATGCACAGGGCTACGGGGATAGGGTGTGGGAATGGGCACAGGTAGAGTGCGGTGCTCTTTCTGAGGGTTGGTGCAGACTTGATGGATCGAATGGCTTCCTTCTGCACTGTAGAGATTCTATGGATTCTATGGACTATTAAAATATGTGGCATAAGTGGCCAACATTTAGTCATTGAACATGATTAAAAAGGACAGGACAGGTTTTTGAGTTGGAGATTGAGGAGATTCAGATTGAGGCCAATATTAGAGATAATTTTAACTTATTTTTGATGCACTGAAATGGATGTTTTTGAATAAATGGCATAATATACACTATGCTCAATAACTCTCTTCATCAAAATCAAAAAAGTTGAAATTGGTGAGGATGTATAAAAGGTAGTTCATTCAATTCTCCCATCACACTTAACATTATCCGAAATGAGAACAAGATCAAGTCCTAAATAATGAGAATTGGTGGAATGATGCGGAAAAGCCAGAGGAGGAAGAATGATAGGAATATATGGGCATGAAAGAAATGTACCAGAATAAAAGTAAAATACTACGGATGCTGTTAATCTGAAATCCAAACTGAAAATGCTAGAATAACTCAGCAGGCCAGGCAGCATCTGTGGAGAGAGAAACAGAGGATGGATTTCCTGCTCCCGCTTTCTAATTTAAATTTTCTGTATCAGGGCGCCATTTAAACAGGGAGCCCCAATCTTTTAAATTTAAAGTTGCTGACCACCCCACCAACATGAGTCTCCCCGATGTAGAGGAGATCGCAAAGAGAGCAATGAATGCAGTAGACCAGTGTTTTTCAAACTGTTTCTACGGGGACCCATTTTTACCAACTGGCCAACCTTCAGGACCCACACCGGCTGATCTTCACGACCCATGGCGGCCGACCTTCGCGACACACTCCGGCCGAACTTTTTGACTCACACGGGCTGACCTTCGCGACGCATGCCGGCCGGCATTTGCGACCCACCATTTTCTCTTACCTTTAATGCGAGAGGTGAGCCTGCTTGGTCCTCATTTACTTGTTTGCGACTGACAAAATGGAGGAATCGCAATCACGCCCAAAGCAGGTGATGTCGACATTCGGCAGGGCGTTACCTGTTCCCTGCCTCCCTTCAGGCAGGAAGATTAGATTGAATTTTTAAAAAAATCTTCTCCTGCATCTCCGATTGCACAAATTCTCGCACAATCTTTGCCGGCTGCAAGCGGCCGTCAAAATGGCTGCCGCGACCATATAAAAAAATGCGGGAACACTGCGCATATGTGCCCGCTCATCGATGCGCATGCACAGAACCACGGCTGTTGAGCGCAAATTTGCGCAATTGGGAGCACTACGACAGGTGGCTCCGCGACCCTCCCGACACCCGCCCCGACTTTGAAAATGCCTGCAGTAGACTATCTGAAGAAGGTGCAAGTGAAATGTTGTTTCACTTGAAAGGAGTGTTTGGGGACTTCTGCGATTGCATGGGAAGGTGATGTGGGAAGAGGGTGAAGGATTGAGAGTCATGGTCAAGGGGAAGATAGGAGGTAGAGTCTGAGAGTTGGTGAGGTAAAGGTCAGTACGCAAGACAGTAACAGGAGGAACCACTCCTTCCGTGACACCCTTGTCCACTCCTTGATCACCCCCAATCATTCATCACCTTCCCACAGCACCTTCCCATGCAATTGCAGAAGGTACAACACATTCCCTTTTATCACCCCCCCCCCCCCCCCCACAATTGTATTCTCTACTTCCAATGCAGTCTCCAGTACATTGGGGCAACTAAACGCAAAATTAAATGCAGAACACCTTTGCTCACCCTGCAATCATGATCCCACCCTTCCTGTCGCTTTCCAATACAAGTCATCATCCTGCTCTTAGGCCCACATAGCCGTCCTTGACCTGCTGCAATGTTCCAGTGAAGCCCAATACAAACTAAAGAAACAACACCTCATCCTCTGATTAAGGCATACTACAGCCCTCAGGACTCAACAGTGAGTTCAGCGACTGTGAAGTTTCTCCTCCATTTTGACTGCACCGCCCCCAAGCATTTTTTGCTTGTCCCAATGCAACCTCATCCCCGCCCCCCCGGCCTTCATTTTACAAGGCCATCTGTCACATATTCTTTACTTTTGCTTTCACACAGTACTGACCTTTGTTTTCCTATTAACACCTTTTTGCTATTTTATCTTTATACCAATGTCAGCACCTTCTTTAGTCTTTAATGCCCCCGTTAATAATCCTTTTGTTTTATATCCATGGCACAATCTCTTTAGCCCCCCACCTAAATCTGACCTTCTATTCTCCTCCATCTTCTCCACCCATCTCTCCATTATATAATCCATCGCATTTCTTCCCTTTACAGCTGTGAAGAAGAGTCATACGGACTCAAAACATTAACTCGATTTCTCTCTTCACAGATGCTACCAGACCTGCTTAGTTTTTCCAGAATTTTCTGTTTTCTTTTAAGAAATATACCAGATTAACTGAACAGCCTGAACTTCTTACCTCACATTTACTACTTTTCACAATATGCGTTTGTGTCTTCTTAATTATAATCCAGTCTTTCGACTTTCATCTCAATAATGCTTAGAGAGTGATCGATCCTGATAGCAAAGAGTCATCACTGCAACCTCAAGACCAAAACTATCAGCATTCATGTTTTTAAAGGGTAGAAAGAAAAGTACAGACACTAATGTGAAGAATTATTCCCTTCAACTCCAGATAAAGCTGCCCGAATAGGTATTGTGGTCCTGGCTGAGTAAAAAGTGACCATTCTGTTTTTCCAACCTACGTTAGTATGAGATGGTTGAATTTCATCAGTGCTTATTTAGCAGGGGGCGTCCTCATGCCTTGTTTCCACTCTTCTATCTCCAAAGCCACCTGGATTTGAGAAATGGTCATTACCTAAGGAGGAGTACTCAAGGCTAAGCACTGGATTCTTTGCTTTTTGTGGTGTGTAAGCAATGACTTAGGTTTAACTTTAGGGGTACATGTTTAAGATGTTTTCAGATGATGCAATAATTGTTTGTGTGGTTGATAGTGAGGAAGCAAGTTGCAAACTGCAGAATGATATCGATGAACTGGACAGGTGGGCAGAAAAATAGCAAATAGAATTTAATCTAGAGTAGTATGTGTTTTGGAAGGGCTAACAAGGCAAGGAAACACATGATAAATGGTAGGACACTGAGACATGTAAAGGAACAGATGGACTATGGAGTTACAGGTCCCTGAGGATACCAGGACAAGTAGATCAGATGGTCAATATTGTGTATATTGCTAGGTCTTATTAAGGAATGCATTGTCTCAGGTGGTTCAACAGTCAGTATTGATCAATACTAGAAACTATGTACATAGGTACAGTGAAGGCCCGAGCTAGGAGCTGCTTCCATACTTGCTTCTACACATGGCTCTGTCCAACACTACACTGATCCCTATGTGTGGGTCATGTGTCCTCTTACACCACTGAGTGAGCAGCAATGTACTCAGTCCCACGTAAATCCTTTATGTGCCAGACCCTTATATGGCAGTTAAGAAGGCACACAGGATACTTTTTTCTTATTAGCCCAAGTTATACGGTATAAAGGTAGGGAGGTTATATTAGACCTGTATGAACATTAGTTAGACCACTAGCTGGAGGACTGTATGCTGTTCTGGTCACTGCATTGCAGAAAGGATCTGACAACACTAGCGAGGGTACGCAAGAGAATAGCAAGGATGTTGCCAGGAATTGAGAACTTTAGCTTTTATAGAATAATTGAATAGACTGGGGTTATTTTCTTTGCAACAGAGAAGGCTGAAGGTTGAAATCTATAAAAGTATTTGGGAGCAAAGTAGAAAGGAAGGATTTATTTTCACTTCACAGAGTGGGAAATAAGCTGTAACTTAATTGACAGAGTAAATGGAGGGGAGTTGAGAACATTTTTAATTCAGAGGGTTGTGGGAGTCTGGAACTCACTACCTGAATGGATGATCATCTGGAAACTCTCAATGGATTTAAAAAAAAATACTTGACTATTGTATTGTGAGGCAAGCTATGAGGCAGTGTTTAATCACAACAGCGACTTATTTAACTAAGGAGAACTATATACACTGAACCGTACAACGCCTACCCGGGTCTTGTTCCCACGACTCCCAGGCTAACCCTGACCAAACCCCAACAGCCAGAGCCACAACTAAATAAGAATAATAATCGCTTATTGTCACAAGTAGGCTTCAGTAAAGTTACTGTGAAAAGCCCCTAGTCGCCACATTCCGGCACCTGTTCGAGGAGGCCATAACGGGAACAGCCTTGTTCTGCATTATAAGCCAGCTGTTTATCCCACTGTGCTAAACCAGCCCCTAAATACCTGAAGGCTAACGTTCACACACTCTGTACCCATGGGCTCAGGGCCTGTCACATGGTCCGCAAAGTATCATCTCTTAAAGTAGCCATGCTACCATAACTATGCACTTGAAATGCTGTTACCAACAGGGGTCAAGTGGTAGAATGTGGGGTTCGACCAGATAGTTCTTTTTTGTCCATCGGAATCAAATTTCCTTTTCTGTGCTGTTAGTGTGTCACATTGCTGTGTTTCCTTAAGACAGCACCCACTCTAGCGGATAGAAATTCC